>NC_057863.1:580202783-580827783 GCF_019393635.1 Dromiciops gliroides
CCATTTAGTCATCTGTAAAATACTGACAACCTAGACACTATTTACCCACCTGTATGGGGGTATTGGGACTCAAGTGTTTTGTAAGCCTTAAAATGGTACAGAACTAGAATCAAGGAATGTGTGTGGGGTTACTGACAGCAGCTGCAGGAAGAGAGAAATCAGAGTTGTGGAGACAGTTCTAGAGTGTGGCTAAAGAGGACAATGAGGTTTCAACGGATTTGACCCCTTCTGAGATGTAAGGGACAAAGTACTGAACTCTAGAGCCCAAATCTTGGCTCTGCCACTTATAAGCTGTGTCTCTGGGCACATCGCTTCACCTGAGGCTGCCTCAATTTCCTCATCTACACAATAATCCCTGCTCTATTTTACAAGTCTATTTTGGGGGTCAAATGAGATTATGTGAGGAGGCTTTGGAAAGGGTAAAAATGTGATGGCACTGCCAGCTGGTATGATTGCTTTATCCCTTCAGTGACACAGAGCTAAATGGGGTTGAAATTAGAGACTACGAAGGAAAGCCCAGCAGAGCTAGCTCTCAACTGGGAAGGGGCTGGAGGCTGGAGGGAGGCATCTTAAGAAGTCTCTTCAGGCTGAGCTATGAATCTTTATGCCTATACTGAAGGAATTATGATGACTGTTCTGGAGCAATTTGGAACTATGCTTCCAAGGGCTATGAAACAGCATGCCTTTTGATCTACTAATACCACTACTAGGTATGAATCCCAAACGAAAAAGGACCCACATGTACAAAAATATTTCTAGCAGCTCTCTTTGTGGTGGCAAAGAATTAGAAATTGAGGGGATGGGGGCAGCTAGATGGCACAGTGGTTAAAGCGCTGGTCCTGGATTCAGGAGTACCTGAGTTCAAATCCAGCCTCAGACACTTGACACGTACTAGCTGTGTGACCCTGGGCAAGTCACTTAACCCCCATTGCCCTGCCAAAAAACAAAAACAAAAACAAAAAGAAATTGAGGGGATGCCCATCAATTGGGGAATGGTTGAACAAGTTGTGGTGTATGAATGTAATGGAATATTATTGTGGTAGAAGAAATGATGAGCAGGCAGATTTCAGAAAAACCTGGAAAGACTTATATGAACTGATGATGAGTGAGATGAGCAGAACCAGGGGAACACTGTACACAGTAACAGCAACATTATGTGATGAATATCTGTGATAGATATTCATGTTCTAAGCAATACAACAACACAATTCCAAAGAACTCATGATAGAAAATGTTTTCCACATCCAGAAAAAGAATTATGGACTATAAATGCAGATCAAGGCATACTATTTTTACTCTTTTTGGTTTGTTTTCTTTTTCGCGGTTTTCCCCTTTTGTTCTGATTTTTCTTTCACAGCATGACTAACGTGGAAATACATTTAACATGATTGTACTGTATAACCTATATCAGATTGCTTGCTGTCTTGGGGAGGGAAGGAGAAAAATTTGCTCATTCATACATTCATACATTCACTCATTTATAATTTTCCCCCACCTTACATGTAAAAACAAATTGTAACATGTGTTCCAAATTTTCATCCTTCCTCCTTATCCCCCCCTTAAGAACTCAAGCAATTCAATAGGAGAAAAATTTGGAACTCAAAATCTTACAAAAATGAATGGTGAAAACTATCTTTACATGTAATTGGAAAAAAAAATTAAATACTATTAAGTGGGGGAAAAAATAAGTCCCTTCAGGCTGAGCTATGAATCCTTATATCTACTGTGAAGGAATTATGGCGGCCTAAGAATGTGTTGCCATTGGTTACTTCTTGCTGAGGAGTTTGGGAAGAGGGAAGAGTTAAAGGGTGACAGGGCTCTGGTCCCAAAGCTTTGATGCCCAAGTTCTTGGGGGGAAAATGCATACCAAATTAGATAATAAGAGGGTACCATGTTATAGAGACCTTAGAAAGGCCTGTGAGTAGCATCTCCTCCCCACCACAGGTTTGATCTTGAGAGGCAACATGGCCTGAGTGGCGGAGACTCTCTCAAGCTGCATACCTGATAGATCCACTCCTGGGGAGGTGTCATTTGGAATTAAGAGTCAACACTGCTAAAAGGCTGGGGAAGGCTTGCAGTAAGAAGTCTGGTTAAGAGGTTAAGAAAGGAAAAGGGGGCAGATACAGCGAAGGGGAGGGTTGAAGAAAGTAATTTTGAGGACCAGTGTGTGGGACTTGCTCTGCTTTCCCTAGCAAAAAGGCAAAGAACACTGGAGATAGGCCATTTGACTTCAGACCAGGACACTCCATCATAGTGTTCTTTCTAAGCTTACCCCACTCCCCTGTTGCCAGCCTTCCAGAAAGAGTCTTTGGGAGGGAATCCACTGACCCAGACCAGACCCAAAAGGATACGGGTTACTGAACATCCGCTTGAGATCCACCTTCTCTTTGCAGTAGGGACACGTCTGCTTCTTTCCCACAATACACCATCCACGGATGCAGAACTCGTGAAATCTGAGGACATATGGTGGTTAAGAGAAACTAGCAGAGAGAAGTGAGCTCATTTACCACGGCAAAAACCCCACCTCGGGCCAGCTCAATTTATCCCCCCAAAATAAGCATTTCCCTGTTCATTCCATCCCCCACCAAGGTTCTGGCACTGGGCCATCATGAGACTGAGCTTACAGTATGGCTGGAGAGCCACAGTAACCACTCTAAGGGAAGAGATATAGTTCGGAATATCTTTCTTAAGTGTAGCTCAGTCTAAAGAGGGAGCATGTACTAGATCTACTCAGCCCACCACAGAGGCTGAAGAGTGATATCCTTTCTTTGTGAAGCTGTAGGCCTGACAATTTGAGATCCTACCAAAATTGCCAAAACACCAATGTCATTCTTCTCTTTAGAGTAGGACAAGTTCACTCTCAATCAGCCTAAATAAGATGTTTTCTTCTGCATTTAAACTTCTTTCTTGCCACCACTCTCTCCCTACATCTGATGTGTTGCATTATGGCATGAGTCACCACAGGAGCTGTGAGAGCCAACGTTAGGGACTGGGTTCAGGTCTGGGAGCTAATAGCCACTGATCTCAATCTAGGTCTCACAACTGAAGAAGGCCTCAGAGGGTGTCCAGTTCACCTAGATTGAAATGAACTAAAAGTATTGAGTCCTTTCAGTCTCCCAAGCCAGCCCTTATTCAGACTCCATTTGGAGACCTTCGGTAGTGGGGAGTGGTCTCTCGAGGCAGCACATCCCATCTTTGGACAGCAATCTATTAGGAGATGTTTTTCTATATGCCAAGTCTAAATCTCTCTTTGCCACCTTCCCACCACTTCTAGTTCTGTTCTTTGGGTGTAAGTAGAACAAGCCTAATTGCTCCACCTTCCACATGACAGTCCTTTAATATTTGGAGTCATAAAATGAAGCCCCTTACTCATGTCTTTAATTCCTCAAGTTAAACACTCCCCAGCTCTACCTTGTCATCTAGGTTGGTGTCATCCTTTGGTAGGAAATGGGTAGCTATACCGACAATTGTCAGCTTTTCCCATGCCACCAACTCCCACCCTTTATCTTGTCCAATGCTTTTTGGGGGATTTTCCTTCCTTTTGTCTCCACACCACTGAAGCCCTGGTCTCCTTTTCTCAGCAAGACCTGATGTTCTAATTGAGCAGTCAGTTCAGGACAAGTCGTGGTATTTTCCTCTCTAAAACATCTGGATCAGATGCCCGAAGTCACATGACACCGTGTTCTGCCCCTCCTGTTTGCACTGCCATTCCTCTTTTAGATGGCTCTAATTGTTTGGAAGTTTTTACTGACTTTGGTCTAAGTCTCTTTCTCTATGACTTCTACCCAATGTTCCTGGTTCTGTCCTCAGGATTGGGACCAAATAGAACAAACGAAGTTCCTCTTCCCATGACAATTCTTCAAGTATCTGAAGACTTCTGTTTCCCCCCAAATGCTCTCTTCTCCAGGCTAAACATGCCAAGTTCCTCCATCCTCTCACACACCAGGTTTTCCACTTCCCTCTTTTGGATGCTTTCCAGCTTGACTATGACCTTCTTAAAATGTGGTGCCCAGATCTGAACCCAATATTGCTGATGTGGTCTGCCCAGGATATGACGATCTCCTTCCTTGCTCTGGACACTGAGCCTCTCAATGCAACAGAGGTGAGAATTAACTTTTATTGCTGCCATGTCACTCACACTAAACTCCCCATCTTCTGCATGCTGACTGTTTAACCAGCTCTCTCCCATTCTACTTGTGAAGGTGATATTCTTGAAAACAAATGGAGATCTTTATACTTAATGCATTTGATATTTGATTCAGCCTATTGTTCTGGACTGAGATCATATTGTACACTAATCCCTCCCAATTCTGTGTCATCCATAAACCTGATAAGCAGATGATCTATACCCCACATTTAAGTCACTAATAAAATGCTGACAAGCATAAGGGATAAGCACAGATCCCTGAGGCACTCCACTAGAGACTAACCTCCAAGTTACTATCAAGCCATTAATGATTATTGTTTGGGTCTGGTCTATGTAACTACCCTGTTGGTCTAGGTTCATCTCTCTAACCTGTCTATGAAGACGGAATAAGAAATTCTGTTAAATGCTTTGCTGAAATCTAAGGATATCAGGTCTTCAGAATTTCTGTGTTTTAGTAACCCTGTCAAAAAAAAAAAAAGGGAAGTTTAATCTGGCATGAAACGTGTCCTTCATGAAGCCATAAGTTATTGGCAATCACTGGTTCCCTTTCTAAATGTTCATAAGACATTCACTTAATGTTTTCTAAAATTATGCCAGGAATATAAATAAAACTCACTGGACACTACCCCTGCTCCACTCTTCAGTAAATCATGACACTTGTCTATTATGATCCTGTCATGGCAACAGCCTGCGGATTGGTGGTCTTGCCTCAAGTCTCTCTCTACTTCAGTCCATCTCTCACTATTGTCAAATTAATCTAAAGTCCAAGTCTGATATATCACCCATTCAATTCAAGTGGCTTTCTATCACCTCCAGGATCTCATATAAAATCCTGTTTGGCCTGTGAAGCCATTCATACCCAAACCCTTTCCTACTTTTCGGGTCTTCTAGCTTACTTCCCTCTATATATTCTGTGACCCATTGACATCAGCATTCCCTCCGCTGACTCTGGGCAATTTCATGGGCTGTCCCCCATTCCTGGAATGCCATCCCTTTCATGTCCACCTCTTGGCTTCCAGGCTTCCTTCGAGTCCCAGTTAAAGTTCCATATTCTACAAGAAGCCTTTCTCAATCCTCTCCCCTGTGGATTATCTCCAGTCTATCTTGTCTATATCTTATTTATACATAGTTGTATTAGACTGTGAACTCCTCAAAAACAGGCTTTGCCTTTTCTTTTTGTATCCCCAGCAATGAATACAGTGCCTGACAATTAGCAAGAAGGAAGGAAATGTGTCCATTAAGCACCTACTATGTGCCAGGCCCTGTGCTGGGAAGGAGGTACTATTATCACCTCCATTTTACAGCTGAGAAAACTGACGCAGACAGAGGTTAAGTGATTCACCCAAGGTCACATCGCTAAGAATCTAAGACAAGATTCAGGCTCCAGCCTTCCTGACTCTGGGGCCAGTGTCTTATCTACTTTGCCACCCTAGCTGCCCTGTAGTAAGTCCTTAATAAATACTAGTTGACTGACTGATATATGCCAGTTCTTTTGGCAGGCTAGGGTGTAGTTTGGTCAACCCTTGTGACTTGAACTGAGGGCAGTTAGATACTGACTTACTTTTTCCTTATTAACTTGCTAACAATTTTTGTTCTTTCCCAATAGCAAAGAGCGTTCTTGGAAGAAAAAACAGAAGCAAAGTAAAAGCTGAGTCACTTATCCTGTTATCATGCCACCCTCCAAGCAGAGGTCCTAAAGGCTCTTTCTAGGCCATCTCTTATTCCCCGCCTCCATCTGTTGTTGTCCTTAATATTTATCACCAGCCCCATGTCAATCCAGACATCAGCATTTCGGATACCACATTTATAGTCTGTACTCCACTTCTTTATTAATCCTTAATTATTTGCCTTTGGGTCTTCTGCACGTCTTTACAAAATCTGAGTGGGTTAGATGAATTTCCTGTTCTGAAACATTAGTTTCTTTAGGCAGCTCCCCTTTTGCCTTTTCATGGAAATAATTTATGCTAGTCTCTTCAGAATTACATTATAGACACGTTCCTGTCTCTTGAGACAACTTCCCCTCCAGAATATTAGGCCATGGGATCTTACCTTTCCTTTCTCTGAACCCTTTGAAATCTACTCCTAAAACATGGGATATAAGGCATACTCTGCTAAGTTTTCTTTTCCTTTTCTAGCATTAATTCTATAATGGAATCACTTCCTCCAAAGCTCTTGTACTTCAGCAATCAGTTCCTACGGATTTGCTGTATGAATGGAGCCCCAATATAGCAGTTCCCCTTTGTTGCTTCTTCTACCTTTTTGAAGTTTGAAATTATCAAGTTATGGTCTGTTTTTGGTAAAAAGAACAGGTCTCGGGGGGGCAGCTAGGTGGTGCAGAGGATAAAGCACCAGCCCTGGATTCAGGAGGACCTGAGTTCAAATCTGACCTCAGACACTTGACACTTACTAGCTGTGTGACCCTGGGCATGTCACTTAACCCTCACTGCCCCACACACAAAAAAAAACCTCCCCAAAACCAAAACCAAAACAAACAAAAAACCAGGTCTCTGGATAGTTCAAGACCCCCAATGATTATGATAGTTCTGTTTGTGACTGGTTTTCTGAACACCTCATCAAATCCCTCCTTCTAGGTAGTCTGTAGCACACTTCCATGATAGTAACATTGTAGAATGGTTTCTCCCACTATTTCTTCCCATCCAAATGCTTCCTACCAGGTTTCAATCCTTAGGTTTAGATTCAGACCTAAATGTATCTTTTTAATATATAATACTACTAAACCATCCCTTCTATCTATATTCCTTTTGAAGAAAGCATGCCCTTCTAGAACAATTTCTCAGTAATGAATAAGTTCCATCCTATTATATCCTAGCTAAACCCATAAGGTCAAACTGGCCTCTTTAGGTTTGGATATCTAATTCAACCGATTTACTACCCATACTTCATAATTTGTGTATACAAAGCTCAGGTCAGCACTTTATAATTGAATTTTCTTTTTGAACAAGGTCACCTGTGAATTACTAGCGCTCTCTTCTGTTATCCTTCTTCCAATGGTACCGAACACTGCATATCTATGCTCTTCCCCCCTCCTCAAGCCTTTTCAGTTTAAAACTCTCTAGATTACAATTTTAAGACCATACGTAAATGTTTAAAAAAATAGCTTTTCTTAAGTATATACCAACCCTGATCAATAAACCATCATTCTTCTATTTTAAACTGTGGTTAAGAATTCCAAATCCTGTTCTTAGACACTTTTTAAAAATTTTAGCTAGATGGTCATTTCCCAAGTCTGCCATCTTCTTCGGGGCACTGATCATTAAGTGACTTGCCCAGGGTCACACAGCTAGTAAGTGTCAAATGTCTGAGGCAGGATTTGAACTCAGGTCCTCCTGAATCCAGGGCCAGTGCTCTATCCACTGCACCACCTAGCTGCCTCCCTGCCAATCTTCTTTTTAATCTCTTCCTTTCCTTTCATCAAAGTGGTGAGAGGACCCTATGGTCTTGATTTGTTGTTGTTGAGGACTTCATAGTTCTTAGCAATGTTTCCCAGTTTCCTTTTGGTGACTTTTCTAATCACGCTGATACATCATCTGTCTTCACACTGAAAATCTGAAATGTATAATAATTACAGAAACTGTCTGCCACTTTCCAAGTTCATGCCCAGCAAAACAGCAGAACACTTTAGTATGTGCTAGAGGTCAACAAATAGCCATCTTAGTACCTCTCAGCAAGGAGCCACTAACCACCATGACCTGTCTTTTTTCCCTATGACAATTACTCGATGATCTCAGAATCTTTAGGTCTGTATCATCATTCTTTGAAGCACAAGAAGCTGCTTCTTCCTAAGATGGTCCAGTTTTGCCCATGACTGGAAAAACCCTAACCCTAGTGCTTAGCTCCCAATGTTTGGTGGTCTTTGTTTTTCCCTTTCTTCTCCTGACATAGTTTTCTGTTCTATAATCAGGTTAGAATTCCCTTGTGTCTTGTCATATTTGCTGTCTTATTTGTCTCCTCCATGAAAGATTTCTTCCATTCTTTCTTGGAATGACTCATCCCCCCCCCCCAGCAGATTGTGCGCTATGTGAAGAAAGACAATGTCTTACCTAAACTCTGTACCTCCCTGTGCTGAGCACAAGATTCTGAATACTATAAGTGTTTTAATAAGTGCTTACTGAATTTAATTGGCTTGCTTCTCCCTTTGCCCCCCTCCACCCCATCCCAGCTAGCATGGGTCATAGATGCAGGTACCAATTAGCCCAGTGACATGGATACCACCCTTTCCTTCCTCCATGGCCAAAATGGCAGCCTGGTGGAAGGAGGTGTGGACTCTGGGCAGGATACACATGGTTGCAGGACAGTCTGTATGTGTTCTCAATGATGCCCTCTTCATTGACATCCACGAAGATCTGCTGCCCACACACTGCACAGACACTGTCTGAGAGATGCTTGGTAGGCATCCCCGAAGCACTGTAGAACTGGAGATGAGAAAGAGGAAAAAAAGAAAAGGCAAGAATGGGTCAAACCCCCTTGTTTATGGCAGAACAAAACATGACCATTATCTTGTGAAAAGAATGCTGAAGTTGGATTTGGGAGACCTAAATTCAGAGTCAGAGAATCATAGATTGAGGCCTGGAAGGGAGCTTAGAGATCATCTAATTCAACAACCTCATGTTATTTGAGGAAACTGAGCCCTAATAGTTTCCAGTTGTGAGATTATGAGCAAGTCACTTCCCTGTCTAAGCCTCAGTTTCCTCAACTGTTAAGAGGGGAAAATAGTACATATACTGTGCCTCCCTCCTTTGCTTCTATTTTTTTGGTCACTTACACTAAGGCCCAAGGTGGTTATGAGATAAATGCTTTAGAAAACCTTAAAGTCCTAGAAAAATGTGAGCTACTACTATTATTTTAAAGGATCTATTATTTTTTATTTTTTTTAGGCAATGAGGGTTAAGTGACTTGCCCACGGTCACACAGCTAGTAAGTGTCAAGTGTCTGAGGCCGGATTTGAACTCAGGTACTCCTGAATCCGGGGCCGGTGCTTTAACCACTGCACCATCTAGCTGCCCCTACTACTATTATTTTAAGCAATAATTTGGGTTGATTACAGCTGCTGAGATTAAATCTGTCAGTAGGGAGGAAAACAGTAATGGACTGGGATTCAGAAAAACTGGCTCTGATGGCAGTAGACTTTAGAAAGGCCCAGTACCTTAGGGCCTCATTCTCCTCCTCTGTAAAGAGAGAAGGGTAGATTAACCTATCTCCAAGTGTTTTTTTCCGGCTCTGACTTCTTCTTTTTTTTTTTTTTTTTTTTGCGAGGCAATGAGGGTTAAGTGACTTGCCCAGGGTCACACAGCTAGTCAGTGTCAAGTGTCTGAGGCCGGTTTTTAACTCAGGTTCTCCTGAATCCAGGGCCAGTGCTTTATCCACTGCACCACCTAGCTGCCCCCCAGCTCTGACTTCTATGGTTCTATGACCTTTAAAACAGGTAGAACATTCCTCCCCCTTCCTGACTCCCAGGGCTTCATAAGGATATGAAAGGACATTTTGTGAAAAGCTGGGAATTCCTTGGAAAAACAATGCTATCTCAGCAGCAGTACTAAATGTTTAAAGGACAGACATTTTATGTCTATCCCTGAAGAGAAGGAAAGATGTGGGCTCAAGGAGTATGTCTTTAAGGAAATCATTACTGAGATACAGCCAACACTATCTTTTGTACTTGGCTATAGTTTTGCTGGTCCCTGGGTTTTCTTGAATGGTAAAGGAGAATGCAACACACACCTACCAACAGGGACCCAGGGCTCCTGTTTAAAACAGAGGAGACCAATAAAAACAACAGCAACCACCCTTTGCATCTGTATAACTCCTTACCATTTACAAAGTACTTTCGCATTCATTATCTGGCTAGCTGTGTGATCTTGGGCAAGTCACTTCCCCATCCTAGGCTTCACTTTCCCCATCTGTAAAATGAGGTAATTGGATTAGATGATCTCTAAGGTCCCTTCCAGCTATAATTTTATGATGTGGATAGTTTTACCTGAATGTCCTGTCAGCACCACAGATTGAACTGAACTCATCCATCACTTTCTTTTTCAAACTTAGTCCCCTGCCCCCTAGTTCTGCTAAGGGCATCACTATTGTCCCAGGCATCCAGACTAAAACCCAAGTCATCTTTAACCTTCCATTTCCCAGAACAGACAATGAAATACTAAATCCTGTTAATTCTGTCTTTTCAATTTCCTTCCATATATGACCTCCCCTTGCCCCGCCCCATTTACACTGCCAATACTCTAGTTTGGACCCTTCATGGATTAGCATAACAATCTAACTAGCCTGTCTATCTCAAATTCATATAGCTACCCCCAAACCCTCAGTGGCTCTGAATTTCCTAACCAATGTCTTCTATGATCTGGTTCTGAAGGACCTTTCTAGCCTTATCATATATTATACCTTGCCTCCATCTATTCTGTAGTAGATGTAGGGTTTTTTTTTGTTTTGTTTTTTTGGGTGGTTTTTTTTTTTTAGTGAGGCAATTGGGGTTAAGTGACTTGCCCAGGGTCACACAGCTAGTAAGTGTCAAGTGTCTGAGGCCAGATTTGAACTCAGGTCCTCCTGAATCCAAGGCTGGTGCTTTATCCACTGCACCACCTAGCTGCCCCCATCTATTCTAATTCTAATCCAATAGAGTTATTTCCATACCCTCTCTCATTCTCATTTCTATGCCTTTGTTCATGACGTCTAGTATACCTAGAATGACCCTACCTAATCTGAACAATGAAGTTCGATCTCTCTTATTTGAAGGCACAACTCAAGTGCCATTTATTGTATAAATCCTTCCTTGGACAACATCCTCTCTAGCTGAAAGTGATCTCTAACTCCTCAAACTTCTAATATTGTTTTGCATGGTTTCTGTACTCATGAAATTGATTACTGGGTTTAGTCCAATGTTTTATCCTATCAAGATCTTTTTTTTTTTTTAAAGAGACTTGATAATTGAGTCTTGCCTGTAAAAATTAAAGTGTCTGAGTGAAAAAAGGCATAGATTGGATTCCTTAAAATGGTTTTGAGTCTAGGCTCTGCCACTACTCATGTGTAATGGATAGAGAGTAATACCTGCTCAATATCCCTTAACTTTCCTCACCAGTTCAATTCAGCAAATGTTTAATGCTTATAAAGGATGTGCAGTGACTTGTTAAGCACACACACACACACACACACACACACACACACACACACACTCTCTCTCACAAACATATGGAGAGAAAGAGAGAGAGAGAGAGATCAAGTAAAAGGGCACACAAACAGGTCTTTCTTTTAAGAAACTTACAATCTAAGGGGGAGAATAGGGAAGCAAGCAGACAAATCACTGATAAAAGAAGAAAAAGTTCAAAGGATCACTTTGGATTCAACAAACATTTGTTAATTATCAAAGTACCTACTGTGTGCAATGCTCTGTAATATAAAGATGAAAGTGACATATCCTTGGGCTCTTAATGTGCTTATAGCCTAGTAGGGAGATGAGACTAAAATATGCAGACAAATAAATATATGCAAAACAGAATGTAATAAGGACAAGAGCTGTTAGCTCCTCAAACCAAGATTGGATGACCACCTGTTAGGGATTTTGAGGGAAGAATTTTTTTAAAAATATATACTGGATTAGGGGCAGCTAGGTGGCGCAGTGGATAGAGCACCGGCCCTGGAGTCAGGAGTACCTGAGTTCAAATCCGGCCTCAGACACTTAACACTTACTAGCTGTGTGACCCTGGGCAAGTCACTTAACCCCAATTGCTGCACTAAAAAAAAAAATATTAGATTAGATGGTCACGAAGGCATTTTACTAATATGAAATCTTTAAAACCAGTTTGTCCTGAAACATCTGTACAGGGCAGTGGGGAGAGAGTGTATAAGACAGTAATGGCTATTCCAAAGGAAGAATCCATAAAAACGAAATGTGTCCTGTTCATGTACCAATTGAAGACTTTTTTTTTTTTAAACTGAAGAGGAAGTAGTATGGAGGGTTACTTTATTGAAATATCTGTAGGGTTAATTCTGGGAACTGTTTTAGAAGGAGGACAATCTGAGAGCATAAAGGGAAATGGCACTGATACAGGTCTAAGTGAAAACCCCTTCTAGTATCACTTTGGAATTCAGGGTGATACACCATATTGTGCACTAGGCTGGGAGTCAGGTTCACTGAAGGTCCAATTCAGCTTCTTTCCTGAGATAAAAATAATCTCCTCCTCCTCCAATTTCTCACAGCACTTTAATGTGGAAAAAATCAAATGAATCTTAGCTAAGCTCTAGTTAATTCTGTGCTTTCAGATGGGACAAAAGAACAACCATACGTCATTTCCATTTTTTTACAAAGAGCTTTCAGGAACAAGTTCAGAACAAGGAGCAGATTTCCCTTCTGTTTCCTTATCCAAGAACTCTAGGGAGAAACATGACATCAGAGGATTCAGAGCTGGAAGGGCCTTAAAGACTATATCTAGTTCAATCCCCTCAATTTACAGATGAAGAAGGACAGATGGCCTTTAATATTACAAACTTTGAAACAGAAATAAGAATCTAACAAATATTTGTCAATATTTATTTTTAAACTTTAATCTCACAAAATACTATCTTGATTACTAATTCTTCTCATGGAATTTTAGTCCTGGATGGGACCTTAGAAATAGCTTTTCTTAACTTAACATTTTACAGATGACAAAATTGAAGCCTCGTGAGGGGAGTGGTTTGCTCAGTCACACTCCTAGTAAGTATCAGTATTAGGATATGGAATTACAGAATTTCAGAGCTGGAGAGGATCTGAAAGGTCATCTCACTTTACTTCTTCAATAGAACCCTCCTCTAACAAAGGTAAGAGATAATGAAAAAAAAAATTATCTATCCTCAAAGATTTCTGAACAGGAAAATCTCATCTATGCCTTCATTAATAGATGAGAGAAAGGAGATGACCTGCAAATTCATGAAGGTAAGTAGCAGGTCATCTGACTTAAAAAATATAGTGCCCCTTTTACTATATATCACCAATGATTCCTAATCCCTCCCCTGCAGGTCAACAACTAAATCCCTCTCTCCATCTCTCACCACCTGATTCCTTGTTCCCATCCCCATCAACCCATCTACCCCAAAGCCCCAACCATATGCTTCCACTGTGCCCTCTGTTACAATAGGAAAAAAACTTGCTTTTATCTTAGATCTTTTCCTTTCCCACTCTTTCCATCTTCTTGACTCTGAGACCTGGCTTCCCCTTGATGACAAGTCTCACTGGTTACCCTTTCCAGAATTGGTCACACCACTCCCTTTGGTTCATTGGTTGGGGTAGGAGAGTTGGAATACTTCTTACTCCCCATTGCCATTTACTGGTCTCTCCCTATCATCATCACTCAGTAATCTCTTTTCCTTTGAAGTCCATACCATCAACACCTTTCACCCAATCAAAATCCTGGTAGCTTCTGTCTACCGATTTCCAGGATATTCATAATCATTCTCTCTCCCCCAACTCCTGTCCTTATACCTAGGGACTTCAACACATGTATCGATACTCCTTTAAACATTTAACCTCTCGGCTTCTCAACCTACTCACCTCTGATGATCTAATCCTCTACACTACCTCAGCCATACACAAAGTTGGTCATATCCTTGATCTTTCCATTAATCATAAATGTACAACCTCCATGTTCAAAAACTCTGAAATTTTCTTATTTGATTCCAAGTAACTCCATCTGCCTACCTATACCAAACCTCACTCTTCATCCACACTGTGATGCCCAATTTCTTTTCCTCACACTTCTCTCCCAGGCCATCATACCTCCACTAGCTATTCTTCTTTTCTCCTTTCCTCCATACTAAATGCCTGGTGAATTAGTTTGATTTCATGCTGTCTTCTTCTCAAATCCCTTGCCTTCTAATCACATCACTGATTCTGCCCAGCCAACTCCTAGCACTGGATCACTCCCAACATGCACTGGCTTCACTGGGCACACTTTGCTAAACAAAGGAAGAGAAAATCACAAACCATTCCAACTAGGTCTACTACCAGTTTTATGTCACATAACTTCAACTAGCCCTCACTGATGCTAGGCAATACTACAACCCTCTTATCAACTATCTCAGAGCTTAGCACAGTGCCTGGCATATAGTAAGCACTTGATAAATTCTTATTAAATGAGCTAAATTTAATGAGATACAGGGTGAAAAAACTTTGTAAACCATAATGTTTTACATAAATGTAAATCATTCTTGTTATTAATAAAATCCCAGAATGGTATAAAATATTATCTCCATTACATAGATGAGGCAACTTAATATCAGGGAGATTAAGTGACTTGTTCATGGATCACATATTAGTTAGTGGCAGAATAGAACTTAGCACTCTCCTAAGTTGAGTGTCCCATTACATTAGAATGTCTACTCTATACTTCTAGCAATATTAGTTTTGGACTAGAATACATTAAGAAAAGAACTAAAAGAATGGATCAGTGATAAAGGGAAGAGGTCAAGAAAAATTAGGTTGAACTTCACTGCCACTTCACCACAGTTCATGACTACTAACCAATTTTTAAAGTATTTTAAAGTAGTATTTTTAAGCTTTTTGTATCTTTACCCCTTTGTTTGTTATTTCAAACCACTATCTTCATCCCTGGCATGATAGTAACACTGTTTAGAAAGGCCCAATTTGTTTCAGAAAACAGCAGGGGCAGGGAGGGAAAGAAAGGAAGGTAACCTGAGTGGGACATAGATCAGACCAGACTATGCTTCCTATCCCATTCAGTAATCCACCCAGGTCATCCTGCTTTCTCTATGCTGCCATGTGGACACAGCCCCACTCCCTCTCTTTCTAACTCTTGGTCTGGACACAGTAGTAAAATCAATTGCACCTCTGTTTTTGGCATGTCAATTGACTACCCCATACATCAACTTGCCATCCCTAAGATTCCTTAGAACAAAACACTCTTCCCTGGCTATATCCCATTCCTACCCCCAAAATATTCATTGGATCTCACCTAAGCTCCTTGGACACAGGAACTGCCTTACTTTTTGTATTTATATTTTCTGAGCTTAGCACAATGGCTGACAAATACAAGCTTAAAAAACAAAACAAAACAAAAGAGCCACACTCCAACCCCCCCCCCATCTTCATTAAATGTCTGCAGGAGATGCTGGAAAGATAGGCAGTATGATTGTGGCAGTGATATCAAAGACCAGCCAAGCATTATATCTCTCTGGGGGAAGGGAATGAATATTTACATAGCACCTATTGAGTACCAGGTAAGTGATGCTAAGTGATTTTACATTATTATCTCATTTGATCCTCATAAAAACTCTCCAAGGGAGGGGCTATTATTATCCTCATTTTATAGTTGGGGAAACTGAGGCAAACAGAGGTTAAGTGATTTGCCCAAGGTCAGATAGTAAGTGCCTTAGGCCACATTTAAACTTAGGTCTTCCTGAATCCAGGTCCAGCACTCTATCCACTAGATGGCTGCTTGCAATGGCTCCTTGATCTGGGAGTTCTGGAATTTGGCTATAATATTCCTGGAAGTTTTCAGTTTGGGATCTCTTTTAGGAGGTGATCAGTGGATTTTTTCAATTTCTATTTTACCTTCTGCTTCTAGAATATCAGGGCAATTTTCCCTGACAATTTCTTGGAAAATGATGTCTAAGCTCTTTTTTTGATCATGGTTTTCAGGTAGTCCAATAATTTTCTTTTATGTGGGGTTTTTTTGGTTTTTTTTTTGGTGAGGCAATTGGGGTTAAGTGACTTGCCCAGGGTCACACAGCTAGTAAGTGTCAAGTGTCTGAGGCCGAATTTGAACTCAGGTCCTCCTGAATCCAGGGCTAGTGTTCTATCCACTGCACCACCTAGCTGTCCTTAGTCCAATAATTATCAAATTATCTCTCCTGGATCTATTTTCCAGGTCAGCTGTTTTTCCAAGGAGATATTTTACACTGCCCTCTATTTTTTCATTAATTTGGATTTGCTTTATTGTGTCTTGATTTCTCATAGTCATTAGTTTTTATTTGCTCAATTCTAATTTTTTTTTTTTAATTTTTGTGGGGCAATGAAGGTTAAGTGATTTGCCCAGGGTCACACAGCTAGTAAGCGTCAAGTGTCTGAGGTCACATTTGAACTCAGGTCCTCCTGAATCCAGGGCCAGTGCTTTATCCACTGCGCCACCTAGTTGCCCCTTAATCCTAATTCTTTTTTTTTTCCCCCCCCTCTAGCAACAAACATTTATTTTATTTTCCAGCTACATGTAAGGGTAGTTTTCAACATTCATTTTCATAAGATTTAGAGTTCCAAATTTTTCTCCCTCCCTCCCTTTCCTCCCCCCCCCCACAAGATCGCAACCAGGTTATATATGTACAATCCACAAGTGTTCTTTTTACCAGTTCTTTCTATAGGGGGGCATAGTAAGCTTCTTCATTAGTTCCTTGGGATTGTCCTGGGTCATTGTACTGCTGAGAGTAGTTACATCATTCACAATTACTCATTGAACAATATTGCTGTCACTACACACAATGTCCTCCCAGCTCTGCTCACTTCACTATACATCGATGTTTATTAGTCTTTCCAGGTTTTGGGGGGGGATCATCCTGTTTGTCATTTCCTGTAGCACAAGACCATTCCACTACAATCATATAGCACAGCTTTTTCCATCATTCCTCAATTGATGGACATTCCCTTGATTCTCAATTCTTACCCTCCACCAAGAGTAGCTATAAATATTTTTTGTACAATTCCCCCCGCCTTTTCTCTTTTTCATGATTACTATTGTTAACTGTTTTCCTTCCATCCTATTCCCTTCCTCATGATATTTATTCTATTATCCATCTTCTTTCATCCTATCACTCTTCAAAAGGGATTTGCTTCTGTCTGTTCCCCCCCCCACACACACACTCTGCCCTTTGTCCCTCTCTCTTTATCCCCTTCCCCTCCTATTTTCCTGCAGGGTTAGAGAGATTACTCCACCCAACTGAGTGTGTACATTATTTCCTCCTTGAGCCAATTCTTAAGAGATTGAGGTCTTTGAGCTAATTCTGATGAGTGTTAGGCTCATTTACTGCCCAGATTAAACAGATTATTCCACCCAGTTGGGTGTGTCTGTTAGTCCCTCCTAGAGGCAGTTCTGATGAGTTTAAGGTCTTTGAGCCTTTTCTGATGAGTGTAAAATTCATTTACTGCCCTGCTCCTCTCCCATCTCTTCCCCCACTCCATAAGCCTTTTCCTGTTTCTTTCATGTAGGATTTCACCTCTGCTCTTCCCCTTCCCCCAGTGAATTCCCTTCATCACCCAATTTAACCCTAAAGATGTCATCACCCAGCTAAATGACACAGTGGACAAAGCATCACCCCTGGACCCAGGGGGATCCCAGCCAAAATCCGGCCTCAGACACAAGACAGTCACCCACTGTATGACCCCAGGTATGTCCCCCAGCTCCAATTTTTTATGGTTCTCTAGGGTCTTGTGTTTGAAAGTCAAACTTGCCATTCAGTTCAGGTCTTTTCATCACAAATATCTGAAAGTCTTCTTTTTCATTAAAGTCCCATTTTTTCTGTTGAAAGATAATGTCGAGTTTTGCTGGGTAGGTGATTCTTGGTTGTAATTCCATTTCCTTTGCCCTTTGGAATATCATATTCCATGCCCTCCAGTCCTTTAATATAGAAGCTGCTAGATCTTGTGTTATCCTGATTGGGGCTCCACAGTACTTGAATTCTTTTTGGCAGCTTGCAATATTTTCTCCTTGACCTGAGAGCTCTGGAATTTGGCTATAATATTCCTAGGAGTTTTCCTTTGGGGATCTCTTTCTGGAGATGATCGGTGGATTCTTTCAATTTCTATTTTAGCTTCTTCTTCTAGAATTTCAGGGCAATTTTCCCTGAGAATACCTTGGAAGATGGTGTCTAAGTTCCTTCCTTGATATGGTTTTCAGGTAGACCAATAATTTTCAAATTATCTCTCCTGGACCTATCTTCCAGGTCAGCAGTTTCTCCAGAAGGTATTTCACATTGCCCTCTATTTTTTTTTATTCATTTGGATTTGCTTTATTGTGTCTTGGTTTCTCATAAAGTCACTGGCTTCCATTTGTTCAATCCTAATTCTTAGGCAATTATTTTCATCAGAGAGCTTTTGTACCTCCTTTTCCATTTGGCCAATTTGACTTTTCAAGCTGTTGACTTTTTTCTCATGTCTTTCCTGCATCACCCTCATTTCTCTTTCCATTTTTTCCTCTACCTCTCTAACTTTATCTTCAAAGTCCTTTTTGAGCACCTCTATGGCCTGAGACCAATTCATATTTTTCTTGGAAGCTTTAAATATAGGGGCCCTGATGTTGACATCTTCCTCTGAGGGTGTACCTTGGTCTTCCTTGTTACTGAAGAAACTTTCTATGGTCCTCACCTTTCTCTGTCGGCTCATCTTGCCTTTCTTTTACTTGACTTTTAGCTCCTTAAAGTGGGGCACTGTTTCCAGGCTGCAGTATCCCCAGCTTAAGAAGTCCCAGGTGGTACAATTTAAGGAGAATCAGGTTCTTCCCTTGCCCGTCCTGTTCCCTGGTCCTTAGATGACCCCAGATCAACTTGCTAATCAACCAGCTTTGTGTGTTGTGGTTGTTAGCTATGACGAGCCTGTGCCCCTCCCCTACCTGGGCCACTGCTACTCGAGCCTTGCTCCTGGTTCTCAGCAGGGGTGTAAAATCCAAGTTCTGCCTTAGCACCAGCATAGACCCCTGTAGTCTCCCCCCTGCCAAGGGCTCAGCCCACTCACCAGACTGTGAGTTTAGTTTCAGTCAACACTGGTGCTTCAGCTGATTCAGAGGCTCTGGGGGTCTGCTTCTCTGGTGAGGCCTTCCTGGGACTGGATCTGTGTCCGGGTGACTGTGGTGTTGGGCTTGACTCCTGTATTAGCACAGCAGCTCCCTCCTCCTGACTTTCCAAGCCGTTCTTGGTTAGAAGATGATTTCAGCACATTCTTGTGAGTTTTGCTGCTCTGGGCATTTTCCTATGGTATTATTTCGAGCAATCGTGTCATGAGTTCGGGAGCTCACTGCTTTTCCTCCGCCATCTTTCAATCCTAATTCTTAAGCAATTATTTTCTTCAGAGAACTTTTGTATCTCCTTTTCCATTTGGCCTTTCAAACTGTTGACTTTTTTCTGTCTCTTCATATTCCTAGCCTATTTCTTGACTTTAAAGTCCTTCTTAAAGAGGGGCACTGCTTCTAGGATGCACTGACCCAAGCTTCAGTGGGTCCAAGGTGGTACAATTTGAGGAGAGGCACACTTTGCACTTTCCTGGCCTGTGCTCTGGTGTGCATGTTACCTCAGGCCTGCTTGCTCTTTAACCCAAGAACAGAAATATGGTTCACTGGGGTTGTAAGCTTGGACATGCCTGCGCCCTGGGCTGCCACTCAAGACTGCTTCCTGGTTCCAAGCATGGGGAACACAACAGAGTTCTGCCTCGGTGCCAGCAGAGACCCCTGCCATCTCCCCCTGGCTAACTACTGAGACGCTTCACTGGTCCGTGAGCTGAGTTCCAGAAGTAGCTGCTGCTGCTATCTCTAGCACAGCCTGCCTAGGGCTGGATCTGCACCCCTCTGGTTGGAGATGGCAGCCTACTCTATAATCCCAGCTGCCAGGAAGGCTGAAGCTGGCCTGTGTCTTGAATTGTAGTGAGCTCTACTGATGAGGTATCCACACTAATTTTGGCATTTATGTAGAGAACCACTAGAGAGAGAGGGGAGTGTGGCTGCCAGTCTGCTTAAGGAGGAGTAAATTACTAAAGCTGGAAGTAGAGAAAGTCAAAGCTCTTGTGCCAAATAGTAGTGGGATCAGGCCTCTCCTAGCTTGAGTCTACACTTGCAGGGTGAGATAGAAAAACCTAGTGTTTAGAATTAACTAATTAATGAAAAGGGTGAAGAAGTATCTCTACAGGTTTCATGCCTGGTAAGTAGCCCCAGATGGCAATGCTCATTTGATCATTTCTTAAGCTTTTATGTGATAAGGTGTGTGGGAGGATGAAAGAAAAGACATATTTTTTTTCCCCCCAAGGGATTTCTTGAAAAGAACATGGGTAGTACACTATTATCCCCACCTGGAAGGACTATGTGCAACCTCCCCAGTTTTTTTCCCTATTCTGCTCTAGGTCCTGCTATTTTTTCACCCTAACAGGTGGCAGAGGTCTGCCCCAGAGGGACATCATTCATTCAACAAATATTTACTGATTGTCTACTATGTACAATTCCTATTCTAGGTATTGAGGGGAATACAAAGTTGAATAAAGTATTTATCTTGACTTTGCTGGGATTACAAACAAGGAGCAAAAAAGACCCTGGCTTGGTTGGAGAAAAGTTGGTTCTCTCCAGGAATGTAAGCAATCTGCTTGGCCTAAGGCTCGGATTTATGCTCTAGAACCCTCAAGCCCATAATACTCTTCTCTGTCCTCTCAGTTCTTACTGTGCTTCCTGTATGTGGCACTCATTGGGGACTTTGTAAATTCTTCACTGTACTTAATATGGCTGCTTCTCAGAGGTTGCCATGGCTCGAGACTATTTAGGGAAGCATAGTAGGGTGAAGAATCAGGACTTGGGGGAAAAAAAAACCACACTAGGTAACTATTTCCTGCAATATAACATGTTTACTAATAGCTCATATTTTTTTTTTCTTTTTTTCATGGGGCAATGAGGATTAAGTGACTTGCCCAAGGTCACACAGCTATTAAGTCAAGTATCTGAGGCCAGATTTGAACTCAAGTCCTTCTGAATCCAGGGCCAGTGCTTTATCCACTCTGTCACCTAGCTGCCTCCAATAGCTTATATTTCTAAACTATCTTGAGGTTCACACGAAATACTTTCATGACAAAAATTCTCCGAGGGGAGTGATATTATTATTATATCTATTTTACAGTTGAAGGAACTGCAACTCAGAGGTTAGGACAGGGCTAAGAGTTGGAGAAGGACCTGAAATCAGGTCCTTTGATTCCAAGTGCATTGTACAATATTGCTTCTTAATAATTATCCAGATAAAAAAAATCACCAAAAGGCAGTGATGGGGTGTTGGTGGAGGTAACCCAAGGAGAGACGAAGAACAATTCTACTCACTTTGCCTAGGTGGTCAGCTGTCTTATGGGTAATCTTAGTTGGTCAAGCTCTCTCCTTCTATGCCTTCCTAAGTCACAAAGAACAGTAGCCTGGGACCCTACCAAAACATGGGACCTCAGGCTTATTTACTGTGTCCTTAAGAAAGCTCTTTTCTTTACATTCATGACCTACCAAATTTTTTATTTCATAAACTTTTTTTGGGGGGGGGCAGGGGAATGAGGGTTAAGTGACTTGCCCAGGGTCACAAAGCTAGTCAAGTGTCTGAGGCCATATTTGATCTCAGGTACTCCTGAATCCAGGAGGACCACTGAGCCATCTAGCTGCCCATATTTCATAAACTTTTGCTAAGTACATAATGAATATTTACTGAATGAATAAAAAGACTGCCAGGGTCATATTGTAAAAACTGCCACTTACTACCTTGGACAAGTCACTTAACCTCTATATGCTTCAGTTTCTGCATTTATAAAATAAATGCAGAATAATAAATCTGGGGCCAGATTTTCTCTTATATCCCTTCTTGTGCTAAATCTATGAGCCTATGAATGTATGACCCCAAACAGGCCTTCCAAGGGAGTGAACTCTAGTTTTTGATGCTGCTGCAATCAATGCTGTTGACTTAATCTTTCTCCATTTTCTCTACTTCTGTTGCCCTTTCCCATTCCCTCAGGCCCTTCTCATTTTTTGCCTATTATAATATTCTCTTCAACCACCTGTTAATCAATCTTGTTAAATCAATCTTGTTAAAAATAACAGGACTCTGATCATCTATCATTTCCTATCTCAATAAACTTTAAAGGCTCATTGAATCACTTTCTCAGAATTTGAGGGGCTTCAGTGGTCATCTACTCTAAGCTACACATGAAAGGAATGCCTACTATACCTGACAAGTGGTCATCTGGCACCTTTTGAGGTAGCCAAGCCTACTTTTAGATTCTAATTGTTAGGAAGTTTTTCCTGATGTTAAACCTAAATCTGCCCCCCACCCCCTTTTTTTTTTTCCAAACTTCCCTCTCCAATAAAAGAAATCAAATCCCTTCTCTGCAGCATGTCCTCCCTGACAGTGGCTGCCACATCACACTGCTGATTCATATTGAGCTTACAGTTCATTAAACTCTTGGATTTTTTTCATAAATGCTGCCTAGGGGGCGCAGCTAGGTGGTGCAGTGGATAAAGCACCGGCTCTGGATTCAGGAGTACCTGAGTTCAAATCTGGCCTCAGACACTTGACACTTGCTAGCTGTGTGACCCTGGGCAAGTCACTTAACCTCCATTGCCCCTGCCAAAAAAAAAAAAATGCTGCCTAGCCATACCTCTCCACCTTATTTTTGTGAAGTTGATTTGTTGTACATTTATCCAATGCACCAATCTGTCAAGATCCTTTGGATTCTGACTCATTCACTGCTAGCTATCCCTCCCAGCTCTGCAAGTCCAATGAACTCCGCTCCTAGACCTTTTGCCAAGTGAATAATAAAAATGTTAAATAGCACAGGCCCAGGCCCAGATCCATGGGATACTCCATAAGAGACATCTTGCCAAGCTGAGCTCTTCTGAGTCATTATCCAATCAGTTCTAAATCCATCAGACAGTATCATCAATAATATATAGCTCTCCATCTTCTCCATAACACTCTGAGAACTTTATCCTGTGTTCAGGTTGTTTGTACATATACCATTGTTTACATGCTGCTTTCCCTATTAGACTATGAGCTCCTCAAGAGGATGCACTATCTTTTAGCTTTCTTTGTATCTCCAACACTTATCACAGTGCCCAGAACACAGTAATTAAATGTTTACCAACCGAACTTCAGAAGGGAAAGATTACTAGTTGAGTAATCCCATCAAAAAAGGAAATGAGGTTAGTCTGACATCATTCACCTATTCTTGCTTCTCTTTCTTGATGTTCATGTTCTAGAACTTTCCCAGTCAGTCAGGAAACATTTATTAAGCATTTATTATGTGCCAGGCACTTTGCTAAGCAATGGAGATACAAAGAAAGGCAAAAGACAGTTCTTGCCTTAAAGAAGCTTACAGTCTAATGGGGTAGATACCATGCTAACAACAGACAGTCCAGAGGGAAAGCACTAGAATTAGGGGGATGGGAAAGGCTTCCTGTAAAAGGTGGGATTTTAACTGGGCCTTGAAGGAAGGTAGGAGTTAAAGAAGAGTGAGAGTTCCAAGCATGGAGGACAGTTAGTGAAAATTCCTGGAATGGAGAGATGGCATTTCTTGTTCAAAGAACAACAAGGAGGTCAACGTTATTGGACTGAATACTATGTAAGGGGAGAAAGGTATAAAAAGATTGGAAATAATAAAGAAGGGAAGGTTATTAAGGACTCTGAACAACAAATAGCGGTTTTGATCCTGAAGGTGACAGATAGATACTGGAGTTTATTGAGTAGGGAGGAAGGTTGACATGGTCATATTTGTACTTTAGGAGGAACACTTGGATGTTGAATGGAGAATGGACTGGAGTAAGGAGAAACTTGAGGCAGACAGCTCCATTAGCAGGCCACTGAAATAGTCCAGGTCTGAGATGATCACCCTACACAGGGTGGGGGTGGGGGGGGGTGTGGCAGTGTTAGAGGGTGAAACCAATGGCATATAAAGATGTCACAAGGGTAAAACTTTTCAGGTCTTGGCAACATATTAATATAAGGTGGGGGAGGGGGAAGAAAAGGGAAAGGGCGGGGTGGAGAGAGGGAGGGGATATAGAGAGACAGAGAGAAATCAAGGATAAGAGCCTGGTTGTGAGTCTGGGTGACTGGGAGGTGGTGATATATTTGAAAATAATAGGGAAGTTAGAAAAAAAAGGTAGAGTTTGGGAGGAAAGAGTTCAGGGTGGATATTGTACTTAAAGATGTCTATGGAATGGAGTTCTAGATATCTAATAGGCAGTGGGAGTTGTGAGATGAGAGAGAGGTCAAGAGAGAGGTTAGTGTTTCATAAGTAGACTTGAGAATCATCAGCATAAGAAGGTGATGAACAGTGTCACAGGTTGCAGAGAGGTCAAGAAGGATGAAAACTGAGATTAGATCATATTTGCCATTAGATATGGTGACTAGTCCAGCTAGATGGCACAGTGGATAGAGTGCTGGGCCTGGAGTCAGGAACAATGGAGTCCCAATTCAGTCTCACTTACTAGCTATGTGACCCTGGGCAAATCACTGAACCCTATTTGGCTCAGTTTCCTCATTTGTGAAATGAGCTAGAGAAGGAAATAGCAAACCACTCCAGTATCTTTGTCAAGAAAACTCCAAATGGAGTCCTGAAGGGTTGGACACAACTGAAATATAAGTAACAACATGGCAAGTAAGAGATTATTTTTAAAAATTAAATTAAATTTTTTTAGTGAGGCAATTGGGGTTAAGTGACTTGCCCAGGGTCACACAGCTAGTAAGTGTTAAGTGTCTGAGGCCAGATTTGAACTCAGGTCCTCCTGACTCCAGGGCTGGTGCTCTATCCACTGTACCACCTAGCTGCCCCTAATTAAGAGATTATTAGCAACTTTGGAGCAGTAGTTTTGGTTGAATGATGAGGTCAGAAATTGTACAGTCAGGAAGAGAGTGAGAGTAAAGGAAGCAGAAGCACCTACTATAAATGGCTTTCTCAAACAATAGCCACAAATGGGAGAAGAGAAAAGGAATGACAATTAGTAAGGATCAAATGAAGGTTTTTTGAGGATGGGGTAGACATGGATATATTTATATGAAGTAGGGAAGCAGACAATTGATAAGAAGACACTGAAGGTAAGTAAAAGATGAAGGATGATAGAGGGGGCTGCCTTCTGGAGAAGACAGGGTGGCATGGGATCACATGTGTATGTAAAGGAATTTTCTTTGGCAAGGAGTAGGACCACCTCATTATGTGAGGTAGGGGTGAAGTGAGAAATAGTGGGAGGACAAGCCAGGCAGGCTGAGAAGAAGCCCATGATGTAGCACGAACAGTGTGTCCTGGAAGCAGCGCTACAGTTTGAGAAGGAGTAAAGAGCCAAGAAATAGTAAGCCAGGATGAGTAGGCAGAGAAAGCAGAAGACCATTGAAAACTTCTTTGGGGGAAAGATAGACCACAATACAACCTCAGAAGAAGATAATAACAGGATCAAAGCTCCAACATCCAAAGCTTCCAAGAAAAATATGAACTGGTCTCAGGCCATGGAAGCTCTCAAAAGGGACTCTGAAGAGAAAGTAGGAGAGATAGAACGAAGATGTAGAGAAAGAGAGGAAGGAATGGAAAGAGAAATGAGAGCAATGCAGGAGAGTCATGAGAAAAAAGTCAACAGTTTGAGAAGCCAAATGGAAAAGGAGGTAAAAAAACTGTCTGAAAAAAGAGGGCAATGTGAAATATCTCCTTGGAAAAACAGCTGACCTGGAAAATAAATCTAGTAGACATAATTTGAAAATCATCAGACTACCTGAAAACCATGACCAAAACAAGAGCTTAGACACCATCCTCCAAGAGATTGTGAGGGAAAATTGCCCTGATATTCTAGAAGAGAAATAGTGGGAGAAGGCATCTGGGAAATGAACTTAGGAAGAAGAGAGAAAATTCTCAGTAAATGACTTCAATTTTTCAGTGAAATATGAGGCAAATTTCTCAGCTGAGACTGTGGGAGTAGAAGCTATGGAGATTTATGTTGATATGAAAATATTTGGAAAAGCTACTATGATGAACAGGATAATGATTCAATTCGGGAGGGGTAAAAGGATTGCCTTGCTGTAGTGAGGGCCCAGTTGAGATTACAGTCAAATTCACTGGCCTAGAGTTTCCAGACTGTTTACGTTGTGCCCCACCCTTCTCCCTTGTCGTGTGTGTGTGTGTGTGTGTGAAAATTGAGACATTTTCTCTTCTCCAATTTTTTTTTGAGTACCTCACCCTTTACCCCTGACCTTTCAAATACCACTGACAGTGGCTTAGCAATGATATTTGCCAGTTCTTTCAGGACCCAATGATGTATGTAGTTCATTTGGACTAGGTGACTTGAATTCATTAAGAGCAGCAGTTAGTTGCTCTCTTGCTATCTCCTTACTTATTCTGGGTATTGAATTTCCATCAGTCATTTTTGTTCTGCATAGAGGACATTATCCTTTACAGAGAAAACAGAAACAAAAACAGCACTGAGGAGCAATTTCTTCCCTAGTTTGTCAGTTTTCTACATCTCAAGCAAAAGTCCTGTCCTTTTTTGATCCTCTTTTTCATCCCAATTTAATTTAAAATAACAAACTCATTTTTGTCATCTTTAGTGTTCCTTGACAGCCTCAGTTCATCTGAATTTTAGCCTTCTTCACACTATTTTTATAGGGCTGTGCCAAGCTCTTTTACTGTTTTATGTTACTTGGCCTTGCATCCATTTTATGTCTTTTTTTTTTGGGGGGGGGTGAGGAAATTGGGGTTAAGTGACTTGCCCAGGGTCACACAGCTAGTAAGTGTCAAATGTCTGAGGCCGGATTTGAACTCGGGTACTCCTGACTCCAGGGCCAGTGCTCTATCCACTGTGCCACCTGGCTGCCCCCATTTTATGTCTTTTTAAAACCAAAGTTGCTTAATGACTCAGTTCCCCTGTATATCAATAACTACAATTATCTCTTCAGACAAATCCAATTTCTCTTCTTCATTTGAATTTTTTCCTTTGTGTCCTCAGAATTTTATTCTTCAGCATCTCCAATCCCTCCTGGGCTGATGTTCCCTGAAACACTTACTCCATGGGATCCTATCTTTCTCCTGAACTCTTTGAAATCTAGCTGTGGGTTGCAACTCCATATGGGGTTGTGTAACTGAATGTGGGGGCTGAAAAAAAATTGGCAACAGTAAAAGGTTATGTATATCTATTTTATAGACCTATATACCTCGTGTTGCATAAAAATATCTTGGGTGAAAAGGGGTCACAAGTGGAAAAAGTTTAAGAAGTGCTGACCAAAAAAAAAAAGTCCTGGTCTAGGGTGTTTATCAGACCACACTCAGATTTCTCTCCTGTTTTACAAAGTCTAGGATGAAGTGGTCACTTCCCCATAAGGTCCCCATAATTTCTACCTTTTTTTTTTTTGGTGAGGCAATTGGGGTTAAGTGACTTGCCCAGGGTCACACAGCTAGTGTCAAGTGTCTGAAGGAACACCTGTTCCTAGAAGAAACAAAGGGGGGAATGTGATGAAATAATGGGATTTTAGCAGATACTCAAAGACCCACCTGTAGATTAATCTAGACTGATTGAATCAAGTGAGAGTGATTGACTGCTAATTAAGCCTACTTCAAGTTAATTGGATTGTATCAAGTTAATTGGATTGTAATCACACCTGGCTATCCCTTAAGAAGGTATTGTTCTCAGAAACTAGACTGTGAACTCTGTGAACTCAACTTGAGAACACCTTCAAAGACAATGGATTTGGATGACGCCAACCAATCACCTTGAAGCAGGGTGTAAGGACCGCCTCTGTTCCAGATGTATAAAAAAGCTTCCACAAACAGCTTGCGAAAGGGTGTTCCTGATTAAAGCAGGCTCGTGGAGGAGGACTTCAGGAAGAACCCAACCGGGCTGGAACTCTAGGCTAGACTGGAGCTGAAGCTTCTGATTTAAGGTGACCACAATTTAGATTTTAAACACCACAATTTGAACTCAGGTCTTCCTGACTCCAGGGCTGTTGCTCTATCCACTGCGCCACCTAGCTGCCCCATGGTCCCCATCATTTCTACCGCAGCCACCAGCTCCTCTCCTGAGAATGAAATCCAGGAGAGAATTTCCCTTTGTTGGTTCCAACACTTTTTGACTGTAGGAGACTCAGAAATTATCACAAAGGCAAGATTTGAAAGTTACTAATTACTCAGCTTTCTGCAGATGTCTGGATCATGGAAGTGCCCTGTCACTACTCTATCAGGCCTCTATGTCATCCTTGTGAGTTGTTTCCCAAATTCATATATTTCATCTTTTTGTCTAGTTGATCTATTGTATACCCCATTGACTGAAGCTCTTCTTGTTTCTTTCTTCTTTGACATTCATATAACTACTAGCTTTCTCACTCTAGTTTCTGAATTTCCTTGACTAGAGGTTTTTAACCATTTTGGTGTTGTGGACCTTTTTTGTAGTCCAGTGAAAAGCCTATGGACCCCTTTTTGAAATTACATTTTTAAATGCATAAAATACATTACAAAGGAAGCCAAACATATTAAAATGATCAAAACTGTTTAAAAAGCAATTTCATAAATTGTAGGTTAAGAACTTTTGCCACAGAAGCTTTAGTTTTTTATATCCATTACCTAAACTTTGGGTATTTGTGTAGAGATACCTGACATATTTTTTTGGGGGGGAGGCAATTGGGGTTAAGTGACTTGTCCAGGGTCACACAGCTAGTAAGTGTCAAGGGTTTGAGGCTGGATTTGAACTCAGGTCCTCCTGACTCCAGGGCTGGTGCTCCATCCAATGCAACACCTAGCTGCCCCTATCCTTTTACTACTTCTTTTTTTTTTTTTAAGTGAGGCAATGGGGGTTAAGTGACTTGCCCAGGGTCACACAGCTAGTAAGTGTTAAGTGTCTGAGGCCGGATTTGAACTCAGGTACTTCCTGACTCCAGGGCCAGTGTTCTATCCACTGCACCACCTAGCTGCCCCCTATCCTTTTACTTCTAACAACACCAAATGGTGGACAACACTGGTGCTGCAGGAGGAGCCTTCGGGACCCCAGAGTCAGAGGCCAAGGGGGCTTCCAAGGTAGCTTCAGCAGTGAGGGCTGAGGTCAAGGTCATGGCACCCAAGGAGGAAAGGCCAAAGATAAGGAGTGGGTTCCTGTCACCAAGCTGGGCCAGCTAGTCAAGTACATGAAGATCAAGTCTTTGGACAAGATCTATCTTTTCTCCCTTCCTATTAAGGAATCGAGATCATAGATTTCTTCCTGGGGTTTTCATTGAAAGGATCAATATTTCTTTCCTAGGGCTGGTTGACTAGGCTTGCTTTTCCTAGGGCTCTATCCCATACAGGTTAGGCTAATTCTATTCCTTAAGAATTTAAGTGCTGAAACTTTTCTTGAGACTTGACTGGCTAAGAAGAACTGGCTCAAGTTGCTGAAGTTCCTGATTGCCTGAGTACAAAAGGCCAGGAAGAGCTCAAACTTTGTCCCTGTGGCTTATGACTATGGAATGAAAGCAAGAGTAGCACTAGGAATTGATGCTCACCTGAATTAATGGGTATACTCATTGAATATCTCTGCTCAATGTTTTTTTTTTTTCCAGCAACTGCCAAGTAAACCTCCTTCTGTTACCTGCTGACTGACTTACTAGTGTCTCATTTAATCAAACTATGAGGGGACTGGCTTGTGTCAGGCCCAGTCCATCACAACCACCCTTTGGTGATGATCCTATCCACAATCAGCTAGGATCATCTTGGATGATAAACATACAATCTACAAACTCAAGTCTTTCCAGACTGGCAAGGTATTGGTAAAAACTCTGACAACTAACACAACTCCTCTGCGACAGTGAAGCGTCAGAAGAGAACATGTACATTAATGGTAATAGCTCATGATTGTCATACCATTTTACAGGTCATAAAGCAGGGAGTTACTTGACAAGAACCCTTTGAGTTTGGGAACATGAGTAATATTATCACTGAGAAAGCCAAAGTTCAGAAGTT
Source organism: Dromiciops gliroides (assembly GCF_019393635.1). Lineage (NCBI taxonomy): Eukaryota > Metazoa > Chordata > Mammalia > Microbiotheria > Microbiotheriidae > Dromiciops > Dromiciops gliroides. The sequence goes on from NC_057863.1 coordinate 580,232,606, forward strand.
AAGTGGACTGACTACATTCACATGGGTAAGAAGTAGCAAATTTGGGGGCAGCTAGGTGGAGCAGTGGATAAAGCACCAGCCCTGGATTCAGGATGACCCGAGTTCAAATCCAGCCTCAGATATTTGACACTTACTAGCTGTGTGACCCTGGGTAAGTCACTTAACCCTCATTGCCCTGCCCCCCCCCCCCAAAAGAAGTAGCAGATTCCAAGTTCAGGGCTTTTTCTACCACCTCTCTCTGGAAAACTGAAACTGGTTTCCCAAATCCTTTGGATACTATGGTAGACCAAGGACACAATTAATATTACAAAGATAATGCTTGTCAGGGTCACGCCTATGGCATCTCAAGGCCAGGATTATGCGTTATATGGGGGTACAAAGGAGTGCAAAGCTGGACAATTTAACTGTACTCTATGATATCCTGAAAGTGAGGGATGGATGCTGAATATCCAAAGTTACCTGAATTCCACATTATATTAAAGGAGACCTCCTACATAAAGTACTTTTTCCCTGGAAAGCAACACAAAAGTGTGAGTTTATTTGAACCATTCTTTAACTTACTTATATTTTGAGCCTATGTAACACTTGTCACATGTTTAATACCCATTGGGCAAAAGAGTATTTCCCTTTATCAACTTACTAGACTCTCAGAGAGCAGAGTTCTCAGATTTGGTCAACAAGTCCAGGTTAACTTTTATTTTCATCCTTATATAATTTTCAAGACTTCAACCATGTATCCCCTCAGCCTTTCTCTTGACAGCTTTTTCTCACAATGCTTGATGACATATTGTGGTTTACAGTTTGTAAAGCAGTTTATAAACTATTATTGGATAGCAGCCCAGGTCAGTGAAAAATGTGGTTATGTAAAACTGGAGTAAAAAGACTTAGGTGAATATCCCAACCCTGATACTTCTTAGCTGTTTGACCATGAAAATGTCACTTTCTCTCTCTCAGCCTCAGCTTTCTCATCTATAAAAGCAAGATAAGAACACTTATACCACCTACCTTACAAGATTATGAGGACAGTAAACCTTAAATATATAAAAAGGAGTTCTTCTTCATCTGTAAAATGAGTATCATGCCTGTAGCACTTACCTTAAAGTTACTGTGAAGCTCAAATTAGAGCGCGCGCACACACACACACACACACACACACACACACACACACCCACCTCACACTTTTTAGACCCTAAAGTTTTATATACATTTCGGTCATCATCATTACAATTTCCATTTTACAGATGAGGAAACTGAGGCTTAGACTGGTAAAGTGACTTGTTTAAGGTTAATACAACTAGAAAGTGACAACGGATTTTTTAGTTTCATGTCTTCTGCTGGCAAATCCAAAGTCTTTCCATTACATTTCCCCCAGCCCTGATACACCCACACCTGAGAAATTATCCATGGTTCTTTGGTGACAACACCAAAGGGAGCTTTGTCTTTTTGGGCGAACTTACTCCTATTGTGGAAGCCATGTAGTCTGCACACATTTCTGCAAAGTCCCGCTCAAGGACTCCATAGTAGAGGCCATAAAACAGGAGGGAGATTCCAAAATCCATTGCATCTTCTGGCTTGACTCTGTAAAGGAAGCAGGAGGATCACTCAGGGAAGTATAGGATTGTCCATGGCAACATCCAGTCCCTGTTTGGGCTATCCCTCTGAACCTGGTACAAGCCTGTGGTTGTAACTAAAAAAGGAGCATAAAACTTTGTGGGGCAGCATCAGGGGTGCAGGGATGGGGCATGGCAAGACACTTAAAAACCTTCCTGAAAGCAAAGCCTGCCTCAGAAAAGGAGAAGCCCATTCTATCCCTTGTATCATGGATGATTTCTGAGGATGGGGACAGGAAAACTCTGGTTCCATGACAGCAGCATGCCACAGAAGTAATAAAACCACCCCTTCCAGTTCTAGGTGTATACAGCATTACTAATTGTGGGCTGGATGGCCAACAAACTTGGGAGACTTTCGAATAACTCTGCCATGAAGTAATTCCTGCATCCCTAACAGCCTGCTCTTAGTTTTCTTTATTTTAGTGGTCGCCCCCATGCCTAGGACCCCAAGTTACTTGGCCTTATTAGTTTATTTACTCAACAAGTATCTATTAAAAGGCTATGTGAAATTCTCAGTGCTGGATATCACCCTTGCCCTTAAGGCTTAGCACAGTTTGGTTGATTTTAGTAAGGGTAAAAAGAACCTGCACACAAGTAAATATAAATTAGAAAATCAGTGGATTAAGGGTTATATAAAGTTCTATGACATCAGATGAAAGTAAAATGACTTTGAGATTGGCAGGGGAGGGGAGGAAAAGCTTCTCAGATGAGGGACTCTGTATAAAATAGATGTTTAATAAATGAGCTGTTGAAGGAATGAGCGAATGAGCTGTGCCTTAAAGCATGGAGAGGATGTCAGTTGGCCATTATAAACTCTCGTGCCAAAAACCTTCAGTGGCTTCCTATTCACCTAGCATTCAGGGACTTTACCCAAGTGACTGCAAACTAGCCCTTCAGCCTTTATCTCACATCATACTTCTATTCTGACCAAGATGGAAACAGCTGTTTCCTAATCTCAGCCTGCCTTACTGCTTTACTCCACCTGCTTCTATGCATAGGCAATAACCCCATGGCTGGAACACATTTCCTTTCACATCTCAGCCTGTTTTTTTTTGTTTTGTTTTTTTGTGGGGCAATGAGGGTTAAGTGACTTGCCCAGGGTCATACAGCTAGTGTCAAGTGTCTGAGGCTGGATTTGAACTCAGGTCCTCCTGAATCCAAGGCCAGTGCCTTATCCACTGCGCCACCTAGCTGCCCCACATCTCAGCCTGTTAAAAGAGAAATTCTTCTCTTTCTTTAAGGCAATGATCAGGTGCTATCATTCTCAATCAAGTTTTCCATTTTCCCCGATGCTAAAAGTAATTTCTCTTCCTCCTCAGTACTCTGGGTTTCTCATTTGTCCCAATTACACTGTAGCTGTAACATATTTATTTGCACATGTGCCTCACCCCTCCACCCCCTTACCCTAAACCCACTTCAGAAGGGAAGCTCGAGAGAATGTAATAAGCCATTCATCATCTTTGTATCCCCAGAGCTGAGCACAATGTCTGGGCATGTAAATGCTGTGATGATGGTAAAGATTATAAAATGTGTTCAGGGCCTGGTCACTACTCCAGTTTGGACAGAACACAAAGTAATATGATGAATAGTAGCATGAGATGGAAGGGGGAAGGAAGGGAATAATCATTTCTTTTCTTTTCTTTTTTTTAATCAACACTTGTAACAAGATTTTTCTTTCCTTCTTTTTTTTAAAACATAAAAAAGTATTTTATTATTTTCTAGTTACATGTAAAGATAGTTTTCAACAAGGGAATAAACATTTTTACAGCACCTACCATATGCTAGGTGCTTTACAAATATTGCCTTATTTGATTCTCATGACAGCCCTGGAAATAGGTGCTGTTATAATCACTTTTTTACAGACAAGAAAACTGAGACAAACATTGGTTGAATGACTTGCCCAGGATTACACAGCTAAGTGTCTGAGGCTAGAGTTTCATTAGGGTCTTCTTGATTCCAGGTGCCATGCACTGTCACTTATAAAGGCTAAAAAAAGTGCCATACTGTATACGGGAGGCCATAGAGGCTTAAGAAGAACATGAGAGGGGGCAGCTAGGTGGCGCAGTGGATAGAGCACCGGCCCTGGAGTCAGGAGTACCTGAGTTCAAATCCAGCCTCAGATACTTAACACTTACTAGCTGCGTGACCCTGGGCAAGTCACTTAACCCCAATTGCCTCACTAAAAAAAAAAAAAGAAGAAGAAGAACATGAGAGGAATCTTTAAGTATTTGAAGGCTTATCATGTGGAAAACATACTCATTCTGTTTGGCTACAGAGGGCAAGACTAGGAGCAATGTGTAAAAGCTACAGAAAGTAAGCTCTTCCTCCTCCTTGATATAAGGAAACCTTTCCTAACAATGAATGCTACAAGTGAATGGACCACTTTGGGAGGTTGTGGGTTTCCCCTCACTGGAAATCATGGAAGCACAGATTTAGAGTTAGAATGAGCCTCTTTTAGTTCCAGCCTCCATTAAGTCCGGCCTCATTTTACAGATAAGAATACTGAGGTATTTAGGTTAAATGATTTGCTGAGGATTACACAGATTTTAGGTGTCAGAGTGTTCCATCAACTATAGCTCTACAAGTCTTCTAGCAAAGGTGGGATGACCACTTGATGTTATAGAGAATAGATGCCTATCTAGGTAAGGACTGGATTCTAGATGATCTCTGAGCTTCTTTCTAAGTCTACAATTCTGTGATCCTAGACGAACTTTCTCCTCTAGGAAGTGGAGACAAAAAGAATACCACTGAAGGTTCTGAGGGGGGGGAGGGACATGACTGGAGCCAAGCTTTAAGAAATTTAATCTGGGTATAAAGTGTTGGGTGGATTAGAAAAAGCTAGATATGGGAAGGCAAGTTAGGACGCTGATTTAATAGCTCAAATGAAAGGTGATAGAGGCGGCACTGCCTGTCCTAGATTAAGGCGCATCTTTTAAAAAACTGGGGATGGCCTCATATACCAAGTGACAAAAGGAGAACATCTATTCAATTATTTCTGACACAACTTACCATGGGCATGTTTCAAGAGTTATAACTTGAGCACTGCAGTCATAGGTGGGGCTGGGTAACTGCTAGAAACTGAAGGAAGAAAGTCACATAAGAGTTGTCATCCTTAGCCAACCTACAGTAGGAGGCAGCCAAGGACTACTGTGCCAACCTATAAACAAGCTGCCAGCTCTGACTGCTTGTAGCAGGAGACTAAATAGTTCAAGGGGAAACACTCTGGACACAGCAGGAAAGATACTAGATACTTGTAGGGAGATCTTTATTGGAACCTTTTGGCCTCAGCTCAATTTAAGAAACATTTATTAAATACCTACTCTAAGGTTCTGTGCCTTGAGTGCCTAGAGAAATGATGAAAACCAACAGGATCCCTACCCTCAAAGAGCTTGCAATCTCCCAAAGGGCATATAATATGCATACAGATAAATATGATATGAGGAAGAAATGCGAGAAGGGTATAAGAATGGTACAGAAAAAGTACTCTTGATTCTTGAAGAAACAGAAAAACCTCAATTGGTAATGATGTGGAAGGAATTTATTCAAGGCATGGGCAGTGGCTTTCAAGAATATACAAATCAAATATTAAATGTATCTATGTATGTAAAATGTTTAGTAAACCTGAAGGCATCATATAAATATGAGTTACTTTTATTTTTATCATTTTTTTTCTTCCTACTAGACTGCACATACCATGAAGGCAGGGATCATATCTTAGCAATAACTTTTTCCAGCACCTGGCAGTGTTTTATATACAGTAGGTACTTAATAACTGTATATTACTATATGAAATGTAATTACAATCCAATTCCATTAGATTGGAAGTTGTTTATAACAAAACAGTGCTATCACGTACCTAGTCTGAGACAGGTCCTGACAAGGACCATGTGTTCTGGGATGACCAAGCCCACAGAGCATTTTCAGCTAGCCAGATGAGTCCTTCTTGGGTTCTTTCCCTCCAGAACTGCTCTACTCCCACTGGTTCTCCCAGGATGCCAAGTTTTGGTCTTGGACTTGGCTAAACTTAGAGGAAAGGGATTTGTTCACACCTTAGTCTGAAAAGAAATGTAGATGAGGGCACCCAGGAGAAACCAGACATGACGATGGCTATGCTTGTCTATTTGGGGATCCCAGAGGAGTGGGAGGCAGAGAGGAAAAAAACACAGGCAAGGAACAACTGAGAACCTGGATCTGTTCTTGCCTCAGATTCATAAGAAGTAGCTCAGTGATTACTGTGGTGTTGGTTAAACTCAGCACAAGCAATTGAGAGCTTGGAATATGCTGCCTCTAGGGGTGGTGATTTCCCCATCACTGGAGGTCTTCAAGAGGAATCTATAAGGTTTTGTGACAAGCTTTCTATAGAAAGGTTCAAGTAGGGGTTGGACTAGATGACTACAGAGATAGGTCCCTTTTAGGTCTGATCTTTTTAAACAATATATAAACTCAAAAGAGAGGAAGCTTCCAGGGTTTATACCACAGATGCCATAGGGGAATAAGGAGGAAAGACTCAGAAAGCTCTCCATCTCAAAGGGGAAACATGACCCTCAACTGAAATACATAATCTGGAAGGAGACACAGATCTCTGTTCATAGGGCCAATTTATTCAGCTTTCTGGGTAACTGGGGGAGAAAATAGTTGTATGTAGTAGCATTTTTTATCTCTTTCCCCACTTACTGGATGGAGGAAGGAGAGATGCTCAGGGTAGTGACATTCTAGTAGGGAAAATGTATTTTGTTTTGAGGTTAAGATGGAATAGCACAATGGGCTGTGAGCTCTAGACTAAGAGAATCATGTATCAAATTAGGTTTGGGGAATTTTAGATAAGGATGATGTTGGCAGGCTTAAGTATTATTCAGCTGGAGCCCTGTTCTTAATCTTCATAAAATTTTCTTTCCCTTTGTGAGTAAACTCTAGAAATGAATTCTTATGGTCCAGTTATGTGGGGATAAGAAAGATGAGAGAGAATGAATACTAGAATTGGGCACCAAGAGTCAGCAAGAAATAGAAGGAATTGGCAATTACATATTTAGGAAGCAGGTTTATTAACCAAGCGGCCAAACAAGCTCAGGGAGCAGTAAGGTCAGAATGCAGTACTTGGGATTTACTAACAAGAAGCATATAGAGCAGTAAAAGAAGAAAGACTCGGGGAAAGGGATGATCTCCTGGAATTGTTCCTGGAAGGAGTTGACAATAGAAGGAAGCTCCTTGAGGATAAGGAAGGTTTCTTTTGTGTTCTTTGTATCCCTGGCTACTAATACCTGCATGGAGCAGGTGCTTAATAAATATGTTTAATAAAGAAGAGTTGAAAATGATGCCCTATGAACTCTAGCACTCAGCAAGGCCTAGAGGCCATAACAAGATGCTTCCACAGGCTCCTGTACCCTCTGATGTCCTTGCCATGTATCATGTTGTGTGCAGTAGTTATGTCTGTGGCTTAAATCCTCTAATAGGTTCCACTAGCTCCAAGAGGGGAAGGCCGATCTTATCTAAATGTTGTACTTCTCTAGTGCCCCGAACAGTGTTTTACACACATTAGATATTAACCCAATATTGGTTGTTACTGGTAATGGCCCTTTATGGAAGGTTCACTGAGGAATAGAAAGAAGACTTGCTTTTCATTTGTCCTAAAATTTTTCCTTCAAGTTTCAAAAGTTGTCCCCGAGGGCAGGGAAAGGTTCATAGAACACCCTCCTTTCTCTTTGTAAATTTACACACCCCAATCAAAATCTCTACAGCCTAGGGTTTTTTTTGTGTTTTTTTTTTTTAAGTAAGGCAATTGGGGTCAAGTGACTTGCCCAGGGTCACAGAGCTAGTAAGTGTCAAGTGTCTGAGGCCAGATCTGAACTGAGGACCTCCTGACTCCAGGGCCAGCGTTCTATCCACTGAGCTGCCTACAGCCTAGATCAAAGTTCTACCTGAGGCAGTGTGAATTTTTTTTTTTGGTGGGGCAATGGGGGTTAAGTGACTTGCCCAAGGTCACACAGCCAGTAAGTGTCAAGCGTGAGGCCGGATTTGAGCTCAGGTACTCCTGAATCCAGGGCCAGTGCTTTATCCACTGTGCCACCTAGCTGCCCCGTGGCAGTGTGAAATTTGAAAAAGTACTGAGCTTGGAGTCAGAAGTCCTAGGCTGAAGCTTCAGTTCAGACATTGAATAATGCTTAATTGTCTGCTCAAAACACCTTCATGACTCCACATTTATATCAGGATAAAACAGAAACTCCTTAGATCGGCATTACAGCCCTTCCATAATATGGCTCCAATCTATCTCCTCCAGCTTCAATTTTATTTCACTTTCCCTTCATACTCTGTTCTAGCCAAATGGATCTACTTGCTAACACTTAATCAAATCCTGCCCCCTTCCACTTAAGTGCATTAATCAAGGCTTTAAACGCACCCCTTCTCATCTGCTTGCTGTAATTATCTCTTCCTTTGAGGCACAGCTTGGGCATTACCTCATCCATAAAGACTTCCCTGACTACCCCCTGCCCCCAAAATGACCTCTCATTCTTCCTTTATGTACTGGGACCACTCCTTATTTGCTTACATGCACCTACATTAATTCTTCCTGGCAATCTCCTTTAGGGCAGAAAACCTACACATGTTGTACGAACTGAATAACAAGATGGGAAGGCTGGGACAAATTGCTCAACTTGGGCAAGTCACTGAAGTTTCAGTTCAAAAAATGGGGGTAATATTTACACTGTCTACCTCCAAGGGCTACATGAAAGTTCAATGAGGATATCTGTCAGCACCTCAGAAAAGTCAAATCTATCAGTGAGCTACTGTTCTTGTTCTTATCTGTAGCTGAGCTCAGGAAAGTGCATTAGAATTGCCCTCCTTGGGGATTCCAGCCTAGTCCTCTACTTCTGCTGCAGACAACAACCAGGACCTGGGAAGCCTAGACTCATATCTGCTCAGCAGACTTTTCCAAAGACTATTCATGTCTATTTTCTCATCTGTTTGTCACCATAGCCCTAGGAGGGAGGCAGTTCTCAGAGCAAGGACTTGGGTTCTAATCCCAACACTCTCATTGACTTGCTATATAATTTTGGCAAGTTCCCTTCTTCTCTCTCAAATCACTTTTGGGCCTCAGGTTCCTTCACTGGAAAATGAAAAGATTGAACTTAACGATCCCATAAGATCTTTTTAGCTCAAAATTCTACAATCAATCATTGCTATTGCTCTTTATGAATACCTCTGGGAGACATTCAAATTGGATAGATCTATTACCTTCCCCTCAAATTATCTTGGTTTATTAGTCAATTTCCTTTAGTTACCTAGACTCTTTCTGATCCTTGTTACCATAAAGCACTGAGAAAAAGTTCTATTGATAATGATAACAACTGTCACTTATATAACGCTTTACCTTCGTTACATCATTGGACCTTGAAAATAGCTGCATTTGGTGGGTAAACTTCATTCTCCCCATTTTACAGGTGAAAGAAATAAGGATCAGGGATGTCATGTAAATCAACAGAGGTCACTTCTCCTAGCTCTTAGTTCAGGTTCCTATCATACCTGAGGCCTCAAATGCAAGCCCCTCCCTTGCTTTCTGGTACTGGTCTCATATACTATTTGAGGCTAAGCACTTAGTGCAGTGCTCTTAAGAGAGTTAGCACTTAATTGTTTGCTGACTGAATGAATAAATAAACATCCCACTCAGTTGGGAACCCCTTAGAAAACAAGGCCAGACCCATCCTTCCCCTGATCCAGGAACTAAAGCATAACACACACTGGGCATTAACTTACCTGAATAACAAATTAATCCCAAAGAGAGTGAACATCACAGACATGTAACCAATGATTCCAGTGGCATAGCTGATTTTGTATATTAGCAAGAACCACTTATAAACCAACCTAGAAAGAAAACAAGGAAAAGGGGGGGATCAATACAGTCAAGTTCTCCAGATTTCTTCCAATTTTCCTCCCAAAGCCAACCAACATTAAAGGAAGTCCTAAGGTGATCATTGCTCAGTCCTCAACAGATAGAACTATGAATTCTGGAGAAGGTTATTTCCCTTAAGGTAGTTGGGAATTGCCAGGACCAGAGGAAGGGGGAGGCAATTTCCCCTTTTAAATGTCATGGGGCAGGTTTCTGTCATCTGGAACAACAAGAACTACTGGGTACCAAGGCCAATCCATGTAGAATACACTTTCCACAGGACTACTCTCTTTTCTTCTGGAACCTCGCTAAGATGTTAAAACAGGCCCAACCATGACAATGCCACACTTCTCCGTTGGGGCCCTGGGGTTATTAGAAGGACTCCCTATCCTTAGGTTGTTTCTTTTTTTTTTTCCCATCTTAATAATATTTTATTTTTTCCCAATTACATGTAAAGATAGTTTTCAACATTCATTTTTGTAAGATTTTGAGTTCCAAATTTTTCTTTCTCCCTTTCTTCCCTCCCTCCTCCCTAAGATAGCAAGCAATGTGATATAGGTTATATAGTACAATCATGCTGAACATATTTCCACTTTAGTCATGCTGTGAAAGAAGAATCAGAACAAAAGGGAAAAACCACGAAAAATAAAAAATAAAAACAAATAACAAAAAAAGTGGAAAACAGTATGCTTCGATCTGCATTCAGACTCCATTGTTCTTTTCCTGCATGTGGAGAACATTTTCCATCATGACTCTTCTGGAATTGTCTTGGATAATTGTATTGCTGAGAAGTGCAAAGGCTACCAAGCTGATCATCACACAATGTTGCTGTTACTGTGTACAATGTTCTGGTTCTGCTCACTTCACTCAGCATCAGTTCACTTAAGTCTTTCCAGGTTTTTCTGAAATCTGCCTGCTCATCATTTCTTACAGCACAACATTCATATACCACAGCTTGTTCAGCCATTGCCTAATTGATGGGCATCCCCTTGATTTCTAATTCTTTGCCACTACAAAAAAGAGCTGCTATAAATAATTTTGCACATGTGGGTCCTTTATGTGGGCTGTTTCTTTTTCTTTTTTTTTGGCAAGGCAATGAGGGGTTAAGTGACTTGCCCAGGGTCACACAGCTAGTAAGTGTCAAGTGTCTGAGGCCAGATTTGAACTCAGGTACTACTGAATTCAGGGCTGGTGCTTTATCCCCTGGGTCACCTAGCTGCCCCTGGGCTGTTTCTTAATGAAGATACTTTGGAGAAGTTTTACTATAACCCTTCTGGATGTTTTTGGAAGATAGGATGGTACAAGTAGTGAGATTACATGTCTTGCATTTAAGTTTGAATTCAGGCACAAAGCAGTGTGATATAAGGAAAGAGTACTGGTTTAAAGTCAGAAAATCATCTGGGTGTGGGTCCAGATTTGACTCTTACTAGATGGGGAAGTCACTCCTCCCAGGCTTGAAGTACTTTGAAATTTCTTCAACTGTAAAACTGAGTTAAAAATACTTGCACGGCTTTCCTCACAGTGTTGCTGTGAAGCAAACTCTTTATAAACCTTAACATATTAAAAAAAAATGTGTTACTATTATTTCTATCACCCTGGGGCAGTGGTGGGATCTGCTCCATAGAGCCTGAGCTGCCCATAATGGTTTCCTATGGCTCTATCATTCATACAGTTATTCAAAGCTTAGGTTTTACATGCATTCTAGCTAAGGAATACAAAAGCCTAGAGAACCAAAGAGAAGAGCTATCCATTTCTCTGATGACCAAGAAATCACTGGAATAGGTGGAGGGTAAACAAAACAAAAGAGGGTGCAATGAAGAGGAAAACAAGTTCTTAAACAAGTAGGAAGTAGATGTGATAAAAGGGCTGGATTCAAAAGGGTGGACAGAAAGATACAAGACTGAGGGATCTGTCTTATGATAACCTCATCTTGTACACTGGTATTTTTGCCAACCATGTGTAATGTTTATCTCTCTACATGCCATAGTAAAAAGTACTTTATAACACCCTAAATGGCTGGTCACAGCCCAGAAAGGAGGCTGGCCAACTTTTTTTTTTTTTTTTGAGGAGAGGAAAGGGGTAGGGGTGAGAAGGCAGAGGAAATTGTGGAAATAAAAGGAGATGGAATGACCATACCAATTCCCACAAAGGAGTAAGCAAGGGATGCAGAAGATGAAGGCCCACTGAGGGACCTCAATGGCTCAAATCATGCTAACTTGTCAGAAACATGGGGATCTTAGGGCCACAAAATAAATTATTCAAGTGTAAGAAGAAAATAGAGACAGGGTTGATACCTCAAGCAAAATAGCCCAGAATGCTTCTCTGCTATTAAATAGCTTCCTGACCCATAGAAAGGCACTTAACTTCTCATTTATTAAACCATCAGCCCCACCTCCAGCATTTACTGTGCACCTACTGTGTGCAAGGCACTGTGCTAAATGCTATGTAGTATGTTAGGAGCTGACATTTACTTCACAGAGTGGTAGTGAAAATACCAGCTCAGGGGAATATCATGGCATACAATCTAAACTTAACACCATTTTACAGGAGAAAACTCAAGGAACTGATGTGCCTTGCCCAAGGTCACATAGCTATTAACTGGAACATCCAAGACTTGAACTGGAAAGCCTCTTCCTTTAGGCTCCCAGATCAAAGCTTTATCCATTACACCAGGAATACAGCTTTATTTGCGATTAAAGGGACAACATCACTCATAATATCCTTGTGAAAAACATGGGGAGATTTGGGCTGGATGACAGTAAAATTAGAGGGACTTTTAACTCGTAGAAAAATGAGACCTAAAGAAAAATAAAGACCTAAAATTGCTGTCAGCATGGAGGGAAGTCTCAAGTGGAAGCATCTTGAGACCCATCTCAGACAGTCCTTCTCAACAACAATCCAAACAGTGATGTTGATGGAACACTTCCAAGATGTGTGGATGACACAAAGCTGGGGGAATGGAGGAGCAATATGTTGGAAAGTGACTGAGGATCCTAATAGATCGTGATAGGCTAAAATTATGACCCAAAATACAACTTGATGGAATTTTATTATGATATAAAGTACTACACTTAGATTAAAAATCAGTTTTCCAAATGAAGGATGGGCAAGACATAGCTAAGCAGCAGCTATGGGGATTTTAGTGAATGACAAGATCAATGAGTCAATAGTGTGACAAGGAGGTCAAAATGAAAATTTAATCTTAAGCTGCAGAACAAGGTAAACTCAGCTGTACTCTGAGATAGGCATATCATAGCTGAAATATTATATTAATTTTGGGGTACCACACTTTAAGGAAGATGAAGAAATCATACATGAGAGTAACCAGAAAGTAGAGGCAGATAATCAGGAATGGTAGAGAGGTTTGAAACTGGCAATGTAAGAAAAAGTTAAAGAATTTGGCAATAATGAACCTGGGGATAAGAAGACTTGGTTTTGGGGGAATGATCACTGTTTTTAATATATGAATGGCTATCTATGGAAGGGGGATTGTTTTACATAGCTTCAAAAGGTAGACATGCACCAATTTGGGGAAGTTAAAAGAAGGCAGATTTCAGACCTATATAAAGAAGACCTTCTCAACAATTAAAATGGACAATATCCCAAAATGGTATGGGCAGCTTTGTGAGTAAGTTCTTTTTTTCTTTTCTTTTCTTTTCTTTTTTACATATAAGGTATTTTATTTTTTTCCGTTACATGTAAAGATAGTTCTCAACTTTTGTTTATACAAGCTTTACAATTTCAGATTTTTCTCCCTCCCTCCCTTCCCTCCCCCCTCCCTTAGACAGCAGGTAATCTGATGATATAGGTTATATCTATATAGATATAGATATATATCTAGAGTAAGTTCTTTTTTACTATAAATGAAGAAGCAAAGACTGGAAAAATAACTGTCAAGAAAGCTTTAGGGAAGATTCCTGTACTAGGTGGGAGGTTGGACCAGGCTCCCTTCCAGATGTGAGACTCTTAAAAATAAACTAATGGATGCTAAACCACTTCGAAAAGTTAAGCTGCTGAAGAAAATTTAAGTAACAATTACTATACTGGCCCCAAAGCAAGATGCTGCTGCCAGGAAGGGAACTAGGGGACATCAAGTTAATTATGTAAAAACAAATGAAAATAACTTAGTTTTTACAAACAAAAATCCCTAACCCAAAACTTATGAGTTCAGAGAGAGGCCTCTTGGGTAACTCAGATAGCTAGGCAGTGAACAGAAAACAGGGTTATGAGTCAAAAAAACAGTTCAAGAACTAGCTCTGCTACCTGACAGCAGTGTGGCATTGGACAAGTGTGGGAGGTAGGTGGCGCTATAGTGCACAAACTGCCAAACCTGAAGTCCACCCCCACCTCACAGGATAGTTGTAATGCTCAAATGAGATATTTGTAGAGCACCCAGCACTTAACAGGCACTTAAATATTTGTTTCCTTTCTTCCTTCATTTGCTTTATGTGATCATATGCTGAACCTGTCTGTGCCTCAGTTTTCTCATTTGTAAAATGGACATAATAGCAGCACCAATTTCACAGGGTTGTTGGAAAGATCAAATAAAATATTTGTAAAGTGCTTAGCACTAGGCTCTTCATGTTTGTGCTCTTCCCCTCTTCATCTTTTGGAGCTTCAGTTTCCCATCTGTCAAACAGGGCTAACACTCCTTGAGTTTCCTACCACAAAGGCTGGCTTTGAAAGTAAATAAGAACAAATCTATCACAGTGTTTTGGAGGGATACAAACTCCTGGAGGTTCCAGGGAGGAAAACTGATCCGGAAGGACCACATGGAGCACTGTATTCAGTGCCAGACTTCATATTTCAGGAAGGCAATCGATAAGCTGGAACAGAACCAGAAAAGAATAACTAGGTTGGGGGAACTGAAAATCATGACATACCAAGTCTGTTTGAAGGAATTAAGTGATGTTGTAGTTAGAAGAGACTTGGGGGGAGAAGATAGCTCTGGCTAATAATTTGAAAGGTTGTCCTCAGGAAGAAGAATGAGAATAGTTCTGCGTGGTGCCCCAGGGCAGAACTACACCAAAAGGCAGAAGATGCAAAGGAAAGATTTTTTTTTTTTTTTAGTGAGGCAATTGGGGTTAAGTGACTTGCCCGGGGTCACACAGCTAGTGAGTGTCAAGTGTCTGAGGCAGGATTTGAACCCAGGTACTCCTGACTCCAGGGCTGGTGCTCTATCCACTGCACCATCTAGCTGCCCCCCAAAGGAAAGATTTAGACTAGGTAGAGGAAAAAGTTCTTAACAATTAGAGCTGTCCATAAATACCTCAGAGGGAAGCTGGTTACTCATCACTAGTGGTCTTCAAGTAGAAGATTCCTAGCCACTCAATGGGATGTAGAGAGGATCACTGCTCCAGTATTTGCTGGATTAATATCCTAAGAGGGCCTTTAAAATTTTTTATCTTTATAGCACTCTAGTCATGTTCTGGATTGGAAGTGAAAAGGGCTGAAAATGTGCTCCAAAAGCTACAATGACCAAGAAAAAGGGAGAGACACAAAGAGGGCTAAGAGGAATGAAGCTTCCAAATAAAACATTCAGACCAGAGCTTAAGATTTCTAGGATATGTTTGTGTCTGGAAGGGGAGGGGATAAGAGTGGGAGGATAGGTCAAAGGGCCACAACCAGAGAAAAGTCAGACTGAAATAAGATGTGGTAGGAACCCATAAAACAAAATTTTATGGCAGACAATTTCAGGAAATGATAGTAATAATAACACTTTTCGCTTTGCATTTTAAGGTTCACAAAAGTATTTTCCTCAGAAACCTGTGAGATAAGAACCCTGTGAATTTTTAGAAGTAAGCATTCACAGATATATACAGCAGGTCAAGTGCTAGAGGTAACAGTTATAGATCCATAGGAGTGGATCAGATAACCAAGAGGATAGAGAGAAGTAGGCATGGTACAGGGGATGTGACAAGGATGATGATCTGAAAAAGAAGCCTGAGAAGAACCAATAGAGAGCATTATTAAAAAAAAAAACGGAAGGGGGCGGCTAGGTGGCGCAGTGGATAAAGCACCAGCCCTGGATTCAGGAGTTCCTGAGTTCAAATCTGACCTCAGACACTTGACACTTACTAGCTGTGTGACCCTGGGCAAGTCACTTAATCCCCATTGCCCCGCAAAAAACAAAACAAAAAACAGAGGGAGGAAAAGGTGTCTAACAAGTAGAAAGCAATCAATAGGGGACAGCTAGGTGGTGAAGTAGATAAAGCACCTGCCCTGGATTCAGTAGGACCTGAATTCAAATCCAACCTCAGACACTTGACACTTAGAAGTTGTGTGACTCTGGGCAAGTCACTTAACCCTCATTGCCCTGCCCCCCCCCAAAGAAAGGGGGGGGGGAGAAGAAGTAGTCAATAGTATCAAATATGGCAGAGACTTCAAAGATGAGTACTGAGAATAGTCCATCTATTTGGCAATTAACAAACCACTGGTAGTTTTATTAGATCAGGCATCAAACTGCAGTTGAGACTGGGGACTGGGGAATGTAGAATGTGGTGTGGGGAGGAATACTGGGGGTGGAGTGAGTTAACATGCTGAGAGCAATAAATATTTACAATCTCTTGCAGTTTGGGAGGACATTTTATTTTGTTTGGAGTTTGATGGTTTACAACATTAACTGTAAGTGCAAAAAGCAGCTGAATTTCTGGTAGTGGCCAAAGAAGTTTATGAATAATAAAGTTTTAGATAGATATCTGAAGAGCAAAATTTCATGGCAACCTTGGTGAAAATTCCTGGCATATCCTTAGAAAAGTAATAAGGGAAGACATGACTTCTGGGGCAGATGAGGCCAACTCATGAAAGGTGCTCTCTTATAATTTCCTTATTCATAGCCATCAATTCCCTATTAGCCACTTCTGCACTGTTTGTTTGGTTTTTTTTTTCCACTCTAACATTCTCTTTGGCAGAGCAAACAAAACAAAATAAGAATCTTCTCTTTGTCATCAATTATCATTATCCCAACTACTGCTAGTTGTAGTCCTAACATAGTTAAAACAAAAACAAAAACAAAAAAAAAACCCAAACCTATTTTTTGCTCTTAGCTTTTCTTTTCCATTTCACTTCAATCTGAGCTTTGACCCAGGTATTTCTGACACTATTTTTAGAGAGTTGAGTCATAGTTTTACATTTATCCTGCTACCTGCCGTGCATTTCATTTTCTCTTTCCACAACTCCTATTTTTCTTCCAAATCAGAACTGTTTTCCTTTGTGGCTGCAGACCTTCCTTTTTGAAGGCCTTCCATGCCTCCTGAATTGAATTTCCTTGTAGAATTTAAGTCCGTAGGATTCACTTTTCCTTTCCCTCAAAACTTTGAAATGTGCTTTCCTGAAACCTAGGGGAATAACAAACTAAGTCTGGTTTCTTTTTCTCTCTTTTTCTTTCTCTCTGGAAGGGGTTTTTCTTCTTCATCATCATCAATCATAATAATAATAATCGTTTTGTTTTGGTTTTGCGGGGCAATGAGGGTTAAGTGACTTGCTCAGGGTCACACAGATATTAAGTGTCAAGTGTCTGAGGCTGGATTTGAACTCAGGTCCTCCTGAATCCAAGGCCAGTGCTTTATCTGCTGTGCCACCTAGCTGCCCCCATCATCATCATCATTTAACATTCATTTTTTTCTCTCATCATTACAAACTCTAAGAGGGAGTAGTTTTTGTTAAAAGGTACCCATTATTTCTACCCCAGAAACCAGTTGCTCCTCATAAGTGAAAATCAGATGTGAGCTAGAATTCCCCCTTTCTGGTTTCTGTACATTTTGAAGCCCATCTAGTCTAAGTTATATCTGAAAAAGTGCTCCTTTGACATCAAACTTTACAAATGATCATTCAAACTCACCTTGCAGTTCTATAGTGAAGGAGAACATGCTACTTGTCCACTTTGCCCCTGCCTCAAGGAAACCCAATAACATATTTGGTCATCTAGTCCAACCCCTTCATTCTGAAGATGAGTCATTCCCAGACACATTCTGCTTGACCAGAGGGGTTACAAACTTGACATGGACTTCTAATGGTAAAATAGAACCAAACTGCAGGGTAGCATGATCTTTGGGAGCTCCAGGCTTCACTGACTAGCCTAAATGTATCCTACCAGGCCTTACAAAGCAGAGGAATGAATTCTGCTCAAGCAATTCCTCTGTATATTGGTGGATGGCATTAAGGGGACAGACAGAGAAGGAAATGGTAAAGAGCTGAGTGGCACTCTAGATAGTATTGCTTCTACAATGCCATGATTCTATGATCCAATCCCTCCCCTCTACCCTGCTCCCCTGCCACAATTCTCACCTTGGGGTTGTCTGCACCAAAGGTTTTCGAGTGGCTCGGAAAGTAACAAAGGCGGTAACAGCAGAGAACAGGACCCAGATCACCAGGAACCTCCACCAGTGTAGCTTCACTGTGAAATAGAGGGGGACAACCCACATCTGAAAGAGGGTCACCATCTGAAACACAAACACAATGATGATAACAATAGCTTACATATATAAAATGCTTATGTTAGAAAGCCCTTCTACATTTATCACCTTATTTCAATTCATCAGATATTTTCTATTTATTTATTTATTTTTGTGGGGCAATGGGGGTTAAGTGACTTGCCCAGGGTCACACAGCTAGTAAGTGTTAAGTGTCTGAGGCTGGATTTGAACTCAGGTACTCCTGAATCCAGGGCCAGCGCTTTAACCGCTGCACCATCTAGCTGCCCCTCATCAGATATTTATTAAGCATCACCTATGCGCAGAACACTCACTATGTTAGGTACCAGGGGAATTATACAGTTTGATTAACATATAACCTCTGGGGGGCAGCTAGGTGGTACAGTGGATAAAGCACTGGCCTTGGATTCAGGAGGACCTGAGTTCAAATCCAGCCTCAGACACTTAACTAAGTGACCCTGGGCAAGTCACTTAACCCTCATTGCCCTACAAAAAAAAAACCCAACAACAACAACAACATATAACCTCTGCCCACAAAGAGCTCAGTCAGGCAGGGTTAATATGAAAAATATATAAACAACACAAAAAGACAAATGGTTAAGTACATAAGGGAAAGGCAGACCAAGTGTTAGGCGAGAAACATTGGAGAGGAGAATCAGGGGAGTAAATAAGTTAGCTATAATGGAGGAGGTGGTTTTTGAGTTGGGCCTTAAAGGATGAGTAGAAATTCTAAAACTTTGATAAGATTCTCCAAGCCTAAATACTGAGCAACTTCAATGTAAAGATAAACACAGGTGAGGATGGGTAAAAGTGTTAGGAAATGTGGTTAAGTAGGAAAAAAAGAGGTCCACAGATTACTCAGAAATCTCATGGCTGTACAATATAATTAATTTCTTCAAAAGCAGCAGGAGGGATCAAACATCACACAAAATGAGTGACTATCTTAATAAAAAGAAAGCTTTTATTAACGTAGGTATCATTTCAGAATCTGCTGTTTCTGTGCTGTCAGATCAACTACTGCTTAGAGCAAAGATGGAAATCAACCTAAAACTAGAAAGATAAAAGAAGAGAAAGCTTTGCAGAAAATCCTAACAGTCACTCAACAAGAATTCATTAAGCATCTACTATGTGCTAGGCTCAGTAATAAGCACTAAAGATATGTAGAAAGAAAGGTAAAGACATTCCCTGCTCTCAAGGAACTCACTGTCTATGGGGGAGGCAACATGCATAGTACAAACAAGTTATGAATGGGATAAATAGGAAATAATCAACAAAGAGAAGGTACTAACATTAAGGGTGACTAGGAAAGACTTCCTGTAGAAGGTAATATTTTAGCTGGGTCTTACAGGAAGCCAGGGAAGGCAGGAGGCAGTGATAAAGAGGGAGACAGCCAGTTCCACAACACCAACTGCTCATTAGGTACTTCAGACTATCAGATATCTCATGAGCACCTCAAACTCAACATTTCTAGAACAATACTTATCTTTCTTCTAATCCCTCCACCCCTTCCAAACTTCTCTAATTCTTTTGAGGTAACCTCTATCCTTCTAGTCTCCCAGATTGGCAATCTTGGAGCCTTCCTTTACTTCTTGTTCCCTCTCTCCCCACCATATTCAATCAGTTGTCAAGTTTTATCAATTCTACATTCATATCACTTGCACCTGTCCTCTTCTTTCAACTGATATCACAAGCACCCTAATTCAGTCCCTCATCACCTCCCCCAAACTACTACAAGTGCCTCCCATTCTAAATGAGCTCCCTGCCTTACCTCTGCTGTAATCTATCCTTCACATGGCTACCACAGAAGTATTCCTCATGCACAGGTCTGACCATGCCACTGCCCTATTCAAGTAGCTCTAGGCCTTTCTGTTACCTGTAGGACAAATACAAACTATTCTGTTTGGCTACTAAAGTCCTTTACCATCTAGCTCCAAATTGCCTTTTCAGGCTTATGATATATTCTCCCTTTCTTGTCTTCTAAACCAAACTGCCTTTCTAGATGTTCCTCATCTTATACAGGCCATCCCTCATGCCTGTTACTCCTTCCACATTTCTGCCTCTCAGAATCCCTAGTTTCCTTCAAAGCTCAATTCAAACAATACCTGTATGGGGCCTTTCCTATCCTTGTCTCCTCATGAGTACTCTCCACAAAATCATCTTGTCTTTATTATGTATATAATTAAATGTATACATTTTGTCTGCCCTCATGAATGTAAGCTCCCTGACAGCAGTGACGATTTCATTTTTGCCCCTGTATTACCAGCACCTAACACAGTGCCTGGCTTTAGTAAATACTTGATAGTTTTTTACTGGTCATTTCTTAGAGAAGTTTAAGTGATACAAAACAACTGCCATAATGGGATCCCTAAGAGAGGCCAGAAAACTGTATCAGTCATTCCTGCCAAGCAGACAGACAAAGCAACCACAGGCAACATCTGCTTAAAGTACAAACTCATTTGCAAAATATGACAGAACATTACAGAAGAGGATGGCAGAAACTTATGAAGAGTGTCACCTCTCATCCAGTAACAAGCAGTAGATGGGGGGAGAAACCTACAGTGTTTGGTATAGAATTTGACTATGTTAGATCATTCCAAAAAGTAGTACAGATGAAAGGACAACCGACATAAAGTAGAATAGATTTTTCCATGTTTCTAGTGATTTATATCTTCAATGACAATGGAATTCCCAGGGTTTGATTCTACCACCTTAGTACCTGATTTATTACATTAGAAAATGGAAATGACACATAAGACAACTGTGTTGGAAAGACTTGAACCAATACACTAGGACATTGTTATACAGGATGGCTCTCAGGGAGGGGAAGAGATACATGGGATACTGTGGTGATGCAAGAAAAAGAAAATCAATAAAAAATTATTCAATATATCAATAAAAACTATTTTTCATACAAAAGGTATCCATCCTAGAATTCTTAAAATAACAATTTAGAAGACTCTTTGGGATTGATTTTAAGATACCTCAAAGAGAAGAAGACTCCAAAAGAAAAGACTATGGATGGTATTAATATCAAAAAAGTAAATGAAATTATAGTAATAATATTAATAATAGCTGATATTTACTTAAAGATTTAAAATTTGCAAAGTGAGTTAGTGTAAAATCTTATAACTTACCCAGGGTCACATAGCTAGTATAAATCAGAAGCAGAATTTGAACCTAAGTTTTTGCAGAAATTCTTATCATAATACTTCTCATCAAATCTTTATGAGAATAGTCTATAAATGTATCAAAGACATATTTCTATAAAAATTGAAAGGGGAAGAACAGGCAGGCTTTCAGAAACAATATTCCATAGCAGACAACATCTTCTTAGTATTAGGATAAATGCCTATACAACTTTTATTGCCTATAGGCAATAAAAGATTCTACTATGGTTGTTTACAGATTTTAAAAAACAAATTCTAATTTAATTAGAACACAATGAAACCTTTAAAGACTCTCCTCAGGGGGGCAGCTAGATGGCTCAGTGGATAGACCACCGGCCCTGGATTCAGGAGGACCTGAGTTAAAATTCGGCCTCAGACACTCGACACTTACTAGCTGTATGACCCTGGGCAAGTCACTTAACCCCAATTGCCTCCCCCCCCCCCAAAAGACTCTCCTCAGACAAAGAATCTCCTATGAATATTTAAAATTATACATGACTCCTTACTAGATGCAACTAAAGAAATAACTCTTTTTGCTAAGTGATCCTCTGGATTTCAAACAAGGTATAAAGCAGAGAGATATATATGGTCACTAAAGTAGATATGTCAAGGAGAATGTCCTGCTCAGAGTTCAAAAGGAAGGGACTATGTCAGTGAGCTATCCAGCTGCATGTTATAATCTAGGCAATGTGAATTCTTTGTCCACTTGCTTTTCCCTTTACAGACTGGTAGTTTGCTGTCTTTTGAATGCCTGTGCATCTCACTGAGGTAGAACTGTAGTGTTCTGAGGCTTCACGTAATCTGTACAATATTTTTTGAAAATAGCATCATCTTGAGAATCTTACTTATCCATAAGGAATCCTTCTTCATAAAGGATGCAGTGTGAGATGAGGCTGCACAAGGAGAGAGGTACCAGACTGTGCAGGACCTCAAATGACAGGCCCAGTTGTGAAAAAAAGAGTGACATGAAAGGAGAGGCAGTCATAAATCAGATAGGAGTGTTATGTAGAGGACAGATTAGAGTTAAAGAGATTCAAATAGCTTCCTTCTTCACAGCTCAGCTCCAGAGCCACGCTCTAATGAATGAAAAGCTAAAAGCTTCTTCAGAGTTCTTGATCTCAAAGCTCACTACAGCACTTAAAAAACAGGACACATATTACAAGAGATTGTGGAAGAACTATTCACAGCCAAGCAAAGTGTGTCCTTAAGAATGCTTTTGTACTTTGGGCCTCTGGACAGCTTTTCAAACAGCAGAGAAACTAAAAGAGTAATAGAGTCATGGTGTTCTCACCCTACCCTTAGGACCTGAGGGTGAATCAGCACTGAAGACAAAAACTAGAAACTTACAGCACATGCTTTCAAGATGGAAACTCAGGATGCAAAAGGAAGGCAGACATAGCAAAAAGATGAATGTGGTTTGGTAACCTTAGAGGTAGAGATGTTTGATTCATAACCAGAACAGCGACATGATTATGAATAGGTCTATTCTGCAACATAACTGAAACAAGGTAAAGACTTTTCCTAGCTCTATAATGCTCTTGTTCAGTGAATAGCTTTCAAATTTGAAATTCTAAAACTGTTATAAAAGCAAACGAAAAAAAAGAAGAGGAGGAGGAGCAACCAAATTCCCTAAAGATGTTTTGTTGGGGTTTTTTTTTGGTGGGGCAATGAGGATTAAGTGACTTGTTCAGAGTCACACAGCTAGTATCAAGTATCTGAGGTCGAATTTGAACTCAGGTCCTCCTGAATCCAGGGCCAGTGCTTTATCCACTGTGGCCCCTAGCTACCCCCCCTCCAAGTTTTAAGCAGGAAATTCTCCAGCCCACTTTTCCTACAGCAAACACTGCGGTGATTATTATTCCTCCATTCAAAAAACTTTCAGTGATGCTAACAGCTTTCTATGCCACTTGGAAGTCTGCCAAGCACTTTACTTGTTATCTCACTGGATCCTCAAAATAACCCTATGGGATAGGTGCTGTTATCATTCCCATTTTATAAAGAAAAACTGAGCCTGAGAAAAGTTAAATAACTTGACCAGGGTGACAAAGCTAGTAAAGTGTGAGGCCAAATTTGAATTCAGGTGTTGCTGACTCCAACTCCCACCCTAGGCATAGCCGAGCTGCCTCTGTGGTTCTCACTGCCTCTCAGAGTCTAAATCTGATACTGGCACCCTCAAGCTTCCAGAATCTGATGGCACACTACTTTTCCAGCTCTCTCATACTACTTCCATTCATGTACTTGATGTTCCAGTCAAACTATCTCCAGGTGGAAAGGCAGCATGGTATAGCTGATAGTTACCTTGGAATTAGGAGGACCTGAGTTCAAATTATGCCTGAGATAAGTATTAAGTGCTTCAGTTTCCTTATTTATTTTTTTTTTTAGTGAGGCAGTTGGGGTTAAGTGACTTGCCCAGGGTCACACAGCTAGTAAGTGTTAAGTGTCTGAGGCTGGATTTGAACTCAGGTACTCCTGACTCCATGGCCGGTGCTTTATCCACTGCGCCACCTAGCTGCCCCCAGTTTCCTTATTAGTAAAATGAAATGGCTGGACTCAAGGACCTCTCAGATCTCTTCCACTCTGAGTCTATGTTCTTATCTTATTCTTCTTCTCTTTCAATGCCAAGAATTAAGTTCCCCCCTTCCAGCCTCTTCCCATTTATTGATGTTTTCCCCCGTCCCTCTGTTTCTCTGAGACCATTTCAGGTGCAACCCTCTCCATGAAGCCTTCTCTGATACTCTCTCACACAAACCCCTCTTCTGAAAGAGCTCTTCCTCCCCAAATTTCTCTAATTACCTTATAGAGACTTCATATTTGCAGTTAATTTTCCCTTGAATCACAGCTGTTAAACTTACATCCTAGCTACTTCCTAGCATCATAGCTACAGGTATTAAATTACAGGTTCCCTGAAAATAGGGACTATCTTTATCTGTTTCCCCAGTGCCAACCACAGGGCCTTGCTTGTTAGAGGTGCTTAACACGCTTGCTGAAATGAAATGTTCTTACAAAGAAATCATAAGGTCTTGTGACCCTTGAGCTGAGCAGGAAATTCAGAGATACCCTGCTGAAGCAACGCAAAGCTTTGTCATGGGAGTCATGGGAGACACGGTTGTAGGAGAAAGAATGCTGGATTTGGAATAAGAGAAAAGACCATGGTCCAAATCCTAATTCTGATACTTACTACTTTGGGGCAAGTTACTTCATCTCTCTAGGCCTCAGTTTCCTCCCCTATAAAACAGAGCTGGATTAACTGGTTTCTAAGAGTTCTTCCAACTTTATCCATGACCCTAAGATCTGTGTTCTAGCTATGGTTCTGCCACCCACACTCTCTGTAACTGATAATTCCCATGTCCTTTCTGAGCCTCAGTTTCCTCCTCTGTAAAATGGAAGGATTTGAATTAATGATCTCTTCTGTCACATTAAATGTTAATATTCTATAACCTGGTAAATAGGCAGGGTTGGGTGAAAACTCATAAAAACAACTGAGAAAACATAAAGGGAGACTAGAAAGCAAAGGCCTAAAGAAGAGATACCAAGGTTTGAGATAAAGTGAAACTCAAGGATAAATTTAGCTCTCAGACCTGCGTATAGCTATGGTAAATTATAGAAATACAGGCAAAATAGAACTTCCAGGAACTTTAGTATGCCCTCTACCCTGATCAGCATACATTTGGAGAACTTTGTTCAACTCCGGAATTTAAGTTTAGGAAGGATATAACAAGCCAGACTGTGTCCAGCAGAGAGTGATCAAGACCAGGAAGGGATTAAAACCCAGGTCACAGAAATATAATAAGATGATCAGGTGAAGGAACTAAGAATGCTTAAATCTGGAGATGAGAAGGCTTGGAGTTGGGGTAACAATCCTTGTTTTCAAGTATTTGAGGAAATGTCCGACACAGCCACTGAAGAAAGAACCAGAAACAAAAGAGGGAGAGAGAGAGTTATTGGGAGGTGCTCTGAGATTCAATGGAAAGAAAAACTTCCTACTGAGCATGGTCCCAAATTATAATGGGCTCTTTGACAGTTAGTGAGCTCTCTATCACTCAAGGTCTTCAAGGAGACTGGTGTGTGTGTGGGGGAAGGGGTGGTGTTGTCTGGAATGATGTAGAAGAATTCCATCATTCAGATTGTATTGGATGAGGTACCTCTGAGGTCTTTTCCAGCTGGGAGATTCTATGATTTTAACATGAAAAGCAAGCAAATTACTCTCCCATCTGAATATTTTCTGTATTTTCTTTGCTCTGAAAGTTTTTTTTCCTGTGTTACCATTTAACTTAATAATCTCATTTTAGAAGCTTTACTGGAAAGCATTGTTATAAGCTAGGATCGTTGCTAACAAACTCAGAACCCCAACAGAGACTCTCCTGCCATCTGGTGGTAACAAATGAATATGCAGGTGCAGTATAGAGTAACTTAGATTTATAGTGCTTTACAGTGTACAAGAACATTCCTTAGTACTTTCTCATTTGAGTTTCACAAAAACCCTGTGAGGGAGGTAAGGAGAAATTATTCTTTCTACTTGACAGATGAAGAAGCAGCCTCAGAGAGAGGAAAGGATGTACTTGTTTTTAGGGGCCAGAATCTGACTCCAAACAGTGTGCTTATCATTACATCCTGCTGACTGCCTCACTATCAAAAGATGTAATGTCAGTCAAAAGGCTGTAAGGTATATAGGAGAATTAGACTTGTTCTGCTTGGTCCTGGGGGCAGAACCTGGACCAGTGGATAAAAGTTGGTGCAAAGAAAATTCCAGTTAGAAGAAGAGAAGAACTTCTTCTTTTTTTAGAAGAACTTCTAATAGAATAGACTTGCTTTTGGAGATAAGGAATTCCTCATCACCGGACAGATGCCCTCAAGTTCATTTGCGACCATGACATCATTTAACTTCACTTGGCCTCAGTTTCCTCATATGTACAATGAAGGGTTTAGAATAGATCACCTCTAAGGTCAGTCCTAGCTCTAAATTTAGCACACTGCAGTTACTTAATATTGTTCATTGACCCTAAATTAATGAAGTAGATAGCCATTTACTGGGCGCTAGAAGATATTCTAGCTAGATGGCCTGCTGTCTAGGATCCTTCCTCACCTAGAATTCTCCTATTTACTAAGCACTCTGTGAACAGCGCTGTCCTGAGTTGGCCTGGGGTCAGGGTCGGGGTTGGAGGTTGGGGTGGGGGTGGGGAGAACAAAGGACTATATGGTGTGGCTATGATGACTAAGCATAATTTTTTTCCCTTCTAGGAATTGGAGAGGCAAGACTCATGAAATAGGTAAACAACACAAGGCAGTAAGTACCTAAATGAGTGATATAAATACTATGTGCTACTACAAGAGTTCTTTGGTTAGAGAGGTCAAAGTACACTGAAATGTTCAAGGAAGGGTTCCTAGAGAATGATAAAATCAAGCCCAATCTTGAGGACCGGTAGGATTTGCCAATAGAAAGTTGCAATAAGGGCTGAGAAGGTGACAATTCAAAATTTTCTAATCAGTGATGGAGTGTTGTGATGCTGTACAGGGTATAGGAAAGATGAAAACTGTTAGCAACAGCAATACCATAACAACAATTAACTGTGAAACACTTGGTTACTTTGATCGATACAATGAGCCAAGGGAATTCCAAAGGACCCATGATGAAAAATGCTATCCACACCCAGAGAGAAATGATAAATTGAGTACGGATCGAAGTACATATATTTTTTCATTTTCTTTATGTTTCTTGCTTTTTTCTGTTTTAATTTTGGGGGAACATGGCTAAAATGGAGAGGGAGGAGGAAGAGGAGGTAATAGTGGTAGTAGAAGTAGTAGTAGTGAGTGGCAGAACTGAGCTTTGTGCCCAGACCCTCTGACACCAAATCCAGCCTGATTTTTTACTATAGTCTCTTCAAGTATTCCAAACAAAGTAGCAGCATTCTTCCTAAGTCTGCAGAAAACGTTCTCTACTTTTAGTTGCCTCCATTTCCTCTCTTCTCACTCATTTCTCAAACCTTTGTAGTCTGGCTCCCAAACTCCTTATCCAACTCAAATGGTTTTCTCTAATGCTATGAATCCTGAATAGACTGTAAGCTCCTCAAGGGCAGGGATTGTTTCATTTTTGTGACTGTATCCCCAATAGAACAGTGTCTGCCATGTAGTAAGCATTTAGGAAATGCTTGCTGGTTGATTGGGAGTAAAAAAGATGGCTAATTGTGGCCTGGAAGACAATACAGAATTAGTGGTCTAAAGAGTGGTATTAATGTATCCATGTCAAAATAAGGAGATACAGAATAAACTAAAGATATTTAGCTTAGAGAAGAGTAGACTTGAGGGACAAGATAACTATCTTCAAATATCTGAAGGGCTATCATAAGGAAAATAGTGCCAACTTATACTCTATGGTCCCAAAGGACAGAATTAGGGCCAGTAGAAAGAAATTTCAGGGAGAATTTTTGGTTTAATATAAGGAAGAACTTTTAAAATGTTTGACAATCTAACAGCTGACATAAAACGGGAAGCTCCTAGTCACTGGAATTTTTCGAGTCATAGCTCTATGCCCTTCCTCCGGAGTTCACTGGCTAAGTAGCTAGACTAGATGACCTGTAAAGCCCCTGACAATTCTAAGTTTGTTTTTTTTAATTACCCTAGAATAGGTTAGAAATAGGACAGATAGGTAGGCCAGAGGTCCTTTGGGACACAAAGAAATGAAGGATTTTATATTAGATTAGTTTTATTTTTCTTTAATACTTTAAATATTTAGGATTTTATTTTTAATAGATACTCCTATTCTATCATCATTGGTTGGTTTTATTACTTCAGGAAAATTATCTATAACTAAGACAGTCAAATCATTCTAAAACTTGGTAATGATATTGCTGCTACAGAGGCACCTCTGGGAGGGTAAAACAGGACTGTGAGCTATGGGCAACCACAGAATATTCAATACCTTCTCTAATCTGTGACTCTTCTTCAGTTGGCCTGATATTAGTTGCTTCTGTTTGGCTGACTTCAGTAGTAACTGATTTCATTGATATTTTCACCTCACTGGATAAGGTGCCAGGGAGTAGGAAGAGAACTAGGAAACAAGCTTTCCTGGTAGATAAAGAAACCAGCATTTAAGAACTGAGGAAAGTATTACATGGTGGTAACAGCATTTGGTGAAAACATGAATGGATATTGCTGAAGAGATCAAATTACAGAATGAAACTCCAGGACAGCAGTCACAGTCTCCCAGTATTCCCATCACTTCTACCACACCAACCTTATGGATAAGAATCATGTCCGTGTTAGCAGTACCCTTATGGCTTTCTCTACTTTTCAGAAGATAAGTTTGTTAGAAGTAGTATGGTGTAGTGGATAAAGAACTGACTTTGGAATCAGAAAGACATTGCTCAAGACTTGCTTCTGACAAATTCTGCTTTTGTGACCCTGGGCAAGTTACTTAACCTCAGGTTCTCAGGCAACTGTCAAAAAAGTATATCAATTGCCAAGCAGGTGCCAAGCTGCATTGATTGAGGGAGTTTCCTCACCAGGAATTTTCTACATCACTGCAATCGTGGGCCCACTTAAAAAAAAAATTTTTTTAACATGACTTGCTGATGATTTTATCAGATACTTTGCTTCTAAGCCAAAAGACACTTCAAACAGATATATGCATAGTTGATACTATTACTACTATATCCTAGCTCTAATAATTCTGTATGATTGTGCTTTTTGCTGACTCCCTAGACAGAGTGCATGAATATGGGAGGCAAGTGGTGCTAAAGCCCAGAAAAGCACTGCTTCTCTGACTTATATCTGTTACAGGTGTCCACATGGGTCTTTCCTAACTTGAGCAAACTAATGTATGTTTGTTTGTTTAGGCGGGCCTCACTAAGCCAAGCAGAGAGGCTCTATCCCAGTAAATCTAAAGATAAAAGGCCACCAATAAACCAGAAACTCCCCACATAGCCTTATGTTCGTTCTTAAGGCCATGCTGAATTCTTAACACTGAGGTCACTCTAGCCTTGGCAAAGAAGGTAACAATCACCTTCTTTCAATCTACAAGTCAGAGCCACCAAAAAGATGGCTGGTGAGCTAACTGTAGGGGTTGGATTCCAAAGCTTGCAATGTCTTGACTTTGCAAATCGGATTACCTGCGGCCCTTCCTATAACACTTGAAAGTTTATTACAAAAACAAGAAAAAAAGCAAGTTTATTACAAAGCGGTTTTCTTCCCAACAATGTGGTGACATAGCTAGGCCGGGTATTGCTATCTCATTTTACAAATGAGGAAATTGAAATGTAAAGAAGTTAAGTGATTTGCACAGAGCTCCAAAGCTAGAATAACAGTCACTGAGTTAGAAGGGTCTTTCCAGATCTGTTCCTCACTTTACAGCTTTAACCTGGGAAGTTAAACCTGGGGAAATGAAGTCATTTGGCCAAGGTGATGCAGAGGAGTGGGGATTTCAGCTCAGGTTATTCAGAGGCAGTAAACCCGGCCAGCTTTAGAGTGCACCATGCTACTTCTAGTCCATTTCAGAGCAGGGATCTCGAACTTGCCTGCTCAAAAAACCTTAAGAGTTTTGTAAGTCATGTAGTCCTCTGTAGGCATCCTAGCAACAACGGCCACTTCAAGTAGTTATCTGTGTGAACATTTCCATTACTACAGAGAAGTGTATTCTATTTTTAAAAAGTCATTACAAATTATTCCTTATCTTATATTGAGCCAAAATATAGCTTCTGATAAATTCTATCCATTAGTTCTAATTCTGTTCTCTGGAACACAAAAGAAGTATCCTCTGTTTCATGTAAGTCCTTTAGTGATATTATTTTTTAGCCTTCTCTTCAGCAGGGCAAATCCTCTCCATTAGTGCTCATGAGATTGTCAAAGTCCTTCAATGTTTCTAGTCTGATAATGAACTAGGATATTTATGAAGAAAACAGTGTGGGAGGAAGGGATGGGAGTGGGTAGACATGCACAATCACTTTCTTCAAAAAACCTGAAGGGTAATCCTGGGGCAAAGAATACAGTCTTCTATCTGGCCCCACAGGGCCAGGAGAAGTTACTGAGAGGGAGAATCCAAATTTACATAAAGGTTTACAAAGGCAGGATGCCCATTTGTCAGGGATTTTGTCGAGGGGATCCCACTGAGGTATCAGTTACACAGATGACCTTTAGATCCCTTCTAATTCTTTTTTAGTAGTATTTTTTTCCAATTACATGTAAGGATAGTTTTCAACATTCATTTTTATAAGATTTTGAGTTCCAAATTTTTCTCCTCCCCTCTCCAAGACAGCAAGCAATCTGATATAGGTCAGACAGTATAATCATATTAACAGTATTTCCACATTAGTCATGTTATAAAAGAAGAATCAGAACAAAAGGGGAAAATTAGAAGAAACCAAAAAAAACAACAAAAAAAGTGAAAAGAGTAGGCTCTCATCTACATTGAGACTCCACAGTTCTTTTTCTGGATGTGGAGAGGCTTTTCCATCATTAGTCTTTTGGAATTGTCTTGGATCATTGTATTGCTGAAAAGAGCTAAGTTTATCACCGTTGATCATTACACAATGCTGTTGATACTGTGTACAATGTTCTCCTGGCTCTGCTCACTATACTCAGCATTAGTTCATGTAAGTCCAGGTTTTTCTGAAATCTGCCTGCTTATCATTTCTTATAACACAACAATATTCCATTAGATTCATATACCACAACTTGTTCAGCCATTCCTCAATTGATGGGCATCCTTCAATTTCCAATTCTTTGCCAACACAAATAGAGACACTGGAAATATTTTTGTACACGTGGATCCCTTTTAACTTTAAGACTCTATGATTCTAAGTGAATCCATACTATGTTTATTATAATTTTGTATTGATATATTTGGGCAGCTAGGTGGCACAGTGGAAAGAGAGCTGGGCCTGGAGTCATCTTTCTTTAAGTTCAAATCTGGCCTCAGACACTTACTGGCTGGGTGACCCAAGTCACATAACCCTGTTTGCCTCAGTTTCCTCATCTGTAAAATGAACTGGAGAAAGAAATGGCAAAACACTCCAGATCTTTGACAAGACCCCCCCCCCAAAGTGGTCACAATGAGTCAGATGACTGAAAAAATGACCTAAAAACATCGATATATTTTAACATTGCCTTCATTTTAAAAAGACAACCCTTGCTTAAAAAACATCACTGGAAAATTTTGGCACTCTTCCCTAGAAGTAACAAGGAAATCAAGAGGATGCTAATTTTAGCAACAGGTGATGAAATCTCCTCTTTAGAAACTGTTAAAAATAGGAAAGGTACTTTGCAGACACCAACTTATTTCTTCTCCCAATGTCCTTAAATGGAACTGAGAAGTAGGTAATATTAAGCTCACTGAAGAAAGAATGAAAACAGAAACAGAGAGAGGTTCATGTTGGGCACTCATCCATATTTTCAATTGGAATCTTGTCTTCCTCAGAGCTATCTAGAGTTCCATTAGATGCCAATATCTTTTGGGGAATACCTTTGACAAGATGGAGAGAAGAAACCAATGGATAGAAATCACAAAAAAGTAGATTTTACTTCAACATAAGGAAAACTTCAATAACAATTAAAGCTGTCTAAAAATGGAACCATTTGCTTCATGATGTAATGAGAACCCTATCACCAGAAATATTCAAGCAAAAGGTAGATGGGAGACTATAGAGGCAATTTTTGTATTAGGAGTTTGGACTTAAGGACATTTAAAATTCCTTCCTACTCACTATCTATATACACCAAAATATTCATAGCAACACTTTCTGTGATGGAAAAAAAATTGGAAAAGAAAGTAGATACCCACCAATTGGGAAACGGCTAATAGAATATTACTATGCTGTTAAGAAATATGATAAATACAGAAAAGCATGGAAAGATCTACATCAACTGATAAAGAGGAAAGCAAACAGAGGCAAGAAAATATTATATACAATGACTATAACAATGCCAATGATAAACACACACACATAGTAATAATTTAAAAAGTGAATGTTGTATAATAACAAAGAACAAAGGCATGACTCAAAAGAAAAGCTATGAGAAGACATCTCTACTCCACAGCTTTGTAGAGGTGGAAGGTCTACAAACGTGGTACATTGCACAGATTTTCAGACTTTTTCAATGTACTGATCAGTTATATTGATTTTTATCTCTCTCCTTTATCTTTTTTTGTCTAGAAAATATTATTTGTGATATGGGATAATTTTCTAGGAGCAAGAGGGGAAGAGATACTGGAGGAAATTATGGTGATATAGAAAGAAACAAATGATCATCAATAAAAATTTACTTAAAAACAAAGCAATAAAGAAAAATTCCTTCCTATTCTTAGAATTCTGATTCTCTATTTCTGAATTCATCATGATGGCAATGGTTGTGGAGTGCCTGAAAGTGGATATTTTATTGTTGTTATTGTTTTTTTTGGTGAGGCAATTGGGGTTAAGTGACTAGCCCAGGGTCACACAGCTAGTAAGTGTCAAATGTCTGAGGCCGGATTTGAACTCAGGGACTCCTGACTCCAGGGCCGGTGCTCTATCCACTGCACCACCTAGCTGCCCCCGAAAGTGGATATTTTAAACAAAATGGGAAGTTTAATCTAACCTTTCATGTGCAAATCAAATAGCAACTCTTCTATGAATCCTTCACCCATCTCCCAGTCAGTAATTATCTTCAGAAAAGGTTAACTACTTCCTCTAAAGAATATCTGAAATTTGTGAACTGAAAGGAATAGGACATTTTTAACACAAATAGTAGAGAAATATTATGCTTAGTCTATAATCTCTTTTCTTGAAGCTAAGGCTGCAATAGACTACTCTGTTGCCAAAACTTTTTTGACTCATGTTGACTCCATGTTAACATCCCTGAAATGGATAGTAGAGGAAATCATGGTGAAGTAAAAATTAAAATGTCACCAATAAAAATGTATTTAAAAACAAAGCTATAAAGAAAAATTCCTTCCTACTCTTACAATTGTGATTATCTGTTTCTGAATTATCATGATGATAGGAAATGTTGAGGAATGTCCAGAGAGAGACATTTTAAACAAATGGGAAGCACAAACAGGGAAAAGCATTTTAGGTAAGCTAAATGGTGAGTAACAAAGGTAAGGAAAGTAGCCCATATAAACAGGGCCAATTTTCAAAATCTTCTGGCTAGATAGAAGCTAAAGCTGTCAACTTAGTGACAAGTTTTATACATTCATTCTATCTCTAGAAATTTCCAGGGCTGGACAGTGTTATTCTCTTCCATAATATCTTATCTGACAGAGAAAGTTGTGAAACTGGATCTCACTGGTCTAATTCAGAATTGGAATAGTAATCAACTTTCTATGGTACATTATGCTTTACAAGGTGCCTCCTCAAACAACATGTAAAGTAGACAATGTAAACATTGTTATATTTCCATTTTATGTAACAGCTCAGTAATATGAAGACTTCCCTGAAATCACACAAAAACTATGAAGCCAGGATTTAAATGCAGTTCTCTCCTGACTCCAAGTCCAGTGCTCTTTCCACTAGGTCACACTGCCTCTCAATGTAAACAAGACACTGGAGGTAATCTAGTCCAACTTTCTACCTACCTATAGTCAGTTAGGTGGCATAATCAAATGAGCACTACAACCCTAGTCAGGAAGAACTGAGTTCAAATGTGGTCTCAGACATTTCCTAGTTTTGTGATCCTGTGTGACACAATCCGTGTCTGCCTCAGCTTCCTCCTCTTTAAAATGGTTTTCATAATAGCACCTACCCCTCGTACAGTTGTTTTAAGGATAAAATGAGATAATACTTATAAAGTTCTTTACAAACCTTAGAATGTTACATAAATGCTTTTATTTTTATTATTGTTGCTGTTGTCTTATTATTACTGAAGGCAGGAATCTTCTCTGGTATCTACAACAAAGGTAACTGTTAAGGGCTAAAGTTCTAGCTAAACTGTCTAAAATATCTAATGAGTGGTCGCCAAGAAATTATAAGCTTTAGCAAGAGTTAGACTTTAAAGCATTTATTAAGGAGAATAAGAATTTTGGTAAAGAGAGAGAAAGGCCTAGATTCCTATCTATTAAAGGGAGAGCACATTTCTAGCTCGGCTCTCCACCAGAGTCCAGAGGAAAGAGAGCGAGACTGAGCGCCAGTCTCTTCCTTCCTCCTCCCATTAGCCCGCGTCACTTCCTGACGCCAAAGAAAAGACTCCTGATCTTGCCCTCAAAGACCTTCGCTTCATGGGCAGAACTCTTCTACAGTAAGTCTCCAGCAGGTGGCGTCATTCCAATCATTACAGTAACCAAAGCATTATCATTTCTAGTAAAAGGGAACTCACTATCTCTTAAGTCCATTCTTTGAATGTTAGACAGCTTTGATTGTTGAGAAGTTATTCCTTGAACTAAGACCAAATCTACCTCATGAGACTTCTACTTTCTGGTCCATAATTAATCATAACAATATCAACAAAAACTAACATTTATATAGCACTTACTTTGTGTGAGATACTGTGCTAAGAACATTACAATTATTATCTAATTTGATCTTTTTTTTTTTTTTTTGCGGGGCAATGGGGGTTAAGTGACTTGCCCAGGGTCACACAGCTAGTAAGAGTCAAGTGTCTGAGGCCAGATTTGAACTCAGGTACTCCTGAATCCAGGGCCGGTGCTTTATCCACTGCGCCACCTAGCTGCCCCATCTAATTTGATCTTTACAACAACCCTAGGAAGTAGGTGCTATCATTTCCCCCATTTTACAGATGAGGAAACTAAGCAAACAAAGCTGAAGTGACTTGCACCCAAGGATCACAAAGCTAAGTAAGGGTATGCGACTGGATTTGAATTCAGGTCTTCCTTATTCCAGGCTGCAACCCAGAGCTCTTCCCACTGTGCCATCTAGCTTGACTAATTCTGTCCTCTGTGGTCTTCAAAAGCTGCCGTAGTCAAAGAAACTATCAGAAGGTGACTTCACATTTAGCCAGATGGACCCTTCAGACAACAGACATATGTGCTATTCATTGTTGATCCCATGCTTGGAGCCCTGACAACTTGGTAGGACTTGCCAGACCTTATGCTTCACTAACATAGCCTTAGAGATCCCGGGTCTGCCTCTCTGCTTTGATGAAGCATCAGAGGGTCGATTATCGTTCAGACCTAATTATTACTTGATCTTTCAAATGCTAAAAACAAAGGATCAGAAGAGAATCTAATTCTTAACTATTTCTCAGCTTACTCATTTCTTTGTCCCGATCCCCTTTGGCCAAGGAAGGCACCAAAAAACCACACTGAGAGAAAGGGACTTCTCCATTGTATGTGTCACAGCAGGAATGGAGCTGAGACAAGAAACTACTAGTTTAGTGAGCCTTGAGAGAAAGCACACTGAAGTGAATTCTAATGACAGGACTATGCCACACACCAGGATGATAGCCATGTCAATAGTTTTCAGGCTAGTTGAATTTATTTATTTATTTTTGGTGGGGCAATGAGGATTAAGTGACTTGCCCAGGGTCGCACAGCTGGTAAGTGTCAAGTGTCCGAGGTCAGATTTGAACTCAGATTCTCCTGAATCCAGAGCTGGTGCTTTATCTACTGCGCCATCTAGCTGCCCCCAAATCTAACTATTTTATTTATTTATTTTTTTAGTGAGGCAATCGGGGTTAAGTGACTTGCCCAGGGTCACACAGCTAGTAAGTATTAAGTGTCTGAGGCTGGATTTGAACTCAGGTCCTCCTGACTCCAAGGCCAGTACTCTATCCACTGCGCCACCTAGCTGCCCAGGCTAGCTGAATTTAAATGCTAGTTGGAACTGAGTCCAGGAGTAATAAAAAGCCTCACATATGTCTACATCCCTGTCTGACCTCTTCGTTTCCTCTACTGAAAGGCCCTTTTACTCCACTGTCTTCCATTTAGCTTAGAGAATTATTGGCAGCTATGCTCTACATATTGAATGTCTTCCCTGGCTCATCAGCCATGCCATCTACTGTCAGTCATTTAAACAGCTCCCAGAAACCAATGATTCATGAAGGCCCATTCTGATAATGGAGTGCCATCAATCTTTTCTCTTTTTGAAAAACCCACTTATCAGGACTACAGTCACACCTCAGCTTCCCAGAAGCCTCAAGGAATAAAGCAGTTGGAATGACCAAGCTTTTTGGAGAGCTGGGGGTTCAGTTTGCTAGGCACTCAAGACCTATTTTATTCTGAAAATCTTCCTAAGATATACAACATTACCTTTTTTCCTTTCCTTTTTTTTTTTTTACACAGTACCTTCTTAAGCAGAACACAAGGGTCATAATTTCACTCTTTTTCTGCCAACTCAGGATTATAATTATGAATACCAATTATTGTAATACCCTCAGAGGATTTTGAGATGTATGATGCTGTTTTCTTTAGTACTCAGGGGCCACAAGACTATAGGGTTTTTTTTTCTTTCTATATTTTTATTTAGTACTTTATTTTCCCCCAATTACACATAAAAACAATTTTTAACATCCATTTTTAAAACTTCGTGTTTCCTGGAGGGTCTTGAATGGGCTGATGATGAGTGAGATGAGCAGAACCAGAAGAACATTGTACACAGTATCATCAACATTGTGTGTTGATCTGCTGTGATGGACTATATTCTTCTCACCAATGCAATGGTACAGAAGAGTTCTAGGGAACTCATGATGGAAGAGGATCTCCAAATCCAGGAAAAAAAAAAAGAACTGCGGAGTATAGATGCTGAATGAACCATACTATTTCTTTTGTTTTTGGTGCTGTTGTTTTTCTGTTTTGAGGTTTTTCCTCATTGCTGATTTTTCTCATAACATGACTAATGCAGAAATATGTTTAATGTTATTAGATATATGTATATGTATGCATATATATGTGTGTATATATGTGTATACACACACACACACACACATATAAATAACCTATATCAGATTACCTGCTGTCTAGGGGAGGGGGGAGGGAGGGAGAAAAAATCTGAAATTGGAAAGCTTGTATAAACAAAAGTTGAGAACTATCTTTACATGTAATAGGAAAAAAAATACTTTATTAAAAAACAAACTTCGTATTTCAAATTCTCTCTCCCTAACCCTCACCCCCCTTTGAGAAGGCAAGCAATTTGATATAGGTTATACATGTGCAGTCATACAAAACATTTTCTTATTAGGTTATAAAAGAAAACAGACCAAAAAAAAGAAAAAACCCTCAAG
This sequence comes from Dromiciops gliroides, assembly GCF_019393635.1. Lineage (NCBI taxonomy): Eukaryota > Metazoa > Chordata > Mammalia > Microbiotheria > Microbiotheriidae > Dromiciops > Dromiciops gliroides. The sequence continues at coordinate 580,269,840 of NC_057863.1, forward strand.
AAAAATAAAGGAAAAAAAATTATGCTTCAATTTCTATTCAGACACCATCAGTTCTTTCTCTGGGGATAGATAACATTTTTCATCATAAGTCCTTCAGAGTTGTCTTGGATCATTATATTGCTGAGGAAAGCCAAGTCATTAACAGCTGATCACCTTACAACATTATTGTTACTTTGTAGACAGTACATTTTACTTTGTATCAGCTGATGTAAGTCTTTCCAGGTTTTTCTGAGAGCATCCTGGTTATCATTTCTTTTTCTTTTTTTTGTGGGGCAATGGGGGTTAAGTGACTTGCCCAGGGTCACACAGCTTGTAAGTGTCAAGTGTCTGAGGCCGGATTTGAACTCAGGTACTCCTGAATCCAGGGCTGGTGCTTTATCCACTGCGCCACCTAGCTGCCCTATCATTTCTCATAGTACAGTAGTATTCCATCATAAACATATACCACAATTTGTTCAGCCATTCCCTAGTTGATAACCATCCTCTTAATTTCCAATTCTTTGCCATAAGAAAAGAGCTGCTATAAATATTTTTGTACCTATAGGTCCCTTTCCTTTTCTTTTTTAATCTCTTTTTGGATACAGACCTAGTATTGTATGGTGGTATTGCTAGGTTGAAGAGTATGCATGGTTTTATAGCCCTTTGGGCATAGTCCAAATTGCTCTATAGAATGGTTGAATCAGTTCACAACTCCACCAGTGCATCAATGTTTCATTTTTCCCACGTTCCCTACAATATTTGTTATTTTCCTCTTTTCTATTAGCCAATATAATAGATATGAGGTAGTACCCCAGAACTGTTTTGATTTGCATTTCTCCAATTAAAAGTGACTTAGGGGCGGCTAGGTGGCGCAGTGGATAGAGCACCGGCCCTGGAGTCAGGAGTACCTGAGTTCAAATCTGGCCTCAGACACTTAACACTTACTAGCTGTGTGACCTTGGGCAAGTCACTTAACCCCAACTGCCTCACTTAAAAAAAAAAAAAGTGACTTAGCTTAGGTGGTGTAGTGGATAAAGCACCAGCCCTGGAGTCAGGAGGACCTGAGTTCAAATCCAGCCTCAGATACTTGACACTAGCTGCATGACCCTGGCCAAATCACTTAACCCTCATTGCTCCACAAAAACAAAAGCAAAAAAACCACTTGCATTTAAAAATACATACATACACACATACATACATACATACATACATACATACATACATACATACATATATATATAAAATGTTTTTTTTTAAGTGAGTTAGAGCATTTTTTTCATATGGCCATAGATAGCTTTTATTACTTCACCTGAAAATTGTTCATAGCTTTTGATCATTTATCAATTGGGGAACGGTTCTTTTTTTTTTTTTTTAATAAATTTGACTCAGTTCTCTATATGTTTGAGAAATGAGGCCTTTATCAAAGAAACTTGCTTCAAAATTTCTTTTCACAGTAACCATTTCCCTCCATTCTATCCCCCCCATTTATTCTATTTTCTCTCTTTTCACCCTGTCATTCCTCAAAAGTATTTTGCTTCTGAATACTCCCTCCCCCAATCTGTCCTCCCTTCTATCACCCACTCCACCCCTTCTTATTCCCTTCTCCTCCTACTATTCTGCAGGGGAAGGAAGATTTCTATTCCCAATTGAGTGTGTATGTTATTCCATCTTAGAGCCAATTCTTATAAGAGTAAGGTTTACTCACTCCCTGGCACCTCCCCCATCTTGCCCTCCATTGTATAAGCTTTTTCTTGCTTCTCTTATGTGAGATAATTTACCCTATTCCACCTCTCCATTTCCCCTTCTCCCACTGCATTCCTATCTCATCCCTGAATTTAATTTTTTTTTTTAGATATCAACCTTTCATATTCAACTCACACCTGTGCCCTCTGTCTATATATACTCCTTCCAATTGCCCTAATAAGAAAGTTCTTAGGAGTTACAAACATCATTTTTTCATGTAGGAAAGTAAACAGTTGGGGGCAGCTACGTGGCTCAGTGGATAAAGCACCGGCCCTCGATTCAGGAGTACCTGAATTCAAATACAGCCTCAGACACTTGACACTTACTAGCTGTGTGACCCTGGGCAAGTCACTTAACCCCAATTGCCTCACTAAAAAAAAAAAGAAAGAAAGAAAGATGATATCTAGGCTCTTTTTTTTAATAGAATTTTATTTTCCAAAATATATGTAAAAACAAATTTTAACATCAATTTTTTTTTTAAAATTGTTCCAACTTCTCTTCCTCCTCTATTCCCACCCCCCACCCACTAGAACTCAAGCATTTCAAAATAAATTATACATGAGTAGTCATGGAAAACATTCCCACATTAGCTGGGTTGTGAAAAAAAAAACAGTCAAAAAACTCCCAAAACTTCAGACTGAGGAATTGTCAAAGAGAAAAAACATTTTTTTAAAAAATGTGTTTCCAGGGGCAGCTAGGTGGCGCAGCGGACAGAGCATCGGCCCTGGAACCAGGAGCACCCGAGCCCAAATCTGGCCGCAGACACCCAACACCCACCAGCCGCATGACCCCGGGCAAGCCACCCAACCCCAATTGCCTCACCAAAAAAGAAAAAAAAAAAAGAAAAGAAAAAAAAATGTGTTTCCATCTATTTCAGATACTATCACTTCTTTCTCTGTAGATGGGTTGCCATTTTCATAAGTCCTTCAGGGTTATATTGGACCATTGCCTTGCTGAAAATAACCACATGCTTCCCAGCAGATCATTTTACACTATTGCTGTTATTTTGTATACAGTGCATTTCACTCTGCTTCAGTTCATGTAGGTCTTTCCAGGTTTTTCTAATAGTATCCTGTTCATCATAACCTAAATAATTTACCTTAAACTTGACAAAGAATTTTCTTCGTATTAGCCCAGCAAAGTCATCATAACTATTTCCCTCCATCCTATTCCCTTCCCATGATATTTACTCTATTTTCTATCTTCATTTAAACTATTCCTCCTCAAAAGTATTTTACTTCTGACTGTCCCCTCCCCTACTCTGCACTACCTTTTTTTTCACCCTTCCTTCCTTATCCTCTTCCCCTCATACTTTCCTATAAGGTTAAATAGATTACTCCTCCCAACTGGGTGTGAATGTTATTCCCTCCATGAGCCAACTCTGATGAGTTTAAGGTCTTTGAGCTAATTCTATGTTCCAAATTTTCTTCCTCCCTCTCTCCTCAACCCTCCCTATGAAATCAAGCAATTCAATATTTCATACTTGTTAGGCTCTTTTTTTGATTATGGCTTTCAGTGAGTCCAATAATTCTTAAATTATCTCTCCTGAATCTATTTTTCAGGTGAGTTGTTTTTCCAGTGTGATATTTTACATTGTCTTCTATTTTTTCATTCTTTTTATTTTTTTTTTTGGTGAGGCAACTTGGGTTAAGTGACTTGCCCAGGGGTCACATAGCTAGTAAGTGTCAAGTGTCTGCGGCCAGATTTGAACTCAGGTCCTCCTGAATCCAGGGCCGATGCTCTACACTGAGCCATTTAGCTGCCCCTTATTTTTTCATTCTTTTGGTTTTGTTTGATTATTTTGTATTTCTTATAAAATCATTAGCTTCCATCTGCTTAATTCTAATTTTTAAGGAATTACTTTCTTCAGTGAGCTTTTGTACTCTCTTTTCCATTTAGCCAATTCTACTCTTTAAGGAGTTTTTTTCTTGAGAGAATTTTTTTTTTGCCTCTTTTTTCATTTGACCAATCATGCTTTTAAGGCATTCTTCTCATTGGCATTTTAAAATTCTTTTACCATTTGGCCTAGTCTGTTTTTTAAGGTGTTATTTTTTTCAGTATTTTTTTGTTTCTCCTTTACAGAGCTAGTGACTCTTTTTTCATGATTTTCTTGTATCATTTTCATTTCTCTTCCCAATTTTCCCTCTACCTCTCTTTATTTTCAAAGTCCTTTTGAGCCTTTCCATGACCTGAGACCAATTCATATTTTTCTTGGAGGCTTTGGATGCAGGAGCTTTTGACTTTGTTATCTTCTTTTGAGGGTGTGTTTTGATCTTCCTTGTCACCATAGTCACATTCTATTATGGTCAGATTTTTTTTTCTGTTTTGTTTTGTTTTGTTTTTTTTTTTTTGCTCATCTTCCCAGCTTACTTCTTGACTTTTAACTCTTCATTAAACTAGAGCTCTGCTTCCAAGGTGGCGGGCACACTGTTCCAAGCTTCAGGGTTTTTGTGCAGCTGTTTTCAGAGATACTTCCAGGGACCTATAAGTTTTCATTTCTTCTAAGATGGTATGATCTAAGGAAAGGTGTGTTTACTACTCTCCTGGCCTGTGTGCAACCACAAGCCCTCTTTTCTGCCCTGGAACTGTGAGGAGGGTCCCTGCTCCACTGTGGCTGCTGCTAGCTCTAGTGTGCTAGTGCTCCTCCCCACCCATACCATCCAGGACTGAAACCTGAAACCAAGTATGGGCAAAGCAAAAGAGTCCTGCTTCAGTGACTGCCAAGAGATCCCTGTAATCTTCTGACCAGTTGTTCAACCCCCTTACTGTCTATGGGCTGAAAGTTCCAGAAACAGTAGCTACTGCTGCTGATTCAGTGGTTACCAAGGCCTGCTCCTGGCTTCCTGGAGCTGGGTCTGTGCTGGCACGGCCTGCACTGGACCGAGCTCTCCTCTCACTCTATTACAACAGACCTTTCCTGCTGACCTTCTAAGTGGTCTTTAGCTGGAAAATTATTTCACCCTGTCCTTTTGTGGGTTCAGCTGCTCCAGAGATTGTCTTATGGCAATCACTGCCTTTCCTCTGGCTTTGCCCCCCTCTATGGGGTTTAAAATAATTCACACTCTAAATAAAGTTTAGTGGTCTGAAAAATACTTTTCTTTAAAAAAAAAATAACAAAACCCCAGTGGATAGTGCTTTTAAATTTGGAATATATTGGTTGCTACTTCTAATAAGAAAAGCTGCTCCATTTTCTACTATTCTTTAAATTATACAAAATGCATTCCCAATCAACTGTTGACATTGGTACAGACTTTAGCCCATTTTACAGCTGAGGAAAAGGAGACTCAGAGCAGATAAGTGACATACCACAACAAATGACAGAACCAGTTCCTGAACTCAGTCCCTTTGACTCCAAGTCCAGTGGTCTTTTCCTTACTTTTTTGGGGGGTCAGGGGGGGCAATGTGGGTTAAGTGACTTGCCCAGGGTCACACAGATAGTAAGTGTCAAGTGTCTGAGGCCGGATTTGAACTCAGGTACTCCTGAATCCAGGGCCAGTGCTTTATCCACTGTGCCACCTAGCTGCCCCCAAAAAGCATGGATTTTTTTTCAAGCCATAACTCCCTCATTTTGTACTTTTTTTTTTTTTGCAGGGCAATGAGGGTTAAGTGACTTGCCCAGGGTCACACAGCTAGTGTCAAGTGTCTGAGGCTGGATTTGAACTCAGGTCCTTCTGAATACAGGGCTTTATCCACTGCGCCACCTAGTTGGCCCCTACTTGATGGTATTTCTTGAGCTCTAATGTCAGCCTGTTTCTTCCCTCATTATCAAGCTCTTAGTTGTGACATCTTACTGCTGTTAATATAACTCTGTTTAGCATATAAATCATGGGACCTACAGTTCAAAGTTAGATATTATCTAGGCCAACACAGTAGCAAACATCCAAGATGTTCATTTAAGTTCTCTCATTCTAGATTCAGTGGGGTTTTTTTCTACTATGCCATGTTGTAGCCTCAACTCCTAATTTGTTGTGCACTTACAAACCAGATATACACACATACTTGGATTTCACATAAAATAAAAGTTAACAGTATGAGTAGAAACTGAGGGGCTTATCACTACATAAAAGGAAAAACATTTTTTAACCACCTTAACTACTTTCACTATTTAGAGATCTTAAAAAAAAATCCTCCACCTCAGACAGACAGCCTGGAGCAGTAGAGTCTTTTCTGTATCTGGAGTCAAGAGACCTGGGTTCAAGTCCCATTTATTCCACTCACTTAGCTGGGTTCAAACCAGGTAGGATGTTACCGGATATACCTTCCACATCTATGCATGTGTATTTAGTGGCATCAATATTCTGTGGAGCTGTAGTCTCTATCAGGGTTGTTCAGTTCACACTGAGCTCAAGAGAACTTACCCAGTGCTACATGTACTAAGGGTTATCCGGTAATAATAGAGGCGGGGGAGGAAAAATGTCTTACATTATAGGATCGGGGATGCCTCTGTTTCCATTGAACCAAGAGCAGCTGTGCCACTACCAGGGTGGCGATGAGGATGAGGACCATCTCTGCATGCATGGCCTCGTGGCCACGGTGCTTGGCATGCATCCGTGCGTGCTCGATCCTGAAAGCCAAACAAATGTGTTAGATGGGTAGTAGGGGAATTAGAAGCATCCCACCCCTGCCACTACATATTTAGAATTATAGCACATCATAGCTGGAAGTGCTCCCAGAACAAAGAATATAGAATGTTGGAGCTGGAAAGGACCTAAAATCAAGCATATTTAAAGCTAAGAGAAAACCTGTTAATGAAGGGACAACATTCCTGGCACTGGGGATCTAAAGCAAGGGGAAGCCTAGCTGCAGGACAGCTTAGAATAAAAATAAAGTCCCTTATTGTCCGACCTCCGAATTTTAGCCTATATCTAGAAAATCCTTCATTCACCTTTCTGCCTGCTGAATTATGTTGTTGTTGTGGTTCAGTTATTTCAGTCATGTCCCCTTCCTCATGATACCTTTGGGGGTTTTCTTGATAAAGATAGTGGAGTTACTTGACATTTCCTTCTCCAGCTTATTTTACAGAGGAAACAAGCAGCAAACAGGATTAAATGACTTGCCCAGGGTCACACAGCTAGTATCTGAGACCAGATTTGGACTCATGAAGATGAGTCTAACTGTAGGATCAGCACTCTATCCATGGTGCCATCTAGTTGCCTTGTTGAATCTATACCCTGACTCAAATGATACCTTATCTCCTTCATGAAACTTCGTTGAATTCACAATTCGATAAGGACCCTTTCTTTCTAAAAGACATACCTCAGGGGCAGCTAGGTGGCGCAGTGGATAGAGCACTGGTCCTGGATTCAGGAGGACCTGAGTTCAAATCTGGCCTCAGACCCTTGACACTTACTAGCTGTGTGACCCTGGGCAAGTCACTTAACTCCAATTGCCTCACCAAAAAAAAAAAAAAAAAGACATACCTCAATCTCACAAAGTATTGTGTAACCCTCTGACTCATTAATTTATTATTCCATATTATAGTTTTCTTGGTGTATGTCCTATACTTCTAACTAGATTTCAAATTCAAAGTAGAGGAGGCACTGTGTCTTATCTAAATTCTGATTCTCTTTCTCTCAGGTTATATTTTCCAGAACAAGATCCCTGTCTCACTCACCTTTACTGTTCTTTTCTCAAATTCCGTATCCAGTTCACATTCTTCCTTTCCAGCCAAAACCCTTCTCTCTATGCTTGAGGACTCTAACATAACCACTAATGTCCCCTCAAACACTCTAGTTTCACCAACTTCTGCATTCCACTATAACCACCCAAAGTGATAGATCATATCCTTGATCTCACCATCACTTAGAACTACCTCTATGTTCAGAACTTTGAATTCTTCTCTAACCATAAACTCCTATCCTTCCACCTCTCTTTCTGCCTCATTCTTCCAAAACTTATTCTTTGTCTCATCACAATCTCTATACTTTTCATTTCTTCCTGTTTTCCCAGTCTACTACTCCAGTCTATCTTCCATTCAGTCTTTTTTTTTTTTTTGAGGGGCAATGGGGGTTAAGTGACTTGCCCAGGGTCACACAGCTAGTAAGTGTCAAGGGTCTGAGGCTGGATTTGAACTCAGGTACTCCTGAATCCAGAGCCAGTGCTTTATCCACTGCGCCACCTAGCTGCCCCTTCCATTCAGTCTTGACCATAAGACCAGGGCAATTAAACTATACAATTATCTTCTATCATTGAACCATTTACCCCCTTGTCCTATTTCCTGAGATATTTATCAAGAAAGGCCTAGTGTAGGAAGTCACACTTAAACAGACTTTGAAGGAAGCTAGCAGGCATTCTAAGAGTAAGAGGCAAGTGGGGAACAATGTAAGTAAAGGTAGCAATGATGTGTAGAATACAAGCAGGCCAGTTTGGCTGTAATAGAGAGGAATTTCCACTAAGTTGGAAAAGGCAGTCTGAAATCAAATGCAAAGAGCTTTAAAAAAGCAAAAGGAGTCTGCATTTTATCTTAATGACAACAGGAAGTCACAGGAGATTCTTCAGCTGGGCAGTGGCAATCAGATGTATGCTTTAAGAATAATCCCTGGGGCGGCTAGGTGGCTCAGTGGATAAAGCACCAGCCCTGGATTCAGGAGTACCTGAGTTCAAATCCAGCCTCAGACACTTGACACTTACTAGCTGTGTGATCCTGGGCAAGTCACTTAACCCCCATTGCCCTGCAAAAAAAAAAAAAAGAAGAAGAAAAAAAAAAGAATAATCCCTTAGGGGGCAGCTAGATGGAGCAGTGGATAAAGCACTGGCCCTGGAGTCAAATCTGGCCTCAGACAGGTAACACTTACTAGCTGTGTGACCCTGAGCAAGTCACTTAACCCCAATTGTCTCACCCCCCCCCCCAAAAAAAAAGAAGAATCCCTTAGAAGCTGTAGAAAGATGGATTGGAGAGACAGGCAGGAAGACTCATTAGGAGGCTATTTCAATAGTTTAGAAGAAAGGTGATAAGGGTTTGTTTGTTTGGTTTTTTTTGCAGGGCAATGGGGGTTAAGTGACTTGCCTAGGGTCACACAGCTAGTTAAGGGTCAAGTATCTGAGGCCGGATTTGAACTCAGGTACTCCTGAATCCAGGGCCAGTGTGATAAGGGTTTGAACAATAGCAGCAGCTACATGAGTAAAGAGCAGACAGGAAAAACGTGGAGGGACACTGATGAGACTTGATAACTGACTGGCTAGAGGGGTGTAAGAATGAAGAGTCAAGAATGACACCAAAGTTATAAATGTTGTACGCAGTGACAGCAATATTGTTCAATGAAGAACTGAATAACAACTATTCTCAGCAATACAATGATCCAAGACAATCCAAAAGAATTAATGATGGAGCATATTATTCACCTCCAAAGAAAGAACTGATATTGATTGAACACAGACTGAAGCATGCTATTTTTCACTTTCATTTTTTTCTTTTATTCAAATTTTCTTATACAGAATGACTAATATGGTAATGTTTTACAAACTTGCACACATATAACCTATACCTATTCCTTACTGCCTTAGTGAATGGATAGGGGAGGGAGGGAAGGAGAGATAAAATTTGGAATTCAAAACTTTAAATAAAAATGTTTATTATTAAGGAAAAAATATATTTCTATAACCCTGGTGCAGGCCCTCATCACCTCATGTCTGGACTATTACAATGGTCTGCTGGTTGGTCCCCTTACCTCAAAAGTCCCCCTACTCTACACCATCCTTCACTTATCCCCAATCAATAAACTCCAGTGGTTCTTTATCACCTCCAGAGTCAAATATGAAATCTTCAGTTTGGCTTTTAAAGTCCTTCATAATCTGGCCCCTTCCTACTTTTCCACTCTTCCTACACTTTCTTTTGCTCCACATATTCTGTACCTCCTTGCTGGTTTTTGAAAGCAACACTCCATTTCTCAATAATCTTTCATTTTCACCAGCTGCCCCGCTGCTGGAACTCTCTGTCCTCATCTTTGTCTCCTGCCTTTTCTGTCTTCCTTCAAGTCTCAACTAAAGTTACAACGTAAACAAGAAGCCTCCCAGTCCTCCTTAATCTTAGCGCCTTCCTTCTGACATTATCCCTAATTTATCTCTCTCTCACACACGCGCGCGCGCACACACACACACACACACACACACACACACACACACACACACACAATTTTGTTGTACATAGTTCTCTGCTTCTTATCTTCCCTATTAGACCTTGATCTCCTTTAAAGCTGGAACTGTTTTTTGCCTTTCTCTGTATCCACAGCAATTAATGTAGTACTTGACACACAGCAAATGCTCAATAAATGCTTACTGACCAAACAGTTCTGAGAGGTAGAAAGTACACAGCTCCATTTTTTGAAGTATATGGGGTCTTTTTTCTTATCAATGGCTTCCTTGGGGAATATGTTTAGCAAAGCTTATGGAAATTTTAGTCACTTTATTTGCATAATTTCAAACTGCTTTCCAAAATGGTTGTACCATTTCACAGCTCCACCAACAATGTATTAATGTACCTATTTTCCTACAACCCCATCCAACACTAACTTGCCATTTTCAGGGGTTTTTTCCCCTTTTTTTTTTTCCAATTTGCATAGTGTGAGGTGAGACCTCAAAATTGCTTGATTGCATTTTTCTTATTATTTAGTGATTTGGAGCATTCATGTGATTATGAATACTTTGCAGTTCTTTTAAGAACAGTTTATTCATATCTTTTGATCACTTATCTATCAGAAAATGCTATCAAGCAATTTTGAGGTCTCACTTTACATTATGCAAATTGGTATAGCATTAAAAGTATAAATTAAATTTGGTTAATATTCTCATTTTTATTATATTGGCACAGCCTAGCTATGAGCACTGAATACTCATCCACCTATTTAATTGGTTCTGTGGGTATTGTTTGAACCTAACCCTGCATACCTTGGGAAGCTAGACCATGTTTTAGACACTCTTAATTAAGGAACTAGGTTATGCTGACCAGAAATCCAGTCAGATCCAAAGACCACTGAAAGGAGTTCTCACAATTATACATCTCAAGCAACCTATATATCTTATCTGAAAACTGGCCCCATACTGATCAATCAGTTATTGTTTCCATGTTCCTTTGATTGTTTACAGACACTTAGGGGGAGTGGGACGCCTCTTTTTATGATTTCAGGGAATTGTACCTGCTTGTTCTTCCTCTCCCAACTTGGAAAGTCCCTAATCTTTCCTCCAATTAGAAAACACATTACCTAATGTTGTATGCTGGTTAACTGTTTCCTTTTAATTGGTCTCATTTGATTGTTTTTAATGTATAAAAATCTGTTTCCCCCTGTATATGAGGTCCAGCGCCAGAGCTGAGGAAAGCTACTATATATGTTAGGCAATTGGCATACACTGCTTAATAAATCAAAATGCTTCGAAGCTTGAAACTTTGCTTGCTCAGTCATTTCAACTTTTACCCACCAGTTTTTTATTTCTTTAAAGAGCACTTTGTAATTGATATAAGTCTTTTGTGTGCTTTGGTAGGTTGATCCCCAGATATATTATAGTTATTTGGAAATGGAAATTCCCTTTCTATTTCTGCTTCTTAGGTTTTGTTATTATACTGAAATTCTGTTTATTTTTGAGGATTTATTTTGTAGCCTGCAACTTTTGTAGCCTGCAACTATTGTCTTAATTAGTACCCTTGCTGATTCCCTAGGATTTTCTAAGCATATTATCATATTGTCAGCAAATAAGGATAGTTCCAATGCCTCTTCTATTGTATCATGCTCTCTCCCAGTTTATCAGTATCCCTCTTAAGGCAGAACTCAATTTAATATTCCAGGTATATTCTAAGTATTAAAGAGATGTATGGAATTATTAACCCTCGTGACCTGGACACCATACAACTGTTAAGGGCTAAAATTCTAGCTAGTCTGTCTAAAATATCCAATGAGTGGTCGCCAATAAATTATAAGCTTTAGCAAGAGTTAGACTTTTAAGCATTTATTAAGGAGAATAAGAATTTGGTAAAGAGAGAGAAAGGCCTAGATTCCTATCTATTAAAGGGAGAGCACATTTCTAGCTCCCTTCTCCACCAGAGTCCAGAGGAAAGAGAGCGAGACCGAGCACCAGTCTCTTCCTTCCTCCTCCCACTAGTCCGCGTCACTTCCTGATGCCAAAGAAAAGACTCCTGGTCTTGCCCTCAAAGACCTTCGCTTCATGGGCAGAACTCTTCTACAGTAAGTCTCCAGCAGGTGGCGTTATTCCAATCGTTACACAACATTCATTTCCTTTAGAAGTTTAGGTGCTCATTCTGAATTTGTAGTTACCTAGCTCCTCTGGTTATTCTTCCAATAATATCTCCCCTACCCTACACTTGTGTATTTGAACTATTTAATCTAAATGCAGGATTTTATTCCTACTTAATTCCATCTAGTCTATTTTATCATATGTTTCCAGACCATTCTGAATCATGATTTCATCATTCAACATAGGAGTCATAATTTTCAGCTTTGTATCACCCACAAATTACCTAATTTGAGCTCCACAGAAACCTTGTCAAAAAGAATGTGTTACATTTTATAGAAAAGAAAACTAAGATTAAAAAAAGTTAGATCGGGGCAGCTAGATAGTGCAGTGGATAGAGCACTGGCCCTGGATTCAGGAGTACCTGAGTTCAAATCCGACCTCAGACACTTAACATTTACTAGCTGTGTGACCCTGGGCAAGTCACTTAACCCCAATTGCCTCACCAAAAAAAAAAAAAAAGTTAGATGACTTCTCCATATGTAAATAGCATCTTACCTCCAAGTAAGCTCAAGCTGTTCCCAATTCCTTGAATGCATTCCTTTCCTATCTCTGCCCTTCTCTTATCTCCCCAGTAAAGTCTTTCCTAAGTTTCCCTAGATGAAAGTATTCTCTCCCTCCTCCTATTTTCCTATAGTATTTTTAACTGCAACTCTTTGCCTGATCATATTCTATCTTGTATTATATTTATCTGAATATGCCCCCAGCTTTGCAAATTCTTAGAGGACATCCAATCCAAATTACCTTGCCTAACAAAAGTCCTTTCTATAACATTTCCCAACAAGAGGTGGATCAGTCTTCACCTAAAGCCCTTGAGTGAGGGAGAAGCCAGTACCTAGGCACATGTGGCACATGCTGCACATGCTTGCCTTTTTACTCCTTACTTCAATTCTAAATCTGCCTCTCTGCAGCTTGGTTTATTCTTTCAATAAACATTTACTAAACACCCACTGTGTGCAATGCACAGTGCCAGACAATGGCAATGCAAGTAACAAAAGGAAAATAGCCTCTACACTTAAGATGCTTACGTTCTAATAAGGAAGAAACAAATGTGAACCTAGACTAAATCAATTATAAAATATACAAAACAATTTTGAGGCTGTATAATGGAAGAAGGACACTAACAACAGGTTGAATTAGGAAAGATTTTGCATAAGAGGTCACACTTGAACTAAGCCATAAAGATTAGAAATTCTAAAAGGTTGAAGGGAAAAGGGAGTATATATTTCTTGTTGTAGACTCTCAGGGCAAGCAATGCAAGTTGAATCCTTCTTCTGCATGACAACCATTAAAATACTTGAAGTCAGCTATTACGTCCTATGCTGTCCTTTCCCATCTTCCTCTCTATATATTCTCTTCTCCAGGTTCCTATGCCACAGCATGATCTTGAGGCTCTTCACCAACCTAGCTTCCCTACTATTGATGCTACAGCTAAATGATGTCCCTCTTGAAATATGGTGCTCAGAGCTGAACACAATGTGTTAGGACAAACTTGTGGCCTAAGCAGTGCTAAGTGCAATGGACAATTTATTACTTCTAACATGCTGGAAACTATGATTCTTTTCAAGAAGATTAAGGTCAATGTAGTAGACTATAAGCTCCTGGAGGAAAAGGACTGTCATTTTTTACCTTTGCATCTAGTGTAGTACCCTGCACATATAGGCATTTAAAAGTTATTTGCTCATTAAATAGAGAGAACTCTGATTGTTAAGTTGTTTATTTTATATATATATATATATATATATAAACTAAATCTGCTCCCAAATTGAAATTTTCTGACTCCTAGGATTATTGCTAAAATGCGATGCTAGCAAAGTTTGTTAAAGGGATTAACATGTTCTTTTTCCATCTCTCCCATCCTTCATTGCAAAGGTAAGGAACCTTGAGTGTGGAACACTGCATATAATAACATCAAAAAATTTTTGATATGTTGGTTAGTCTTATGGAATTTTTTTCTTCCTCTTTGTAAATTCTTTATTATAAGGGATAGCTCTTTGGGAGGTGGGAAGAGGAATACAATAGGCAATGTTAAGTAATGTAAAAACAAAAGATATAAAAGGAAAAACAAAACAAAATCTACTGTTCTTCAAGTGCTGGATGGAACTCACCGCAGACTGAATGACCCATATCTGGAGCAGAAACCCTAAACTTTTTAGTATTCTTGAGGTCTTTAGGAAAAAAAATTACTGTTAGCTTGGCTGGATACTATGAAGCTGCTGTCAGAATATGAGTTTCATATAGAACATTAGGTGTCAGGGTGTCCTTAAGAACAGGGGTCTATAAAATGGTTTTAATAAATATTTTAATAACTTTTTGACTTCATTGGTTTTCTTTGAAAACCTATTTTATACATTTAAAAACATGATTTTGAGGAGTCCATAGCCTTCAAAAGACTGCCAAAGGGATCCATGATACATAAGAGGTGAAGGACTCAGTTTACAAGTGAGAAAACTAAGATCCTGAAAGATGAAGAATATGCCCAAGGTTATACATGTAGCAGAACCCTGACCTTCCAATTCCAAATCTAGGGTGCTTCCCATTATACCACATTAAATGATGAAGTCAATGGGCAATTGATTCACTTTGTTCAGCTCCATACAGGTCCATCAGTTACTAGGCCCTCATCTGGAACAGTCCCAGCAATAGCACTTACCTCCATCGTTCCTCAGGGGACAGGTCTGAAAGATCAACCTGGAGAGGAATATCATCAGAAAACCAGTTATTACTACTATGACAAGACAAATCCTGCTAAGCACTTTACTGACACGGCAATTAGCATCTTGAACAACGGTTGCCAAGGTCCCTAGAGAAGTACAAGGTTCATTTCCTCCAAGGAGCTTCCCCTGATTACTCTATCCCACACTGCTCTCTCTCCCCTACCTCTCAAAGCACACTGTCTGTCACTCATTTTGGACCTTAGTTGTATAATGAGGCAATTATTTAACTTTAGAGAGATATCATGATGCTGTAGAATGAGCACTGTCAGAAGTGATAGTTCAAATCTTGCCCCTGACACTTACGAAACATATGTACCTGGTCAAATCCTTCACCCTCTCTGGGCTTCAGTCTTCTTATCTGTAAAATGAGAGGGAAGAAGGTCCCTCCCAGCTCTAAATCTACAATCCCATGAATACCAATTTACATCATCACCACTCATTTTGGTCCTTAATCACTGGCATTCTTATGTTATCCCCTCCACTAAGGTTCACTCCCGATGCTTCCACCACAACACAAAGGTGACTTTGAAGGTTCAGTGGGATAAAAGTTTTGGCAAATACTACCAAGCAGGAAAGGCTTCCAATGTGACTTTGGAAATGGTTTGTGTGCCTGTTATGCAAACACCAGACCAGCTAAATTAGAAAAGGCTCACGCCAGGAGACTCCTTACTAGTCTGACTTTTTTTTTAACCCTAGAAAGTCCTAAAGTCCTTGACTAAGGCCTGGAGTAAATAGGTATCCAACCTGGTGCAAAGAACATCCACATCAGTGAAATCACAGATTCTTCAAGTGTTGAAAAACTGAATATGGAGTCAGGCCACCTGGGTTTGAGTTCTGGCTCACCTAATGCAATATTAATAATGATCATAACAAAAGCTGATGTGTGTATGGATATACATTACATATATGTATACATACACATATATGATTTTACAATCAACAAAAGACTTTATATGAATTTCTCATCTGATAATTTAAACAGTTCTGTAAGATAGTCAGGACAGGTATTGTCCCTATTTTGCAGATGAGAAAATGGAAGCTCGCATAAAGTGACTTATTTTTACATCCCTCCTAAGATTCAGCTGGGAATTCATGTCGGCTAAGACACGAATCCAAGTTATATAGAATCCAAACCTAGAGCTTTTCTCACTACACCACAGATGCTGTTATAGTGATTAAATAAAATGATGAACTATAAAGCACTGTGTAAACTGGTATGACCTATTATCATTATTATGGACACAAATCAGGAAGTGGAGAAACTGTTAGTTTCCTACACAAACACTTTCACTCCTTTTGAGAAAGGCAGTATAGAAGGCAAAAGAATGTAAATGCTAACCCTGTGACTTGGGCTAATAAACCTAAAATCTGGTTAGCACTTGGAAAATACAAGTAAAGTGAGAACATGGTTCCTATCTTTTGCCTCTGAAAGGGCTGGAAAGTTGATAGTCAAAAAGCATTTATTAAGTGCCTATGTTCCAGGTACCATAATAAGCACTGGGGATGGGTGGGGGGGGGGGGGTTGGGGAAGGAAGGCCCTACTCAAGGAGCTCACAGATTAAGACATGCAAACAACTATCTAAAAACAAGATATATATGGGGAAAATTGAAAATGATCAACAGAGGGAAGAAGATAAAGCAGTAAAGAGAATTGTGAAAGGCTTCTAGTAAAAGGTAGGACTTTAGCTGGGAATTCAAAGAAGCAAAAGATGGCAGGAGATGAAGAGGAAGAGAGTTCTAGGTATAGGGGGAGCCAGTGAAAATATAAGATCTGGAAGATGGAGTGTTGTGTTCAAATAACAGTAAAGCAACCAGTGTCCCGTGTCCCTGGATCACAGAATACATAGAGGGAAGTAAGGTAGAACAAGACTGGAAAGGTTGGGGTGGGGAGGAAAGTTATGAAAGGCTCTGAAATCCAGAGAAAGGATTTTTTTGTTTGTTTGTTTTTAGTGAGACAATTGGGGTTAAGTGACTTGTCCAGGGTCATGCAGTTAGTAAGTGTTAAGTGTCTGAGGCCATATTTGAACTCAGGTCCTCCTGACTCCAGGGCTGGTGTTCTACCCACTGTGCCACCTAGCTGCTCCTCAGAGAAAGGATTTTATATTTGATCCTGGAGGTGATAGGAAGCCACTAGAATTTACTGAATTGGTGAGGAGGGGAAAGGGTAGGTGACATGGTTAGACCTGTACATCAATTTGACAACTAAATGGAAGATGTACTGGTATAGGGAGTTGAGGGACCCACCAGAAGACCACTGCAATAGTGTAGTCATCCTTCTTGATTAACAAGCTGGGTTATTTAAATGACATCCACATTTTTCTCTGGGTAAAGTGGCCATTCACTCAGTGCAAGAACAAGGAAATACACAAACTACATCTATAAGAAACCTGTAGAGAAGTCAGAAAGTCATCTTCATCTTACACCCTGGGAGAGTTTATTCACATGGTGCCAAACACATCGTAGTCTAAGGTACCCAGTCCAGAGCCCATAAAAGCCAGCAAGTAACACTGTTAAGGCCATGTATTCACATGCAAGGAGATATAGAGACACAGGATTTTCATCCTGTAAAATCCTTGTCCGTGACCTTTGGAAAACTGTCTAAAACATATTTACCCCAAAGCCTTCCTCTGGTTCTTTTAACATTTCATGTGTACCATCAGAATACTCTGCCTATCTCCCCACCCTTGTTATATCACCAGTCATCTTTTTCTAAATGACCAAATATATGTATCATAAAATATATAAGATCAGGAGCTGGAAGGGACATTAGAGGTCATCTAGTTTAATCTCTTCATTTTACAGATGAGGAAATTAAGGCCCAGAGAAGTTATACAACCTTCCCAAAGTAAGAGTGGTAAAATGTGGCAGAGCAAAGATTGAAACTCAGGTCCCAATGACTCTGAGGTCTTCGTGTTTTGAATTGGGCTATTTTTAATAGCCTTCCTGCCATTTTTTTTTTTTTTTTGCTTGCTAGTGATCATAGGAAATCTGTGAGAAACATTACCAATACTACTACTAGCTCCCTACATTTTCTGTAATGCTTTAAAATTAATGAAGCTTTTCCCCTATAAACATTGTGAGGCAGGTTGTGCAAGTATTATTATTCCTATTTTACATGAGATAACTGAATCTAAGAAAAGTTAGGTGGCTTGCCTAAGGTTACACAACTAATAAGTAAAAGAGCCCCCATTTGAATTCAGGTCTTCTAACCTCAATGCCAGGGTTATTTCTTCCCACTCAACAAATATTTGTTAATCATAGACCCAGCAGATGACGTTTTAGGTCCTGGAGATAGGGATAAAAAAGTAAAATAATACCTACCCTTAAGGAATTTCTATTATATCCTGGGGAACACGTACACATATAAGTAAATACAAAATATTTTATAAGTATATACATACATATATGTACACATATAAGTATATACAAAATATTGGACAGAGGCACTAATAACTGATATTATCTAAGAGCCTAGAGAGTACAATTTCAAGTATATGAGATAGTCTATGCAAAACCACTAAAATGAAAAAAGGAATACTGTATATAGAAACATAAAAAATAGTTTTGCTAGAATGTAGAGTATGTGAAAGGGAATAATGTGTAATAAAGTTGGAAATGTAGGGTGAAGATAGACTGTGAAGAGCTTTTAAAAGCAAACAAAAACAACCCCAAGTTTGTTATTGTACTTCCTTGAACTCCTCATACTCAAAGACTTTCCAGCTCACTCAAAAAATGAGGCCTGCTCTTACCACCATGTAACTCAGCTGCTTGAATTTTCACTCAGCAGATTCACTCCCTCTTCTATAAGAACCACATTCTTTCCTTCTGTAAAGATCATAGTCAAATTCACCTGGCCTAAGGGCAGTGGAAAAAGCATGCAACTGGCTTTGAAGTCACAACCTGGGCTCAAATCTTGCATGTGACACTACCTGTGTGACCATGGGCAGGTTCCTGGGCCTCAGCTTCTTCATATGTAAAATTCAAGAGTTGGACTAGATGTTTCTGAGGTGTCTTCCAGCTTAGGACCTAGACAGATACTAAGATACTCCCTTGAATAACCCCATTTAATTCTTTTTTTTTTTTAACTTTGTTTGTTTTTTGGTGGGGCAATGAGGGTTAAGTGACTTGCCCAGGGTCACACAAGCTATTATATGTCAAGTGTCTGAGGCTGGATTTGAACTCAGGTCCTGCTGAATCCAGGGGTGGTGCTTTATCCACTGCACCACTAACTGCCCAAACCCCATTTAATTCAGAGGACTCTTTTGCTCTACACTCCAGTCAGTCTTGCAGTGATGTAACATTGATAATGACAATATATCTGGAGAAGTTGTGGAAAAATTGGAATACAGATGCATTGCTGGTGGAGCTGTGAACTGATTCAACCATTCTGGAGAACAATTTGGAACCATGCCCAAAGGGCTATAAAACTGTACATGCCCTTTGCCCCAACAATACCACTGTTAGGTCTTTATCCCAAAGAGATCATACAAAAGGGAAAAGGACACATATGTACAAAAATATTTATAGCTGATCTTTTTGTGGTGGCAAGGAGTTGGAAACTGAGGGGATGCCCATTAACTGGGGAATGGCTGAACAAGTTATGGTATATGAATGTAATGGAATACTACTGTGCTGTAAGAAATGATGAGCAGGCAGATTTCAGAGAAACCTGGAAGGACTTGCTTGAACCAATGATGAGTGAGATGAGCAGAACCGGAAGAACATTATACACAGTGTGTTGATCAACTGTGATAGACTAGATTCTTCTCACCAATCCAATGGTACAAGAAAGTTCCAAAGGACTCATGATGGAAAAGGCTCTCCAAATCCAGAAAAAAGAACTGTGGAATCTAGATGCAGATTGAATCATACTGTTTCTACTTTTTTTTTGGTTTTTCCTTTTTGAGGTTTTTCCCTTTTATTCTGATTCTTCTTTCACAGCATGACTAATGCAGAAATATGTTTAATGTGATTATGCATATATAATCTATATCAGATTGCTTGCTGTCTTGGGGAGGGGGGAGGGAAAAATTTGGATCTAGAAATCTTATAAAAACAAATGTTGAAAACTATCTCTACATGTAACTAGAAAATAATAAAATACTTTTATGATTAAAATAATAACAACAACAACAACAACATATCTATAACATTTTAAGGGCAAAGCTTCCCTGACAACAATTCTATAAGATAAGTAGTTTAAGCATTACCACTTCCATTTTTTTTCTCCAGATTAATGATTTACTAGTGCCATCTCACCCTACTATGTATTTGACTACCTTGTATTTATTTGGATTAATCTTTTAATATTTATTTTGTATAGATGTGCTTGTTGTTTCTCCTAACAGAATATAAGCTTCTAATCAGGATAGAGACTTTAATTCTTTGTATTTACATGCCTAATATCTAGTCACATAGTAGGCTGTAACTGGCTAATCCAAGTAGCCAAAGTACATCTACAACTGTTCTCTAAGTTATAGACTTAGAGCAAGGATTTCCCAACCTTTTTAGGTCTCTTTATACCCTCAGGCTTTCAATAAATCTTCCAGTTAACCCTATTCAATATGAAAGGATATTAATTCCAGAGTTTGCCATCCTTATACATGTATGAAACAAAATGCTCTTAATGCCCTGTATTTTGATGCAAGACGATAGGGGTTCAGGTCATCTGTATGACTCTACTCCATGGGGTCACAGTCCTTGAGACAATATTGGGCTGGCTGATAAAAGCTCCTCTTTATAGTTCCATAGCTGCTGTTCCAAACTTCCTCTCATTAAGTCTTTCATGTCACCTTCAATTCTCATTTACTCAGCTGAGTTACCTCTTACTTCTCACACAGATACACACACATTTTCCCAGAGCCCCTTTTTTCCTCCTCCTGCTCATCTCATATCATTCCAACATATTTCTCCATCATTTCTTCCTTCTAGTGAAGGGAGTCTCAAATAAAGAGATGGCCCTTCTTGCCAAAGCAAACCTCTCTACATGTGTCCTTGATCCCTTCTCGTCCTGACTTCCCCAAGAAACGCCCACTCTCCTACCATCAATTTCTCCCTGTCTCCTGGCTCCTCCTCTGTTGCCTACAAACATGTCCATGTCTCCCACATTCTCAAAACCCCCCACAAACCCTCACTTGATTCATCCATCCCTGCTAGCTATTGTCCAATTATCTTCTCTCCTTTTCTCAGTTAAACCAGAGAAAGCCATCTAGAATCACTGAGTATCTATACTTCCTTTAAATTCCTCTGCAAACTGGCTTCTGACTTCATTTACCAAAAGCTGCCCTCTTTAAAGTTACTAATGATCTAAACGCCAAAACCAACAGTCTTTTCTCAATCCTGATTGTCCTTGATTTCTCTGCATGATTTTACACCATTAACACCTGCTCCTAACTCCTCAGTCAGTCAATAAACATTTCTTAAGCCCATACTATGTGCCAGGCATTGTACCAAGTGCTGGGGACACAAAAAAAAAGACAAAAGACAGAACCTGCTCTCCAGGTGCTCACAGGTATGTATGTATGTATGTGTATAGATTAAGAGTATATTACATATTATAAGAGTATGTGTGTATATATACATATACACATACACACATATATGCTTTTAATTATTCCTATACATATATATGTGGAAATAATTAAGAGGAATCAGGATTTTAGTTGAGATTTGAAGAAAGTCAGAAGGTGGAGATGAGGAGGGAGAGATTTCCAGGCATGGAACTGACATTGAAAATGCACAAAGTTGGGGGCAGCTAGGTAGCACAGTGGATAAAGCATCAGCCCTGGATTCAGGAGGACCTGAGTTCAAATCCAGCCTCAGACACTTGACACTTACTAGCTATGTGACCTTGGGCAAGTCACTTAACCCTCACAGCTCCACCAAAAAATAAAAAAGAAAGAAAATGAAAGAAAAGAAAATGCACAAAGTTGAAAGATGAGAGTATTTTGTTCAAGGAACAACAAGGGGCCTCATGTTACTGGATTTGAGTAGGTGTGGGGTGGGAAGTGTGTCTGTAAGAGGACTGGGGGGGGGGGGGGTGGTTATAAAGGGCTCTGAATGCCAAATAGAGGATTTTATCTCAGAAGTGAGAAGCCACTAGAGTTTACTGAAAAGGGTGATGACATGATCAGACTTGGAACTCTGGGAATATTGGATTATAGTGGTGACAGACTTTGAGGCAGAAGACCAACCAAAAGGCCAATATAATAGTCCAGGTATGATGTAATAAAGGCAGGTAATGGTGGCAGTTTCAGGGGAGAAGGGGGCATATATAGAGATGTTACAAATGTAAAATTCATAAGCCTTGGCAACAGATTGGATATGCAGAAGTAAGAGAGTGTGGTGTGGAGGATGAGAATTAGATTGAAAGCCTGGGTAACTAGGAGGATGGTTGGTACTCTCAACAGTAATAGGGAAGTCAGGAAGAGGGAACAGTTTAAGGTAAAAAATAATGAGCTCAGTTTGGGATATGTTGAGGCTAAAATGCCTATAAGACATCAAGTTCTAGACACACAGTTGGAGATGGAGCTGAGATCAGCATAGAGATAACAGTTGAGACCATGGGAGCTGATTAGACTGCCAAGTGAAATGGTATAGGTAGAAAAGAGAAAAGGGCCCAGGACAGGGCCTTGTGGGGTGCCCTTGGTTAGCAGTTGTGACTTGAATGAAGATCCAGCAAGAGATATTGAGGAGCAGTCAAACAGGTAAAGGGAAATCAACGAGAAAGTAGTATCATAAAAACCTAAGGAGAGGAAATTATCAAAGAGAGGGTGATTGACAGTGTTAAAGACTACAGAGAAGTCAAGAAGGATAAGGATTGAGAAGAGGTTTGGCAAAACAGTTTCTGCTGAATGAAGTCAGAAGCCAGACTGCAGAGAGTTAAGAGTTAGAGGAAAGGAAGTGGAAGTGGAAATACCTATTGTAGATGGCCTTTTCAAGGAGTTTAACCTCAAAAGGGGGGGAGAAATATGGGATAATAGCATTGTAGTGAGATCTATGATGTCCATATTAATTGATATGATATGTGCAATGATTATACTATTAGATTTGTTGGAGTTTCCATATTTTCAAGAGTACTTTGACTCTAAAGATGAAGTGATCAATCAGATCCCCTGAAATGCCAACAACTCCTACACCTATAACTGCCAAGTGAACCGAACCAGGTTCTTCACTCCCATTCCCACCATCCTACCCTGGTTCTGTATCCTGCTGAACAATCACAAAGCTTAATGACTTGAAGACTGATCACAAAAGATCCAACAATCTTGCACTGTGGTCAGTAGACTTGGAGACTGTTCACAGAAGACTCAAGAATTCCAGCCATGAGAGGTTTTCACACTTAAAAAGCCAATCCTTGCCATGAGACAGTGAGCCCCCTTCTCAGGAAGGAGGACTTTGCTTGCAAGCTGTTTTCCTCACTTAGAAATTAAATCTTTCTTTGATTCCTGACCCACCTGTCTCTAGCCTGCTCTATTCTGCTCCTGCCACCCATAGGTTAGAGAATGGTTCTGTCTGGTTGACAACAGCTAGCAGGGATGGATGGATCAACTGAAGGTTTGGGGGGGTTTCTGAGGACATGGGAGATATAGACATGTTTGTAGGCAGTAGGAAAGCAGCTAATAGACAGGGAGACATTGAAGATAAACAGGGAATGGCAGAGAGCACAATCTTCTGGAGAAGACAGAATGGAATGAGATCATTTGTGGTTATAAAGGGGTTTGCTTTGGCAAAGAGAAGGGCCACCTCATTATGTGAGACAGAGGTGAAGGAGGAGATAATGGCAGAAAACATCCAGGTCATATAAGATAAAGAAAAGGGGGAAATAGAAAGCACTTGGCAAATGGCCTCAATTTTTTCCATAAAAATATATGACATGGTTCAAGTCTGGGAAAAATTACTTTCTAGCTGAATCCTTGGGCAAGTCACCTCTCTGAGCCTTTATTTACTTATCTTTAAATTAGAGACGATAATTGCACACTACCTTTCTTACCTAGCTTCCTCTTATGTAAAACGGAATGATAATAATACTGGCATTCTGCCAGCAAAGTCTTTCTCTGATGCCTTATAGTGTAGAAGCGTGAGAACCCTAGGTTCTCAAAGACTTTGTCAATGAAACAATGAAACCCTGACAAAGACCACCAAGCTGAAAAGGTATGTTGCATATCCAACAACAGAATATCCATCTTTGAGCACCAGTCTAGTTAAGTATAGAACAGGCTCAACACCAGAAGAGTAGCCACCAAATGATGCACCTTTTTTTGGGGCCACAGCAATTTCTACAGATGGAGGAGTTGCAATCTATTTTGGAAAAGGAAACAACTATACTGTTGAAATCACAGGTTCTTTAAATAATACTTGTACCACATATCTCAGAGGATAGTTGAGGAAAGTGCTTTGGAAAAATTAAATTGCTATATATAAATTTAACTGTTAGTTATGGGCTGGTCAGAACCTCTGAGCTTCAATTTCATAATCTGTAAAATGGAAATGATGGAGGAAAATGGGATGATGGAAAAGCACTCCCATTTAGAAAACATTAATGCTTACAAAACTATCCTGCAAGGTAAGACAGGCAAACATGATTACCATTTTACAGATGAAAAAACTGAGGCTCAGAGATTTTGGGTGACATTTCCTTTGTTAAACAGACCCAGAAAGCTTAGGGGTTGGGGAGGCAGTTGCAAGAATGTTTGTTAAATATCTTCCTTTGTAATTCATACTACCTCAAGCAAGCCTGAGTTCAGCTCCCTTTCAACTCTAGTCTGAATTTGGCCTTGGTCCCTGCCTTTGGCCTCTCTCCAATACATTTTATATAACAAAGTTATATTAATCTTAAAATTCTGACTTGCACATGTTTCTCCAGTGTTCAAAACTTTCCAATGGTTCTCCTCCAACCAAAGAAATCTGAACTTCTTTTTCAAATTCCTAATTCTGATTTCAAGGGTCTCCTATAATCCGGGACTAATCAATTTCTCAACACAACCCAACAAATATTCATTAAGTAACAACTGTATGCATAAAACAGTCTTTAGGGCTGGGAGAGATATAAAATTCAGATTAGATAATCCCTATTCTCATGGAACAAATATGTGGTACAACATAAGACATCAACACAGATTACTATAACAGACTATATTAAATGATAAAGATTTTTATGAATTGATACAGAGGAATAAGACAGAGACAAAACAATATACATAATGACAACAATGTAAATGAAAAGAACCACCACACATACAAAAAAATCAAAAGTGAATGTAAGGGCAGCTAGGTGGCACAGTGGATTCAGGAGGACCTGAGTTCAAATCCTGCCTCAGACACTTGATACTTTCTAGCTGTGTGACCCTTGGCAAGTCACTTAACCCCAATTGCCTCACCAAAAAAAAAAAAAAAGTGAATGTAACAAAATTTAAAAGATCAAGCATGACTTGAAAGGAGAGATATGAGAGGTCAATTCCAACCCACCCTTTCATGAAAGTGAGAGTTCCACAGATGTTACACATTGAAAATGTTTTCAGACTTTTTCTAGTATACTGTTTGGTTGTGCTGATTTTTCTCCTTTTGTGTGTTTTGTTATGTTTGGGGTTTTTTTTGTCTTTTAAAAATACTATTTGGTATATAGGGTGGCTCTCTGGGAAGGAGAGGAAAACTAGGGAACGCTATGATAATGTGAAAAACAAAAGGCATTAGATAAAACCTATTAAAATTATAACACTACATTTTTAAAATAAATTATATGAACAAAAATTTAATAAAAATTATAACACTAAATTAAAAAAAATAAAATTATATGAACAAATAGAAAAGGATTACAAAAGAGATCACCCTGCTTTTTAGGGTCAATCTGGTAATACCTGACAACAAAGAAGGCAAAGATGCTTAGTTTTAGTTTTGCTTCTATTTTCTCTGCTAAAGAGAATGATCTTTGGAATGCAAAAGACAGAACCAAAAAAGCTAACAAGCATTGATTCCAAAGGTAAGTAATAAAAGAACACCTAGTTGGCCTGGATGAATTTAAGTCACCTGGCCAAGATGAATAACATTGTAGGGTACTGAAAGAACTGGCAGAAATGTGATTACTGAGCCTCTGCCAATAATATGTGAAGAGCATGAAAAACAAAACAAATGATGACCTAGTTTTTTAAAATAAAGTATGAGAAAGAGTCTATAAACTATAGGCTAGTGAGCTTTACTTTAATTCCTGGGAAATTCTTAGAATGGATAATTAAAGAGATGATTAGTGAACATCTAACCAAGGAATCAGTAATTATAAAACTCATGAAGCCAGCTTCATTCAACTCACGTCATGCCAGACTATACTTTTTTCCCTTTTTAACAGTGACTAAATTAGTGGATCAGAGGAATTTCATAGATATAGTCTACTTACATTTTAGCAAAGCAATTTGTAAAATATCTTATACTGTTATTCTGGAAAAATATGAAGACGTGGTCATATAATTAGATGCATTCTGAACTAGTGGAAGAGCCAAACATAACGAGTCAATGTCTCCAGTGAAGTGCTCCAGGGCTCTGTGGTTGTTCCAGGACTATTTAAAATATTTGTGAATAACTTGGATAAAGTCATAGATGCACAGTAACCAAATTTGCAGCTGACTCAAAGCTGGAAGGGATAATTAACACACTGGATGACAAAGTCAGGATACAAAAAGATCTTGACAGGCTAGAGAACTGGAATAAATCTAGAAAAGAAAAGGCTTCCTACTGAGGTTGGTTCGTGAGCTAAGTCTTGCAGCCAAGGGATTTTAAGAGGTGGAAGTGAAAAGGGAGAACATTTCAGACACAAGGGACATGCAAAGACACAAAGAAGGAAATCGATTCACGTCAGGTACCTGGAAGAAACAGTGAGTAGGCCAGCATGGCTAAATGTCAGAGCAAACTGAGGTAAATAAAGATAAGGAGACTAAAAAGATAGGAAGGGGTAGGGATGTTAAGAGATTTAAATGCCAAATAAAGGACTTTATATTTGATTCTGGAGCTAACAAGGGGCCATTGGAGTGTACTGAGTAGGGGAGTGACAAGATCAGACTTGAACTTAAAAAATAAACCACCAACATTTTGAAAGGTGAAAGGATGATGGAATGGAGTGAGGAGAAACTTGAGGCAAGGAAACCAATTAGAAGGCTATGTCAATAGCTCATTTAGAAGGCCCAAACTAGGGGCAGCTAGGTGGCGCAGTGGATAGAACACCAGCCCTGGAGTCAGGAGTACCTGAGTTCAAATTCGACCTCAGACACTTAACACCTACTAGCTGTGTGACCTTGGGCAAGTCACTTAACCCCAATTGCCTCACCAAAAAAAAAAAAAAGGAAGAAACTAGTAGACAGGAAAAGATGGAAGATAGAGAGTGAGCATGACAACCCATTATACATTTCCAAAACTCTCACTACACAAGGTTCACTGGCATTTTGTGGGGATTGGGAAGAAAGGGAACAAGCATTTATTAAGTGCCCACTATGTGCTAAGCATTGTGTTAAGCCCTTTATAAATATCTCATTGTCTAAGAATTAACAGCAAAAGGAGTTAGGAGAAATGGCTATCGAAGATTAAAGAAGGCAGTCTTTAATGAAAAGCACTGCTGAAGGGAAGAGGAAAAAGAAAACAAGAAAAAAATGAGAAAAAAGCCAACGAGCAAGAAGTAATACCATTTCAAGAGAAGCAGGCTGCCAATTAATGGGCACAGTCCCAAAGCTACTATTCACCTTTCTGCTTAATTTGCCTTGTCCAAGCAAAGCACATACCAACATCACAGCTCAGGCTCTGGGGCAGAGGAGAGCCTATAAACATCTCCCCCAAATGGCTTAGAGTGGAAGTCTAATCTGCTCTGTAATGAAGGGTAAAGAATGACTTCTAGGATGTACCTAAGCAGATATGTTAAGAGTCCACCACATTTCCTTCCTAAAAGCAGAATGGAGAATAAAGAGCTGGCTTGATTTCTTTATTTTTTTATTTTTTAAAGTGAGGCAATTGGGGTTAAGTGACTTGCCCAGGGTCACACAGCTAGTAAATGTTAATTGTCTGAGGCTGGATTTGAACTCAGGTACTTCTGAATCCAGGGCCGGTGCTCTATCCACTGCGCCACCTAGCTGCCCCGGCTTGATTTCTTTATAACCAATTTCCCTGAAATAGAAATAGAAATTATTCTTTAATCTCCCTTCTTGCCCTTCAATGAAAAAACAATTAAAGCAAAACTTCCATTCACACTCCTATCTTCTCCCTCCAGAAAAGGCCTTACCTCTGGCTCTAGATTGAATGTGCCTTGCAGAGAGAAAAGAAAGGAAAAAAACCTGTCAGGCTGGCTTCACTAAAGTACCGCAGGAAAGACTTCCCTAAGAGAGTTACAGTTATCAGTGCAGCTGGAGGTCTAATGTCACTGTACTCAAAGTTTACTAACCAGTATTCTAAATGCCACAATGGGCTTAACCACACCAGGCACAAGTGCCAGAGAAAGCTTCAGCAACTAGTATAAGGGGTGAGAATTAAGAATTCAAAAATTCCTGGGTGGGGCAGCTAGGTGGTGCAGTGAATAAAGCACGGGCCCTGGATTCAAAAGGACCTGAGTTCAAATTTGACCTCAGAAAGCATATGAATGCTTACTACAGGTCTGGAACTGGTTTAAGGATTTAGGTCAAAATATGGTAAGGGAAGACTTTATGGGAAGTGTAATGTGAATAACAAGAATAACAGCTAACATTTCTATAATGTCCTGCAGCCATCCCCCAAGGACGGGACACACTGTTCAAACATCTCTGCTTACTGAAATCTGTCCAGGGAAGCCAAGTCAGGATCCCTGTTCCCTTCAGCTGATAGTGACACCTCCCTTTCCAAATTTTCCTAGAGTAATTTCTTTAGACTTCTTTGTTCCTACATCCTCCCTTTTATTGTGTTTATTTGTGAATGTGTTTCTGGTAGACTGCAAACTTCTTGAGGGCAGAAATTATTATTTTCCATCTTTTTATACCCTGAGCAAAGGACAGTCTTACACATGCAAAGTGCTTTAGTATCTGTTGAATTGAACTAAATTTACATAGGGCTTTTCTTCAAAGCAGAAAGAAGAAAGCTGATTTAACAACAAAAAACTGGTTTAAAAGACTCAATTTAATCCAGAGTGGCAGAGAGAGCCAGGCATGAATGAGTTCGTGTCTATATGGGTCTGCATTTTTCTGATGCTGTAATAAAACTGGGATGAACTATGAGTATCAGGTAGGCCAGCATAGACTTCAGGTATCACAACCTGAGGCAGATTGAGCCTGGTCTCTAAGAGACTCCATTCTCAAGGGATGTCAGTGCTTTCAAGGCTCAGCTCCTCCTGCTTTCTATCCATTCACTGCTCTGGGCACCAATCCAGGGCACTGTGGGCTAGGGGGAAAGAAAGATACACAATCTGAGACTCAGTGCTTAGAGACAATGTGAGATGTAGTC
This sequence comes from Dromiciops gliroides, assembly GCF_019393635.1. Classification (NCBI taxonomy): domain Eukaryota; kingdom Metazoa; phylum Chordata; class Mammalia; order Microbiotheria; family Microbiotheriidae; genus Dromiciops; species Dromiciops gliroides. Next base: position 580,298,960 of record NC_057863.1, read on the forward strand.
TCTCAATGATTTATAATCAACAAAACATTAGGTCTTGGCTCTGCCTAAAAACCTGACAGTAGGTAAACATGCATTAACATTTGCAATTTACTCAATTCTGTTTACCCATGAGCAGAACCCATGGGGCCCAGGCATTACCTTGTAAACCATTATACAGCGAGAGGGTATCAGGGATGGGGAAGGAGGAATAGCAGTTTCTTATTTATTTTAATATTAATAGCAAAGACAATTCATGTTCATAGTTTAAAAAATACATTCTTCAAAATTATGTAAGGTAAGCCAGGCAGATATTATTAATTTCATTTTCCAGGTGGCCATGAGGCCTACGGTCATGTGGTTAATCAGTAGATGAGCTAGAACTCAAACCCAGATCCTCAGGTTTCAAATTTGGTGCTTTTCCCATAACAACAAACTGCCTGTGAGTCTTTTGAAGCTTTTTCTTCAGTCCTTCTCCAGGTCTTACCCCTCTCAACCCAATGCAAGTAGCACTTACTCTAAACTTTAGAATGAGGGTCTATCTTATCAAATCAACTAGATGGCAGTCAGTTCCCAGAGGAAGTAAAAAACATGCCTTTTATTTCTCTTCCTATTTATGCGTAATATTTAAGCCTAAATATGCCTATTTATTATCTCTTCTTGTTCCCATTTACTGGGTGCACAGGCCTAAACATTTTATGGTACTCCATAATCTTGTAAATGACTAGATAAAGGTACATTCTTTATATACAAGGGCTGGGCAATTTTGTACAACTAAGAAAGTGAGCTAAGAGTGTTTTTTACATTTAAAATAAAATTTTACTTAAAAGAATGTACATTTATTCATTGTCATTTACAAGTATTTATTGACAGGCCAGTTCCCCACAGGATGGGAGCAAAAGAAAGAAATAAAAGGTATGCATTCATTGTTCTCCAGGAGCCAATTACCATCTGGTTAGGTTGAAAAGATAGACATAAAGACTTGAGTTCTAGAGGTGGCTCCACCTACAGGGTACTTCAGCAGCATTTATCAGTTTAAGTCATTTTGTCACTTTCTCTTCCAGAGCCCGGTCAATTTCCTCCAGTGAAAAACGCTGACCTTGATCTCTAAAAGGCCCGCTTTAAATTTGTGATTCTAAAATGATAAGGAAAGGCAATGTGTCATAACTGGTCCTTAAGTTAGGAAGACCTGGTCTTGCCTGAGACTGTGTGACCCTGGAAAAGTTGATTAATCCCTCTGTGACCCAGGCAACTCTCTAAAACTATGAATTGCAAAGCAGGTGGCAATCAGCATTGGTGGAGGGAGTTTCCTCAGGAGATATTCTCTCTACCAATGAAGTAACAGATCTAGACCGGAAAAAAATAAAATCATGGGCAGAGCTGGAACTGGAATTTGGGCTTTGATGACTCAGGGCTCATTCCACTAGCTTATGAGAAATACTGTAGTTAAGTACTAATAATACCTTGGCAAAATGTCCAAGGTTCAATTCAACAACTATTTATTAAATGCCTGTGTGCAGAGCTTTGTGCTCAGTGGAGAGAGAAAGGTGTAGATAAGCTCCCCAAGGAGCTCATTGTATTCTATACTCTGAATGACAGGCACAGAGATAAATGAATACACAATAATAAAAGTGCATTAGAGAGATGCAAACAAGTACTTATATAAAACGTCTAGGGGGAAGAGCTGGGAAAGGATGGAGTCAGGAACAGCTTCATTAAGAAGGTAGAATTCTCTAAAGGCCAAGAGTTAGAGAACAGAAAGGAATTCAGCAGGCTAGGTCAATGATCCAGGAACATAAAGCAGCACTATGAAGGGCACAGAGGCAGAAAAACACAGGGAATATTTGAGGATTGGCAGTAGTACAGTTTAACAAGAGCATATAGTATATGAATTGGGTCTATCATGAGATAAGCCTGCAAAGATAGGGGAGTGTAATGATTCAAATTCCAGACAAAAAAGCTTGAACTGTATTTGAATGAATGAATTTATTAAGTACTTACCATGTACAAAACATTAGGAATACAGATAACAAAAAAAGACAGTCCCTGCCCTCAAGGAGTTCACATTTCTTATGAGGAGACATGAACGGTTTTAGCTGCAAGTCAAAAGGAAAGGCCCTACCTAGAGTCCCTAGCTTGCAGATGGTGAGGTATCTTCTTAAGTGCTATTTCCTTTAATAAAGCTACAGTTAATGTCTAATATGGTAATGTCGTACATGTATAACCTATATCTGATTGCTTACCGCCTGAGGGAGGGAGCAGGGGGAGGAGAGAAAGAAAGAGAGAATTTCAACCCAAAACTTTATCTGGAGATAGATTGCAATTTTCAGGGATTGCGGCCACTCCCAGAGATGATCAGGAATGGAAGAGCCTCAAAGCATTACTGCTCACTCAGTGCAATTATCTTAGTCATCAGATCCTTTGGTTCAGGAGAAATAGCTTGGTCATGAGTTAAGAAGATAAGAAGTAAAGTTATTTATAGATGAAGAAACCTAGGCCCAAAGAATAGGAGGGACTAGCCTGAAGTCACACAGGTAGTTAGTATTAGAAACAAGACAAGGATTCATATTTTCTGACCCTGCTCCTAGGTTCTTTCCACTTCACCAACCAGCTCAGGTCAACAGATGAAAATTTCAGAGGTCAATGTCAGTTTAATAAATTAAGACTTTAACGGCTGGAATGCCATGACAAAGAGGGCTTAGAAATAATATTTCTATTGCTTGATGTATTCAGTTTGAGACTGGAAGACCACTTGTCTGGAGGGCTAAAGAGAGGATTCCTACTTAGGTAGGAGTAGACAGATGACCTCTGAGGGGCCTCCTACTCAGATTCTGTGATTCACTATGGACTGGGTGCTACTCCTTAGGACTACAAATACTAGTGACTTATGGAAATAAGAATTTTCCTGACATCTCCATCTACTCCAACTCCAAAGACACCTCACAACCTCCCTCACTTCAGTTACACACTGTGTAACTTGGGCTGTGACCTGAGTCCCAGGATGTTGCCACCCTGACACTGATTTAATGATTAGCAAGCCCCTGCCTGGAACCCCCCTTGTGAGAAGGTACAGACTCACTGCTCACTCTCTACTACCAGCTGACTGTCCAGCCTATTGCCCCTCTACCCCAGTGGTAATTCTGACTGAATTCATCCCTGAATGATTAGCACACTTCCATCCCATCATACCCTCCCCGTCCCAGTGATTCTAAAACTTCAGGTGCCATTGTGCAAACTGTTTCCATTCAACACTGCCCACTTTCTTGCGATGTCTCACTCAAGTCTTGCCCACCCCTTCCACTGTGCTCTCTGGAATGCTGGCTCCATTGATAACTGGCTTTCATCTTAAATCTGTTCTTTCCTCATACCATCTTCTTGCACCTACGAAAACCTGGCTCCCTCCTGATCACACAGGCTCCATACCCATTCTTTCCTGCACTTGTTGCACTTTTACTGATACCTTGGTCAGTGACCAAGGTGTCAGAATCTTCCTTATTCCCCACTGCCACTTCCATATTTTTTCTACCACCATTACTCAGTAATCTCTCTTCCTCCAAGGTTTATTCAATCCATATTTTATTACTTAATCGAAAAATCTAAGGGACAGCTAGGTGGTGCAGTGGATAAAGCACTGGTCCTGGATTCAGGAGGGACCTGAGTTCAAATCTAGCCTCAAACACTTAACACCTACTAGCTGTGTGACCCTGGGCAAGTCACTTAACCCTCATTGCCCTAGGCAAAAAAAGAAAAAAAAAGAATCTAGTAGCTATTATCTATCAAGCTGCAGCACACTTTTTCCTTCCTCAATGCTTTGCTAAGTCTTTCTCTTCTGTTCAACTTCTGCCCTTATACAAGAGGACTTTAACATACAAACTGATATTCCTCACACACCCTAACCTCCTAGTACTTCAATTTACTCATTTCCCATGACCAACTCTTCCACCCCATCTCAACTACATATGAAATAATCATACCCTTGAATGTACCATTACCTAAACTTCTTTATCACTATGTCAATCCACCTTTTCTTCCATTTTACAACCCCTAACTTTATCCTCTGTCCTCACTGTAACCTCCAATGCCTCCACTCCTCAAATCTTTCCCAGGTTACACTCTCATTCCTTCCTCTTCTTGACCCCTTGGGTGAACCAGTTCAACTCTACACTGTTTTCTTCAGTCCCCTACCAATACTAACACCAATCTTGCCTGCTATTCTCACTAACAACTCATTGATTTTGTTCCTATTCTTGTGCTGATTGAAGCTGAAGAAATCAGGAAATTTTGCTTAAAGGATCTACTATGAATTTATGTTACATAATCTCAACTAGGCATCAAAGCAATCCATTTATACTTCATCAATTCACTATCCCATTCAACTAAGCAGCTTTCCAAACTTTTTCATCCTTCTCCCCACCTTCTTATCCTAGAAGACCACTAAAAGTATCCTTTTCCATTTTTCCCACCTAGCAATTGCTCAAATGCCTTCCCAACTATCTCCCCTCCTTGACTCCTGTCTCAAATGAAGATAGTCCATGCACAAGTAATCCCATTCCATCCCATCTTCTCCAACTGAATGTCCTCTTTATTGTCCCCACTCTCTCATTAATCTTCCATTTCTCCCAATCCACTGGTTATTTCCTTGCAACAGCAAAACAAAAACAAAAAAAACTAGCCATGTCTCTCCATCCTCAAAAAACCCCCATTAGATCTGTCCCCAAAGCCATCATCCATCCCTAATGACTATCATTTTATACCTTTCCTCCCTTTAGAGCCTAAACTCTTTGAGATACGACCTACAACAGGTGATACCACTTTCTTTCCTGCCGTTCTCTTAACCCTCTGTAATCTGGCTTCTAACCTCATAATTAAACTGAAATTTTTTCTCACCAAGTTACCAATGATCTCTAATTACTAAACCTAATGTTGTTCAGTTGTGTCAGACTCTCCATGACCCAATTTGGGGTTTTCTTGGCAAAGATTCTGGAGTAGTTTGCCATTTCCTTCTCCAGCTCATTTTACAGATGAGCAACTGAGGCAAACAGAGTTAAGTGACTGGTTCAGCATCACACAGCTAGTAAATATCTGAAGCCAGATTTGCACTTAGAAAGATGAGCCTTGTGGGGCAGCTAGGTAGCATAGTGGATAAAGCATCAGCCCTGGATTCAGAAGTACCTTCGTTCAAATCGAGCCTCAGACACTTGACACTTAACTAGCTGTGTGACCCTGGGCAAGTCACTTAACCCTCATTGCCCTGCAAAACAACAACAAAACAAAACAAAACAAAAAAACAGGAAAGATGAGTCTTCCTGACTTCAGGTCCAGCACTCTATCCACTGTGCCACCTTAGCTGCCCCACAAAACCCAATGACCATTTCTCAATTCTCATTCTTCTTCACCTCTGTATAGCATTTTGTATTACTCATCTTTTTGACACATTCTTTTCTCTAGGTTTTCATATTATTCAGTCAAGGTTTTCCTCCTGCCTATATGACTACTTTCCTATTCTCTCTTGCTGTATCTTTCATCCTGATTGCACCTGCTCACCATGGATGTCTCCTAAAGTTATGTCCTCGGCCCCATTTTCCCTTTACCTCACCTGGTGATCTTATCAATTCCCATGGATTCAATTATCATCTTTTTGCAAATGATTCTCAGATTTATTGATCCAGACCTAACCTCTCTTCTGACCTCATGTTTTCCATTTCTATCTACTTATTGGCCATATTAAACTAAGACATCCCACAGACATCTTAAACTTAGCATGTGCAAAAATGAACTTACTATCTTCTCCTGCCCCCCAGTCCTCCACTTTTCCTAATTTCTCTATTAAAAAAAAGAAGCCTTTCCCAGTTTTCCTTAATACTAGTACCTTCTCTGTGTGATTGCCTTCAACTTATCCTGTATGTGTATATCTTGCTTGTACATAGTTGTTTGCATGTTGCCTCCCCCAATTAAAAAGTAAATTCCTTGAGGGCAGGGTCTGTTTTTGCATTTCTTTGTATCCTCAGTGCTTAGTATAATGCCTAGCACAGAGCAAGTGATTAATAAATGCTTGTTGATTTGACAAGGAAGCTTCCTTATTACTTCTATCTAGGATCATATGTAAATTCCTCTCTTTAGCTTTTAAACCCTATACAATCTGGCCCCAATCTAGCATTCCAGTCTTACTGGATATTATTCAACACCAACACCACCCTTTGATCCAATCAAACTTTTCTTCTCTCTGTTCCTTACTGGACACTCCATATCCAAAGGTCTTAGACCAGCCTCTGTGTTTGGTGTGTACCCCTTCCTGAACTCTTCCTCATATTCATATATGATTATTAACTTCCCCCCATTAGAACGTAAAGTCATCGGGAGTGGGGAGTGTTTCATTTTTTGTATCTGCAGCTCTGTGTCAGTGAGTTTATCCTAGACTTGGGGAATGCCTGCAAGGCCTCGTGCTAGCCTCTAGGGACAGAAGTCAAAGAAATTCTCAAAATCCTTCCTTACAGAAGAAAGCCATACACTTTTTACATGCAAGATAATTTTAAGAAAGAGCACTAACAAGTAGGAGAATGAGGAAATGCTTCACAAAGGAGGTGGGTCTTGTTTTGGCATTTGAAGTTTAGTTTTTTGGTTTTGTTTGTGTGGGACTTTTTTGCAGGGCAATGAGGGTTAAGTGACTTGCACAGGGTCACACAGCTACTAAGTGTCAAGTGTCTGAGGCCAGATTTGAACTCAGGAGCAGTGCTTTATCGACTACGCCACCTAGCTGCCCAGAGGTTTAGTTTTGAGAGTACCCTAACCCCCTAGAATCCTTATGAAGCATCAAGGGGACACAATGGGTAGAATGTTAGGCCTGGGGTTAGGAAGAGGTGAATTCAAATCCAGCCTCAGATACTGACTAGTTGTGTGACTCTGGGTAAGTCACTATTTGCCTCAGAGGTTTTCTCAACTATAAAATCAGGATAATAACAGGACCTATTTCCCAGTGTTGTTGTGAGGATCAAATGAGATAATTGTAAAGAGTACCTCCCACCTTTCCTCTACCCCTAGCAAAATTTGAGGTCCAATAGTGGAGGAACTCTTATTTTTGTCTTTGTAACCCCAGAACATAGCACCTTGCATACAATAGGCACGTAATAAATGTTGGGAGAATTGAATTTAGTCTAAGCATTAGGCCAGTGTTCCCTTGGCACAGGGTTAGTAGCACTCATTTAATTCCCCAGTTGGGAACTGGCTCTGGCTCAGGATGAGGAAAAGCTTCCTAATGTCCAATCCAGGAAGGCCAGCCGGCGCTGGCTATATAGGGCTTTTTCCAGTGGAGTATACATGCTCCCATGTGTCTTCACACCTGCCAGAATAGTGGGCATTCTTCCAGGTAATTGAGTTTCTTCACATCAAGAGAGCTCATTTTCCTTAAAGTTCAAGAGATATACCTTTTTCCTCAACTCTTCATTCCCTTCCAGTAGTACAAACCTCCAGACTCAAGACAACAATTTGCTCTATGACCCTGTGCAAGTCACTCTCCCTCTCAAGGTTTCAATTTCCTCTCTGTACAATGAGAACTGGACTAAATCATCTCTGAGGTCCTATCCAGTGCTGTAATTCTCCTGCTTTTACTCTAACTAGATTCACCTTACCATCTCCACTCCTTCCAGTGGACTGTCTCAAAGTTGCAGAATGCTCTGGACTGGAGGTCGGAAAATAACTTCTGGTCCTGACTCTTTCACTGACTCACAATGTGACCTTAGGCAAACTCATTTCTTTTTCCTGGGTCTCAGTTCTTCTTATAAAGTAAAGAGGTTGGATTATTTGTCTTTTTTAATCTCTTCTATCTCTAAGAGTCTAGAATTCTGGGTATCTAAGGGCCAAATGCATATAGAAGAGGCTCTGATAGACACTCCCTCCTTGTGCCCCCTTTTCCAGTTGAGAATCAAATTCATTCTTGCTGTTGATCTTTTGCTTATTTTGCTTCCACCCAAGACAGACTTATCCTTACCTCTACTCTGTCTATTCAATCTTATCTATTCTTCAAGGTCCAGGTCAAGTCCCTCATCCTCCAGGAAGTCTTTTCCAGACCACACAAATTCCTTAGAGCTCTTATACCCTTGTTCTCTCAAATCCTCATTTGGACATTCTTAGTATCTGAACAACTTTAGGCAAAGGATCATATGCTTTACTTTCGCCATCTTTAAGCTGGGAAGAATATCTCTCCCTTCTCCTACATAGGAATATTATGAGAGCACTGAAGCATCAAGGGATGGAGTCTGTCACAGGGAGCAAAGAGAGAATAAATTAGAGCTACCGATGATGAAAGTTCACATTTATAAAGAAAGAGTTTTATTACTTCCAAAGTGATTTCACATACATTACCTATTTTGGTTTTTGGAATACTCCTATGAGATAAGCAGAACAAAGATTATAATTGCCATTTACAGGTAAGAAAATGGAGGTTTAAATCAAGGAACCTACACCCTAAGTCACAAAACTAACAAAGAACAAAACTGGATCTCAAACTTGGGTCTTCTGACCCCCAAGTCCAGAGCTCTTTCTTGTCAAGTGAGCAAGTGTTTCCTAAATACCTACTATGTGCCAGGCACTAAAAGAAGCATTTTTCACAAAAGCACACAAGGCAGCCTCACAGAGAGCAAAGCAGGCAATATTGAATACTGGGCTCTTCCTTGGTCAGTATAGTCTTTTTTTATTTTATGGTGTAATCTTGGACATGTTAAGGTTTCCAAGAACCTTTCAAAGAGTACTGCCTTGAAGGGCATAAACGCTAAACTGCCTTTTTTCCTTTTCTTTTTTCTTTCTTTTTTTTTTTTGTGGGGGCAGTGAGGATTAAGTGACTTGCCCAGGGTCACACAGCTAGTGTCAAGTGTCTGAGGCTGGATTTGAATTCAGGTCTTCCTGAATCCAGGGCCAGTGCTTTATCCACTGAGCCACCTAGCTGCCCTGCCTTTTTTCTCAGTCAACAACTTCTACCAATGGCACTGGACATGTGAGAGCAGAAGAGCACAGCAGTGCAAATCCATTTTGCTTTGTAATGATAAGAGTTTTCAGAAATGTACTGTGGGACCAGAGTAGTTTTTGTACTTAAAAAAATCCTTCTCTATGATCTTATAATCTTACGAATTTATATGGTGACTGTGAAAATAAAATAAAATGAACATTTTCGCTGTGCTTTGATGTAATACAGAAGGTACGCATGTAATAAAAGCATTTGGTTTAGAGTTGGAAGACCTGGATAGATTGAAGTTCTGGTTCTGCTACTTATTAACTGTATGATAGTAGATAGGTCTCTCCCACATTTTTCACCTTACCTTCTTCGTCTGTCAAATGGGAACAGTACTTGGATAAGAACCTCACAGGCCTATTGTGGGGAAAGTGCTTTGTTAATTGGAAAATATGACAGAAATGGAGACTATTATTTTTCATGTAGTATAAAAATACAAAATGCTTTCCAAATCTTGATTAAGTTTTTCAATTTACTAAGAGTTAGAAAAGAAATTTGTATTGCGCATGGCAAACAGAGACAAGGTAGTTTTAGTGGTAATATTCTATAGCTAGTAGCACTTTAATTATCTGTTTCACAAATCATGATGGTTCATGTACTACAACTGTCTCTTGTTCCCAACAGCTACAATACTTGAAACCACTATTCATCATGTCTCACATTCAAAAGCTTTTACTCCTTCCTCTCAGCATTCATATTCAATCAATTACCAATCCCTACTGACCAACTTAGTAAATGATCTTTGAGAGGTGCTATGGTTATGATCAATCTTTCTCTTTGTATTACATGCCTAGCAGTTAGCCTGGCACATAGTAAGTACTTAAAATGCTAGAACTTAGCACAAAGCTAATGTATTTTCTTTCTTTTTGTTCTTTCTTTCTTTCAGTCATTCATTCATTCACCCAAGCATCACTCTAACCCTTTAAGCTTTAAACCAAACGTTGATGGGTATTTTGATAGGCAGGCAACAAACTAAAATATCACAGGTCCAGTCAAAAAAACAAAAACAAAACCATGTACAACTTTCCAGTCTGGGACTGTCATCTCTATAAACAACAAACAGTACATGCTGGGTTCTTCTGACATCTCTTCTCTCTAGGTTCTCCCAACTGTATGAATACTTCTCAAAACCCTTTATGGGATCATCATCCAAGTCCTGCTCCCTTTACAAGGTATACCCCGGGGCTTTCTCTGACTTGGGCTAACTTCTATTCTCTTTCTTGATGACCTCCTCAGTTCTTCTGAGTGAGTGCAAGCTCATTAATTCACTATCCTTAACAAGCTTCACATCCCATCTAATCCTACACCCCAAACATCTTGCCATTCGACCTGCCAGGGTGCACATCTTAACCTTCTCCCTGTCCTTTCTCCCTCTTGCTCTGTGAAAGGTAATCAAATCAATACTACCACTGCTTCTGGAAAGGGCATAACCATCAATGATCCTCTAACTCCACTAACCATCTCTGTGACTTCCCAAACCAAAACTCCCTTCCCTGGCTACTACTTCCCTAGATACGTGTCTCACTCAGAACATAAGCTCCTAGAGGGCAGGAGTCCCACATATATAGTTGTATCCCTAGCATAGCCAATGAACTCGATGACTGGAAGATACAACGGGGTTGATAACTTTGCATAGCTCTGCCTCACTTAAATCCAAATCACTTGCAAATCAAGACATCCCCCCCACCCCCCCACAAGTCACTGGTCCTCTTCCAGAAGGAAGGCTGAACAATAGTGCTTGGTGCAAAGGAGCTTAAAAAATGGGGCTTTTTCATCCATTAATCTTTATGCAGATAATTTAAACTTAATCTTTCTCCTGTGTTCCAGTTTCGAATCACCAGCTTTTCATTGGATATTTCCTTTTGGATTTCCATAGACATCTCCAATTTGGCATGTCAAAACAGAACTCATTCTTTTCCCCCAAAACTGCCTTTCTTCTGTTAAGGGCACCGTTATTCTTCTAGTCGCCCAAGTTCACAATATGAGAGTCATATCCTGAATTCTTTGCTCTCTCCACTATCTAAGCAGTTGCCAAATTTGTTGATTACACCTCCACACCACCTCTCAAATCTATACCCTTCTTTCAAAAATACCTCTAGCTCAACACTGCTTCTAGGATCAAACACAAACTCCTTCGTCCAACATCTGAAGCCCTTCACAATCTGGCTCCAACCCACTTTTTTAAGCATCTGCCCTTTCCAGGATTATACAATACTCCCCTTAAGACACTTATACAATCCAGCCAAACTGGCCTTCTTGCTGCTCCTCAAATAAGATGCGTCTTCTCCAGTTTCTATGCCTTTACTCAGCCTGTCCCCTCTGCTTGGCATGCTCTCCCTCCTCACCTCATCCTTCCAAATCCCTAGGTCTGTCAATGCTTGGCTCAAGTGCATTTGCTGTAAGAGACCTGTTCTGACTACCCTGATTTTTAGTACTCTCCTAAACTTCTCAAAATTATTTTGTATATTTTTTAGCACATGTGCCACCTCCTACAAGAAGCCCTTCCCGACTCCTCCAGTTCTTAGTGCTCTCCCTGCCTCCTCAAAATTACTTTGTATATTTTCTATTTACTTATCTGTTTACATGGTCTTCCCACGGAAGGTTCTTATAAGCAGAGGCTGTTTTATTTGTTTCTCTGTATTCCTAGTACCTGGCCCAACATGTTGTACATAGGTAAGAGCTTACTAAATACCTGTTGACTTGAATGTTTTCTGTTTTCTCTCCAGAATGCCCAAGTGAGGTACTAAGTATGGTCCTTGGCTCTCATTATGAGGAACCCAAGACCAATACTCCAATGCCACATGGGAACAGCAAACCAATTCACCCTTTACTCCAGCCTTTTTAATAGTTTTATTCCTTTACATCAAGGATCTCAAAATTCTCTCTCAGCTGTCAGCAATTCTGGTAGATTTGCATGGTTTTTAGCTGAGGAAATTCTACAATTTAAACAATCTAAAATTTTAACAATTCACCATAAGACACAAACAACTTCTTAGGAAACAATACCACCATTCACACAAATGTAATTTCCCCAAGTGCCATCATTATGAAGTAGAAAAAACCTGGATTCAGACAGAGTCGGGAGATCTGAGTTCTAGTCCTAACTCTTGCTAAGAACTTTGTATGAGCTTTTGAAAATATTTTCCTCAGTTTCACCGTCTGCAATATAAGGGCCTTGAACTAGATAATAGTCCTGAAGGTTCCTCCCAGTTGACACTACATTCTAAGGGCCCTTGTGGCTCTGACAGTCTCTATTCTAGTCAATCTAATGCTCTATTCTAAAGCTCCTTTCTATACCAACATGCTATGTAAATTATAATCCAAGTAAAGTCCTTTGCAAACATTAGCTATTAACATAGTTTAAGATCCCTTTTGGCTTTAATGTTCTGTACTCCTGTATCCTAATACAGACTTTCCCAGTTCAGATATTCTAGGATTCTAAGCTCATAGTATCATCATTAATTTGGGCTCTCAATACTCAGCCCTTTCTTCTAACCACCTCACCAATACAATAGGTCCTTAGTTGATAAAGCCCCCATTCCTGAGTTTTAGGATTATCCAAGGGGGGGGGAAGGAGAGTAATACACACTATTAATAAGGAACATGCATAATAGATAAACTAACAGCTGCCCCCTTCAAAGTTTGTATTGTGTTAACAACATCTTAAATATGTGATCCTCATAGCAGCCTCTACAATTCTTGTACATGGCAGGAGCCATTTTTCCAAAGGAAATGAAAATGCATCTCTCCTACCACTCAGTCAAGTTGTTGTCTATCTAAAGAACTTTTAGGCTCATTTTCTTTGGATAACTGAGACTTGATAGGAGTATAAGCCCTCCACTCTTTTTCAAGTACTACTACAGCTGGGCAGTTTGGTAATAACTAACATTTTAATTATACATTATTGTATATTTACAAAGGGGGGGGGGGCTAGGTGTCGCAGTGGATTAAGCACGGGCCCTGGATTCAGGAGGACCTGAATTCAAATCCAGCCTCAGACACTTGACACTTACTAGCTGTGTGACCCTGGGCAAGTCACTTAACCCCCATTGCCCTGCAAAAAAACAAAAACAAAGGCAATAGGGGGAGAGAACATTGGGAGTTAGAAACCCTGGATTTTTGTCTCTGCTCTGCTACTATGTGGCCTTCAACAAGTCACTTCCCATCTCTGGATTTCAGGAAATGATCTTTAATGTCCCTTCCAGCTCTAAAAAGTTCAGAGATTCTAAGAGTTGGGAGAAACCTGAGATAACTTAGTTCAAACTATACCCATGTAAGGATCTTCTCCAAAACATCCTCAATATTATGGCCACCAAGCTTCTGCTTAAAGACCTTCAGTGATGGGCAACTCACTACCTTATGAGAAAGCTCACCACACTTTTTGACTGCTTTATTTGTTACATTAAACCAAATTCTGTCTCTTGACAACTTGCTTGCTCCCACTGCTCCTAGATCGGCCCTCTGGATCCAAGATGAACAAATCTAATAACTTTTACAGTTCTGTGATTTTGGTGCCAGATACAAAGAGTACCAAATACTCTTCTCTATGGCCTAAGGATTTTGAAATTCAGGTAGAGCCACAGAGACAACAGATGCCTTGTCCTTTTACAGTACATTATGTTGGCTATCTTCTCACTCTAAAGTTAGTTCCTAAACCAAAAAGACTTTTCTACCAATCTAGAGTTTTGAGTCAACTAATGATTTATATAGTAATAGTTTATGTTTATGGTTTTCAAAGTGCTTTAAATACATTTTCATATTGTATTTATATACATTATACCTTGATCATTTTCCCCAACATATAAAACCAGTCAGTCCCTCAAGGGACTAGACAGATAGTTATGAGAAGCTGGGTCCTAGGTTTTACTCCTACAGCAAGTTACAATGCTACACCATTTGGAAACAAGGATGTCTCAGAAATTAGAAGAGAAGAAATGTAGTACAAATCCCATATAACCTGTAATTCCTTTCTATTTAGCTATAGCTCTGATTACCCATAAGGTCAGTAGGCCAACGATACTTAAATTATATGCCAACATCACCTTACATGTACTTTATACTTTTCCCTCCCTCTTCTCAACCCTCTAAAATTTGACTTCCAATTTCATTGCTCAGCTGAAACTGTTCTCTCCAAAGTTACCAATGCTCTATGAGTTACTAAATCTTATGGTTTCTTCTCAAGCCTCATCTTTCTTTACCTCTCTACAGCATTACATACTGTTGAAGACATTTTATTCTGAGCTTTTGTGACACTGTCCTCTCCTAGTTTTCCTCCTCAGTCTACTTTGTTGGATCTTCATCCTTCTTACACCAAATGTGTGTGCACCCCAAAAGTTGTCTTGGGTCCTCTCCTCTTTTCTCTACTTATTCTCATTTCTAGAGTCTCTCTCCTGAGCTCCAATCTTCCATTGCCAACTGCCTAGTTCACATTTTGATCTGCAGAGACTCTCTCAGGCCCTGATCCTTCGAGGCTCCTTGGCTAGTCCCTGGGAGCCTTTGAGGGTCCATCCCCCATTTCCCACTTCAGCCTTTGTCCCTCCCCAATGCCTGTCACCCAATACCTGTGGACCTTCCCCCAGGGACTGCTCCTCTTTCCCCTCAAACCCACTCCTTTTCTGAACTATCCTATAATCGTTAAGGGCAACAACATCCTTCCAAACACCCAGGTTCACAGCTTTGATATCATCCTTGACTCATCACTCTCATTCACCCTACACATCCTCGGTCAGTGGTTTAAATCTTGTTTCTATCTTTTGAATACTTGCTCTCTTCTACACTCACACAACCACCACGCTTTCAAGTCCTCATTCCTTCTCACCTGAACAAATGGAACAGGATCCTAATTGGTCTCCCTACTTCAAGCCTTGTCTCATTCTAAACCATCCTCCATACAACTATCCAAGCAATTTTTCTCTGATCAAGTTACCCATCCCCACTCCAATTCAAACTCCAGTGGCTTCTTGCTAACTCTAGGACAGATTATAATTCATTATAAATATAATGGCACTTAAATTTTTCATAACCTTAATAATTTATTATTTAATTATTTATATTAATAATTTTTATTATTTTTTTCCTCCATGCACTTTACGATCCAAACATACTGGTCTACTTGATATTTAGCACATAGAAGCTCTATCTCTACAACTTTGCATTTGTCCTCCATGATTGGAATTCACTTCCTCCTCCCTTTTGCCTCTTGGAATTCCTGGTTTCCTTCAAGACCCAGCTCAACCACCACCTTCTACATGAAACCTTTTTTTTTTGGGGGGGGGGGGGCAATGAGGGTTAAGTGACTTACCCAGGGTCACACAGCTAGTAAGTATCTAAGGCTGAATTTGAACTCAGATCCTCCTGAATCCAGGGCCAGTACTTTACCCACTGCACCACCTAGCTGCCCCTACATGAAACCTTCTTGATCCCTGAGCTGCTAGTGTACTTCCTCTCAAAATTATCTATTTATCTTCTACATATTATGTATCTACTCATATATGTACATGCTGTCTCACCTGTTAGAATGTAAACTTCTTGAGGACGAGGCCTGTTTCACTTTTGTCTTTGTATCCCCAGTAATTAGTACAGAACCTGGCAAGTCAACAAGCATCTATTAAACGTCTACTATGTGCCAGTAACTGGCCAAACAGTGGGAATACAAAGGCAAAAATAGTACCTTCAAAGGGGTGCTTACAAATTAATGGAGCTTAGCAAGAGCTTAATAAATGCTCCTCAACTGATTGATTTTCAAAGTGCTTTCATATGCATATCATTAGTACCATCCAATCTTAGGGCTGAAAGGGACCTCTGAAGGCATCTTGTCCAAGTTGAAATATTCTTTACCCATAACCAATCAGTCTCTGTTGGACTGCCCAGGTGACGGCTACTCATTAGATAAGAAATCTTGGCCAAGAGTGGGGAAGGGACTTGCCCAAGCTTATAGGGCAAGTTAGCAGGCAGAGAACTACAGGAACCTGGCTCTTTTGCTCTCCCCAGCCCACAACGGGGGGACTGCTAGGACAAAAAGCATAAGTTTCTCAATCCTTATCAATTTCTCAGGCTCAGTATCTCATCTATCCTCTAGCCCTTACTTGTGACAATGGCCCGGGGCACCTTTCCTCTTTTTATGTGAGGTCCCAGGCCCATCCCCATAGGAGAATCCTTTCGAGGAGCCCTTATTAACTGTCTGGCAATCACCAAATCTCCACCATTCTTACACATGCTTCCACAGATGTTGACAGATTGGTGACTTTCCCTTTGTTAGAAAGGCTCCCTTTTCTCTCTCCACATTTCCCTCGATTCATCCTCCTCCATTCTTGACCCTTCAAAGTTCTTCCTCCTCTATCCTGGTGACTTCTGCATCATCTCCCCTGTCTGACTGAAGGATCATAATTTAGAGACTGAAGGAGCCTGACAGGGGGCCAAGGCAGTTAAGTGCCCAGGAAAATGAAAGTTCCTTGAAGCCAAAGCCGGTCTCATTTTTTTTGTATTTGCATATCCAGCCCTTAGCAAACTGCAAGAGCATAGTAAGTGCTTGCTAACAGACTGACTGCACAAGGTCACATCGGTACTAGGTTGCAAAGTCAGAATTCGAACTCAGGTCCTCTACTCCAAAACCATCACTGTGTCTTCCACCCTGTCCCGCTACCTCCCCAAGTTTTCCCCTCAGGGTGCCTCCTTGGCCCGTCCTCCCCTCTCCTCACTTCATGCACTCACCCCCAGTGACTCCTTCAGTCGTCCCTCCTTAGAACCCGTTCCCGTCCTGCAAAGGCTCCCTCAGGCCCTGCGCCTTCGAGGCTCCTTGGCTAGTCCCTGGGAGCCTTCGAGGGTCCGCCCCCCCCCCACCGTGTCCCTCTCCAGTCCTTGTCCCTCCCCAATGTCTGTCGCCCATCAACCGGGACCTTTCCCCAGGGACCGCTCCTCAGGCTTTCCGGGGGTCCCTTCAGGCCTCTCACCTCCTCCAGGTCCCGTTCACCGGCGGCACCTCCAACCTCCACCTCCACCACCGCCGCCATCTTCCCCACTCTCGATCTGCGCCTGCGTCCGCCCCCTCAGCCCAGCGCCAGCTGCTTCCGCCGCTCTGTATCTCTTAGCCAATCATGGGCAGCATCTTAGCTCGGGAGGAGCGGGGCCTCGAAGCAACCCAAAGGAGCTGTCAGTGTTTGAGGGAGCGTCGTCCTACTCCTCCCCTCACTTCCATATCTCCCCAAGAGAACTGCCAAGCTTTGAAAACATTCCCGAATTCTGTGAATAATGTAAGCGTAGGTTTTATTGAGGAAAGTTCCTCTTTCTCTACAACTCTCCTTGACTTCTCTAGGGCCGGGTACGGTTCTGAGGAAAGGATGCACTTAGCTGACGCTCCCTTAACGCACGCTCAACGCCCTCCACGTCGCAACTCTCGGCACTGAGGACTACAAGTCCCAGGATGCAACCAAAAGATTGTGGTATGGAAAGTTACCTAGGAGAGGATGCTCGGCAAGAGAAAGTCGCGCCTTCCTCCCCAAGTGAGTAAAGGGTGCCTGCGCGGGGGCGGGGCCAGCGGCTAGAGGTCAGAGGTCAGAGTGCCGTTGTGGCGGGAACTGGGGCGATGTTGACTGAGGCGTGGATCTCCCGCGGACGAAGAGTCGAGAAGGGGAGGAATGTGAAGTGAGGCTGGAAAGGTAGGTTGGTGGCAGCTTGTGAAGGGCTCTAAATATCGAACGTAGAAGCTTGCGGACTTGAACTTTAGGAAGATCCCTTTGGCAGCCGAGTGGAGAAGGGACTGTAGTGGGGAGAGACCCGGGGCAGGGAGACCAGCCAGCAGGTTCCTGCATATCCTTCCGTGTGGTGTGTGTGTGTGTGTGTGTGTGTGTGTGTGTACACGTGTGTATACATGAATGCATCCATGCACATGTGTGTATACATGCACACAAAGTAACCCACTTAACCTTCAAAATTCCTTATATCCACACAGCACCCCCCATTCCCCATTATGCACCCCAATCCCTGTGTCCTCCACACTGCACATTCCCTCACACACATGCTGACCTGTCCTTCCCCACACACCCACATCCCCCTATTACCCATACTGTAAGCTACACACAGAAACACTGACGTCCCCTACATACATGCATCCCATCCCTTCCCCTCGTACCTTTATGTATTGTTAAGGATAATGTCCGGATTCGCTCCTACAAAAATGACACTCCAACACCAGGTGAAGAAAATCAAATTTAATGAGTATTATAGTACAGGAAAAGAGATAGTAGTTTTGCAACAGCAGTAAAGTAAGCAGCCTAACAATGTAATTATTAAAGCAAAAGCGACCACTATGTAGAGATTTTAAGAGAAATACATCACCAAATCAGGGAAGCACCAACTCCTAGGTCCAATTGGCTGGGAGTCCCGGTACAGCCTCCCAGAGTCCCGATTGGGAATATCCCAGGCAGAGAGTCCTCTCCACGGGTGAGACTCCAAAGAGGTGGGGGATTACTTTGACTTATATAGTACCTTAAACAAAAGTGGCTTGAAGCCACCAATAGCGGCTTGTATGATGAGCTAATTTTATGACTAATACCAAGTGAGTTCGTACAGGATCACTGCCAGAGAATTTGGAATAAACTTTTAGTTTCTCAGAACATACTCCTGAGGGGGAGCCAACCCCCCAGGACTACTCCTGGAATTGTTTATAGTCCCTAGGAATGGTTAGTTCCTGGGAACCTTAGGCAGTTAATCAGTGAGATATACCTAGAAGGGACCTGGCCAAGATCCCAGCAGGGTGTCCTCCCTCACTGTTCCCACTCTCGGTCAAAACAGGGGCAATTTCCCACCTGAAGCTATAGCTAGAATTCACAGAAAACATAGAGGGGGCAAACACAGGCTTCTGAGCTAGGCCTCTACCTGGATAATCTTCTAATATTCATTTACCTTTCACCTTACTACATATACCCTTATACTTACAACACTAATCCACTCTTTAAACCCTCTTGTTACCTCCTTAGCCCCCAGATGCTCTGTTCCCATACAGACTGACTAGACCTACACACCTTTGACCTCACTGCCAATACTCATCTCAGCCACTGAATTTCCTATCCGCATGCACATACCTTCATCATCCCTACCCACTTCATCTCTTATATCCCCTTACACTGTATTTTCCTTACTCATACTGTACTTCTAAGCCAACCCTAATGTTCTGCCTTCATCCCTCACCTCACCCCTAACAGCACCACTTGTCATTCCCTGACAAAGCCTAAACATAGGCACACCACCCATTGCCGTGATTTTCCCCAAGACCTTCTCATAGGCATTCCTTTACTTGCCAAACACGCTTCTTCACCTGCACAATTCCTGCTTCACTAATCTCTACCTCTGCTCTTTACCCAACCTCCCCACCCCATCCTAGCCCACCCCACCCCCATCTTGTGCATGGCTCCTCTGGCCAAGCCCACTATACCTCCTACAGACCCCTACTGCTCCCTACATGCGCAGAGCAAAGACAGATCTCTACACATTATCTATACATTAACCATGGTTTTTGAACTTGTCCTGCACAGGCACATTTTGGGTGCTTTGGGGGATATTTAGAAGACAGGTCCCTGCCCTGCAGGAGCTCATAGGCAACAATTATACAAGACAGTGTATAACTCCCATGTCTCTTGTGCTTTAAAGTTCATACTATGTCTTTTTGCACAATAACCTTATGAGAAAGATAGTATAAAGTGTTATTTTACAGATGAGAAAACTAAAATTTAGAGAAGGAAAATTAGCAAATAGTTCATAAATAGCAAGACTAGGATTTGAACCCACAACTCCTACCTTTTTCCATTATACCCCACTGCTTCTCAGTATATGATAAGTGCTATAGAAATGGTACAGACTAAAAGTGCTAAGTGCAGAGGAGAGAGATCTTTGAGTTGTATAATCGAAGACTTCATGGAAGAGAGAATTCAAAATAAGGTTTAAACAATGGCTTCAAATTCAGTCAGTAGAAACCGAGGTAGGGCATTCCAGGCAGAGGGCAAAGGCATAAATGTGGGAAAGCACAGGTATGTTCTAAGTCAGCGAAAAGATGGCCTGGCTGTAGCGTATAAGTGTAGGGTGTAAGAAGACGAGCACTGGGAAATGTGATTGGAAAAGAAGGCTAGGAGCAGCATCCAGAGACCCTAGAATGGGAGCTGAAGGAGTTTGTATTTTATCCTGTAGGCAATGAAGAGCCATCAGGGGGTTTTTTGGAGCAGGGGAATATGCATTAGGAAGAGTAATCTGGCAGCATGTACGGAATCATCACTCATTTTTATGGGGCTTCAAAGTTATTTTCTTTATTGACCTTCTGAGGTGTGTAATGAGGAAAGACATAGAGGGTTAAACACTTGTCCATGATTCCTAAACAAATAGCTCCCCTATTACATAGGATTATCAAAGGGCTTTTCTCATCATGGGGATGGGCGGTAGGTTAGAGGCAGAAGAATCTTGATTTTATATTTTATATTAAACAAATAAAGCTTCAAAGAGCACAAATGACTTGCTCAGATTGTTCAGCTGTTGTCCCTTAGAAGGTAGATTGGAGGAAGAGACTGCAGCCCAAGGAGATGGTTAATGTTATTTGCATTTATTCTCCATTTGCTTCTTGGATGTGTTTTTTTGCTAGACGAGACTAGACCAGAACAGGCCTTCCTTCCTCATGTCCTTTCACTGCACCTAGTCAAGGGTTGTCTGTTTGTATACAAATAGCCCCTTGACAAATGCTTCTTTCCTCATGGAAACACAGTGTCTCTCTTTTCTTGCTTTGCCCTGTCCCACATGCCCTCCCCATTTCTTTCTCCTCAAAACAATCATGTACCTTTTTCTCCCAGAGACGGAAGGGTCCAAGAAGAAGCCGAGAGGGCCAGTGTGGTGACAGGGCTTGCATGCATCCTGAGAGAAGGGGTTGGTGGCTGCCCCTTCTGTGATGTTTCTGTGCTTCCACATGGCTCCTGTGAAGATCAGCCACGTGGTATCGTTCTCCTCCCAGGTAACAGGACAAATTCGGGCAAGTAGGATCCTCCGAATAGTTGCAGCCCCTGGGGATCACAGGGACAGAGGCATGGTCCTGTCCTTGGGGAGCCCCAGGTCTGGCAGCAGGCACATAGCCCTTGATCTGAAAGAAAGGACAGGGCTCTCCTCTTGGAAAGCCTCCAGTTTGCTAGGGGAGACATGGTTCCTGTCCAAGGGTCCCTCTCCATTCTTAGAAAGGAGATACCTGAACAGCCATCTGGTGACACTTTGTGGTGACAGCCTTCGTGACACTTCCCTTCCCAGGCATTTGTGATAGGCCATATGGTGTAGTGAAAGATGTGATAGACTTGGAGTCAGGAGAGCTGGGTAAGATCAGCTCCTAATACAGGTAACCTGGAGAAAGTCACTTAACCTCTCTGCAGCTCAGTCTCCTCATCTATAAAATGGGAATAATAATACTTGGACTACCTACCTCATAGGATTATTATGAGGAAAGCACTTTTTAAACCACCTACTATAGAAATGAGTATTATCATAATGATTAATCATAAGGTGGACCTTTTTTCTTAGATTAGCAGTGTTACATCAAGTGGATAGAGAGCCCTCTTCAGAGTCAGGAAACCTGGGTTCAAGTCCCACCTGACACATATAGGTTGTGTGATTCTGAGCAAGTCACTTGACCTCTCAATACCCCTGGTAATTCTAAGACTATAAATTACAAAGCAGGTGTCTGTCTTCAGGGGTAGAGAATGTTCCCCCAAGGCCTCCCTGCACTGATGAAATCATAGGTCAGACCAGAATGTTGGGGAGCATCCTTGACTCCTGAAGCTGAGGGTAGAAATGGCAACAAAAGCCCTGAACTGCCCTGGCACTCCTGCCACGTGGGAGCTCCTGTTCTGATGGCATTGTGTCTATCCTTCCCATTGTTACCTACTATGCTGGGTAAAATAAAGGAAAACCAACCTCATTAGCTTTCCTTGGGATAAGAAATTGGGGCTTACTGGGGCTTATTCTGAAGGGTGCCCCTCCATTCCTAGGAACCCCTTTCCCTCTGGTTCAGTGAGGCCTCCCCTTGATGACCTCTACTCTTTTGGTGGCCTCTGGCCCAGGACTCCAGGTACCCTGTGGAAAACCTGCTGGACCCAAATGAACCATTGAGGCCTTGGCTCAGCTCCCCTCGGGACCACAGTGGGCAGCTCAAGGTGGAGCTGCAACTAGAACGGGCTGTGCCCATCAGTTACATTGACATAGGTAAGGAAGCATAGCCAGGGCCCTTGTGGTACAGGGTTGGGGAGGGGACACAGGGGACAGCAAGGGCAGTAAGATCCACTCCAGACCTGCTTTCAAGGAGGGTTTAGTGGTTCTCAAACTTCCTTGGTCTCAGGATCCCCTTACACTTAAAAACTACTGAGGACGCTTGAAGAACTTTTCATATATGTTGGTTATATCTATTAATGTTTACAACATTAGAAATTAAAACATAATTTGGTGTTATTATGACAATAATATAATTTTGACCTTGCAGCACCCTGAAAGGATCTCAGAGACTCTAGGGGTCCCAAGACCACACTTTGAGAACCATTGAATCAGATTATTTTGCTTGTAAACACTGAACAACTGCCATGGGTGGAGTCATTTCACACTCGGGGAGAAACAAGGATGAAGATTAGCCCCATTTTATAGTTAAGTGAATACAGCTTCAAAGAGCACAAATGACTAGCTCAGATTGCACAGCTGTTGTCTGATAGAAGGTAGATTGGAGGCCAAGGAGATAGTTAATGTTTGCATTTATTCTCTGGGTCTAATGTGGGAGCTAGGATCCTTATCTTCAGGGATTCCTTAGGGAATCTGGTTTGGGGGAAGAGAATCTGCCTCAGGAAAGCTCCTAGTCTGAGAGGGGAGAACACAGACTTATCTCTACCCTCAGGTATTCCCCCTTCTCTAATCTGATCTAAGAGATAGGTCACAGGTACTAAGAAATAGTGGTAGCTATGCCAATTATACCCATGAACTGCTGAAGGGATTGGGATGAGCAGAGGCTTCTTGGAGGAGATGGAGCTGTGTAAGTTGAGATGGCTACATAGGAATTCCCTGAAATGAAGGGACTTGTCAAGGAATTAGCAGAGACCTCTGCATGAGCAGAGGGTATTGGCTTGGATGGTACTGAACTAGGTAGAGCCAAGATTTAGCCCTGTCTAAATCAAGTTTTGGAAGGAAGCGTATACTCTTCACAAAAGCTGATAGGCTTGTATTCCATCCCCCAGCCAATTGTTTACAGGTAAAAGAAAGTACTTATATTACTCCCTTGCCCTGTTTGTCCCTAGGGAACTGTGGCTGCGCCTTTTTGCAGGTGGATGTGGGACGTTCCTCCTGGCCCCCAGGAAGGCCTTTTCTGACCTTGCTTCCAATGGCCACATTGATGTCACCAGCTGACTCCAAACTGGGAAAGAACCGTTCAGGGGTCCGCATGTTTAAAGATGGTAAAGAGGGGAGGGGAAGAGAAAAAGGGTGTGGGTATGTGTGAAGTGTTTTATAATTTAGTGTGAAGGCCTGTATGTTCTGTGGGAAGGTGTATGGGGTATATGTGTGTGTGTGTGTGTGTGTGTGTGTGTGTCTATATATTTTTATGTATATGGAGTATACATGTGTGTATTTTGGAAGAGGTTTATGGTATATGATATTGGGTGTAGAGTATGAATGCAAAGTGAAAGTATATTTCATAGGTACAGGATGTGTGAGATAAAAGGTCTTTGTACAAAAGGAGTATGATGTTGGATGTGTGAATGTGTAGACAGTGATATTAGGTCTACATGTAAATAAAGGGTTTGATATTAGGGCTAAAGAGGGTAGTACAAGATTTGTGAGATGTCTGTGTGTAAGGGCTGCGATACTGGGGGTGTAGGAGGTCATGGATGGGCTAGCTGTTGGGTCTATATATTGGAGTGATAGAGACATATAATGTCTGATCTGTGTAGGTAAAGTATATTGAGGGTATCTGTGTGTCTAATGATATGTATAAAATCTGTGTGTGAATGTATAAAAATGATGTGTGTGGCAGGAGAGGACAGATATAATAGACACACTGTCAGCTTCTTGGGCTCAGGGATTATCATTTTTGTCCGAGTGCCTGGAACATTGTAGGCACTTCATAAATGATTGTTGCTTTATCAGTTACGGTGGTAATATTCCATGTAAACCTCTCATTAATGTCATTTAGGAGGTAGTTCAGGAGGTCGATGGTAAAGGGTTCCTGGTGTCTGTTGTATGCTGCCTATAAGCCAGACCTTCAGCTCCTGTTATTCCGGTGTTGAACATTAGCTATGGCAGACAGAAGTGATGCTGGGATACTGAGAAGGTGGCTGCTGCTGCTGGGGGGCAAGGAGGTGGTGCTGGTGGAGCATGGTGGGAAATGGAGCTAGGAAGAGAGGCTACGTCTGGCTTTCCTTGTGGTGCATGTGAGCAAGGCTCAGCTGCACCTGGTCAGACCCTTAGCACCAATGCCTGAGGGAGGATAAGCAGGTAGGCTCCCTTCCACCTCTCTATGGCTTCTTTTCTTTCTGTTCTCTCTTCTTCCCACCCCGTTATCTTCTTCTTCCTTCTCTTTCCTTTGATTACATTTCCTTCCTCTTTCTTTGTCTCATTCTTTTCCTCCTCCTTCCCCTGATCACGTCATGCTCCCATAATCCCTCTTCATTTCTTTTCCTACCACTTTCTTTCCTTTTCTCCTGCCACCTCTTTCCTTGTCTTGTCCTTTCTTCCCTTTCTTTCTCTTCCTTCTCTTCCTACTATTTGCTTCCTCCCCTACCTTCTCATCCTCTCCCCTTTTTTGTTCCTTTATAACCTCGTTCATTCCTTCTCCTTCTGATTCTTCAGGGGATTTTATGGCCCCAACAGCAAGTGAGAGCTGGGACCGGCTTCGAGTGACTTGTAGCCAGCCCTTCAACCGCTGGCAGCCCTTTGGTCTCATGTTCCTTCGAGTGCGTTCTCTGCAGGAGCCCAGAGAAAACCCTGAGAGCTCTCAAGCATGTGACCAGAGCCAGGTGCGTCAGAAGTTAAAGGAGTACCCAGGGAACAGCCTATGTGTTTCCTCTTCTTCCTGTGTCACTATTGGGACCCAATTAGAAATCACAGGATGAGGAGAGTCAGAACCATACATATATAAACATGTATGTTCAGTGTGTACAAATCTATACACAATTAGAATCAGTCATCAGACTTTTATCATTTGTGCCTACTTTGTGCCAAGAACTTAATTCCTCATATTTATATAATGCCTTGAAGCTTACACAGAAAGAAATATGTAATTCAGGTATTCATCCTATGGGGGAGGGGGCATGATCCTAACACTATACCCATTTTCCAGTTTAGGAAATTGAGGCTATTATGCTCTGCCACATTCACACATCTGGTAATTGTCTAAGGTGGAATTTAAACCCAGATCTCTTGATTCTAAGTTCAGCAGTGTTTCTTCTTTGTCGTTGTACAAAAGCATGTGTACAGTTACACTCAATTTTTCTTACATCTGTCTTATTATTGTGACTAAACTAAGGGACTCTGTCATGTTCATATTTATGTCCCCCCACAGAGTCTTAGCATGGGGCTTCATATAAATCACTTAATTACAAGAGCTCCATAAACACCCCCACACACAGGCTGAAAACAGTATTGTGGCACTTCAGTGAAAACTGAACAGTCGCTGGCAGAAATTAGATTTAGGCCAAGCACAGACCACAATAAGTCCCAAATGGATTTGTGACCTAAATATAAAAGGTCACATCATTAGGAAATTGGAGAAGGAAGTAAAACTATGTCTGGGGAATACATTTTTTCACTTAATAGTATTTTATTTTTTCCCCAATTACATGTAAAGATAGTTTTCAACATTCATTTTTGTAAGATTTAGAATTCCAAATTTTTCTCCCATCCTTCCTTCTCCCCTCTCCAAGACAACAAACAATCAGATATAGGTTATACAGTACAATCACATTCAACATATTTCCACATTAATCATGTTGTGAATGACAAATCAGAACAAAAAGGAAAAACTACGAGAAAGAAAAAACAAAACAACAAAAAAGTGAAAATAATATGCCTCAATCTGCATTCAGACTCCATAGTTCTTTCTCTGGATGTGGAGAGCATTTTCCATCATGAGTTTTTTTGGATCGTTGTATTGCTGAGAAAAGATAAGTCTGACATAGTCGATCATTGCACAGTGTTGCTGTTACTATGTATCATGTTTTTCTGGTTCTGCTCACTTCATTCAGCATCAGTTCATGTAAATCTTTCCGGTTTTTTCTGAAATCTGCCTGCTCATCATTTTTTATAGCACAAATAGTATCCCATTACATTCATATACCACGACTTTTACAGCCATTCCCCAATTGATGGGCATCCCTTCAATGTCCAATTCTTTGCCACCACAAAAAGAGCTGCTATGAATATTTTTGTACATGTGGGTCTTTTTCCCTTTTTTATGATATCTTTTGTATTCAGACCTAGTAGTGAGTAGTATTGCTGGGTCAAAGGATATGCAGTTTTATAGCCCTTTGGGCATAGTTACAAATTGCTCTTCAGAATGGTTAGATCAGTTCACAACTTCACCAACAATGTTCCAATTTTCCCATATATCCAACATTTATAATTTTCCTTTTTTATTATATTAGCCAATCTGATAGGTATAAGGTGGTACCTCAGAGTTGTTTTGATTTACATTTCTCTAATCAATAGTGATATGGAACATTTCTTTTTCATGACTATAGATAGTTTTAATTTCTTCATCTGAAAGCTGCCTGCTCATATACTTTGACCATTTCTCAATTAGGGAATGACTTGTATTCTGATACATTTGATTCAGTTTTCTATATATTTGAGAAATGAGCCCTTTATCAGAAACACTGACTGTAAAAATTGTTTCCCAGCTTTCTGTTTTCCTTCTAATCTTGGTTGCATTGGTTTGGTTTGTGTAAAACTCTTTTAATTTAATGTAATCAAAATGATCCGTTTTGCATTTCATAATGTTCCCTATCTCTTATTTGGTCATAAATTCTTCCCTTCTCCGCAGATCTGACAGGTAAACGATTCCTTCCTCTCCTAATTTGTCTATGATAATACCCTTTATGTCTACATCATGTACTCATTTTGACTTTGTTTTTGTATATGGTGTGAGATGTTGGTCTATGCCTAGTTTCTGCCATACTATTTTCCAGTTTTGCTGGGGAATAATTCTTAACTAAACAAGGGGTAGAGGTGATTGTAGATGATAAAATTGTCAATTTCCATGAAATTGAAAAACTTTTTACATGAACAAAATCAGTGAAACTAGTTAGCGAAGTAATTGAAAAAATATTTGCAACAAATATCTCTGATCAAATTTTAAAAATGCAAATTAAAATAATTATAAAGTTTTACCTCACACTCATCAGATTAGCCAAGATGACAAATATTGGAGGGCCTGGGGCAGCAGGGGGTGGGGTGGGAAGGAAAGGATCATCAATGGTACTATTAGTAGAGCTATGATTTGGTCCAGCTGTTCAAAATAATTTGGAATTATTTTATCACTTTTTGTGAAACAAACTAGACTAGTAGTCATCTAGTGATTGTGTGTTCATTCTTTTTTCAGTTATATCTGACTCTTTGTAACCCCATTTTGGGGGTTTTTTATCAAAGATACTGGAGTGGTTTGCCAGTTCTTTCTCCAGATCATTTTACAGATGAACAAACTGAAGCAAACAGGATTAAGTGACTAGCTCAGGATCACACAGCTAGTGTCTGAGGTCAGATTTGACTTCAGGTCCAGTGCTCTATCCACTGTGCCACAGATTGGGGAATGGCTAAGCAAATTATGCAGTATGAATATAATCTAATATCACTGTATTGAAAGAAATGATGACAACTACTCAAAGAAACTTGGAAAGACTTTTGTGAAGTGATGCTGAGGGAAGTTAGCAGAAGCAGGATGATACTTTATACAACCACAGTAGTAGAAAAACAAAACAATGTTAAAGCACATGACTTCAGCAGAGTCACATGAGCACAGAGTGCTCTAGAGAAACTTGTTTCCCATGTGGAACTCATTTTCAGATTGTGGCCTATGGGCCAATTTGTTTTGTTTGACTCTACTTATTTGTTACAAGAAAAGATTTAATGGAGGGGGAAATGGGATCACTAGGAAGTGACAAAATATAAAAAGAAATGAGCATCAATTAAACATTTAAAGGGATACATAGGAGACATTCAAGGGAACAAGAAATCATTTTGAAGTCAAGGTGACAACCTCTGAGCTAGGTATCAAAGGAAGAATGAGTTTCAGTGGGATAGGAGAGGAGAGGAGAGGAGAGGAGAGGAGAGGAGAGGAGAGGAGAGGAGAAGAGGTTCCAGTCCATGCACATAAAAATAATATATCAATCACAAGTCCACTATAAACATAGACACTTGTAAATGGCATCACAGATATTGATGAAAAAATACACACCTGCATGGTGGGGAGGACTGGTGGGCTGATGTTTGTCAATGATGCCCCCTGGTGGTGAGCATTTGTATTTCATTTGTTTCAGTCTCCCTTATTAAAGGTGGAGCCCTCTGTACAAGAACTTCAAGCCAGTCCTTGGCTTGCCAGCCCTGCCATCCGGAGAACGTTCTTCCCAGATCCACAGCCGTATGTACCGCCAGGGGCAAGGGAGAATGCACTGAGGGAAGCAGAGAAGGCCCCTTCTCTATGGTGTCTGCAATGGAGTTTGCTACTCCTGGTAGTCTCTTACCCTGTTCGTTATTAGAGCAAGAGAGGTTTCAGCTTCCATAGTGTCCTGGGCAAAGGTGTCTAAATAGCAGTATTGAGGCCTGAACCTGTTCCCATTCCTTTTTTCTCCTTCCCTGATCTCCTAACCCTAAAACTAACCTAGTCATTTTTCCTAACAGTATTGAGGGAGCAAAAGACCTTCCTTCAGGCTTAATACCATGAGGCAAGTTTCTCTGGTGCTTCCTTAATCTCCTAATACTCATGACATCTTTTTTTTTGGGGGGGAGGGGGCAGTGAGGGTTAAGTGACTTGCCCAGGCTCACACAGCTAGTAAGTGTCAAGTGTCTGAGGCTGGATTTGAACTCAGATCCTCCTGAATCCAGGACCAGTGCTTTATCCACTGTACCACCTACCTGCCCCATACTCATGACATCTTTATAGATCAACAGATCCAGTCCTTCTGAATGCACTATTTTATCTGGTGAAAATACCTAGTCCTATATCCTCATAGCCCCTCAATTTGACGTATACGTAAACTGTGCCTCCTGGACCGCCCCAGTCTGAAATAGACTCAGCCTTCAAGGTCATCAGTCTAACAGACACAACTAAGAGAGGCAGAAGGAACCTCAGGGGCCACCTAATCCAGGCTCATTTTACAAATGAGAAAACAGGCCCAGAGAGCTTGTTATTTTCCAAGGTCACACAAGTAGTAAGTATCAGAGTATCCGATTCCTGACCATTTTTCTGTGTGTGTGATATTGGTGCCATTCCAGGCCAGGATCTGTGTATCTGTGTCAGATAGAGAAACCTTGGGAGGGGGATCTGGGCATCTGTATCAGGCTGGTTGCTCTCCAGAGCCCCTTGGGAGGGGCATCTGGGCATCTGTATCAGGCTGGCTGCTCTCCAAAGCCCCTTGAGAGGGGCATCTGGGCATCTGTATCAGGCTGGCTGCTCTCCAGAGCCCCTTGGGAGGGGCATCTGGGTGTCTGGATTGGATTGGATGATCTCCAAAGTGAAGACCCAGGACTTGGTCAGACTGGAAGCCTCTAAAAGTAGGACCATATTGTTGACTCTGTTTGGTGTCTTACCCAGTCAAGGAAAGAATATGTCATTCTGGTAACCATAGAAAGGGCTTTGGGTCTTGTGCTTGTAACTGAGAACAAGGCCAAGTTCTCTCTCTGTTCCTACAGGAGCCTGGGGCAGGTGACTGAACTCAGGAGCCGCCTACAGCAGCTGCAGCCTGGGGCTTTAGGACGCTCGGCCCACATGGTGCTTTCTGCTGCCTGCCGGGCCCTTCCATCTACCTCGAAGAGCCTTGGGTGCCCCCAAGGGGAACCATCCCCCAACCACACAGCCAACTCAGGTTAGTCTACCCCATGCACATTTTACCCTTAGTTCCCAACCCCCTCCTCTCCTTGGTATTTGTTGTCCTTATACACCATGCCCCCCACCCCCTTCCTCCCCCAATGTGTAGGGCTGGCCTACAAACAAGGCTTCAGCTGGGAAAAGTAAAGGCAAGGAAATGGATAGTTTGTGTTTGTTTTCTTTCCTTCTTTCTTTCTTTCTTTTTTTTTTTTTTTTTTTGGTGAGGCAATTGGGGTTAAGTGACTTGCCCAGGGTCACACAGCTAGTAAGTGTCAAGTGTCTGAGGCCAGATTTGAACTCAGGTCCTCCTGAATCCAGGGCCAGTGCTCTATCCACTGCACTACCTATCTGCCCCTGTGTTTGTTTTCAATGAAGGAAGGAAGAATAAAAGGGGGTGAATTCTTATTCCTCAAGAAGAAATGAGGAAGGGAATTGTTTATGCATCATTTTTTTTTTTCACATGGAAAGGGATTATTTCTCATTCTGGAGGGAGAAATAAGGGAAGGGATGGTATCCTATTCATTCCTCATGACCTTTATGGTTTCACTGTGTACCCTGCATTCACCCCATGGTCTCATTGTGGGCATTTGTGATGTCTTGCCTCCCATCCAGTCATTTCTAGGAAATCCCTTCTAAGAAAACAAGTACTAATGGTGAGCCTTTGGGTGCTGGGAGGCCTCAAGCAATAAGAACTGTCTTTTTAATAACAGTTTATAGTTTGTTTCTATAGTTCTATATGGTCTTGCCTGCCCTTCACAACAACGTGGGGAGTTAGGCACTCTGAGTATTTTTTTATTTTAATTTTTTATTTTTCTCAATTATATGTAAAGATATTTTTTCAGTTCCAAATTTTTCTTCTACCCTCCCTTCCCTCCCCACTTCAGAGGCCAGCAAGCAATTTGATATAGGTTATACATTACTATCATGTTAAACATATTTCCACATTAGTCAGAACAAAAGGAAAAAAACACAAGAAAGAATAAACAATAACAATAACAAAAAAACAACAAAAGTGAAAATAGTATGCCTCAGTCTGCATTCAGACTCCACAGTTCTTTTTTTGAATGTGGAAAGCATTTTCTACCATAAGTCTTTTGGCATTGTCTTGGATCATTGTATTGCTGAGAAGAGTTAAGTCTATCACAGTTGATCACCACAAAATGTTGTTGATACTGTGTACAACGTTCTCTTGGTTCTGCTCATGTCACTCAGCATCAATTCATGTAAGTCTTTCCAGGTTTTTCTGAAATTCATCTGCTCATCGTTTCTTACAGCACAATAGTATTCCATTACCTTCATATACCACAACTTGTTTAGCCATTCCCCAATTGATGGGCATCCCCTTGATTTCTATTTCTTTGCTATCACAAAAAGAGCAGCTATGAATATTTTTGAACATGTGGGTCCTTTTCCCTTTTTATGATGTCTTTGGGATTCAGACCTAGTAGTGAGTGGTATTGCTGGGTCAAAGGGTAAGCACAGTTTTAAAGCCTTTTGGGCATGATTCCAAATTTCTCTCCAGAATGGTTGGATCAGTTCATGACTCCACCAACAGTGCATTAGTGTTCCAATTTTCCCACATCTTCTTCAACGTTTATCATTCTCCTTTTTTGTCATATTAGCCAATTGGGTAGGTGTGAGGTGGTACCTCAGAGTACTTTTAATTTGTATTTCTCTAATCAGTAGTGATTGAGAACATTCTTTCATATGGCTATAGATAGTTTTAATTTTATCATCTGAAAACTGCCTGTTCATATCCATACTCCAAATATTATTAACCTAGTTTTACAGATGAGGAAACTGAGACTCAGGGAGGTTTGATGGTTTGTTTATAGTCATAAAACTAGTAAGAATCAGAGGTGGGATTCGAGCTCAGGTCTTCCTGACTCCAAGTGCAGCACTCTCTGCAACAGCACACTGTCTCAAGATGAGGAGACTCCAGGCTTTCATCTGAGGATATCCCCTCATGATGTTAACTATGACCTCAGGAAATGTTATTTTGACTGATGGATCCTTTTCTTTAAGAATAAGGAGAGTATTGAAAAGACAGAGTTGGAGAGTAAAGAATTGTCATTGTGGGTTCTTTGCTGGGTGACCAGTCCTTGTTATACAGGGTGGAGAAAGGCAGTTCAGCAGGCTACAACAATTTGTTTGAAATTCTCCTTAAAGGATGTCCAATTTCTTTTGCCATTAACTTGTGTTCACTAAGCAATCCTCTATATTCTAGCTAGAGGCTTCATTTCCTTCGTCTCTAAAAAGAAGTTTAAAAATTTGGTTGTGAGAATAAAATCACATCCATTGTGCCATTGGATTTTTTTTTTTTAGTGAGGCAATTGGGGTTAAGTGACTTGCCCAGGGTCACACAGCTAGTAAGTGTTAAGTGTCTGAGGCCGGATTTGAACTCAGGTCCTCCTGACTCCAGGGCCGGTGCTCTATCCACTGCGCCACCTAGCTGCCCCAGTGCCATTTGATTTTTATAATGACCTTGTGAAGTAAGGTGGAGCAGGTCTTATTATCCCCACTTTACATATGACAAAACTAAGCTTCTCAGAAGCTAAATAACTTACTTGAGTATACAACTAATAAGTGGAATATCTACAGTTAGAACCCAGGTCTTCCTTCTAGTTAATTGTTCTTTCCACTGTACCACACTGCCTTCCTAAAGCAGTTTGGCAAGAATGGTCCCCAAATGGAACGGAGTGCTTCAGGACAAAGGAAATTTCTAATCACTTGGTAGCGTTTAGGTAGAATTGAGATGGCATTTATAAGAATTGTCCTACTTAGGTAAGGTTGTACTGTATTTTTGGGCCAGGTCTGTGATTTCGTTGGTTGTGCTAAATCCAGCTTGAAAACCTGTGATCATGTAAAGATGACTTTTACATACCAGCATCCAGCTCTGAGAACCTATTATTCTGAACTCGAAGTGCTGTATATATGTGGGATGTTGTCATTAGTGACAACGACAAACAATGACTGTGATCCTGGGTTGACAGATGTCCCTGAGGCCAAGGAGCCAGGGTCCCAGGAGCAGAACTCGGAGAATGAGTCAAGTAGGACAAAGAGACAGAAGCTACAAAACCCAGGAAGAAGGTAACTGAGAAACCCTACAGCACCTCCTCTCAACTGCCCTCCTCTGCCCCCAACATGTCCTCTTTGGAAGGAATTTCCTTGCTTCCATGACTCTCTCCCTAATGTCCTTCTGATGACACAGCCTGCTTTGTATCAGACAGATCCTGGGGTCTCAGTGGGCTACCAGCTGCTACTGCTGCTGAGATGAATAGACAGGAGCACTGTACAAAGAAATCGAGGTCATTCTTATTCTCTACCTTCTGGGAGCCTCTGGTCAGTAGAGGGATATATAACTCTGCCCAATGAGTGGAAGCCCTCATAACCTGTCCCCCCCCCATAATATTCTTACAGAATAGCAAGTTATCTGTCGACAACTATTATTCTAGTATTACCAAAATGTACAGTGGAGTCAGTCATGGAAAGCTTCTTGGAGGATGTAGGTTTACAAAAAAGCCCTGGCCATGAATTAATGACAAGTCCTGGGGACAGACTCCCAGGTATGGTGAATATCCCATCAGAGCTTTGGCTGTCCCACTGCCAAGCCTTCGTGGCTAGTGACACCACCACTAAACATCATTTTGTTCTACAGACCTCCAGCCACCCCACGTCCACGGCAGTGCAGGAAGGTGATGCCCAGACGACAGCTCCCCCAGCCACAGACGAGTAGTGACCATGGTCAAGAGAGTGGACAGTGCCCCATTTGTGCAGGTGAGGGGAAGTGTGACAATAACACTGCCACTTCCTCTTACACAGAGGAACTTTGGACTTTCCCAGGCCAAGGGCACATATCCAGCCTGGCTGAGTCACTATTGCCAGGACTCCCTTGGGGTTTGGTGGAGCAGTGGTGGTCTGGTTTCTCATTTACCTCTCCTTCTTTTCCCCTCTATCCCAACCAACTTTCCCATCTTTCTTCTCCCTTCCTTGGGTTCTTCTTTATCTTAATCCAGTTATAGTAGGTTAGTACACATTGAGTTTTTTGAAAAAGTATTTTCAAGTACCTACTATGTGTCGGGCACTGTGCTAGTCACTAAAGACAAAAAATACAAAAGTGAGGTAATCCCTCTCTTCAAGAAGGAGGAGGTGACAGCTCAAAGACCCAGGAAAGGGAAGGGTGGAAAGAGGAAAGAGGGTTTGTGTTTGGAGAGTCACGTGGATGCTGAATGGAGTGGATTAGCCTACTTCCACCCTGAAAGTGGCGGAAAGGGGTGAGGCAAGACCACCATCAACCATATTTGATTCTATGGTTCAAGTTCCAGACGGGGGGGGGGGGGGGGGATGGGGGGTTTATTTAGGGGGATATGTGACCCTTCCCCTCAAGTCCAGCCCCCCCACTTCTACATTCCACATTGGAACAGTGATGTGGAAGTCTGAAGTCCTCGGTCCAAATCCCAGCTCCAACATTTCTTAGTCATGTGAGTGACCAAATGACTTTAGCTCTTGGAACCTCATTTTCTCATTTCTAAGATGGCAAGAAGTGCTTCCTTCACAGGGTGGGTAAGAGGAAAGCACTTGGTAAACCTTAGAGCCCTAAAGAAATGAGTATTTGGGCTTGTTTTTTCATTCATCCAACAAATATTTTTTTACACATCTTCTATATACAAGGAACAGCATGCACGGTGAACTCAAGTGTTACAAAGATAACAGGCAAACCTGCCCTCAAAGAGTTTGCAGTTTAGTAAGGGGAGAGCACAGAGAAGGGTCATACAGTAAACGAATGAGAAGTATACAAACTGCTTGGGAAGTAGAGGAGGAGGAGGAGGAGAGATCATTGCTTGTTGTCTCCCATGTTTGAAATCATGGGGTTTCTTGAACTTGAGTCATTTCCTCATCTCTCAGAGCCAATCAGTTACCAAGTATGCTGATGGTACCAAAAATTTCCCTTCAACCTCTGCTACCTTCTCTCTACTTCCACTCTAATACAGATCTTCATTTCCACCTCCTTGGACTATTGTAACAGCCTCCTGTCATGTCTCCCCACCTCCACCCTCCCTACTTCCAGTCATCTTTCCATATTCCATGGCATGTCATTCCTCTGCTCAAAAGTTCACCTGGCATTCAGGGCCCTCCACACTGATATCACCCTGGTCTTTTGTCTTTATGTCATATTACTTCTCTCTAAGCTCCAACCAGCCTACAACCCATACTTAGCTGTCTCCATGTCTTTGTTGACACTTCCTCAACCTAGAATTCCTCTGCAACAACAGAAGTACATATAGCAATCGAAATCCAATAGACATAACCATTTATAACCCAATTTAGATAGGTTGGGGTGGGCAGAATAGCATTTGTATATTTTTAAAAAATTATTCATTTCAGGAAATCTAGGACCCCAAGTGGTGTCATGAGGTGAAGAGCATTTGTGTCTCAGCAGGGACAGGAACAAAAACAATATTGTTACCAGAGTACTCTAGGATAACCTGGCTAGAAAGAGAACAGATTGGCACCTAGGTGGCACAGTGGATAAAGCACCAGCCCTGGATTCAGGAGGACCTGAGTTCGAATCTGGTCTCCGACACTTGACACTAGCTGTGTGACCCTGGGCAAGTCACTTAATCCTCATTGCCCCACCAAAGAGAGAGAGAACAGATGAAGAATTTGAGAGAGATCACAAATCCAGTGTGGGGTCTTGAAAGAACTATTATCAGTATATCAGCTAGAGCACTCTCTGTCTAAAGCAGAGTAGCTCAGGATTTCTTGACTTACCTTACGAATAATTTCTGAATTCTTGCCAACATGGAGAAAGTAGCTCCTGAGGTGGAAGTCACAGGCACCTTGGGAAGATGTGACCACTCCATCTTAGAGTTTGGGATAGAAAAGAAGAAAGCTGGGCAGAGTCTAATATGCACCATAGATTTTTGAAGAGCAGTTTTCCAAGGGATCAGAAAAAGGATTGCCAGGATGCCAAGTTACATCAACCTAACATATATTAAGTAACACAAATTGTACTGAGCACTGTGAATACAAAGAAAGGCAAAAATAGTCCTTGTGATTAAAGATGTACATTTTAATGGGGGGGGACAACATGAAAATAACTAAGTACATAATAATGTAGCAACCTACTATGTGCCAGGCACATACCCTCATTTTTATTTTCACAACAACCTTGAGAGGTACAAGTTATATATAGACTAGGTGGAAGGCAATCTGAGAAGGGAAGGCACTAGAAGCTGGGGAGGCCTGGGAATTAGAATTCTGCAGAGGTAGTTAACCCGTAAAAGATTGAGAGTAAGTGGGGGCAGCTAGGTGGCACAGTGGATAAAGCACCGGCCCTGGATTCAGGAGGACCTGAGTTCATATCTGATCTCAGACACTTGACACTAGCTGTGTGGCCCTGGGCAAGTCACTTAGCCCTCATTGCCCTGCCAAAAAAAAAAAAAAAAGAGTATGCAAGAATGAAATTCAGAAGGCACAAAGAAAAGTATTTCTGAGGAAGAAGAAAAAGAGGAATTGTCTAGAGGGAATGATGTGGATGCACATCAGATTTTTTTAAAAAAACAAAACATAGAAAATGAAAACAAGGACCAGTAACAAATATGTCAGTAAGAATAACATCAGAAGTACTCAAAGCTCAAGTGAGCCAAGCCTAATAAAAAAGCTATGGACAATGAAAGGGTTTTGTTTTGGGGATATTTTAGCAACATTGTGGGCAAGGGGGCTCAGAGAAGAGATACAGCCATGGTGTGGAGTGGCTGAGACAGTGAATGACTAGAGCCAGACAAGCAGAGCTTTCCAACTCATTTTCTTCTAACTTCCCCTTCTTTTCCAAGAAGAATGATCTTTGTGCGACAGAGGACAGAACACATGACTAATAGGGAGTGGGTATCCAAGATAAGGAAGGAGCTAGTAAGAGAACACTGACCATCCTTGATGAATTCATGCAATGGGGCCCAGGTGAACTGTGCCCCAAGATTATAAAAGAGTACACAGATGGGATCTTTGAAGATCCTGGCGAACAGGAGAGATACTTCAGAATTAAAAGGGAACAAACATCCCGATTCTCAAAATCAGGAAGAGAGTGGAGTCTGTATAAGTTGGTGAGCTTGATTTTAGTTCTTTACAAAGTTCTAGAAGACATTAAGTTGAGGGGTTGTGAACCTCTGGAAAAGAACACAGTAATCCCAAAGATCCAGCATGACTTCAATAATGCACCATGTCATTACCTTCATTACCATTTGTACATCGTTTATTAATTATTAAGCTCTTGCTGGGACCTAGGCACAAGAGTTAGAAAAAGAAAAAATGTCTCCACTCCCCAAGGAGCTCAAACTTTATCCAGGGAAATATTGTATCCATGTGGATAAATACAAAATGTAAACAAAGTAATTTTGGAGGACAAAGTTCTGCACCTGGTGGTGGCAGCAAACGAGGAAAGGCCTCCTGGAGGGGAAGGTGGCCTGGAAAGAAGACGGAGTTTCTAAAAGGCTGAGGAGAGAGTGCATTCCAGGCACAGGATGGGGAAGGGGAGAGGGAATGGCTCATATGTGACTGTGCCATAGAATCTGTGAAGGAAAAGTAAATCTAGAAGTGTAGAAACCAGATCGTGAAGGAGAGTTCTTTTTTGTTTTTTGTTTTTTTTATTCTGGAGGCCATAGCAAGCCACTGGAGCTTTTTGATCAGAGAAATGATAAGATCAAATTTGAGCTGTGTCCTGAAGGAAATGGATATTTTGCATGTGGGGATAGATTAAAGACCAATTAGGAGCCCATAAAAATAATGCAGAAGATTTAAAAACAAAACAAAACAAAACAAAAAAGGGTCAGCTAGGTGGCACGGTGGATAAAGCACCGGCCCTGGATTCAGGAGTACCTGAGTTCAAATCCGGCCTCAGACACTTGACACTTACTAGCTGTGTGACCCTG
Organism: Dromiciops gliroides; assembly: GCF_019393635.1. Taxonomy (NCBI): domain Eukaryota; kingdom Metazoa; phylum Chordata; class Mammalia; order Microbiotheria; family Microbiotheriidae; genus Dromiciops; species Dromiciops gliroides. The sequence goes on from NC_057863.1 coordinate 580,336,938, forward strand.
GGCAAGTCACTTAACCCCCATTGCCCCACTAAAATTTAAAAAAAAAAAAAAGTAATGCAGAAGAGAAGTGATAAGAGTGGTTTGGGGAGATTCTGAGAGATTGTGGAGAGAGAATCAACAAGACTTAACAACAGAGAGTGAAGAATTGAGGGTAACCCCGAGATCGATAGATCAAGGGAACATTGTAGGTATAGTTTACCTAGATTTCATTGAAGCATTTGACAGAGTCTCTCTTGCAATTCTTTACTTATCTCAGAGTATAATAAGCTAAGGATGTGGACCACCCCACCCCCTTTCCTGGAGGTCTCCAAGAAAAAAAAAATCCAATGTCTGACCTGTTGAAGACAGGTGGATGGCATTTTATTCAGGTATGTGTTGGATTGTGTGGCCTCCGAGGCCCTTTCCAACTCTAGAAAATGTCACGGAAGCTTTCCTTCATCCTATTGGTCAGTCAGGATGTTTCCCCTTGGATCTCATGTACCAATTCGTACCTCTCTAACACACTTGATGAAGCATGTCCTCCAAACCCACCCCTCCTCTAAAATGTCCATATTTCTGTTGAAAATAGCACTACTCTTCTAGTTTCCTTGGTTTATACTTTCAGCATTATTCTCAACCCAACTAGCCAAATAATTGTCTTGGCATTTCTACCTCTGCTCCATCACTCTCCTTCAAGCCCTTCTTTCCACTCACACCCTCAGACCGCCCCCACCTCAGTTCAGGTACTTATCATCTCTTGCCCAGAATTTTGCAATGGCCTCCCCACTTCAATCCCTCATTCTGTTCCCAAAGTGATTCCTCACTCCTCAGTTAACTCAAATGGCTTTCTGTTCCCTCTGGATTAAACCATAAACTCCTCTATTTGGCTTTTAAAGTTCTTCACAGTCTGGCCCTACACTAGCTTTCCAGCTTCCTGACACATCCCTCCCCTTCCCACTCTCTCCTGTCTACCAAACTAGCCCCTTCTTTGTTCTTTGCTCTTGGCACAGGCTCTCTCCTCAGTTTTGCTTTGCAGAATCCCCTCTTTTCCCTTAAGGCTCTGCCTAAGCTCCACTGCCCCTCCCAAGGTGGTTCTCTCCTTCCCTAACTGCCTGGTATTTGAGTACCTCATATTTCTTTTGTATTCATTCTGCATGTGCTCCCATATGTACTTGTGATCGCCCCTGACAAAAAGGTAAGTCTTTGAGGGAAGCACTTGTTTCCGTTTTTGTATTTCTATTCCCAGCACTTACCACAGTGTCTGGCACATAGTAGGCTCCTGATAAATGTTTGTCCATCAATTGACAATTGCAGTTCTCTCTTTGTGAGTTTTCTCTCTCAAAGGATCAGGACTGGATTGTTGCCGGCCCTCCAGCAGATGGCTCTGTTGATTGATCAAGGAATGCTTTCAAGAGGAAATATGGCATAATGGAGTATATTTGCTTTAGACTTGGTACCTAGCAGTTACGTGGTCACAAGTGAATTCTGTCAACTCTCGAAGCCTGTGTCTTAATAATGATAGCATCTCTAGGGGGCAGCTAGGTAGCACAGTGGATAGAGCACTTGCCCTGGATTCAGGAGTACCTGAGTTCAAATCCAGCCTCAGACACTCGACACTTACTAGCTGTGTGACCCTGGGCAAGTCACTTAGCCCCCATTGCCCCACCAAAAAAAAATAAATAAACAAACAAAAAAAATAATGATAGCATCTCTCACAAGATGGTTGGGAGGCTCAAATGATGTAAATCATGTAAAATGCTCTGCAAACCTTGAAGGGCTGTTTAAGTGTGGGCTGTTATCATGGCATAAATGACATTTGAGAGAGACCATGAAGGATGGGGGTAGTTTCCCACAGGCAGAGCTGAAGGGGGCAGGGCAGGGCAGGTTTGTTTTGTCTGCCTGCTTTGTGCCCAAGGCGCCTTGCTAAGGGATGTATAGGGGAGAAGAAAGTGAGTGGCTATAATCCAGTCCAGTTCAGAAGGGTGTGATACATCTTTCATAGAAAGGCAAAATGCTTTAAGTCTGGGCTTTGTGTTGGAAAGCTTCTTAGTGGAGAAGGGATTTCAGGAGCTGTGAGAATGGGTCAGCAAATAATTCCCGAGCACTTGCTCTGTGTGAGGTAAGCTCCGTGTTGGCCCAGGTTGTGAGTGAGTCAGGAGCAGGAATAGAGGCAGCCCCTGCTTCATCTTGGGGCCTGCGGAGATGATAGAGCTTGGTTAGCTGAAGGACAAGGCCAGGCAGGATGGGCTGTACAGCCTGGATTCAGAGTCCCAGCAGCTAGGCTGGCTTTTCCCAGAAGCAGCTGTTTTCCCTAAGAAGCCTCTTCTTCCCTCACTTGTAAACTTTCACTTAGTGCAGGTTTCATGAAAAGGACTTGGGCCAGTTTTGTTCATTCCTCTACCCTTCTCTCTCTCTCTCTCTCTCTCTCTCTCTCTCTCTCTCTCTCTCTCTCTCTCTCTTTCTTCCTCTTCCCCAGGATCCTTCAGCTTTGAGGTCCTTCCCCTCCATGCTGCAACCTGTGGAGAGAACTCCCCACCTCACCCAGTGTCACCCTCCTCCTCTTCATCCTCTTCATTATCCCCACCTCGGACTCCATCCTCACTGAACTCTGAGTCCCCTCGGGAGAACACACCCCCCCCTGCCTGGGTACAATGCCCCATCTGCCAGGGCCAGTTCCCAGCAAGGGAGGTGGCATGGCACGCCAGCAGGTGTGGGGAGCCCCCTGAGAACCCCTGGATGGGCCTGGACTAGACCTTTATGCCCCACGTGCTCTTGACTTCCTGCACACAGCCATCTTGCTAGATTCTAGGAATATGGAAGTACAAGCTACAAGAAAAGGCCAGAGGAAACATGAAGCCCTTGAGGCCAGGAATCTCAGCTCTCTCCCCACCCCCACCTTGATTTCCCATAAGGTTGTGGAAGAGCCTGAAATAGCAGAACTCAGGCCTGTGGGATTGCTGATAACACTGGGCTGAGCTTCATTACTATTCCAGGTTGCCATGACAGCTGTTGCCAGGGCACTTAGCTCCTTGCCAACCATCCTGCCCTTCTCCCAGGGAAGTCAATTTATAGTAATGGATAAACAGACACGGGCTATGGTGTTCTGCCTGGTGCCCCTCACCCTGGGGACAGAAAAGGACCTCAGCCTTGTTCCAGATATATTCAAATAGAAACTGAGGAACCAAGGAGTGATCATGCGATCCAGCAGAATCTGTCCTGGGATGTTAACCCTATGTTCCCCATGCCAAGAGGGAGGAGGCAAACAGTGAAGATGCTTCTTATGTAAAAACATCACATTTAACTCCAAGTCTTCTGGTGAGCTGAAAGTCAGATGATCTGAGATGTCAATTACTGGTCTGACTGTGTGACACTGAGTAAGTCATGAAACCTCTCAGGTCTCAGTTTACTCATTTATAACTAAGGGATTATTATTTTCACACCACAGTACTTGAGGGTTTTCGCAGGTACCCTGCAAATTTTGCTGTAATTTAAAAACTGACTTGTAAGCAATGAGACAGTAATCTCCATGAAGTATTGGAGGAAGGCTTCTTACCACCAAAGGCTTAACAGGACCAGTGGCTGAAGGGGATGATGGGCCCAAAAGAACTGTGAGGAGTTGAGAGCCCACAAGAAGGAGAAGGATCAAGGGCTGAAGCAGTCGGGAGGGGCTCAGATGGAGGGTCAGGGCTGCTCCCCAAAGAAAGGTCCCTCTCCTCCCCCAGTCCCCTACTGAGAGAAGGCCACCTGGAGCATCAAGCAGCACTGATGTTTCCAGGAAGGCCTGCAGGAGGAAGTCCCATTCTTGGAGGAATGGCTTCATGCTGAAGCAAGCACAGAAGAGAGTGAGCAAGACAGAGAGAAGTCTGGGAGGCATACCATATGGAGACTGGTTAAAGGCAGAATTAGGACCAATGATGGGGAGGTGCAAAGAAACAATTCAGTTTAATAAAAAGGAAAACATCTTGAAAACGGCCTTATCTTCCAGAAATGAAATGGACCATTCTGGAAGGCATTGCATTCCCCATTACTGGAGATCTTCCCATAGAAATTAATGACCGTTTGTTGAGGATTCTGTAGAATGGGTTCTCGTTTGGGTACAAGTTGGACTAAATAACCCCTGAGGGGCCTTTCAGTTCTGAAATTCTGTGATTCTAAGCCAGGAAGGGTATACAAGGTGTGCCCAGAGGACCCAGCGAAGCTTCCTCCCACTCTGCTATTCTTCCACAGTTGGTGTGACAGGGCCTGACTCCCACTCCACTCCAAACATGCTCTAATGCGTGTGTTTGCTCTCCAGGTCCCTGAGGGGCAAGGCAGGGGCAGAGGATGGGGAGCAGCTGGTCCTGGCAGGGGCAGGGCCCAGCACAGGGCGGGGTCTGGGTACATAAGAAAGAGTTGGGTATCCCAACAGGAGCAAACAGAACAGGAAGACCAGGAGGGCATAGCCATGGATTCACTCACGGTAAGGAGGTTCACCACTGCCCCCCTCTGCCTTCACTGAAGGTTTCCCTAAATCTTGGAATGGCACCTGCTCTTCTAGAAAGAGCCTGAGTTCAGCTATTTTAGACCAGTACTGAGAATTTTTTGGTTGGGGAGTTTAGAGACCCCTTCATCTTTTCAATATAGGGGTTGGGGGCAATAAGAGAACGCAAAGGCAAGAGGGGACCTAGGCCCAGGAAGTGTCGGGGTCCAGTCTACGGGAAGATATTAGAGGAATTGGAAAAAGCCTCAAAGGAGCAGTCTCCAGAAAGAAGCTCTGGGCAACTGTGTACCTGTTTACTGCTGCTTCAGGGAGGGGGCCCTGGACAGGAGGGCTCCAGGGATTCATTGCGAGTTGGGAGAGGGGGGAGAGCAGCTGGCAAGAAACAACAAGGGGGAGCAGGGACTAGGGTCTCTATTATTTCAACCTATAAAGTTGCTTATACCTAGATCAGGGTTAGGTGCAGACATCATGCTTAGCCTAGGCTTATCCAGGGGCCAGTGGCAGGATTAATTTTAGTGATGAAAGGGACCTTGGAGATAGATCCTTGGAAGCCAGGAGTCTTGGCTCCCAGCCCATCATATCAAATAGTCATCAAGGGAAGGAATAGGTGGGCATTCCTGCCCATCCTTGTTCATTGAACCCCTCTAAAATTTAGCCTATCTTCTTTCTGCCCCTGAGGCCCTAAACTAGTTTTGGTTGAGTGAGATACAAAGATGGATAGAGCTGGGCATGGTAGTACATACCTGTAATCCGTCTTACAAAGGAGCCTGAGGCTGGTGGATCAGAATTCTTGAGGATTCTGAGTTGCAATGGGCTATGCTGATTGTATGTGTCTGCTCTGATAAGTTTGGTGTTAATGTAGTGAGCCCGGGGTGGGATGGAGGGGTAACAAGGTTGCCTAAGGGGAGGGGAATAGGCTTAAGTGAGAAATAGCAGATCAAAACTGTGTAGATCAGAGGCCTGTGTATGGCCCCTGCACTTCCAGCCTGGATGAGATAAGGAGATCTGGTCTTAAATAAATTTTTTTAAACCACCAAAGGTTCCTAGAGAGATCTGAGCCCTGACTGACCTCAGACCCTTTATAAAATAAAACAAAAGTTAAGAGATCTTATTTTTGGCTCCTTGTGTTAATGCTTAAAGGGGGAATGGGAAAAGGCAAGGATTGCTTAGGGAAGAGGATTGAAGGGACAGGAGCTTGAGAGGTGGTAGTAGGAAGTGGGTGTGAGTCACTAGTGGGAGACAAATGGAGTAGTCACTAAGGGCAGGAAAGAAAAAGATATTAATCTTTTTCGTGGAAAAAAGCATCAGAGGTTAGGAATTGTAGGGAGTAGAGCTGGGCTGAGGGCGCCTTGGTGCAGGGGCAGGAGAATCAGATTAGAATTCTTGGAATCTCCTTTCCTCTAGCCCCAGCCTAACTGGAATGAGATCGTTAACCGGAAACTCCGCTTTCCTGCCCCACTGCTTGGTGCTATCCAGGAGGGTCAGCTGGGCCTGGTGCAGCAGCTGCTGGAAGCAGCAGGAACCGAAGCAAGTGGGGGTGGGGGGGGAGGAGGGGCCGGGGGGCCACAGCGTCAGCTGGAGGAGGCAGAGGACCGCTCTTGGAGAGAGGCACTGAACCTAGCCATACGGCTGGGCCATGAAGCCATCACTGATGTCCTGCTGGCCCAGGTCAAGTTTGACTTCAGGCAAATCCATGAAGCTCTCCTGGTGGCAGTGGATACAAACCAACCCACAGTGGTACGCCGCCTGCTGGCCAGGCTGGAGCGTGAAAAGGGCCGCAAAGTGGACACCAAGTCCTTCTCTCTGGCCTTCTTCGACTCATCCATTGATGGGTCCCGCTTTGCCCCTGGTGTTACACCGCTCACACTGGCCTGTCAGAAGGACCTGTATGAGATTGCCCAGCTGCTCATGAGTCAGGGCCATGCTATCGCCCGTCCCCACCCCATCTCCTGTTCTTGTTTGGAGTGCAGCAATGCCCGCCGCTATGACCTGCTCAAGTTCTCCCTCTCCCGAATTAACACCTACCGGGGCATTGCCAGCCGCGCCCACCTCTCCCTGGCCAGTGATGATGCCATGCTAGCTGCCTTCCAGCTCAGCCGAGAGCTCAGGCGTCTGGCTCGCAAGGAGCCAGAGTTCAAGGTTGGTCACTCGTGCCCCAGGATATAGTCAGAACCTTATTCTGGGTGTTCTAGGTGGGAGGGAAAGGATTGGCCCCTGCCTTCAGGGAACATCTGATCTAAGGGGGAGAGTCCCTTCTTTCAGGGATTCTCTGGTCTTCAATAGGAGGGGGTGGACACTGTTCCTGGTCTGAGTAGGAAGATGACCCTACAAATCAGGGAGCTTATATGATTTGGGAGACAAGACACATGAAGCATCCAACAGAAGTGCTGATTAAGGATCAAAATGGGTACAGGTTCTAAGGGTTCATAGTAGGAAGAGAGCAATATAGGGTGGAGTAATTGGGAATGACTTCATGGAAGGAGATTTGAACTTCAATTTGACTAATCAAAAGTGGGTAGAGTTATTCTTGGTCAAAGGCACAGAGATCGAGATATCTACAAAATTGGTAGGTTGAGGTGGAGATGATGGGGATAGGATTTTGAGAGAACAGGCCTGTCAGAAATAAAGGTTGAGATGGGTGAGATGTGGTCAGGAAGAGAGAGCTGAATTGCTCTTTGCTTGGCCCGAGGGGAAACAAAGGAAAATAGTTGCCCAAAGTGAGCTGCCTCTGAAGGCTTTCATCATTGGAAGGCTTTGAGTGGAAGTTGGAGAGAGGGGATTGCTTTTCAGGTACAGAATGGACTGGACAGATTCCTAGGTTTCTCCCTCCCCCCGCCCCTTCCCCCAGCTCTGAGATGTGATTCAGTGAATTGATCTGGTCTTCACCACAGCCCTGTGTGGGCAAGGCAGGAATGATTATCACCATTTTGAAGAGAGAGGTAACAGGCCCAGATATGGAATACCAAAGTCCCAGTATAGCACTCTGCTGTAACACATACATATTATATATACATATTGTATATTAGAGATGTATAGTCATATAATGTGTGTATGTATATATATATATACACACACATATATTATACAGGGAATGCCAATTTAAACTATCATGGCTTATTAAGCTATTAAAGCATAAAAATGCACTAAAACTTTTGGGAGACCCTGTATACATGTCATACATTATATAATATCTGATCATAATAGATGCATACACATATGTGTATTATATATAAATATTAATTATATAACTTACAAGGGAGTGTTCTGTTGCCAAGATGGGGGAGTACACATGTGTGTTTGTATCCACACACATAAACACATGTGTCTAGTTCTTCCCGTACAGTGCCTGGTACTTATAGTGGGTGCTTAATAAATACTTATTGATTGATTTATTGGTTATTCCATTTGACAGTTTTTCAGATACATGGATCGCGATCCCTAACCCTAACCCTAAAATGCTTTTCTTTACACTGATACTCCTATCCAATAACCCTCCCACATCCTGGCAACAGATCCCTCCCTTGAAAGGCTGAGGTAGAATTAAACAAACTGACACATCGACTATGTCTGGCAGCCTCTTTCTCATTCCATGCCTGTAGTTAGCCACTTCTCTAAGGAGAGAAGGAAGCTATGTATCATCTTCATTCCTTTGGAGTAAAAATTGGTCCACATACTTTCAGCTATACCACAAATTCTGTCAAAGATAACATTTCTCTAAGCCAGAAACCCTAGCCTGGATATCCCCCTCCACCGATCAGAGGAACTGTGAGGGATTTAGCTTCCCACTCTTCACTACCCCCAGCTGTGCTCCTCATCTGGAAAAAGGGCCTTGGGTTACACAAGACCATGGCTGTCTTTAAGGGTTTTCTTTCTTCCAAGAAACTCTGCCTCCTTTTAGGAAGAAACCAAGGCCTAACCCTCTGCACCCTTGATATGCTGCTATGTCATCAACATCACAAAATCACGGAAGGGCCCTCCTGAGTTTGAAGGGCCTTTAGGGAGTTTCTAGACTGATCCATACCTGAAGAAGGTTCTTCAGTATTACTGACAAATGGCCATCCGACTTTTGAAGGTATCCAATGATGTTCCCCATCACTCTTTCCTGAGACTAGACATTGTGCTTTTGGATGGTTGGTTTTAAGAAGCTTTTCTGTATACAGAGATAAATCCTTCCAGTGGGTACCATTGCCCCATTGTTCCTGGTTCCTTTGGGGCTAAGCATGACACATTTAGTTCTTCCAATGCTTAGCACAGTGTCTGGCACATAGTAGGCACTTAATGTTTAGTGACTGATTTTTCCACTTGACAGCCTTTCCACCATAAACATGCCTGTTGCTTTTACCTAATTCTGTCAATGGAGATCACCAGGAACAGGGTCTCCAGGACCCTGGAGTGCTTAGAGAAAAGTGGTTCCTCATGCCCCAGATAGCCTGCTTCCTTGGCCAGGGCCCCTAGTCCCCGGCAACAGAAAGTGAAGCTAAAGACAGTACAAAGTTCAGTTAGAGATGACCCAGGCTGAAGGCAGAGGGAACAAGGGCTTAAGGCAGAAAAGACGGGGTTTGGATGGAGGTGACTTCAAGTTAAAGCAGAGACACTTCAGAGTTTGCACAGCAGCTGAGGAGACTCAAAGCCGCTGTGGTCCTGGGGGACCCAGGCTGGCATGGTATCCTCTTTCTCATCTCATAGCCGGAGTACATTGCCCTGGAGCAGCTGAGCCAGGACTATGGATTTGAGCTGCTTGGAATGTGCCGCAACCAGAGCGAGGTCACTGCCGTACTCAACGACCTGGGCGAGGACAGTGAAACTGAGGCCGAGGGCCTGGGCCAGGCCTTTGAGGAAGGAATCCCCAACCTGGCCCGCCTGCGCCTAGCTGTCAACTACAACCAAAAGCGGGTCAGATTCTGTTCTCCCTGCCCCTATTCTTCTGTTCCCTCATGCTATCCAGCCTAAGACCCCAACTTGGGCTGGGGTAGCCCCTGCATCATCAAAACTCAACTTGAGAGGCAGCTAGGTGGCGCAGTGGATAGAGCACCGGCCCTGGATTCAGGAGGACCTGAGTTCAAATCTGACCTCAGACCCTTGACACTTCCTAGCTGTGTGATCCTGAGCAAGTCACTTAACCCCAATTGCCTCACCAAAAAAAAGAAAGAAAGAAAGAAAACTCACCTTGAGTCCTGGCCCAGATCCTAACCCCTTCCCCCTAGCAGCAGCCCCCAGCATCCTCCTTTCTAACCCTTAGACCCTAGCCCAGGCAGCCCACAACTCTGCCATATTCTGGTCCCCCATTCTAGCCCTCAAACCTGGCCTCCCCTTCCTGTTCTTAGTTCCCCCTCACCCTGCCTCACCCCAGTTCCCTCTCCCTGTGCCTAAGACACCTGAACCTAGGTTCAGCTTAACCTACACCCCCATTCCAGTCTTCCCAGCTCCCATCTCACTCTTACTTTTCTTCAATGCTGATTGATGCTTTCTTTCTGCTCCCTGCCCTATCTCTGATCCCATATATGAATCCACACCTCACCCCACCCCACCCCACCCCCGCCAGAATTTCTGGCCTGGGGCTACTAGCTTCCCTCCATATCCAGTGTATCCTGCCTTTTTTCCTTTGTCCTTTTCACCTAGTCTCTGAATCTCCCAGGGCCCCTTCCCAAGTGCTCTTTCCTGATGCCTTCCTCAGGATTCCAGGTGTACTCCCAGCCATGAAATACCTTTCTATTGGCTCCCTCTACTACTGTCCTCACCGGAAGTGCTGAAAATGCCGATAACTCCACCATGTGTTACTCAGTGATTAACAAACTTTCACCAGCCAATCCCTTCCCCATCTCAGAAATTTTGTTTGTTTGTTTTTTGTTTTGTGGGGCAATGGGGGTTAAGTGACTTGCCCAGGGTCACACAGCTAGTAAGTGCCAAGTGTCTAAAGCCAAATTTGAACTCAGGTCCTCCTGAATCCAGGGCCAGTGGTTTATATACTGCGCCATCTAGCTGTCCCCCATCTCAGAGATTCTGAATCCCTGGCTGTCATTATTCAAATCCATTTCTCCACCTACAACTGTCTGCTCCCTTATTCCCATCCTTCCCAAATCAAGGCCACCTTCCCTTTCTGCTGTGCTCTTCTGGAATGCCTGCTTCATAGGTGACAAACTTGCTTTTTATTTTCCTTTCCCGCCTCTTCCATCCTCTGGCTCCTGAAGACACAGCTTCCCTGGCAACCCTTTCCAGCACTGGCCTCACTTTCTACTCGTTCTCTCTGACCCACTGGTTGAAGTGGAGGAGTTGGAATATTCTTTGTTCCCTATTGCTACTTCCAAGCTCTCTCTACCACCATCACCTCTATGATTTACTCAATCCACATCTATCACCCAATCAGATTTCTGGTAGTTATTGTCTACTGACTTCTAAGATGCTTTCCTTCTTTCCTCAATGAGTTCAGTGCCTTTATACTAGGGGACATCAACATATATATTGATACTCCTCTACTTGGTCATTTCCCATGACCTACTCCTCCACCCTGACTCAGTTACACAGAGATGGCCATACGTACCTCTGTTTTTGTCATCATCCACAAGTGTTTCACTTCTAGGTTCCTGAACTCTGAAATTTTCTTATCTGATCACAATCTGTTATCCTTCTGTCTCTCCCTCTGCCTTGCAACCCCAAACCTTGTTTTAGTTCTCGGTATGACCACCAATTCCTCCAGTACTCAGTTCTTTCCCAGGATTGACTATATTCTTCCTCTTTCCCTGTCTTGACCCATTAACGAACCAGTTCGCCTCTGCACTGTCCTCTCTAGTTCATTGCCCCCTTATCCTATCATCTAACCCAGCCAAGCCTAAGCCTTGAGGCTACTGCCATCTGTTGCCTTTGCTCCTACTAACATCCTGAGGAACAAAGAAGCTATACCGGATCCACTTTAAATCTGTTATATAATCTCAACTGTACCTTCACTGTCACAAGGCAATCATTTTACACTTCCCCATTTGACTTACCATCCCACTCATCACAGCCCCTTTTTCCAAACCTTTTCATCTCTCCTCAGATCTCCCATAGCTTCCTCTCCCTCTACCCTCTCAGCTGAGAACCTTGCTTCATATCTCCCTGGGAAAATGGAAACCATTTCCTGAGAGCCCTTTCTTTTCCCTCCTTCCTCATCTTACAATACCTGGAAGGGGCAGCTAGGTGGCAAAGTGGATAGAGCACTAGCCCTAAAGTTGGGAGGACCCAAGTTCAAATCTCAACTTAAACACTTACTAGCTGTGTAACCCTGGACAGGTCACTTAGCCCCAATTGCCTTAAACATCCAGGGCCATCTCCAGTCATCCTGATTTATATTTTGCCACTATACCCATATGGCTCTGGAGGAAAGAGTGAGGTTGGTGACCTTGCATAACCCTCTTTCACTTAAATCCAATTCACTGGAAGTAATGACATCACCCCGATGTCATGGTCCTCTTCAAGAATGAATGACGGGGGCAGCTAGGTGGCGCAGTGGATAAAGCACTGGCCCTGGATTCAGGAGTACCTGAGTTCAAATCCAGCCTCAGCCACTTGAGACTTACTAGCTGTGTGACCCTGGGCAAGTCACTTAACCCTCATTGCCCCGCCAAAAAAAAAAAAAAAAAAAAAAAGGAATGAATGACAAACAAATAACAACAACAACATGACCTGGATGCTTTCTGCCATTTTCCTTTCCTTCACTCCTGTCTCTCACATGGAGAGGTGGCCGTTTTCCTTGCCAACACCAACCCCTCTACATACACATCATCCCATTCCATCCTGTCTTCTCCAGCAGATTCCCCCTTCATCATTCGCACTCTCACTTATCTTCAACCTTTCCCTGTCTGTTGGCTACTTCCTTAATTCCTACAAACATCCCCCATGCTCAAAAGATGCTTACTTGTCCCCATAGCAATCACCCCACTTCTTGTTTTGTGGCTGAACTTTTTGAGAGGATTAACTACAATTGATGTTTCCACTTCCTTTACTCTCGCTCTCTTCTTAACTTTCTGGAATATGGCTTCTGATCTTGTCATTCAGTCAGTTTTCTCCAAAGTTACTAATGATCACTCTCTCTCTTTCTCTCTCTTTTTTTTTTTAGCGAGGCAATTGGGGTTAAGTGACTTGCCCATGGTCACACAGATAGTAAGTGTTAAGTGTCTGAGGCAGGATTTGAACTCAGGTCCTCCTGACTCCAGGGCTGGTGCTCTATCCACTGCACCACCTAGCTGCCCCTAATGATCTCTTAATTTAGCCTTTTCTCAGTTTTCATCCCTCCTAACTTCTCTGCAGGCTTTAATCACCTTTATCTTCTTCTCTCTAGATTTTCATGATGCTACTCTCTCTTTGTTCTCCTCCGCCTTACCTGACTGCTCCTTCTCAGTCTTATTTGCTGGATCTTTGTCTAGGTCATTCCCACTAACCTTGGATGTGTCTCAAAGCTCTGTCCTGGGCCCTTTTCTCCCACTATATTATTTATCTTGATCATCTCATTGACTCTAATGGATTGAAGTATTATCTTTACACAGATGATTCTCAGATCTAATTCCCAGCCCTAACCTCTCTACTGAACTCCAGTCTCACATTCCAGCCACCTAGTGGATATCTCCAACTAGATGTTCCATAGAAATCTTATATTCATTATGTCCAAAACAAAACTCCTTATCTTTTCTTCCAAACCCTCCCCTCTTCTGAACTTCCCTATTACTGTTGAGGATACCACCATCTTTCCAGTCAGGCTTGCAATCTAAGTACCATCTAAGGACCTCCCATATCCAATTTATTCCCAAGTCTTATCATTTCTATGTTTGAAACATCTTTCATATATACCTCCTTCTCTCCTCTAACACTGCCACTGCCCTAGTGTAGGCCCTTATCACCTCTCAACTACTATAATACCCCACAGATTGCCATCTTTCCATTCCAGTCTTTCCTGCACTTTGTCAAATTGATCTTCCTAAAGAGCAAGTCTGACCATGTCACCCCTGTTCAATAGACTCCAGTGCCTTCCTTTCACCCCCCAGTATCAAAATCCTCTGTTTGGCATCACAACTTGACCTTTTCAGTCACTTTATACCTTACTCACCCCAGGTACTCTGTCATACAATGACACTGGCCTCCTCGCTTCTCCTTGAATAAGGCACTCCATCTCCCACGTCCAAGCATTTTCTTTTTTTTTTTTTTTAGTGAGGCAATTGGGGTTAAGTGACTTGCCCAGGGTCACACAGCTAGTAAGTGTTAAGTGTCTGAGGCTGGATTTGAACTCAGGTCCTCCTGACTCCAGTCAGGAGTCTATCCACTGCGCCACCTAGCTGTCCCATGTCCAAGCATTTTCACTGGTTGTCCCCTATACTTGGAACACTCTTCCTCATCCTCTACCTTCTGGCTTCCTTCAAGTCCCAACTAAAACCCCACCTTCTATAAGAAATCTTTCCTGCTCCCCTTTAATGCCAGGGTCTTCCTTTTGTTGAGGAGTTACCAGCAATCCTGTATATAGCTAGTTTGTACTTTGTCTTTCCCCTCCCTCTCCACTTAGAGGAGCTCTTTAAACTTAGAGGAGCTCTTTAAACTCATGAGAAACTATCTTTTGCCTTTCTTTGTATCCTTGGTACTCAGCACAATGCCCAGCACATAGTAAGCTCTTAATAAATGCTTGTTGGTTGACTAAAACTCAAGATTATAAGATTTGAAACTAGAATAGATATAATTTAATTTAATTTTTGATTGACACTTTTTGTTTTTATGTCACATTCATTTCCAAGTTGATCTCTTCTTCTCCCTACCCACTGTCTTCTTTGATAAGAAGGAAAAAAAAAATCCGTTCAGCAAAATCAAACAATTCATTCAGTTTTGTCAGACATAATATTCAACACCCATAGTTCCTTCCCCACCTCTGTGATGAATGGAGGAAGAAGTATCTTCTCATCATCTCAGGATTAATTATGGTCACTAAATAATATTCTGTTTTGTTGTTCTTTGTTTACATTGTTTTAGTCATTGTGTATATTATTTTCCTGATTCTGCTTATTTCACTCTGCATCAATTCACTTAAATCTTCTCAAACTTTTTTGAACTCCTTATATTTCTTTCTTTTTTGTGAGGCAGTTGGGGTTAAGTGACTTGCCCAGGGTCACATAACTAGTAAGTGTCAAGTGTCTGAGGCTGGATTTGAACACAGGTCCTCCTGAATCCAGGGCCAGTGCTTTATCCACTGTGTCTCCTAGCTGCCCCCTCCTTATATTTCTTAACCACAGTTTTAAGCCCCTCATTTTAAAGACAAGGAAACTGAGTTCCAAAACCATTAAGTGCCTAAAGTCTCAGCCTAGCCCTTCTGCTGTTACTGACCCCACTTAAGTTCAGACCCCACCAGTTTATCAGCCTCAGGCCTTCTTCCTCTACCCCAAGTCCTTCTATCCCATTAACAACACCCTAAGCCACAGTCCCTAGGCTTCTCTGACCTCTTCCCCTCTTTCCCTTTAGGCCACTTGGGGTTTAGAGTCAAAGGACAGCCTCAGGGAGCAGAGGGGCCAGCCTGAGGTAGGGTCATAGTGGGGATGACCCAAGCCACCTCCTCACTCTCCTATCTCTGCTCAGTTTGTAGCCCACCCCATCTGCCAGCAGGTCCTATCCTCCATCTGGTGTGGAAACCTAGCTGGCTGGAGGGGCAGTACCACGGCCTGGAAGCTGTTTGTCTCCTTCATCATCTTCCTCACCATGCCCTTCCTGTGCCTGGGCTACTGGCTGGCACCCAAGTCAAGGGTAGGTGCCCTTATCCCCTCCCATTGTCCTCCACTCCTTTCCCTTCTGTTCCAGGTAAGTCAGGTAAGCAGTTCCAGGTAAGTCAGTTCAACAAAGGGTCATCGGATCATAGACCTAAAGCTAAAAACAGAACCCCCCCCCTCATTTTACAGATGAGGAAACTGAGGCCTGCAGAGGCTAATTTACATGTCTATAGTCACTTTAAATGACCAACCTAGGACTTGAACTCAGGTCCCGTTTCTCCAAGGTCAGTGCTCTTTCTTTCTTTTTTTTTTTTTTTACGGGGCAATGGGGGTTAAGTGACTTGCCCAGGGTCACACAGCTAGTAAGTGTCAAGTGTCTGAGGCCGGATTTGAACTCAGGTACTCCTGAATCCAGGGCCGGTGCTTTATCCACTGTGTCACCTAGCTGCCCCCGTCAGTGCTCTTTCTACTGGTCATTAGTGAGTGGGATGGGAAGTACACCCACTGACCCCTGTAATAGAGACTCGAGGAGAAAGGAGGCCAAAGCACTGATTTTATTTCTTTCGAAAGAAAGGTGTACCACACTCACTGGGACAACCAAGAGGTGTGACACACCGAGATTAGGAAACCAAGCAGTTTTTATACTCTTTACAGACATCTAATTTGAGCAAAATGCGGTAATTGGGTTAATACTATATGTTCAGCAATAAATCTTTCTCCTGGGTTGTTCAGCGATAAGTCTCTCTCCTGGGTCAGAGTGCCCCAACCTCAGGGGTTCAGCAAAATTTCCCATTTCAGCAACAATTTATCATATCTGCATCATATCTCAGTGCAGACCCTATGAAACAATTTTTAAGTTGATATGCCTATATTTAGAAAGGGGGATAGTAGCTTCCCATTATTGCCTCTCTCTAAAGAAAAAACAGAGTGAGAGAGAGAAATAGGGGGCTCTAAGGGGCTTTAAGACTTTGAGATCAGATCACTAGGCCGAAGCGGGGGCGGGGGGGAGGGGGACACTTTCCATCTCAGTGGAGGGTCATATCTCTATGTCCCTCTCATTAGGGACCTGCTCGATACTCAGCACTATGTTCTTTCTGGCCTTCAGAATGCAGCCCAGGTCTCACCTCCTTCAGAAAGCCCTCTTTGATTACTTTGCCCATTCTGATCTCCCCCTTGTAAACTAAAAACAGTAGCTTCCATTTCTGCAGAACTCTAAGGTTTACAAATCAACTTCCTCAGAATGCCAACAATCAGTTTCCATGAGAAGGGTAATGAGAGCAAGGAATGTGTTTTTGTCTCTCTTTGCATCTCCAGAGCTTAGCATGATGCCTGGCATATAATAAATACTTAGCAAATGCTTATTGATGATAACTCACATTTATCCCAATGAATGAAATTCGTGAAAAAGCATTAATTAAGTACTTGCTATGTATAAAACACTGTGAGAGTCACTGGGGGTGCAAATAGAGGAGGACTGTCCCTGCTCTCACATTCCATTTGGTGGAGAAAACATAGATAAGAGGCTTTAGCTATAAGTTATATGCAGTGAGAAAGTTTATGTTGGTACATCTTCTTGAAGGCCATTTCCATTGATAAATCAACCATATCTATTTCTGAAGTTGAACCCTTTGACTGGGCCAAGAATCTTGGTAGGGAGACCTTTCTTGTCTGGTCTTAAGTAGCTGTGGCTGCTAAGGAAGGTTGAGGCAGGGGCTACAGACCCTGCAGAAGCAATTTACAGGGAGCATCTCCACAAGGGCTTCTCCCCCTGGCTGGCAACAGGATGGGTGGTCTGGGGATGGGTGTGGGATAAAGGGAGAAGGAATACTCTTAAGGTTTACTTATCTCGTCCATAGACATTTGGTCCGTGGCTGATGGTAGCTAGCTCCAGATGAGGCTACATCTCCACAAGGGTTGCTCCTCTGGAGAATATCTGCAGGGTTCAGGCTGGTGACAGGATTGGTGGCATGGGGGAAGGCAGGCATTACTATTCCTGGGGCTGATGGGCTTCCCTGATTGTGCGTGGCAATTGGCTGATAGTAGGTGTTGGTGGCTGCAGGGATGGCAAACCCTGCCTCCAGAAGGGTTGCTCCCCTGGAAAATGGCTGTGGGGTCCAGGCTGGTACCAAAGTTAGTGGCTTGGGGACACAGCAATTAACAGGGCTCTTGGTTTCTGGTTCCTGGGCTATCTCTCCAACAGCATCTGAGAAGAAGTGGTATTTAGATTGTTAGTGGTGATTTAGCCTACCTAGTACAAGATGCCTCCTGTCACTTCCCCAGAAGCCTTTGCAGTTCAGATATGATACTTTCCTCTTACCATTCCTGTTTTACAAAGGGTAAAACTGAGAATTAAAGGGGTAAAGGAATTAACCTAGGGCCAAATGGCTAGTAAGATTTGGCCTCAACCTAGGCATTTTGATTCTAAGACCAGAGGGCTCTTTAGAACACCCCAAACTCTCCCATAGCACTTACAGTTCATGCCTCTCATGGGACCCTTAGCATAAGTAACCTGGGTTTACTTGACTTTTTAAGTTCTGTCTCCTTAACTAGACCATGAGTTCCCTGAGGGCCAGAAATGGATATCAGGATTTATACTCTGAAGAGACCTTAGAGATTATCTAGTTCAATTCCTTCCTTTTACTCATAATATGCTTACCACTGCCTGCCCTTCCTTCTATCTTCCCTAGAGCACCCAGCACATGGTAGAAGCCCAACAAATATTCCTAAAATAAATGATGGAGAAAATCTGGACCATCCTGGGAAATGGGATGGGTAGAGGTGTATTACTTGGGTCCCAGCTGGTGGAAGGTCGCTGTTGAGAAACTCTACCACTAAAGCCTCAAGTCTTTGTCCAGGGGTTTTTACTCCTTAAAAGGCAAATCCCCCAGAGAGGGATCTTATTGAAATCTATCGTCACTACTCAGTGTGAGGAGTCTCTGTGGCTTTTCTAAGAGCTGGATCAAAGAGCAAAGGGAGGACAGAGCAGGCAGGCTCTTCATGGAAGAGGTGGAGGAGAAAAAGTCAAACAATTAGTTTTTATTAAGTGCTTACCATGCAGGCACTGTGCTAAATGCTGGGGCTGCAAAGAAAGGTAAAAGACAGTCCCTACTCTCCCAGCTCCCAGTCTAAAGGGTACAAGATGAAAGGCTGATAGAACTGAAGACAAACTTCACCAGCTTTAGAGTTTGGCTAAGAACAGGAACTAGGACTAGAGCCTGAAGCTGGGACCTTATATAAACTCAATACTGAAGCAGTTAGATATTGAAGTTTATGGTTGGGCCTGTAATCAGGAAAACCTAAGTTCAAATCCAGCTTTCAGACACTTACAAGTTGTGTGACCTTGGACAAGTCATTTAACCTCTGCCTCAGTTTCCTCAATTGTAAAATGGGGATAATGTCAGCACCTATTTTAGTGGTTCTCATCATTATCATTTTTATTATAGACATCAGTATAACAATGTGAGCCCCCCAAAAAAGCCCCTATCATGTCAGGTTGCATGCTCATAGGAGATATGCTTGAAGAAACTGTTGGTATTTAGACTTGGTAGGAAGACAGGATAATTATGTTTAAGTATGTAAGGACTGTCCCATGAAAGAGGGATTAGATTGGGGTGGCTAGGTGGCACAGTGGATAAAGCACCGGCCCTGGATTCAGGAGTACCTGAGTTCAAATCCGG
Organism: Dromiciops gliroides; assembly: GCF_019393635.1. NCBI lineage: Eukaryota > Metazoa > Chordata > Mammalia > Microbiotheria > Microbiotheriidae > Dromiciops > Dromiciops gliroides. Next base: position 580,355,786 of record NC_057863.1, read on the forward strand.
CCTCAGACACTTAACACTTACTAGCTGTGTGACCCTGGGCAAGTCACTTAACCCCAATTGCCTCACTTAAAAAAAAAAAAAACAAAAAACAAAGAGGGATTAGATTTATTATGCTTGACCTCAGAGGAGAAATTTATGTGGGTGGGGTATGGGAAGGAGAGATTTGTACAGAGGGCAGATTTAGACTTAATAGGAGGAAAACATCCCCGATAATTAAAGTTATCTCAAAGTAGAATGAGCTACCTGGAAGAAGTGGGCTTCCTGAGACATCTTCAGTAGAAGGTTGGACGACCATTTATTGATTATGTTTTAAAGGGGATTCCTATATAAAAATAGATGGTCTCTGAAGGTAGGTGATTTAAAAATAATAATAATAAAGGAACAGGGGTGTTGGGAAACTCATGGAGGTAAAGTGACTTACCAAGGTAACATAGATAAGAAGCGTCAGAGCTAGGACTTGAACACAGATCTTCTGATTCCAAGTCTAGTCTACTGTACTTGGTGAGTGGGTTGGTGGATTGGTCTGGCTTAGGTTGAGTTAGGTTCAATTGGGTTGAGTTGGGCCGATATGAGGTTGAGTTGGGATAGGATGAATTGGGTTGGGTCAGGTTGGAAGGGGTTGAGTTGGGTTGTGTTGGATTGCATTGGTTCGGATAGAGTTATGCTGGATTGGGTTGAGTTGGGTTGGTTTCTATGACATATTCTTAAGTCTATAGGAGATCACTGTTGGCTGGTATAGTTAAAGAATTCTGAAGGAGATAAGAGATCAATTGCTGGGTTGAGAAGGCTCACAGTTACTCCTCTCCCTGCAGCTGGGTCGTCTGCTGAAGATCCCAGTGCTAAAATTTCTTCTACACTCAGCCTCCTACCTATGGTTCCTCATCTTTCTGCTGGGAGAGTCACTGGTCATGGAGACTCAGCTGGGTACCTTCAAGGGTCGCAGCCAGAGTGTCTGGGAAAACTCACTGCACATGATCTGGGTTGCAGGTATGGGCATTGAGGGGGGAAGGGAAGGGTCCCCATGGCTGGAGATCCCTCACCCTGTATGGGGACCTCAGCTCAGGGACCCTCGGGGGTGACCCAGAACAATGTCACTCTTCCCCAAGATATCCTTGATGAGACAAAAAAGTAATCATGGTTTCCCTGAGTCTTCTCTAAGCTAAGCATACTCAACCTGTGAGCCTCAGCCTTCCTCTATCCCTTACATTCGCTCTATACCTTTAAAAGAATTTCATAGGATTTAGACCAGGATGTTTTATTTTTAGCACATCTAGTTCACTCCCCTCATTTTACAGATGTAAAAACTGTCAGAAAAGTGAAGTGACTTGCTCAAGATCACACAGGTAGTAAGCAGCAGAGTGGGCATTTAAACCAGCGTCCTTCAACTCTAAATCCAGTGCTCTGTCCACTAACTCCCCTTTCTGGGTCCCAGAGGCAATCCCTTCATGGTAGCCGATGAAGTTAGGCAGCATTTTGTAATGAATGGAAAGAGTATCAGAGGACCTGAGTTTGAGTTTTGGTTCTGACATTTCAATTAAACAAATCAACATTTATTATTAAACACCTACCAGGATACAAAGATAAAACTGAAACAATTCCTGCCCTCAAGGAACTTACGGTTTCATGAAGGGGAATGTTAGGGGTAGTTGCAACATGTACACATATAATTAAGCACAAAATATTTACACAGTAAATACAAAGTAATTCTAGGAGTTTCTAGAAGCTGCAGGGGTCAAGAAAGGCCAAATCAAGTCAAGTCAAGTTAACAAGCATTTATTAAGGGCTTATGGGCCAGGCACTGTGCTAAGCACTCAGGATACAAAGAAAGGCAAAAACACAGTACCTGCCCTCAAGGAGGTCACATTCTAATGCAAAAAACTATGTACATACAAGATGATATAGGTATACTTATATCTATATAGAAAAGTGGAAGTAATCTCAGAGGGAAGGAAGGTCCTAGTGGTTGGGGGAACTGGCACCAGCCCTGGATTCAGGAGGACTTGAGTTCAAATCCAGCCTCAGACACTTGACACTTACTAGCTGTGTGACCCTGGGCAAGTCACTTAACCCTCCTTGCCCCTCCCCCCCCCCCAAAAAAAGGTAGGCTTTGAGTTGAGTCTTAAGGGAAACTAGAGATGCTAACTGCAACCACAGACAAGTCCCTTTCTATCTCTGGGCTTTGGGTGTTTTCCCCCTCTGTAAACGGGGTTGGAACAGAATAAAGAATCTCTAAGGTCTCTTCCAAATCAGAAAGTCTCTGGTTCTATGAGGGATCCCACCCTGGGGAGAGACCTGAGCCCCAGGCTGAGCTCTTGCTATCCTGGCTTCTGGCCACAGGCTTCCTGTGGTTCGAATGTAAGGAGGTGTGGATTGAGGGCCTGAGAAGCTACTTCCTGGACTGGTGGAACTTCCTGGACGTGGTCATCCTTTCCCTGTACCTGGCTGCCTTTGCCCTCCGAGTGCTTCTAGCGGTATTGGCCAGGCTGCACTGCCAGGCTGCTCCGGACGGTGCTGCCTGTCGCTACTTCACCACATCTGGTGAGTGCCCTGCCCTGAAGCTATTACTCCCTTTGTTCCAGGACCCCGACTTCTTGACTCCCAAGCCCCCAATTCCCAAACATTCCCTCCTTGGCAACTATTAAGTCTTCCAGGAGCCTTCTGAATCCCACAAGGCCTCTACCCTGCAATATCTCAGCTCTTCAGTGTCTTCCCAACCCCCCAGTTTTCCCACCCTGTCATTTCCCAGACCCCCAGTTCCTTCACCCTGTGATCTCTAAGCCCTCCAAAGCTTGAAATCTTACTATGCCCTGACCCTGTAAATTAAAATGTTATTTTAGTTTCTCAGTGAACAAAATCTATTTTCTCTCCCTCTCACTTTCCCCTCATTGAAAAAAAGAAAGAAAAAACCCTTGTAACAGAGTCAAGCAAGTACCCTGTGATTTCTAAGATGCTTTCTACCAGGCCTCTCCTCTATCTTATTCCCGGGTTTCCTCATAAGAATTCTATTTTCTTTTCTTTTAAAAAAATTTTTTTTGGGGGGTGGTGCAATGAGGGTTAAGTGACTTGTCCAGGGTCACACAGCTAGTAAGTGTCAAGTGTCTGAGGCCATATTTGAACTCAGGTCCTCCTGAATCCAGGGTCTGTGCTTTATCCACTGTGCCACCTAGCTGCCCCCTCTATTTTCTTAATAGACAGTGGTGCTCTGACCCTTTCCCTAGCCCACAGCCTCCCTACCCTGGGGTCCCTAGCTCTCCAAGGTCTTCATAGACTCATTATGCCCTTAACCAGTTATCTCTAGGCCTCCCTAGCTTAATGACACCCCACCCTATGATCTCTACCCCCTAGATCCACAACAGTTTTGCAATATGATGTGCTGCTACCACATGATGTTCCCACCTCTTAAAACCTCTCTGGCCCACCCTCTCAACTTTAAGTCTCTCCAGCCAGAAAATAATGATAATAATGGCAACAACACCTGACATTTCTAGATTTAAAATTTAAGTATTTTACATCTATTATTGCCTTTGATTCTGATAGGTTGGTGCTGTTATTGTCCCCCATTTTATATATGAGAAGGCTGGAGATCAGGGAAAATAAGTAACTAGTCATACAGCTAGTAAATGTGAGGCAGGATTTGAAGTCAGATCTTTCTGATTTCTATATTTAGTGCTGGAAACTGATGGGCTAGACTTAAAGATCATTGCATATTAGTAGCTAGGTGACCCAGTGGATAGAGAGAAAGACCTGAAGTCAGTAAGACCCATGTTCAAATCTGGTCTCAGACACTTAATAACTGTGTAAACTTGAATGAGTCACTTAACCTCTGATTGCCCAAGTTTCCTCATGTGTAAAATGGGGATAATAATAGAACCTATTGCCCATGATTGTTGTGAAGATGAGATAATATGTATAAAGCTCTAGACAGTAAGATGAAGTCAATAAAAACAGGATTAGGTTAATAAAACAAATTGTTAAGACAAGATAAGGGATCAGTGAGAAGAGGGAAAGGAAAGGAAATTAAGTGTGGCTGACAGGTGAGGAAGAGAGTAACCATTCTGGAGCTCAAAGCGCCCATAAGTAGTTTGCCAGACAGTTCTACAGGGAAGGCTCTAGCAAACACCCTGTAAAATAGGTGGGTTAATCCATCACCCCTCCTAGAGCCAGAGAATGTCATTCTAATCCCTAGGGTGGTATTGGGGAATCCTGACCTGCTACCATTCTACATCTCCCCTTGAACAGAGCGCAGTGAGTGGCGCACAGAGGACCCCCAATTTGTGGCTGAAGTTCTGTTTGCCATCACCAGCATGCTGAGCTTCACCCGCCTGGCCTACATCCTGCCTGCCCATGAGTCTCTGGGCACCCTGCAGATCTCCATTGGCAAGATGATTGATGACATGATCCGGTAAGGGCGGTCTCTAACTCAGTTCCCTGGGCTCTTCAGGACTCCATGCAGGAGAGGGGGAAATAAGCTCTTCCTGGTGACTTCCATCAAACTCCATTGTCTTGGGAAGACCTGGTCATTTGCCCTGGCCTGCCTCCCCACCAGCTCTCCTCCCGTCATGGAAGAGCATAACTCTGGTTTTAACCCTTACCCAAACTATAATCTGAAACCTGCCCTCAGTCCACATCTTGACTTTAACAGTGACCTTGACTGCATTCTAAAAATAATGGAATCCCCAAATCTCTATGTTGGCAGGAACTTCAGAAGGCATTAAATCCAGTCTGAGCAGGAAAATGAATTTTGGAATTTCCTCTTCTATCTTAACCTTTCCATGACTTTAACACTGATTCTGACCTTATCCTATCACCCTAGTTCAGAAGTTTTTAAACTGCAATAGTCCATGGACCCCAGGGAATCTGTAAAATAGAATAGGAAAAAACTACATCTTTATTTTTACTAACTGCAATTGGAAATTTAATATTTCTTTCAATTGCTTAAAAAACCTTATTCTGAGAAAGAGCCCATAGACCTCAGCAGACTGACAAAGGGGTCCCTGACATAAATAAGAAGAAGCCCTGTCCCAATTATAACCCAAGCCTTCCCCTGACAAGGGATCCATGAGATACCTTATGTTGACCCTGAGTCATCCCAATTCTATTCTCACCTCTACCCAGACATTAACCTTTATCTGAACTCTCATCTACCCCCACCCTGTCCTCCTGAAGGTGACCTTCAATTGAGCCCTCACCCCAATTCCATCCTGACTTTAACAATTCATTCTGAACCTTACTCTGACCGGAACCCCAACCCTTAACCCATTCTACTCATCATTTTGAACCTATCCCTGACCTTTGCCCTCACTCCAATCCCATCATCACTTATCCTGACACTAAACTGGAGCTGTAGTTGAGTATTCTTACTTAACCAACATTCTACCCACTCTGGTCCCTCCTGGCATGCCTCTTCTCCCAGAGACTGAGGATGGTGTTGGGGATGGAGATGAGGGGAAAGGACAAGAAAAAGAAGCCAAGGGCCCTCCTTGACCAAAGCCTGACTTCTCTTAGAGTCTATTATCACATGTCTGCCCCTTCTCCATCCTTCCTACAGGTTCATGTTCATCCTTATGATCATCCTGACAGCCTTTCTTTGTGGCCTCAACAACATCTATGTGCCCTACCAGGAGACAGAGAGGCTGGGCAAGTATGTGGGCTGGAGGCTTTGGGGATGGGGTAGGAAGTGTCCAGAGGTGAGGGCATAGCCTAGGAAAGGGGGCAGGCTTCCTAAAGTCATACCAAAAGAAAGGTCAGGGACCAAGGATGAGGAAGTGCCAGGCAGGAGGTAGAGGAAGGGCTGGGGAAGGGATGTGATCAGTTCAACAAGCAGGACTGGCTTATGATCTTGGTCAAATCATTCTATCTCTTTGTGCCTCAGTTTCTTCATGTGTAAAATGAAGAAATTGGATTTTATTCATCTCAAAGATCCCTGTCAGTTCTAAATCTTTGTGATATTTATGGCCGGGCAAAGCTTGTAGTTACCTGGGAAATGTGATCTAGGGCCCAGGGGAAGCTCCCATTCCCCCCAACCCAACCCTAAATTCCTCCCTCGTCTGTTTATTGGTGCCTGACTTTCTCTAAGGGCCATAGACTTGTTCTCTATTAACACCCTGAGGGTGCGGACCTATGCATTCATTCACCTTCAGGATAAGAGAGGACAGCTCTCAGAGCCTCTTAGGAAAACCCTGGGCATGGAGGAAGTAGGACAGAGCTCAGGTCACACAGAATTCCACCCTGTACCTCAGACCTCAGTGGCCCGATGGCCTGGGAGCACCAACTTCTCTTCTTGTTATCCCAGGGACCTCAGGATTTTTACCTTCTTTTGCTTTCTAAACTTTCCCTAATCCTCAAACCCCAATCAGATCCCCTCGAGCCTGGTCGCTCCTTGGCCCACAAAATCTGCCATTTCAGAATCCTTCATGCTTCTCCTGCTGATGCCATTGCTTCCTAGGTGCCTTTTCCTAACACCCACTTCCCTCTTTCCTTGTCTCCATCCACTCTGAACCATGAGTGCACTTTTTTTGGGGGGGGGGAGAGGTTTGTTTGTTTGTTTGTTTGTTTTTTAAGTGAGGCAATTGGGGTTAAGTGACTTGCCCAGGGTCACACAGCTAGTGAGTGTTAAGTGTCTGAGGCCGGATTTGAACTCAGGTACTCCTGACTCCAGGGCTGGTGCTCTATCCACTGCACCAGATGGCTGCCCCCAAGAGTGCACTTTTAAAGGGGCTATTCAGAGTCAGAATCAGGAGACCACAGAATCTGAGAGTTGGAAGGTGCTTCCGTAGGCATGTGGTACAACTCATGTGTAGGGAATCCCACTATAACATACCCTACTGGTGGTCATCCAGCTTCTGCTTTACAACTTTCAACCACCTCCCATTGGCTTAGGGATAGCTTGAAACATTAGGGTGTTTTTCCCCTGATGTCAAGTTTAGATTTGCCTTATTGGGGCAGCTAGGTGGCGCAGTGGATAGAGCACCGGCCCTGGAGTCAGGAGTACCTGGGTTCAAATCCGGCCTCAGACACTTAACACTCACTAGCTGTGTGACCCTGGGCAAGTCACTTAACCCCAATTGCCTCACTAAAAAAAAAAAAAAAAAGATTTGCCTTATTTCAATTTAGACCTCTTATTCTTGATTTTTCCCTCTGGGGACAAAGAGCAAGTCTAAACTTTCCTCCACATGACAGTCCTTCATGTACTTGGAGGCAGCTATGATGTGTCACACACGCGCGCGCGCGCGCACACACACACACACACACACACACACACACTTCATTTAACTGTTCCTTATATGACAAACTCACAAGTTCCTAAACTATCCTGATTGCCTCCTCTAGAAATTTTCCTACTATTCAATGTCCTTCTTAAACTATGGTGCCCAGAACTAAACAAAGTGCTCCAGATGAGGTCCAACAGGGGTAGAGTATGATGAGACCGTCACCTTTCTTCCCAGGGATTGTGCTTCTCTTAATGCAGTTTTCAGCTGTGATATCTCAATGCTAACTAAAACCCACAGGTCTTTTGCATAACAACTGCAGTCAAACCATGCCTCCCCTGTGTCACACTCATGAATGTGATTGTTTTTTGGACCCAAGTATAAGACTTTACACTAATCCCAAGTGGATTTCATTATGCTAGAGTCAGTCTAATGCTTTCTATCCTGTCAAAATCCTTTTGGATCCTCACTCTCTATGCAGTGGAATGCTAGTAAATATTTAACAACCAGCTCTCTGGGAAAGAAAAAAATCCAACCTTTTATTCATGATACACTTTTAAGTTTAATCTGTATTATTAATATTTTCTCTTTCACTTTCTTAAGCCTAGACAACCAACAAAACAATAAATCAAGCCCTGATGTGAGACATTTGCTGACTTCCAAAGTATAAATGCTCACACTGAAAATTTAAAAAACAAGTCAGGTTCAGCTATATCCAGGATACCCTGGCACCTATGCCTTTATTCAAGTCATTGATAAAAATGTCCAACTGCACAGCCAAGCACAGATTTCTGGGGTATTCAATCATCCTGTCAATATGCATTTATCAAGTACCTACTGTGTGCCAAGTTCTGTGCTAGGCACCGGAGATATTCCAATGAAGAACTCCTGACATATTGACATTAGTCATTATCAAGTACTCTTGGTGTCCATCCATCTAACTGCATTATCTTCTAGTCCTTAACTATTTTCTCCATAAGAATAGTATGAGGGGACAGCTAGATGGCGCAGTGGATAGAGCACCAGCCCTGGAGTCAGGAGTACCTGAGTTCAAATCCGGCCTCAGACACTTAACACTGACTAGCTGTGTGACCCTGGGCAAGTCACTTAACCCAATTGCCTCACTAAAAAAAAAAAAAAAAGAATAGTATGAGATACTTTCCAAAAAAACTGTACCAAAGTCTAGGTGAATGATGTCTAATAGCATTCCCTCTATCTACCAGTTTAGTAACCCTTTAAAAAAAAAATGAAATGAAGTTAAGTCTGGCATGACCAATCCTTGAAACCATGCTGAGTCTTTGTAATTACTGCTTGCCTTTTTAGGTGTTCACCAACCATCTCTTTAATGATTTGTTCTAGAATTTTCTCAGAAATTTAAGTCAAGATCACTGATCTATAGTTTTGTTTGTTTGTTTATTTTGGCAGGGCAGTGAAGGTTAAGTGACTTGTCCAGGATCACACAGCTAGTGTCAAGTGTCTGAAGCCAGATTTGAACTCAGGTCCTCCTAAATCCAGGGCCAGTGCTTTATCCACTGTGCCACCTAGTTGCCCCTATAGTTTGTTTTTTGAAAATCAGGGCATTGTCCTTCTCCAGTCTTCTGTAGTCTTTTAGATATTAGTGGTAGTGACTCAGGAATCACATCTTCCAGTTTGAGAATCTGGGTATGTAGTTCTTCTGGGCCATGTGACTTCAGTCCTTCAAGGACAACTTGGTGCTCTCTTATCATCTCCCCACTTATCTTGGATATCATTTCCCTGTTGGCTACTTGTGATTTGTCCTTTCTAGACAAAGGCCAATCTCCTTGACAGAGAAAACAAGGAAAATAAAAATTGAGCAGCTCTGCTTTCTCTGTGTCAATTTTCAGCATCCTGTCCACTCCAAACAGATCCTATCCCTTCTTTGGTCCTTTTTTCCCCCCAATAGGATAGAGACCAGGCCTGTGATTTCACTGATATAGGGGACTCTTAGGGAGAAAACTCCCTCTACCAAGGCTTGATGGCATCTTCTTTTTTTTTTTTTTTGCAGGCAATTGGGGTTAAGTGACTTGCCCAGGGTCACACAGCTAGTAAGTGTCAAGTGTCTGAGGCCGGATTTGAACTCAGGTCCTCCTGAATCTAGGGTCAGTGCTCTATCCACTGCACCACCTAGCTGCCCCTTGATGGCATCTTCTTAAAGAGTTGCCTAGAGCACAAGGTCATATGGCCAGTATATGACAGAAATTAGACTCAAACTCATGTCTTCCTGGTTTGAGGCCGGCTCTTCATCTACTATTCCATGATATGTCTCCTTTCTTCCCATACTTCTCTCAAAGCAGAGTATCCTAAAAGTCTCAGTGCAGTGGTTTTTAGTTGTTGTTGTTGTTTTTTGGCAGGGCAATGATGGTTAAGTGACTTGCCCAGGGTCACACAGTTAGTAAGTGTCAAAACTCTTGGGCTGGATCTGAACTCAGATCCTCCTGAATCCAGGGCCAGTGCTTTATCCACTGCCCACCTAGCTGCCCCCATTTTTTTATTTGTTTATCTTTGGAGGAAATCAGGGTTAAGTGACATTGCCCGGGGTCACACAGCTAGTAAATGTCTGAGGCCAGATCTTAGTGCAGTTTTCATCTAAGACTTTTAGGAAACCCTGTATATCCTTAAAATTCCTTTCGTTGCCTTTAATTTCCCTATTTTGCAGATGAAGAAACTGTGGCTGAGAGAGGTTAAATTACTTGCCCAAGCTAGTAAATATCTGAATCAAGATTTGCACTCAGGTCTTCCTGACTCCAAGTCCATTCCTCTAGCCGTTACACCATCCTGCCTTTCAACTGATATAAGAAGAAAATTCTAGCTGGGTCCCAGAATACCTCGATAGCGTGGTGCCCCTAACATCCCATGCCCAATGTGGTTCTGTCACTGCCTGAGATGGGCAACTTCCTGTAGACATTAATGTAAAGGGAAAATCAGAGGCTGGGCCTAGCTCAGCTCTACTGTCTACCCCACTACACACATCTTTTCCCAGCTTCAACGAGACATTCCAGTTTCTCTTCTGGACAATGTTTGGTATGGAGGAACACAGTGTGGTGGACATGCCCCAGTTCCTGGTGCCTGAGTTTGTGGGCCGTGCTCTTTATGGTATCTTCACCATCGTCATGGTCATCGTGCTACTCAACATGCTCATTGCCATGATCACCAACTCCTTCCAGAAGATTGAGGTACGGGAGAAGTGGGGATAGAGTAGCAGAGGAAGACTAAGGACTGTGGGGTGATGAAGGGAATGTTAAAGCCTAGAAGAGCACAAGAAGCCCAAGGACCTGGAGGGAAATGAAGGGGATATAGGGGGATGGAGGAGCAGAGAAGGATCAATGACCTATAGGGAGATGAAGAGGATGATGGGGGATGGAGGAGAACCAGGGACTTGGAACACAATTTGGATCAAAGGAGGGACATGAGAGACAGCTGGCCAATGGGGAAAAGGACGAAAAGGGATGGTATATGATTATGGACTTAGAGCTGGAAGGGATGTTGGAGGTCATCTAGTACAACCCCCTTATTTTACAGAGGAAGAAATTGATTGAATGAGGTAAAGGATGGTGCCATTACAGAACTCACAGTCTAGTGAGAGAAAATGTGATAAAGGGAGATTCTTTTCAATTCATCATACATTTGGGGGGGGCAGGGCAATGAGGGTTAAGTGACTTGCCCAGGGTCACACAGCTAGTAAGTGTCAAGTGTCTGAGGCCGCATTTGAACTCAGGTCCTCCTGAATCCAGGGCTAGTGCTCTATCCACTGAGCCACCTAGCCTTCTGAAATGGAATGAATTTCCTCATGAAATTGTGGGCTCCCCTCTCCTTGGAGGTTCAACCAAAGCCTGGATGATCATTTTTCAGGTGTACTCAGGATGCATTCAGCTTTGTGAGTTCAAATCTGGCTTCAGACACTTACTAGCTGTGTGACCCTGGGCAAGTCATTTAACCCTGTTTGCCTCAGTTTCCTCATCTGTAAAATGAGCTGTAGAAGGAAATGGAAAACCACTCTAGTATCTTTGCCAAATGGGGTCGCAAAGAGTTGGACATGACTCAACAACAACAAAATAGAAATATATACATGTTATTATTAGAATGCTGGGGAAAGGAGGAAAGAAGTATGAAGTTAAGGGATGGGGTGAAAAGATGGCGCCAGAGAATAAGAAGGCAATGGGAAAGGAGATTGGGAGGACCAAAAGTCCCTCAAGGGAGAGAAGATTAAAAAGCAGAGGCTATGGGAGAGGACTGGGAAGAGATATAAGGGTGATTGGGGTGGAACATGGTGGAGAAGGAAAGGGGTTAGAGAGTGGGATGAAAAAGGGGCTGGGGCAGGGAAAGGGAATAAAAAGGGTATTATGGAAGGAGACTAGGGGATAATCAAGAGTGGGTCGGTAGAGAATTGATAAAAAAGGGGAAAGAAAGAAGGAAGAGAATGGGGATTGAGAGAGGATCAGAGAAGAATGGGACATGAGGATGGAGATGAGGATACGATGAAGCAGAAAGGAGGAGAGGAAGGGGAAGTGAAATGGAAGGAGAAGGGAACATGGGGAATGGTGGGGGAGGGGATTAGCATGAAGGGGGATTAGTGTGAAAGATCAAGAATGAAGGATGAAAGGGGATCTGTAGGCATAAAGGCAGCTGGGGGGGGGGCCTGCACCTCTCCCCCATTTCTGGCCCCCCAGGATGATGCTGATGTGGAATGGAAGTTTGCCCGCTCCAAGCTCTACCTGTCCTTCTTTCGGGAGGGCTTGACACTGCCAGTTCCCTTCAATATCTTGCCCTCACCCAAGGCCTTCTTCTATCTGCTCAGGTAAATCCTTAGGGAACCTCTACAACCTCATCCCTCCCATCCCTCATCCCCCTGCTCTATGCCCCCATCCCTCCTCCAAGAATTCCCCACAGCTCCCAATCTTCCCAAGTCCCAGTCCTTTCCTCAACCTCCTTTTCTCACCGCCCATTTCCCATGACCCCTAACCCTAGCCTCCTAGCCCATCCCCCTCTGACTTTTCACCCAATTCTCTTAGGAGGATCTTCCAATTCTTTTGTTGCTGCTGCTGCAAGACCAAGGAACCTGCCTATCCCCCCATTCCCACCTTCGTGAGTATCCCATTTGATTGCTTGTTTCGTGACTCTCTGTCTTACAGCTGTCCTCTATCTATCCTAATCGTTCTGTTCATCCATCCCATCTCTGCTCCGTTCTGTCTCTATGTCCCACAATCTCTCAAATGTTTCACATTTGTTGTTGTCTATCAGATGTTCAACTGTATCCCTATCTGTCTGCGGGCCTTTCTCTGAGTCTGTCTGTCCTAGTCTGTTCCAGTTGGCTTGTCCTTGTGAGAAAGATGCCACACAAGAAGGGAACAACAACTAAGAGCCACCCTTTTCATCTCCCCTAAAGCCAGTGGAGAACTCCTTTCTAACAAGCTGTGGTCCTGAATACTATTTAGTGCTGCTTTGACTCTGTCCCTCTCAGTCAAGATCTTGACAAGGGTCATGCTCTCCCTTGGTTGTCCCAGCTTGGCTTGGAGTTTGGATTATTCCCCTTCTCTTCTCAGGGCTGCCCAGATGAGGCTGGCATTTGTCTCGAGAAACTTTACCAAGTGACTTGGGGGAAGATTAACTGGGATCCCAAATGATGAGTGATGGAACAGATATTTCCCTCTCTTTTATTCCTTTTTTTTGGGGGGTGGGGTGGGGCAACGAGGGTTAAGTGACTTGCCCAGGATCACACAACTAGTAAGTGTCAAGTGTCTTAAGCCGAATTTGAACTCAGGTCCTCTTGAATCCAGGGCTGGTGCTTTATCCACTGCGACACTTAGCTGCCCCCTCCCTCTCCTTTATTCCTCACCCTAGTTCCTTACTTTATCTAGAACAGAATTTCCCCAACACCTCTGTGGTTTAGGTTGGTTTTTATTTTCCCCCAGGGGGCAATGAGAGTTAAGTGACTTGCCCAAGGTTACAAGTGTCTGAGGCTGGATTTGAACTTAGTCCTCCTGAATCCAGGGCCAGTACTCTATCCACTGCACCACCTAGCTGCCTGATTAAGAGATTGATGGTTTTCCCCCTTCCCCCTTCCGCAACACCTCTGAACAGGAATGAGACCCTGGTGTCTAGAGCTCCCAGCTGGGGATTCTACATACTGGTCTTCTTTTTCTCTGGGCTCTGGTTTTGGGGGTGGAGGGAAGTATCAATCAATCAGTCAACACTTATTAAGTACCTACTATGTGCCAGGCACTATGCTTAACACTCGGGATACAACTAAAGACAGTCCCTGCCCTCAAGGAGTTTACAATCTAATAGAAGAAACAAATATATATAAAACAAGCTATATACAGGATAAGTAGGAGGGAAGGCACCAGCATCAGGAGGGGCTGGGGACAGCTTCCTGTAGGAGATGGTATTTTATTGAGACTTAAAGGAGCAGGGTGGCCAGTAGTCAGAGCAGAGGAAGGAGGGTGTTCCAGGAATGGAGAACAGTCAGAGAAAATGTCCTGAGCCAAGAGATAGAGCGTCTTGTTTGTAGAACAGACTTGAAGAGTACATGTCAGGGGATAAGCGGTAAGAAGACTGGAAAGGTAGAGGGGGCTGGCTTGTGAAGAGTTGTGAACACCAAACAGAGTGCTTTTTATTTGCAATAGGGAGCCACTAGAGTGTATTGGAATGGAGGAAGTGACATGGTTGGGCCTGGACTTTAGGAAAATCATTTTAAGGGCTGAATAGAGGATGGATTGGAGTGAAGAGAGACTTGAGGTAGACAGACCAACCAGCAAGCAAGGTATTGTGATAAACTAGCAGGAAGGATTTGGAGGAAACATAGACATTGCAGGATGGTTCATACTGTCTTTTCTCTAAATATATATTCCAGGCAAACTCTGGGGTGGGGGCCGGGAATGGGGAAGGTGAGGGTGGCTCCTACCGAGTCCGAGTCATCAAGGCCTTGGTGCAACGTTACATTGAAACTGCAAGACGTGAGTTTGAAGAAAGTCGTCGGAAAGGTCAGTCTCCATATCCCAGACACTCCATTCCCCAAAACTTGTCCCTACTCTCAGCTCCTTGCCTTTATGATCCCCAAACCTTGTCCTTCTTTCCCCAAACTCCAAGGCCTGTGGACCCCTTGGTTTTCTACATCTTTAGTCTGCCCACCCTTTTCTTGAATGCCCTCTCTGATGGCCCCTATTCTCACCAACCTGAGTATCTGCATTAGACAATCTCTAGGGTTCTTTCTAGCTCCATATACTATTTTTATTTTGGTGAGGCAATTGGAGTTAAGTGACTTGCCCAGGGTCACACAGCTAGTAAGTGTCAAGTGTCTGAGGCCAGATTTGAACTCAGGTCCTCCTGAATCCAGGGCCGGTGCTCTATCCACTGGGCCACCTAGCTGCCCCTAGCTCTATATACTATTGATCTTGTAATCGCTCCTCAATTTCCCCTCTCCTCTCATAACCCTCTCATAACTCTCTCAGTGCAAATGGGTACCAGTCCATAGGCCAAAATGTTCCCAAAGGACCCAGTCTGAGAATTCTGGGTTCTCTTGAGCTTGGTGACTCATGGAAAATTCGTTCAACTTTGGGCCTTTCTGAGGTACCTCAAGAGAAGGGATGTGTATTCCCTTCATATTCCCCTACCTCCTTTCTGTTTCTTCAGACCTTGGCAATCGCCTCACAGAACTGACCAAGACGGTATCCAGACTGCAGGGGGAGGTGGCTGGTGTACGGAAGACACTGGCTGAGGGTGGAACTCCCCGGCTTCCTGATGGTGTCAGTATCCTGAGCCGCTACATAACTCGTGTCCGAAATAGCTTCCAAAATCTAGGACCCACCATCCCTGAGACCTCTGAAATGAGAGGAAGAGAGGAGGAAATGGGACATATAGTGCCTGAGGAACTAGGGACACAGATATCTGGAGAGATGGGGAGCCAGGCATCCAGAGCCTCAGAGTTAGGAGCTCGGGATGGTGAAGAACATGGAACTCAGGAAGTTGAAGGGACCGGGACCCAGGCATTTGGGGGCCTCTACAAAATTTCTGCTGCTCAGGTGGAGATTCACAGAGGGTTTAAGGAAGAGGGGGATTTGGATGTGCCTCCAGAGGAAGGTCCAGTGGCCAGGCATGATCCCCCAGCCCCAGGAGCTGAATAAAGAAGTAGCCTGTGCAGCATCTGACCTAACCTTGTTCCACCCGTACAGCCATTCCTAGGAAGAAGTGCTGATGAAATCTCCTTCCTTTCCTTCCCCAGTCCAAATGCCTTGCTGCTTTAATAAAATTAGATATGATTGACTTGGTGATTACTGAATGGAAATATTAAAGAATTTATTTTTCACCATTGTACAACACTCTTTCAAAAACTGACCATATGCTACAACATAAAGAACTTATAAATAAATTCAAAAAGGCAGAAATACATAATTTACTGACAAAAAAAACACACAAAACAAAACACAAGAAAAGTTGTAATTGATAAGGGAGATCTGACCAAAGGATTCAGAGACTGAATAAAATAAACCTAAATAATAAGTTGAGTGAAAACAAATCAGAGGAATAAGGGAAAAAATCATATTAAAGAAAATGATAAAGACACATAGCAAAATTTATGGCAGGTGCTAAACCATTACATAAAAGAAATAAAAGATGAATGAATTGAACGTACAATAAAAAAACTAGAAAATCCACAGATTAACCATAAAAGCATAAAAATTAAAATCCTGAAAAATCAAAGAAAAGATAAAATTTTTAAATTTATCATTAGCATGATAAAACTAAGATCTGAGTTCATTTTTAACATCAATGAAATATACAAAAAAGAGTAGAAAATCAAATTAACAAAATAAAAATGAGAATACAGGGTCCACAAACAAAACAAAATTATTAGTGTAATGGAGTGATGGAGCTGACCTTTCACAATGATTTCTTACTTAGGGCCTCACTGCTTTTACAGTATTGAAGCAATCCTTTATTGGATCCCATGACTAGGGATATGTCAGAGGACAGGATGCTCATTAGGTAATAAAATGAAGTGTGAACCAACTCCTTTTCTTTTCGATGAATTGCTAGGGACTCTGACAAATTGTCCTTGGATATCTAGCAAGATGGAGGCAAAAAAAAAAAAAAAAAGCCTGACCTTGTGGATATCACTAAGACTTGGTGGGATATGATCCATAACTAGACTGGTTTTGGAAGGATGATCTTACTCAAAAAGCATAGAATAGCTAAAATGGAAAGTGGGGTATCATTGCATATTTTTTTTTTTTAGTGAGGCAATTGGGGTTAAGTGACTTGCCCAGGGTCACACAGCTAGTAAGTGTTAAGTGTCTGAGACCGGATTTGAACCCAGGTACTCCTGACTCCAGAGCCAGTGCTCTATCCACTGTGCCACCTAGCTGCCCCGGTATCATTGCATATTAAAAAGATGTACTCATGTGAGAAAATCCAGGAAGCAGGATAGGGAAAAAGCATGGCAGAGAGTATTTGAGTGAAGATCAATGGAGGCAAGAAAAGAAGCAATATTATTTGTGGAGCATTGTAGAGACCACTTGACCAAAAAGAAAATCGATAAGGAGTTTGTGAGCCATTATAAGCCTATTGGGGCAGCTAGGTGGTGAAATGGATAAAGCACTGGCCCTAGATTCAGGAGGACCTGAGTTCAAATCCAGCCTCAGACACTTGACACTTACTAGCTGTGTGACCCTGGGCAAGTCACTTAACCCTTATTGCCCCGCAAAAGAAAAAACCAATACAGTCTTCATGTTTGATAAGAACATTATCAAAAGCCTATTACAGGGGCAGCTAGGTGGTGCAGTAGATAAAGCACCAGCCCTGGATTCAGGAGTTCCTGAGTTCAAATCCGGCCTCAGACACTTGACACTCACTAGCTGTGTGACCCTAGACAAGTCACAACCCCCATTGCCCAGCAAAAAAAAAAAAAAAAAAAAAAAGCCTATTACAGAAATACAATAAAGTAGGGATGAGGGACCTCAGTTTTCCAAACATTTGCTGGAGTTCTTTTTGCCCAATCAGAGAGCTTAATAGATGTTCAATAAATATTTGTTGATTGATTGCTTCAAAGAAAGGATAAGGTGCCACAGAGGAAGTGAGGCTCAATAGGGATAGGAAGCTTTTGAGAATGAAATTTTGAAGACATAAGGAAAAATAATTCTGCTGAATAAGAAGAAGCAGGTTTGTTTAAAGAGAATTATTTGGATGCACATAAAATTCACCAACCAACTTGAATTTATAGATGTATGGAAGATAGAAAGAAGCAACATGGTGTAGTTGATTGAAAGTTGACCTTCAACAAGGAAGACAAGTTCAAATTCCATGTTGATACATTGTCTGATCCTGGACACATCACTTAACCTTTCAATGATCTAGGCCAGGACTTCTTAAACTTTTTCCACTTGCCACTCCTTTTCACCTGAGAAATGGGGGGGGGGGCAATGAGGGTTAAGTGACTTGCCCAGGGTCACACAGCTAGTAAATGTCAAGTGTCTGAGGCTGAATTTGAACTCAGGTCCTCCTGAATCCAGGGCTGGTGCTTTATCCACTGTGCCACCTAGCTGAATCTGACCCTTTTGCTTCTAAGGTTTCTCCCTCTAATCTTTAGTTTCTACCTACTAATTCCTTTCCTACTACCTACCAAAACACTCAGGTCTCTGTCATCCTTTTAAAAAATGTTCATTCAATCCTACCATGGCCACCAGCTGTCTTCCTATATCTCTTTTCCCCTTCTACAATCAATCTACAATATAAGCCATCTACAGTCAATATTGCTAATTCCTCTCCTCTTTCTCTTTTTAAAAGCCCTGTCCAACCTGGCTTCTGGACTAATAATTCAACTGAAACTGCTCTCTCCAAAGTCATCAATGATCTCTTAATAGCCAAGTCTACTTGCCTCTTCTCCATTATCATCTTTCTTGACATCTTAGCCGTATGTGACACTGGTGACCACCTTCATCCTCCTGGATACACTCTCCTCCCTGGTTTTCATTATAGCTTTCTCTTCATTCTCCTACCTATCTGACCATTATTTTTTGCCAGATGTTCATCTATATCACACCCACTTTGGGTGTTCCCCCAAAGTTCTATCCCAGGTCCTCTTCTCTTCTTTATGTTTTCGAATTTGGTGATCTCATTAGTATCTGTGGGTTCAATATCAACTGTATGCAAATGATTTCCTGATATATTTATCCAGTTTTAAGCTCTAGTCTCACATCAACAACTGCCTATTTTATTTTTCACACTGGATGGCCTACAGGCATTTCAAACTCATTATTTCCAAAATAGAACTCATCCTCTTCCTTGCCCAAGCCCTCCCCTCTTCTGAATTTTCCTGTTGTCAAAGACACTACCATCCATCACCCAAGTTTTCAGGGTCAATGGTTATGATATGGATGAAGATCAAGCAAGAGAGACTAAAAAAGAGTGGTCCACCATGTAAGAGAACCAGGATAGAGTAGTGTTCTGGAAAACTAAAAAGAAGAGAATATCAAGGAGAACAGTGATCAAAAGTAGCCAAAAGTGACTACAGAGAGAGCAAGAAGGATGAGGATTTAGAAAAACAGCTTTCCAAGTCAGAAAACTATAAGTTAGTAAACTTGATTCCAGTTCCAGGTATCCTCCTCCTCCTCCTCCTCCTCCTCCTCCTCCTCCTCCTCCTCCTCCTTCTCCTTCTTCATGGGACAATGGGGGTTTTAAGTGATTTGCCCAGGGTCACACAGCTAGTAAGTGTCAAGTGTCTGAGGTCAGATTTGAACTCAGGTACTCCTGAATCCAAGGCCAGTGCTTCATTCACTGTGCCACCTAGCTGCCCCCCTCCAGGTATCATTTTAAAATGTATTATTAAAGGGATGGTTAGAGAAAAGGAGAAAATAACATCTAGCATTTATATAGTGTTTTTTTATAGTAAATATTTTTATTTATAATTTGGGGTTCCAGTTTTTATCCTTCTTTCCCTCACTCCTCTCCCCCCTCCCTGCAGTGGCAAACAATCAGATATGGGTTATACAGGTATGATTTATATAGTGTTTTAAGGTTTACAAAGTGCTTTTTGCAAACATTATCTCATTTGATCCTCAAAACAATCTATGAGGTAAGTGCAGTTATTATTCCTGCTTTACCATTGAGGAAACTGAGGTAAAGATTAAATGAGTTTCCCAAAATCACACAGCTAGTAAGTGTCTGAGTCTCGACTTTAATCCAGATCCAGGGCTCTTTCCGCTGTCCTACCTAGTTTATAATAATCTCAAAGAAACAGCACAACTTTATCAAGAACAATAGGCTGCTGGTTGGTCTCCCTGCCACAAGTCTCTCCCCACTCTGGTCTATCTACTACTCAGCTACCAAATTAATCTTCTAAAGTGCATGTCTAACTGTGTCACTCCCTACTCAGTAAATTCCAGTGGCTCACTATCACCTCCAGGATAAGATATAAAATCCTTTGTTGTTCAAAGCCCATAATAACCTGCCCCCTACCTTTCTAGTCTTCTTATTCCTTCCCCCCTCCCATATTCTGCAATTCAGTAACAGTGACCACCGTCCTATTCCTTGAACAAGATACTCATCTCACGACTGCAGGCATTTGACTGTTCTCCATACCTCCAATTCTCTCCCTTTTCTCCACCTCCTGTCTTTTCTGGCCTCCTTCAAGTCCCAGCTAAAATCTCACCTTTTACACATTATTGTTGTTTTTTGTTGTTCAGTCATTTTAGTTGTGACTGACTGTTCAGACCCCATTTGGAGTTTTCATGGCAAAGATACTGGAGTGGCTTGCCATTTCCTTCCCCAGCTCATTTTATAGATAAGGAAACTAAGGCAAATATGGTGAAGTGACTTGTCCAGGGTCACACAGCTAGTAAGCATCTAAGGCTGGATTTGAACTCATGAAAACATGTCTCCCTGACTCCAAGCCTAGTGGATACACTGTGCCACCTAGTTGCCCTAGTTGAGTGGTAGATGGACAAGGTAAGCTGCCCTTACCTTCTATAGAAGCCTTTCCCAATTCCCCTTAATTCTAATGCCTTCCCTCTACTGATTCATTTACATATATTTATTTTATCATATTGTATAAAAATGTATATCTTTCATGAATCAAATGAGAAAATATTTGTAAAGTGCTTAGCACAGTGCTTGGCACATAGTAGGAGCTATATAAATGCTTATTCCCTTTCCCTTATCTTCTTTTTTTTTTAGTGAGGCAATTGGGGTTAAGTGACTTGCCCAGGGTCACACAGCTAGTAAGTGTTAAGTATCTGAGGCCGAATTTGAACTCAGGTACTCTTGACTCCAGGGCTGGTGCTCTATCCACTGTGCCATCTAGCTGCCCTCCCCTTATCTTCTTATATTTACATAGTTCTTTGCATGTTGTTTCCCTTATCAGACTGTGAGCTCCTTTTTGTCTTTCTTTATATCTTTATCACTTAGTGTGGTACACAGTAGGTGCTTAATAAATGTTTATTTACTAACTAAAATCCTGTCAACCAGAGTAATTTCATTTTTTGACAGTGTGACTAGACTGAGATCAGTGGAAAGCTGTAGTGTTAGTTTGCATAGATGTTTGCAAAGCATTTGATAGGTTTTTTTCATGATGTTTTGGAAGACAGGATAGAGAGCTGTGGGCTGCACAATGGTAGTTAGCTGGGTTCAGAACTGATTGATAGCCAAATTCAAAGAATAGTCATTAAAGGGAAAGATGCTTTCGGTGGAGTGCCCTGGGAATCTGTGCTTGCATAAAAGAATACAGTTGGCATACTCATGAACTTTGCAGATGGCACAAAGATAGAAGGGATGGGTTACACATTGTATGACAAGACCAAGATCCAGAAAGGTCTTGAAAGTCTTACACTGGTTTAAAATTTCATCTTCATGTACATAAGATGGAGAAACTTGGCTAGGCAGTAGTTTATCTGAAAGGGGTTCTGGGAATTTTGATATGCTGCAAGACCATTATAAGGAAATGGCCAAGAAAGCTCACATGACCTTAGACTGCATTAGGAAAACTGCAGCTTGTAATGGAATATTACTGTGCCATATGAAATGATATATGTGATGCATAGAGAGAAGCATGGAAAGCTCTATATGAACTGGTATAATGAAGTTAGCAGAGCCAAGAAAACAATATACACAGTAATAACAATTATGGATGGAAAAAATAACTGAACACACAAATCAAATATGGGTGCTGCAAAATCATAAAGCACAAGCATGACTGAAAATAAGAGATAAGAGAACACACTCCCAACCTTCCTCTGTACAGACATGTCCACATGTGTTGCACATTGCACATATTTTCAGATTTTGTTGATGTATTGACCAGTTATGATGACTTTTTATTTTCATTTTCTTTTTTGTCTTTAAAAATATACTATTTGTTATATGGGGTGCTCTCTGGGAAAGGGAAGGGAAGGAATATGGAAGGAAACTGGGTGACATTAAAAAACCCCCAAAAGATATCAATGAAATTTTACTTGAAAAGAAAAAAGAAAAACTATGTCCAATACTAGAGACATACTGGTCCTACTATACTGTCCTGGTCAGAGCACATTGAGAGTATTGAATTCAGTTCCCAGGGCCACCTTTTGGGATACACATTGATGAGCTGAATAGCATCCAGAGGGGATGGGGTTCAAGGTTCAGAATGATGTAAGTTACCCAGATACTGCCATTTGAATATCAGTTATGGGAACTAGGGATGTTTATCTTAGAGAAGGAAAAACTTAGGAGGGATATACTAGCTGACCTCAAGTATTTGAAGGTCAATTGCATGGGAGAAGAATTAGGCTTGTGCTGCTTGTATCCAGAGAATATCCATAGGAAGTTGCAAAAGGGCAAATTTATATTTGAGGAAAAGATGACCTTTATACCAATTAGAGCTGCCCTTGGGAGGTAGTGAACTCCCCATCCCCTCCCTAAAGACATTCACAATAAGGCTAGGTAACACTTATCTTCCATGTTGTAAAGAGGGTTATCATTTGAGAATAGCTTGAATTAGCTCCAACTCCAAGATTCTGGGATTCTGGGAAATTTCAGCTGGTGGGGGAGGAGATGGAGGTGGAGTTGGGCAATTAGGGAAGGCTCTCCAGAGTGGGTGGCAATTCCTAAACTGGTCACAAGAATTGCTAATAGCAGAGCTCTTTTTCTTACACTTAACTGCTTTTAGTAAAGCTGAATGTTTCACCTACTGCTCTAGGCTCACAACTATGCCATAGGTTTTTGCCAATGGCTATGTGGAAATTCCTAGGTGCCACTCATATCCTTTTTTTGGGGGGGGGGGTGAGGCAATGAGGGTTAAGTGACTTGCCCAGGATCACACAGCTAGTAAGTGTCAAATGTCTGAGGCCAGATTTTAACTCAGGTCCTCCTGAATCCAAGGCCAGTGCTTTATCCACTTGCGCCACCTAGCTGCCCCACTCATATCCTTTTAATCTTATTTCTGACCATCTCTGTCATGCTTAAGCACAGAATCCATTTTTCTCAATTTTAAAACTCAAGTACTATCCTATCCATGATACTCCTGCCCTCTATTACAGCTAAAATTCCTATTCAGCTCTTTTCTCCTGGTTGAGAGTCACTTCTGACTCTCAGCTTATTGGTGGAAGAAAGGTAATAGACAAGTCCTGCTCCCACTTGCTCTTTCTCTCAGCTTTGATTACCAATTCCACTCCTTTCCCCAGTTCTCTTGAAATGATGAGTCATTATAATTTTACTAAACTTTCACAGTTTTCAATAACAACAGTGGGCATCTATTTAGTACCTCATGTGCCAGGCACTTCACTAGGTACTAAAGACACAAAGATTAAAATGTAACAATATAGTACATTACTTTCCCTCAAGAATTTTTGTTCTCTTATCTCTTATTTTCAGTCATGCTTGTGCTTTATGATTTTGCAGACATTCTTATGTCTCATAAACACTTCAGTGATTAAGGGTAGGTTTTTGGAAAGTTATTCAGACAATAATTTAAGGGAAGAATTGCCCGAGAGTTAACTTTTATCCCAAGTCACCAAAATTCCAGTTCTTGAGTTTAATTCAGGCCCCAATTTTCTCCAGTTTCCAATGAGTTAGGAATACACACAGACCACTGTGGCACCACTCTGAAGGAAAAGCTATTCCTAACCCAAACCAGTGCTGGTTCTAACTCATTCTGCTTTATTGGATGGGTTGGTTCAGAACCATGGTCAGCAGCCAGTCTCTTGTAAATGTAACAACAGAAAGTTTCCACCGAAAAGATACGTTCATCATCTGATCTTATCTACATTTTAAAAGTAGCCAAGAGATGATAATAACTGGCCAGAGAGGTCTAACTATAATGGTGGAATTTGGGCCCCTATGGTAGGACTTTGGCAGAAGGGACCTCCAAGGGCATCTAGTTCTGTCCCTACCTGAGCAGGAAACCTCGCTGCAATATCCCATACAAGTGATCAGCAACCTTTACTTGACTTTCAATATTGGGAACCCACTACTAACTCGAGAGACATTGTAGAATAATGAATAGAGTGCTCAACTTGGGAGTTAGGAAGACCTGGATTCAAATGTCACCTCAGATGTTTATTAGCTATGGGACCCCAGGCAAGCCATCAAATCTCTGAGCTTCAGTTTGCTTAAGTGTAAACCGGGATAATAAAAATAATAATACATGCCTCACAGGATAATTAGGAAGCCCAAATGAGATAATGTAATAAAAACACCTTGCAAACTGTAAAGCATTATATAAATGTCAGTTGTTACTAACTGAGGCAGTCCATTTTACTTTTGGACTTTTTTTTTTATTTTTAGGAAGTTTTTCCTCATGTTTATCTGCCCCTTTGTCTTTGTGGAAATCTGCCTTCCTTTGGTTTTCACTTCTAGTTTTGACCCTCTGGAGCAAACAGAACATATTTCTCCTTTGTTTCTGTGATAGCCCTTTAAATACTTGAAGAAAACTATTATGTCCTCCTCAGTCTTCTGTTCCCCAGGCCAAATCTAGTTCCTTTCAGACGATTCTTATGTGGCATATTCTCTAGTCCTTTTGCAGTTGTGGTTGCCCTGTTTCAGAGACACTCCATCATACATACATTGTTCCTAAAATGTGGTGCCCTAAACTAATCACAGTCATCTAAAAATGTCCTACTCAGGACAGAGTGGAACCATTACCCCTCTTCTAAACCCTATGCCTTCCTTACTATAGACTAGGATAGAATTAATTACTTTGGTCACCTTGTCACCAATTTGAATTACATGAAGATACAACACTACAAAGGATCTTATGTTGGTGTGGAGAACTCTCTCCACTAATACAGATCAAAGCCTATCTAAACCTTGGGACATAAGTCCTAGAAAGTCGCCTAAAGCACATAGCAACTTGCCCAGAGTCACACAGCTAGTGAATGTCACAAGCAGAAGCTGTACCTACATCTATCTAATTTTCTACCCTTCTTCATGTCATACTGCCCCTTCATTAGTCTATCTACTTATCTTGTCAAAAAGGAAAAGGTCAGCTAGGTGGCGCAGTGGATAAAGCACCAGCCCTGGATTCAAGAGGACCTGAGTTCAATCCGACCTCAGACACTTGACACTTACTAGCTGTGTGACCCTGGGCAAGTCACTTAACCCCCATTGCCCTGCAAAAAAACCACAAAAAAAAAAAAAACCAAAAGAAAAGAAAAGAAGTTAGTCAGGAATGCCCTATTATTTTTTTCAATTTTCTTTTTTTTTTGGTTTTGTTTTGTTTTTAATTTTTTAATTAATAAAGTATTTTATTTTTTTCCTGTTACATGTAAAGATAGTTCTCAACTTTTGTTTATACAGGCTTTCCAATTTCAGATTTTTCTCCCTCCCTCCCCTCCCTCCCCCCTCCCCTAGACAGCAGGTAATCTGATATAGGTTTTATATATATATATATACACACACACACATAATAACATTAATCCTATTTCTGCATTAGTCATGTTATAAGAGAAAAATCAGAGCAATGATGAAAAACCTCAAAATAGAAAAAGCAACAGCACCAAAAACAAAATAAATAGTATGGTTCATTCAGCATCTATACTCCACAGTTCTTTTTTTTTTTCTTGGATTTGGAGATCCTCTTCTATCTTGAGTTCCCTGGTACTCTTCTGTACCATTGCATTGGTGAGAAGAATATAGTCCATCACAGTAGATCAACACTCAATGTTGATGATACTGTGTACAATGTTCTTCTGGTTCTGCTCATCTCACTCATCATCAGCCCATGCAAGACCCTCCAGGCTTCTCTGAACTCCTCCTGCTCATCATTTCTTACAGCACAATAGTATTCCATTGTATTCATATACCACAACTTGTCCAGCCATTCCCCAATTGATGGTGGAATGCCCTATTATTGATGAAAGCCATTGCTAATTTATAGTAATTGCTGCTTCCCTCTCAGTATTCACATAGCATCCCCTTTGTCATATCCCTTTGTAAGAAATAGAAGTCAAGTTCATTAGTCTCTGTTGCATGACTAGAAGATTCATTATTAAAAGTTTGAACTTGTACTCATTTTATTTATTTATTTATTTAATCTACCAATTTGTTTAATCTACCAAACATTCTAGAGGCTTTCCTTGCTTTCTCCTGACATTGAAAGGATCCTAGTGGAGCACTCTGGCTGTCTACCTGTCACCCCTAGCCCTTGCCTTATGACCAGTCCATCTTTTCATATAATTCCTTGTTGATATCTCTTAATCCTGTTTTTCCAATTTCATCATTGATTATATCTTTTTTTGTTTTTGTTTTTGGTTTTTGGGGGGGGTTTTGGTGAGGCAATTGGGGTTAAGTGACTTGCCTGGGGTCACACAGCTAGTAAGTGTTAAGTGTCTGAGGCTGGATTTGAACTCAGGTCCTCCTGACTCCAGGGCCAGTGCTCTATCCACTGCACCACCTAGCTGCCCCATCATTGATTATATCTTACAGCCTGCTCCCATCCACCACATGTCTCTCCATTGTCCTCTGTGTGACATTCATTTTTAATTCTTTGTAGACTGTTCTATTCCATGTCTTTCTGTCATATAACAATACCAATAGAATGCTGGCATTAAAATGTTGGGCCTTGGGGCAGCTAGGTGGCGCAGTGGATAGAGTACTGGCCTTGGATTCAGGAAGACCTGAGTTCAAATATGACCTCAGACACTTGACACTTACTAGCTGTGTGACCCTGGGCAAGTCACTTAACCCCAATTGCCTCACACACACACACACAAAAAATGTTGGGCCTTTGCTTTCATAGAAAACTTGGGGTCATAGGAAGCATACTTTCCTAAAATGCCTTGTAGTTTCTCAAAGGTAATCTAGCCTGATCTCCTCCTCCTTTTTGGTGCTAAGTCCATTTGCACTTTTTGGGAGGGGGGCAGGGCAATGAGGGTTAAGTGACTTGCCCAGGGTCATACAGCTAGTAAGTGTCAAATGTCTGAGGTCAGATTTGAACTCAGGTCCTCCTGAATCCAGGGCCGGTGCTTTATCCACTGTGCCACCTAGCTGCTCCCCCTTCCCCCATTTGCTTTTCTTTTTTTCTCTTTTTTTCTGGGCAATGGGGGTTAAGTGACTTGCCCAAGGTCACACAGGTAGTAAGTCAAGTGTCTGAGGCCAGATTTGAACTCAGGTACTCCTGAATCCAAGGCCGGTGCTTTATCCACTGCGCCACCTAGCCGCCCCTTTTTTTTTTCTTTTTTTTTTCTTCTGGGCAATGGGGGCTAAGTGACTTGCCCAGGGCCCCATTTGCTTTTAAATGTCGGGAAATGAGCAAGAGAGACTGACCAATTTTCTAAGCCCTGAAATGAACACTTTGAACCCAGAATGTTCCAGCCAAATTGGATTACTATTTGTTCCCGGAGCTTAACATTTCATTTTCTGAATCTAGCTTTGTTCACACTAGCTTTCCTCCATGCCAGAAATTCATTCCTCACCTCTGCCTCTCAGAATCCTTATTTTCAATCATGGCTCAGCTTACTTTACTACCTCCTTCATGAAGCTTTCCTTAGCTCCCCCAGTTGTTAGTGTTCTCTCCCTTATCAAATTACATTGTTTACATAACTCTTACTCCGAGCCGCATTTGAACTTGTAGGTTGAGGTCTCTTAGAGGAATAGCTGCTTTCTCAGGTTCCATGTGGTTGTCTAATTCCTATAAGTGTAGGTCCTAAGCCCCTACTGGTATGCTTCCCATTAACAGTCAACTGATAAACAACTCAACAAAGGCATTTACTCAAATGGCATAGCAATAACAATGGTTACAACACATCTCTCCCATAAACCTGGGGTCGCTTTCCCACCAACATAACACAACAGTCATTAGAGAGAGTGTAATAAGCACAAACTTCAAATCCAATAATAGTGTGGTACATATGGAGGGAACACATGTGTCCAAGGCAATTCACAACTCCAGAACTGCAGGGCCTTAATGTTTCTTATTTCTTCAGAGCTGTAGGGCTTCCATGGTTTTTCTTTCTTGAGCCCTTTCCTCAAAAAATTTACTTCTGAGAACAGTATGTGGGCCAGAAGGGTGGCTCTGCTGCTAGGTTAGACTGGGCTAGATTCTCTCTGGACATAGTCTTTCAGCTAGGTGAGTTGCTCCACTAGACCCCTTCCTCTGGATTGTTGGGCTATTGAGATGCTCTGCTGGGCTGTTCCTCCACTCGGGCGCACTGACTCTTTGATGACAACAATAGTTTCACAGAAACTTCCAGTGTCAGGCTCAACCAAAGCTCTCAGCTGGGGAAGTGTTGTGCCTTTTCAGAGATGACAAAGACCCTTAGCTTGAGATTGGTCGAAAGCTTCCCATTTCTGAGCTGTGAGCTTTCATCTTTCAGGCAACAGGCAACAGTACAGAGTTTATCTCTAAAGCCACTTTTTCTTTCCTTTGATGACACTATTTTTGTTTTAAGTCTGGGTCCCTTCAGTGAGAAATCTCACTTTAACTTATGGGGATGGGAAGGGAAGCATTTATCAAGTGCCTACTATGTGCCGGGCCCTGTGCTAAGTGTTTTAGAAATATTCTCATTTGATTCTCACAACAACCCTGTGAGGTAGGTGCCATTATTATCCCCATTTTACTGATGAGGAAACTGAGACAGAGGTTAAGTGACTTATTCAGGGTGACACAACTAGGAATTATCTGAGGATGAATTCGAACTGACTGGTCTTCCTGACTCAAAGCCCAGTGTTCTATCAACTGTGCCCATCTAGCTGCCTCTGTGCTGACTAGCTGCCGCTATGGAAACCATCGAGTACATTTCCCGAAGATTGTCTCTCCAGTCTATGGTCATTTGTCCAGTAATCACCAGACAGTTCTGGGGTTTGGGATTCCCCAGTTCTTTAACTCCTAAGTTTCTTCTGTTGTCCTTCCTTCTGTAAACAAGTGGCTGGGAAGCGAGGTATTGAGATAGTCCATGTTCTTGGGAACAAGTCCATTGTTTCTGATACTTTCCTGGATTTTCAAATCAATCGCTCAAAGCCTCACATCATATCTGTCTTGATGCTTTACACCTACAAACAAACAATTCTGAAAAGGAAACACCATTATACCTATTTATCAAGCGTGTGTACTGCATCCTTCCTGATAGACTGTAAGCTATTAAAAGACAAGAAATGTCACTTTTGTATCTCCAGTCCTCAGCACAATGATTGGTCTGAAGTAGGTTCTTAAGCAATTATTGTTGAATTGAATTGAGGCTAGAGAATTTGATTCCTCTTACAGATCCTTCTGTGGTCACTGCAACTTCCTATGTTTGGCCAAAATCAACAAATGACAATAACTTTGTAATGAAATAACATGTTATGAAATAACTTGGGTTCTCTCCCCTGCAATTTCCTGGATCTCTAAGCAACATACAAGGACAGGAAATGCAATCAGGTAGGGAGATGAATTGCCCAAAATGTTTAAAGGGATATGTGTAAGTTTGTTTATATTGGAAGGTGGCAGGACATTTTAAAGAAAGGCGATAAATTGCTTTATTGCAATACATTAGAGGTGAATACATGGAAAACCCTTCCTGAGACATATTAGGGGCTGACCAATTAACCAACTCACTGGCCAGTGGACCTACTAGCCAATGAGGTGGGCCATCCCCTGTGCTTGGAAGAATGAGGCAGACATTTTGCAAGGTCTTTTATTGAGAGGTGGCCATGGTAACAACCACAAAGTGGAGTGGCCTCACCCATTGCAGCTCCGCATCTGCCTGGTCTGAGGGGCCCGAGGCCCCTGCCCTGATCCTAGGACACTGTTCACAGATCAACTCCCAAACACCTTCATCATTCTCATCTTCATCTTCATCTTTTTCCTCTGCTTTCTTTTCCAGGCTGCCCCCAGCCTGGCTGAGACTACACAACAGGGGGACCAACAGGTCCCTACAATTTTCCAGCCCAGAAGCTAGAAGATCAGGGCACTGGGCCTGAGAGTTGGAAGGCTCCAGGAGGTAGGATCAGGGTCCTTGGTATTAGCTGAAGCCAAGATCCTGGGGGGAGAGCATCCCAACTTTGTCCTGCCAGGAAGAGAAGGGAAGGGAAGGGATCAGTTGGATCTGGGGAGAGATCTAAGACCATCTTTCTTTCCCAATCCAGAGGAAAGCAGACAGGGAACTCACCTGTGTTAGAGACACAGCCCTCCTTCTTCTCTCCTGGAATACCGAGAGAAATAGATAAAAGCCTTACTCTGGATTCACTCCCCTCAAAGTTTCCCAGAATTTGTCCTTTCTTTCTTCATGTCCTGACATAGGATATGACCACATGATAACGAGGTTCCCTTCCAGATCTAAATGCTATGATTGTCAGTTTAGGTTCTTCCCCCAGCCCTTGACTCACCCCCCAGGTAGGCACAGTTGAAGTGGCTGCAGGTCTGATTGAGACTCCTGATGGTCACTAGGTTTCGGGTCCCATCATGAGAGAAGTCAGACACCATGAAAATCTCATGAGGGGGAATGAGAACCTCTCGTTCCTCCGGGAAGACAGAAAAGGATTGTATGGGGACTCCAAAACAAGTGTTCATGGTGAAGAAGGTCATGTTTCCAAATCCCTGGGCCACTCCTTTTTCCTCAGAGGTGGAGGTGAACTGGCCAAGGCGAATGACATCTCCCAGCCGTTTAGGCTGGAAGCAGAGGCTGCCCACACCTCGGAACACTTCCTGCCCAGGGCCCTCCTGACAGCTTTCAGAAGCTCTCAGCAGCTGCAGGGCCTGCATCAGGTAGAAATGTAGGGCCTTGAAGGGGAAGTGTTTCATGTAGTTCTCCCGAGAACTGCCCACCGTCCTCACGGCTGAGTTCAGCTCCCGGTACAGAGGGTTGGACGAGTTGGTGTAGACCATAATGGCCACGGCATGCTGGGTTCGGAAACCCAGGGGCAGAGTGAGTCCCCTCCTTCGGCTCTTCCAGGCAGCTGTGGCAGCCCCCCATGATTCCCGGAGCAGGGAGTGGCGTGCCATCTCCTCCTGGAGCAGGTGGATGGCCTCCTTCTCCATCTCCTCCGCACAGTCCAAGTATGAGTCATCAAAGGTGTCAGGAGCTGGGCCCAAAGGCATGATGGGAACGACCTGGGCCTATGAATGGGGGAAGGTAGAGTTGGGAGAGAGGAAGATAGGAGAGAAGGTATGTGGGGAAGGGGATAAGTTTAAGATATTTCACATAGGTGCCTGAGGATTAGGGTGGTGCTTTTCTTCAGATACAAAACAGTCTCATTTCCCTGGACCCTACTCAGCCTTATCTGGGGTATATACAAACCATTTCACCATAATCTCTACACAAATATGGTAGTCAGGAGCCTTCTTCCACTATCCCTTGGACTTCCTGCTTGGTCTCCTGGACCCCCTTCAGTCCTGAAATTTCAGCAAGTGTGATTTGGACTCCTAACGTGTAAAGGCTCTAGGTGACCTGGATACTGTATGCATGTGTGTTGCTTTGGTAGCCTTGAAGTTCTTTGGGCAACTTCTGCCATCTACCATTATTGAATGAACAGGAATAGCCAGACACAAAGGAGGGTTCCAAGTCTTCCAATTTTGTTCTGGGTTGCCTGCTGTGGAAAAACCTAAAAATTGGCCCCTAATTTAGTTCTTCCACCCCCAAATCCATGGTCTGGCAGGGGCGCTGAAAGATGGTTTTGGGGAGGGTATCAACTTGACTTCAATCTACTGGATTAGGGATGTCCCCAAATATCACAAATCCCTTGATTACTGAAGGCTGATCTGTTCCAGAATTAGTGTTAGAATTGACCATCTAATGTTTTCCCAAAGCTCAACTCAAGTACAACTCCCAAGATGAGGCCCTTTCTGATCCTTCCCCCACCCCAGTTGTTAGTGCCTCTCTCTGGAAATTACTTTGTCTTCATAGTGTCTGTATAGAATGGAAGTAAAACATCAGGGTCTATTCTGGCTAAAGCATGCTCCGTTGATCGCTAAGGCTGTATACCCTAGCCATTTCTGGGGAAAACACTGGCTAAGTTCCAAGGACTTGGCTCTTTGGGATGAGACAACCTAGTTGGTCCCTTGGTCTCCACTTCCTGAAGCAATACATTCAGGAGAGAATGAAAAAGAGGGAGAGAGAGGCTAAGCTGCCTCCCCTTTGAGACCATCAGTACCCCCTCTATTTCTATCCGGGTAGTTGAAGAACCAAAGGGTCCCTCAGGATTTGTTGCTTTATCCCAAATCACCCTAATCCTTCAGAATTGAGCACGTGTTCCCTTCTCCAGCTGGCCAGGCCACAGGCTTTATGTGTATATGTACACACGTATATATGCATGTACATGTGTATATATATATATATGTTGAACATAAGCTCGTACAGACTTGGGAAGATAACAGATGATTGAAGGGCCTGATGTGCTATAATTTGTGGAATCGTGAAGAGTTGGACTAGACGGAATGACTGTTACATATGTATTGTATTTCTTTTATTTTTTTTTTTTGCAGGGCAATGAGGGTTGAGTGACTTGCCCAGGGTCACACAGCTAGTGTCAAGTGTCTGAGGTCACATTTGAACTCAGGTCCTCCTGAATCCAGGGCTGGTGCTTTATCCACTGTGCACCTAGCTGCCCCTGTATGGTATTTATTTAGATGTATACCCACTGTTTCTCCCAATAGAATGTAAGCTTTTTGAGTACAGGGACTATTTCATTTTTTGCTTTGTTTTCACCAGCACCTAGCACAGTGATTGGCAAATAAAAGGCACTTAATAAATTATTATTGATTGACTGCTGGTGCTATCCATCTCTCATTATTCCTTTCAGTAATTTATCACAGAAAAGTTTGTAGTATGCTATGGCAGCCCAAAACCCCTAATGTGACCTTAAGCTTCATTATTAAAAACATGAGAGCCAATGGAGGTGGGGGGGGGGCTGATGATCCTGTTCTCCTCAGCCCTGGTCAGACAAGAGCTGGAGGATTATGCTAAATTGGGGGAGGGGCAGCACATTTTAGGTACTATATTAACAAACTGGAAGTGACCAGAGGAGGGTGGCTGAGTCAATGTGGAGCTAAGCAACCATGATTTGGGGGGTTCAGTTGTTTATTTTTTGTTTCAAAGAGGACCAATGATACTATCGGGTAATGTCTTGACTCTGTGTGAATTACATTGAAGTGAGGCAGAATTTCACAAAGTCATCAGCCTCACTCTCTTCCACAGTTATCAGAATCCGGTGACAAGACAAAAGTCAGGATGTGTATCTTGCCATTGGACCCAGATGGCTCTGGAAGAGAGAATGAGGTTGGAGAGTGAGCCCTCCCTCACTTAAATCCAATTCACTGCAAGTCATGACATCACCTCGATGTCATGGTCCTCTTGGAGATTGAAGGACAACAACAAGAAGCAAGCTGCACATGCTACAGCTTCTTGGAGCACAGGTGAGAGTTGGGTGACAGGTAAACACCAAAAGTTGATGAGAAGCTCTGAAAAGGGTTATGAAAATCCTTATACCACTGGTGCTAGTCCTCCCTGAACACCCCATACACATAACCAGGGAGGGGAAAACAGAACAGGGACACTTTTAAATGTAGCTAAAGAGCTAAACAGAGGTATTAGATTTATTCTGCGAGGCTCCAGCTTTGTAGGGAGCTCAGCAACCATTAATTCCAGTCCATCCCTGAAAAAGAATGCATCCTAGAGTACACCTGAAAAATGATCATCCAGGCTTTGGTTGAACCTCCAAGGAGAGGGGAGCCCACAATTTCATGAGGAAATCCGTTCCATTTCAGAAGGCTTTACTTTTGAAAGTTCTTCCCAACATCAAACCCAAATTTGCCTCCTGCAACTTACACCCATGACTCCCATTCGACCCAACTCTGCTCTCTGGGGTAAAACAGAACATGACCAATCCCTTTTCTACTGTAGAAGATAGTCCTTCAAATACTTGAAGATAGATATCATATCTCTCTACCTTTCCCCCACTTCCCAATTCTTCTCTTCTCCAGGTTAAACATCACCAGTTTATTCAACTAATCCTTGTGTGATACAGACACAAGACATTCACTATCCTGGTTGTCCTCTGGATCCTCTTCAATTTATTAATGCCCTCCTCAAAATGTGGCTTATTTAATGGAATACAATACCTCATCTGTAGTCTGTTCAGGTCAACAATAAAGGTACTACAGAGTGGGCCAAAAGTCCACCAAAAGGGGTCTGATGTTTTTATAACTTTCTGAAAATTATTTTTCTTTATTTTTTGCTATTCATGAGATTTACTTTTTTACATGTAAAATAAATTCATTTCCTATATATACTGTATATGATGCTATGATATTATAAATTAGAAACAAAAATTAAAGGAGTTATTAAATATTTGTGACTTTTGACCCACCCTGTATTACCTCTATTTCTGCATGTTATGTCTCTCTTAATGCAACCCAAGGTTGTTTCAGCTTTCTTGGCTGCCACATAATGTGGCTATATCATTTTGAGTTTGTAGTTCACTAAAATTCTCATGTCTTTTCCAGACAAACTGCTCTCTAGCCAGTTCTTCCCACTCTTGCATTTTTGAAATTGATTTTTTGAGTCCAAGTGTGAGACTTTACATTTTTTCACTATTGAATTTCATTTTGTTTTGACCCAATGTTATGATGTTAAAATCTAATTCTGTCTTTATGAAGAATTCCATATGTGTTTGTGTCATCTGAAAATTTAGTATGTCATTTTTGTCTTTATCCAAGGCATCAAGATAAATGTAAAAAGTCCACAGTTATGCACAGATCTCGGGGCGGGGGGGGGGGACTCCCCTGGAGACCTTCTTCCAATTTGATGTTGCACTACTAATGAGTGAATTTTGGGACCTGCAGGTCAACCAGCTCTGAATCTTAGATTGTGTTAGGTCCAAGAACGGCCCAACCCCCAAGAACTTCCAGGAGACACACATTGTACAGGGGAATATAAAAAGAGAGACCTGAGAAAAGCCACCCAGGAACATCCCACCCCCCCTTAACACCTTACCCC
This sequence comes from Dromiciops gliroides, assembly GCF_019393635.1. Classification (NCBI taxonomy): domain Eukaryota; kingdom Metazoa; phylum Chordata; class Mammalia; order Microbiotheria; family Microbiotheriidae; genus Dromiciops; species Dromiciops gliroides. The sequence continues at coordinate 580,390,389 of NC_057863.1, forward strand.
CCTCCCCCCAGTTGCATTGCTTCACTGAGATGAAACTCCATCTGGTTCTTGTTCTCTGGCTCTCCTAAAAACAATTGGCAGTATGATTTGGTCCACCTTAGAACACCCTCAGGCATATCCAGTGTGGGAACTAGGCTGGTGCCTCCTCTGGACTGTTTCCATCATTAGTTGTCCTTCCTTCTTTATCTGCACCCTACTCCCTTTATAGATCACCACTTATAATATAGAATTAACAAGTCAGCTAAACCCTCCAGTTTTCAGGATGCCTACACATCAAGCTGGAAAGCATGGGTTTCTTCTTCATTTGCAGGTCCTATCCACCCCTGTTCCCTATAGTGCCAGCTGTGACTATCCCTCTATCCCTCCATCCCTCTTTCCCATGTAAACTCAGACCATCCCACCCAGTGTCCAGACTCCAAGTCTGACCAGGACCAACTGCCCTGAGAGGTGAGTAAAGGGAGATAAAGGGATAGTGAGAAGGGTGGGAGTCTCAGGAAGGGGTTGAGGATCTTGGGAACAGAGAGGGTCTCGGGAGGGTTATGAAGGTAACTGTTCCCAGGAGAAGACCAGGGAGGGGACATGGTGATTTAGGAATCCTAAGGACAATGGAGGTCCCAGGAAGGGTTTGAGGAGGAAGAGGACCACAGCACAGTGGAGATTCTAGGAGGATACTAGGAGAAGGAGGATAGAGGTCCAGGGAAGGAGGACTAAGGGGGATGGAGGCACCATTCATTACCTGTGTGAGGGAGCTGAGGCCCAGGCAGCTAAGGGTAATCATCAGGGCGGGCAGCATTGTCCCTGGGGGAGATTGGAAGGAAAGGGAGTGACTTGTGGAGATTGGGGGTGAATTTGTGTCAGGGTGAGTAGTTCTGATTTTTTCAAAACAGTAACAAAAAAAACTTTATGTGAGCATTCTTTCTATCCCCTCCCTGTTTTGCAAGGAGAAGGGAGTAATTAATTAGCTCAAGCATTCTATAGGAATAGGGTTGGATGTACACAAAACAGTCATGCATTGGAAGGTATATTTCGTTTGTCTCTGTGTCTAATGCTATTCATGTGGAAGGGGACGGTTATTTCTGAATCTGTGCATTCTCTAAGCCCTTGTGAATAATAACTAGTGAACTCACTCTTCTGTCCTGCAGTATGTAGAAAGAGGAGGAGAGGGAAGGGAAAGCAGGAAGTGGGTATGAGTACCAGCATCCCCATGGATGGTGGCAGAAGCAGGAAAAGGGTAAAAGTGATTAGGGATTGGGACAGAAGATCTTGGAGTTGAGGGAGCCAAAGAGGCTCAGGAGCCAGGAAGTTCTAGGAGCCTTGGGTTACAATTAAAGGGTCAAGGGGCAGCTAGGTGGCACAGTGGATAGAGCACTGGCCCTGGATTCAGGAGGACCTGAGTTAAAATACGGCCTCAGACACTTAACACTTACTAGCTGTGTGACCCTGGGCAAGTCACTTAACCCCAATTGCCTCACCAAAACAAAAACAAAAACAAAAACAAAAACAAAAACAAAAACAAAAACAAAAACAAAAACAAAAACAAAAACAAAAACAAAAACAAAAACAAAAACAAAAACAAAACAATTAAAGGGTCAAGAAAGTTTTAAAAAATAATGAAAGTCCTGGTGCCAAGGGCAGAGGGCCCAGTTCTCCCTGATCAGCCACCAAGAAGAAGCTGGGTTCAGAGATGATAAGGGCTAGTCAATGAAACCTGAAGCTCTAGGCAAGCTTCCAAATGTTGTATGAGGGGTCTGGGAAAGGTTGTCAGGAGGCCAGGCAGGAGAAGCTGACCCTGCTCCAGGAAGCCACCTGACCTTGCACTGGGACAGAAGGTTGCACCAACTCAGGGTGCTCCAACAGTAAGAGAGGGAGGAGAGGAGGAAGAGATTGCAACCTGGAGAGATCCTTCCCTTCCCTCACTCCCCTCCCCACCCACAACATACACAGAAACACACACAGAGAGAAAAGATGCAGCAGGGTTTTGGAGAAGGAAATGAGGATTGGGGCTGAAGGAATACAGAACTAAAGGAGAAGGGCTAAGGAAAGACCCTGGGGTAGGGGGCCGAAAGGGTTGTTATCAGGGAGGGGCTAAAGAGAGGAAAAGAGAAAGGTTAAGGATAGGACGAGGGGCGGGGCTGAAAAAGATAGGATAAAAGGAAGAGTTAAGAGGATGGAATGAGGGGCGGGGCAAACGGGATGGAGAGGGGCACGATTAAAGAGAGAGAAAACGTTAGAGGATAGAATCGAGGAACAGGGCTAAAAAAAGGAAAGAGAAGGGAAGTTGGGAGGATAGAATGAGGGAGGCAATGAAGAGGAGGGAATCACAGTGTAAAGAGGGACGGGAATATGGGGGGAATGGACAGTTGGGTCCGGGGGCAGGATGGGTGCTCCGGGGATGGCGCGATGCAGCTGCACAAAAGCCGGCACAACCTCACCCCACTCCTGGAACGAGGCAGCCCCGTGGGAACCCCGGTACCCACCTGGGGCACAGCGCAGAGCCGATGCCTTGGGGCCGAGCGCCTGGGAGACGACTGGAACTGGAGGGACGTAGGCTGGGGTCCCAATTGATACGGCAGGAGTCCTAGAGTGGGGAGGATAAACAAAATTCTGCCTAAGTATAGTCGAGTCCAAGATCCACCCACACCTCCCCCCTTCCCTGAAACCCGACGCCGCGGTCCCTCCTTCCTATCCCTACTTCAGGAGGGAAGAGGATCGCGTCCAGTTGTCCCCTTCCCCTCCCTGTGCATGGCCAGCCGCCAATCGTCCATCCTTGCAGCCAGGCTCCCAATAATCCTTCAGACTCACATCAGGTGACTTCTTGTTTATAAACATTCTCCCCAGCTCCCTTGTGTCCTTGGTCAGTCCCACTATAAATAGACCCTGGGACGAGATTTCTAGGACCCTGCCAGAGGCTAATCAAAGAACTAGGACAATTGGTGAGAAATTATAGGCAGGCACATTCTGTCCCAACTTTCCCCAGCTCAAGTGCGACCTCCCTTCTCCAGATCTACATTGCTCTTTCCATACCCTGAGTCGCCGTTAGTCCCCATAGTCCCGAACACACCTTTTCTGACTTGTGGGGCCCTAACTGATCTCCTTTCTTGTGTAGTTAATGTGTTCTCCACTACGGAAGATATTTAAGCAGAGACTGGGTAATTATTCAAAGTCCTTGATGAGAGCTCTCTATCTAGTCTGGTCTCAGACCCCACTACCCAGCTGTCCAGCCATCTTCATGAGTTCCTTTGGGCAGCTAGGTGGCTCAGTGACCCTGGAGTCAGGAGGACTTGAGTTCAAATCTCATCTCAGACACTTACTAGCTGTGTGACCCTGGGCAAGTCACTTAAAACCAATTGCCTTAAACATCTGGAGCCATCTCCAGTTGTCCTGATATATATCTTGCTGCTGGTCCCAGATGGCTCTGGAGGAGAGAGTGAGGTTGGTGACCTTGCACAGCCCTCCCTCACTTAAATCCAATTGACTTCAAGTCATGACATCACTCCAATGTCATGGTCCTCTTCAGTAACAAAGGACAAACAACAATGACTTCCTTTATAAGTGTAGCATCTCTACCCCATCTCCCCTCCTCCTTTCCTTTCCACTTCTAGCCTTGGGAACAATAATCAAATCCACACTACCATTAGCTCAAACAATACCAGTGTGCTCAAATATAGTCTAGTTCCATTCACTATCCTTGTAACTACAGGCCAAAACATTCCTCCTTGGTCACCACTCCCCTTTATGTGCTATCTTCCCCTGTCATCATGTAAGTTCCTTGAGGTCAGGAACTGTCTTTTTCTGTATATTCTCAGGATTATGTTTATTTCCAAACCAGTACTGGACACAAAGTGCTAAATGCTTTTTCATTCATTGCTTTATACTCAAGCATTTATTAATGCTATAAAAGGAATTTCTGTTCAGTATGGACTTGGTTCCCTGAAGTTCCTTCCAACTGTGAAATCCCAAGATCTTAAATAATCCTATGATTTTATATTTCTTTAAGGCTTGGACTCTATGATTTTAAAGGTAAATTATTTTGTAAGCAACATATTGAGAAACAGCATGAGAATGTGGCATCTTGGGGCAGCTAGGTGGCACAGTGAATAAAGCACTGGCCCTGGATTCAGGAGTACCTGAGTTCAAATCCAGCCTCAGACACTTGACACTTACTAGCTGTGTGACCCTGGGCAAGTCACTTAACTCCCGTTGCCCTGCCCCCCCAAAAAAAGATACTGATGACAGATTTTATGGGGTAGCTAGGTGGCACAGTGGATAGAGCACTGGCCCTGGATTCAGGAGGACCTGAGTTCAAATCCGGCCTCAGACACAACACTTACTAGCTGTGTGACCCTGGGCAAGTCACTTAACCCCAATTGCCTCACCAAAAAAAAAAAAAAAAAAAAGAAAGTGGCATCTTTGAAATCAAGAGTCCCTGGAATCTTACCTTTTTTTTTTTTTTTTTTTACTTGACTTGTCTTAGTGAAAGCTTCATCCTTCAAAAGGGATAATTCTATTGTGGATCTGATTCTCACCCAAAGGTAGACACTAGCTGCAGGAATGGAAATGATGATAACCTTGCTGAGGAGTGAACATTCCATCTTAGACTTTGTGGTCCAGAAGGAAGGAGTAGAAATCTGGAATGAATTTGACATTCACCCTCAGTTTTGAGAGAACAGATTTCAGGACATTCAGAGGAAAGGTAGGATCCCATGGTTTAAAATTCTACCCAGGAAGTCTGTCTAGGAGAGATAAAAAGCTCTTGAGGATGAAATTCTGAGGACACAAAACACAGAGAATTGCAATGTGGAGGGGAAAGGGTAGTTATCTATGCATGCACAGGGGAATCACCAACCAACTTAGGCTTTCAAGAAAACAGAAATGGAATATAGAATGAATATAACATCACGGCAGGATCCCATGATAATAGTGTTAGGAGTCCCAGTGCTCAGAATGAATGTGATTGATGAGGAAAGCTAAAGAAAAGGGTATTTCCCTCCCAAAACTATATAAGGAAGACTCAAAGAAGAAATAGGGCTTGCTGCTCAGGGTAGATAGAATGAAGAGAACAGATAAGAAAGAGAAAGCATACCTACTAAAATCTTATTTTGCTTCTGTTTTTTCTGCTAAGGGGAAGAGAAAGGAAAGAAATAAGCATTTATTAATTTGTTAAGCCCTACTATGTGCTAAGCACTTTACAGATACCATTTCCTTTAATCCTCCCAACAACCCTATGAGGTGCTATTATCATTCCCATTTTAAAGTTAAGGAACTAAGGCAGACAAAAGTGACAAGTAACTCGTCCAGAGTCACACAGGAAGTAGGTGTCTGAGGCTGGATTTGAACTTAGGTCTTCCTGACTAAAAAAGAATGGTCCTTGGACTGGAAGGGGCAAAACAAATATGACTACTAAGAAGTAATAATACTGAAGATAGGTTAGAAGATAGTAAGAGAACACCTAGCTGCCTTTTATAAGTTCAAGCCATCTGGTTCAATGAAATACAATCTCAGTAATGAAAGACCTGGAATATGTGATAACTGAGCCATTGTCACTGACCTTTGAAAGACCACAGGGAATGGGAGAGGAACTGCAGGATTAGAGAAAGTCAATTGTTATCCTCATTTTCAAAAAAAAAAAAAAGGAAGAATGGAGTTTACAAACTATAGAGCAGAGTGTTATAAATTATAGTCCTGTTTTCTTTTGGCCCACTGCCTGGTGTCTTTTAAACCCTCTGTTAGATTTTCTTTAACTTGTCTTTCTGATTTCTTTTCTGTCTTCTGCCTAATTTATTTTTCATTCCAAAGGATGATTTCCTTCTAGATTTCTTTCCAACCTTCTACTTGACTTCTTTTTAGACCTCTGATAAATCTATTTAGTCCTTTGCCTGTTTTTTTTCAGTCTCCTATCCAATTTATTTTTATCTCAGACACTTGTATGTCCAACTCTCCATTCTGCAACCAGGAAAACATGCCCAGGGAGGGACAGACTCAGGGCCAAATTGGGACCTGGGCAGGAAGGAGGCCATCCAGAAATAGAAGGCAGAGGAGAGGGGAGATTGAGTTTCCAAGCATGTGTAAGGAAGGGGGGAAAGGAGAGGAGAAAAGAGGGAAGAGAGGTTCATATATAAAAGAAACTCTTACTCCCTCTGGGCCTGGAGCCCTGGAGCCCAGTACCTGCCTTCCCCTCCCCTGTCCTCCACCCAGGAGGAGGCCCAGGTAAGGGGTACAGATTTCTGTACTGGGAGGGAGGGTGGTGAAGGCTAGAAGAGTCACTAGAGAGAAGTTCTTGAGGTCTGACAGGGTAGGGGTGGAGGGATATGAGAGAAAGACAGAAAGAGACAGAGAAAGAGAAAGCCAGAGACTGAGAGAGACAAAGAGACAAAGAGAAATAGGGAGACAGAGATACAGAGAGACAGGGAGACAGAAAAGAGTCAGCAGTATCTTAGATCTTAGAGATTATCTAGCCCAAACCTCTCATTATATAGAGGAGGAATCTAAGGGCAAGGAAGGGGAAGGGGTTTGTTAAAGGTCACCAGTAAGTTGGTGGTGGAGCCAAGACCAAAAGCCACTTCTCGAGACTCTTGGCCTAGGGCTCTTTCTAACACAACCGAAAGATAGGAAGAAGGTGAGATGGATGAGGCTGGAAAGTCCTGTTACAGAGGAGACACTTCCCAGGTATCTCCAGCCTAGTTGTGAGAGGAGGGGGGATGGATCAAGGTTAATCAAACCTTTATTCTCTCCCCTAGGGTATGAATTCCAGGCCAGGGAGGAGGGCAGCACAGGGCTGGGGCTAGGCCTTGTCTAGGGGCCTCCTACTTTGAGAGCTATGCCTACCAAGAAACATGACAACTGGCAGGCATCCCTCTTTCCCCTCCCTTCCCTTGCACACCCCACTCAGGAGCATCATGTTTAAATTTGCTTGCTAACAATTGGAAATATCCAAAAGTGCAATGGGGCATTTTGGAAGACAATGGACTCCCCATCATTGGGGGGCTTTAAGCATAGGCTAGCTGGCCACTTGTTGGAAAGGTTGTACAAAGGATTCTTGTTCAAATATGGATTTAACTAGAAATCCTCTGAGAGCCCATCCAAGTATGAGATAATGTGATTTTGGAGTCAGGTTCATTGATGTTTCAGAGGAAAACTCTAGGATCTAGTGTCTTTCTTTCTTTCTTTCTTTCTTTTTTTTTTGCGGGGCAATGGGGGTTAAGTGACTTGCCCAGGGTCACACAGCTAGTAAGTGTTTAGTGTCTGAGCCCGGATTTGAACTCAGGTACTCCTGAATCCAGGGCCGGTGCTTTATCCACTGTGCTACCTAGCCGCCCCTAGTGTCTTTCTTACTATCTTTCTTGGGTAGGAAAAAGAGGAAGTCATCCTGGACCATGATCTGAAACTTCTTCACTCATGCAGCTTATCATTCCCTGTTTTGGTGTTAACAATCAGTAAATAGTTATTAAGTGCCTCCTATGTGTCAGGTATTATGTCAGTCACAGTAGATACAAAGAAAGGCAAAAGATATAATCCCTGATCTCAAGAAAATCACAGTCGGGGCAGCTAGATGGTGCAGTGGATAGAGCACCGGCCCTGGATTCAGGAGGACCTGAGTTCAAATCCGACCTCAGACACATAACACTTACTAGCTGTGTGACCCTGGGCAAGTCACTTAACCCCAATTGCCCCTCAAAAAAAAAAGAAAGAAAGAAAATCACAGTCTAATAGGGTAGACAACAATCAATCAATACAACATTTATTAAGCTCTTACTATGTGCCAGCCACTGTGCTAAACCCTGGGGAAACAAAAAGAGGTAAAAGACAATCCCTACCCTCCAGGAGCTTACAATCTAATGGAGGAGACAACATACAAACTATGTACAAACAAGCTAAATACCGGATAAATGGGAGATAATCAACAGAGGGAAGGCACAAGCAGTAAGGGGCTTCCTTTAGAAGGTGGGATTTTAGCTGGGACTTGAAGGTAGGAGCCAGAAATGAGGAGGGAGAATGTTCCAGGAATAGGGAATAGCCATCAAAAAGGCATAGAGTCAAAGATGGAGTGTCCTATGTCTGGGTTCCACCTGGTCTATAACTGAAAAGAACAGAACCCAGTGTTTGATATCAAAAGTCCTAAGTTTGAGTCCCAGCTCTGAAATCTACTAGATAGGTGATCTTGGGCAAGTCACCTCCCTTCTCTAAGCCTCAGTTTCCTCATATGTAAAGTGGGAGAGAATCCCACTTGCCTCACAGGTGCAAGGAAAGAACTTTTTAAAACCTTAAGATATTAGTGATTCAGGGGCAGCTAGGTGGCACAGTGGATAGAGCACCAGCCCTGGATTCAGGAGGACCTGAGTTCAAATCTGACCTCAGACACTTAATACTTACTAGCTGTGTGACCCTGGGCAAGTCACTTAACCCCAATTGCCTCACCAAAACAAAACAAAACAAGATATTAGTGATTCATTATTATTTCTTATATCACTGGGTTGTAAGGAACACATAGAATAGTTTATATGATACTGTATTTTCTTATTTCAATAGATCAGACCTAAAATCTCATCAAATTGAGTATTCTCTCCACTGGTTCAGGTTGCAACCCATTTGTACCTTTTCTCCACAGAAATTAATATTATAATTAATAATATAATAATTAAGATATGTATGGAAGATTCCTTGTTGGAGGAGAACCTTTAAGGGTGGGTTTGTTCTATATGTTCAATTTTTTTTTTTACAATCAACACACAACAAACATAGAACTTTATTTCACTCACTTTTCAGTCAATTATTTGATGATGATAATGCTAATAGCTAGTCTTTGTATAGTGCCTATTAGGTGCCAAGGTACTATACTAAGAGTACTTTACTATTGTCTCATTTGATCCTCACAACAACCCATTGGGTAGGAGTCATGATCATCCCTATTTTACAGATGAGGAAACTGAGGAAGATGGAAATGAAATTACTTGCCTAAGGTCACGCAGCTCCTAAGTGTCAGAGACTGGTTTAAAATCAGATCTTCTTGTCTCTAGGGCCCCGCACTCTATCCACTGAAGCACCTAGCTGCCCCTAGGTAAGTGTTTGACTAAGGATGAGTTCTACTATCGAAAAATATCTGTGAATTTTCATTTTGATCATATTTTTATCAGGGATGCCTCTGGTAGGTCATTCTTATAAGGAGTTTATAAAGATGAGATGGTAGAAGCATTGATCAAAAGCTACTACTAATATTTTCTCAATTACCTTTTCTGGGGCTGGGGGGAAGGTATTAATCTCCTCCATGATTTTTTCCATTCTTTCAGCATCTTCCATTCCCTGCCATCTTTTGTCAAACGATCCTTGGATGCAAGGGCAGCTAGGTGTCACAGTGGATAAAGCACTGGCCCTGGATTCAGGAGGACCTGAGTTCAAATCTGCGCTCAGACACTTGACACTATCTGTGTGACCCTGGTCAAGTCACTTAACTATCATTGCCCCCCCCCCCAAAAAAAAGATCCTTGGATGCTTTCAAAACTGTTGTCTCCAGCATGGATTTCTTCAAATATGTATTTAGTCTACTGCAATTGATCTTCTAGGGCAGCTAGATGGTACAGTGGATAGAGCGCCAGGTCTAGAATCAGGAAGACCAGAGTTCAAATCTGGCCTTAGACACTTAGCTGTGTGATCCTGAGCAAGTCACTGTTCGCCTCAGTTTCTTCATCTGTAAAATGAGATGGAGAAGGAAATGACAAACTACTCCAGTATCTTTGCCAAGAACACCCTCAGTGGGGGAATAGAGTTTCAGATACAATTGAACTATGAGTTGATTTTCTAGACTTGGTTGCCTTGAATGTCACTTTTACTCCTTAGGTTAGCATAGTCCAGTCAAAAGCCTTATTTAAGCACCCAACTCTTGCTAAGTCCAAGATGGACTCAGGACCACCAGGGTATTTCTTCACTACAATGTTGATGACAATAATAATAATAGGTAGCACTTATATAGCACATTAAGGTTTGCAAAATTATATACATATATATACATGTAGATGTATATGTATGTATGTGTTTATATACATACATATATATATATATACATGTATATATTATTTGATTTTATCCTTACAGCAACTCAGTATGTGATCTGCCCAGAGTCACACAACTAGTAAGTATCTGAAGCAGGATTTTCACTCAGGTCTTCCTGACTCCAAGTTCATCTCTCTATCCATGATGCAACTTAACTTTATGCCCTCTAAATGCTCCTGGTCCAGCTGTAGGGTAACCATGTCATGCCCTTCCTCAGAAATCTTCCTTGGCTCCCCATTGTCTGTAGGATAAAATACAAGTTCCCCATCATGCCATTCAAAGATCTCTATATTCGGGTTGTGATTTACTTTATATTCTTTACTTCCCATTACCTCCTTTCACTCTCTATTCCAACCAGATTAAACCATTAGCTGTTGCTCGATGTCACCTTTCCAAATCTGCCCTCCTTTATCTCTTACTTCTGGTCCTCTGTGCCTTCAGGACCCAGCTTAAGCACCACAAGCCCTCCCTGAGGTGAACCTGACCCCTCCCCTTTACATTTGTTCAGAGTACTTTGTCTCCCCCTTCTCATTCTCCAACCCTGCCCTTATCATACTAGAAGCTTCTTCAAGTCAGGGACAGAGTTTTCTTGTTGTTGTTTTTTCCCTACCTCTGCATCTCCATCATTAAGCACAAGGACTCTGAGGATGGTAGGGACTGGGACAGTGTGATTTCCTTGACATAAGGAACTCCTTATACAAGGAAATTCCTTTCATCAGTTCAGGTTGGCACATTCTCTGCCATTTATCATCCAAGAGTCTGGCCTTGAGCCCCAGGAATTGTTTATTTCAGATTGAGGGTTCGAACCCAGATCTTCTTGGATCTGAGGCTTGTTAGTGTTGGTTGAATCGAATTAAACTGAAGGACAGTGAGGTACAATGGACAAGGTGAAGGCCGGGAGTCAGAGGATGTGGTTTGGGATCCTGGCTCTCTTATTCAGCACCTGCATGATCTTGGTCAAATCATTTAAACTCCCTGGGCCTCAGCTTCGTCATCTGTAAAACAAAGAAGGTGGGACTAGATGATAAAGTCGTTCCTTTCCAGCTCTATGAGGAGGGAAAATATGACTTTAGATCCAGCTTCTTCTTCTTCTTTTTTTTTTTTTTTTGGTGAGGCAATTGGGGTTAAGTGACTTGCCCAGGGTCACACAGCTAGTAAGTGTTAAGTGTCTGAGGCTGGATTTGAACTCAGGTACTCCTGACTCCAGGGCCAGTGCTCTATCCACTGCGCCATCTAGCTGCCCCGATCCAGCTTCTTCTTTCCCCCCAGGTCTTCTTCGCTCTGACCTTGGCTCTCAGAGGAACAGACTGACAGACAATGCAGGCCCACAGGGTCACGTCCGTGTTACTGGCAGCCTTTGTTCTCGTGGAAACCCCAAAGGTACGTGCATGCCTCCGTCCCCAGCTGAGCTAGAGGAAGGAGAAAGCATGGCCCCTGTCCTCAGGTGGGCCCCATTCTGAGGGGAGGGGCGTGGTCTCTGTCCTCAGAGAATCCTTGGAATGAAAAGGAGACAAGACCCCTGAGAGCTTCTGGTCAGATGCTCCCAACCCCTAATCCCTCCGAGTTGTGCTTTTTGTCCTTAGCCATCCTGGAGACAGGCTATGACTCTGGGGCCACTGAGGTGAAGATTGGACTAGGGCTGAAGCATCCTGATGGCTTCTTCCTTGCAGGCCTGGAGCCACCAGGTCTCCCGCCGTGACCTCTTCTCTCGAGAGTCCCCCCTGGACATGGCACCAGCCTCCTTTGACGACCGGTACACGGGCTGTGTGGCTGCTATGGAAGCGGTCCTAGCTGACCTCAACCGTACTGAGTTTGATGCAAGCCCAGTCTATGCCGAGGCCTGGAACTCAGCGGCTGTCCGCTGGCAGGAGCGCCGGGAGGGGGAGCTGAAGGGGACCCCTACTTCTCGACGACTGCCACCCCCGGGCTTTAGGGATGAACACGCTGTGGCCCTCCTGGCCTACACAGCAAATAGCCCCCTGCACCGAGAGTTCAATGCGGCGGTGAGAGAGGCCGGCAAATCTCGGGCCTATTACCTCCGATATTTTCCTTTTAAGACCCTTCACTTCCTGCTCACAGAGGCCCTGAGACTGCTGGGCACAGGGCAGCAGCCCAGGTGCCATCAGGTCTATCGGGGCATACATGGGGTCCGCTTCCGGCCAGCGGGGCCAGGGGCCACCGTTCGCCTGGGGGCCTTTGCCTCAGCTTCCCTCATGAATGCTGCTGCCCACCAGTTTGGAGAAGATACTTTCTTTGGCATCTGGACTTGCCATGGGGTTGTTATTAAGGGCTATTCCTTCTTCCCTGGGGAGGAGGAGGTGCTGATTCCTCCCTATGAGACCTTCCTTGTGGTCAATGCCTCAGTGCCAGCTCAAGGTCCAGTCCGGATCTACCTCAAAGCCAAGGACAAGACCAGCACCTTTAACTGCGAGTATATCAAAGGTAACACAGCCCCCACCCTCCAGGAGCCCCAAGGCTGAGAGAGGAAACTACCTCTGCCTTAGGGAGCCCTTGGCTTGAAAGGGAGGCATGGCCTCTGTCTTGACCAGACCAGTCTATTATTTAAATTATTTGGGGATTGGGTCAGCTAGGTGGCACAGTGGATAGAGCACTGGCCCTGGATTCAGAAGGACCTTAGTTCAAATCCAGCCTCAGACACTTAACACTTACTAGCTGTGTGACCCTGGGCAAGTCACTTAACCCCAACTGCCTCACCAAAAAACCCCCCAAACAAACAAATAAAAATTATTGGGGGACTAGGCTGGGTTTTCTAAAATATTACTAAATTACATTTTTTTTTCTCTCAGGGCAATGGGGGTTAAGTGACCTGCCCAGGGTCACACAGCCAACAAGTGTCAAGTGTCTGAGGCCGTACTGAACTCAGGTCCTCCTGAATCCAGGGCCGGTGCTCTATCCACTGTGCCACCTGGCCACCCCCCCTAAATTACATATTAATGGCTATTGCACCAGTTTTGGCAGTAAATATTTATTATTAATTGATATCACATATTATTAAAGTATTGACCGCATGTCTCCCTGACTTCCCCACTAGTCATGGGCTTACAGGCCTAAACAATTACATACCTAGCTTATTGAGCCAACAGGGCAAGGAGAGGGCCCGCGGAGAGTAAGAGAGTCCCCAGAAGGAGAGAGCAAACCCCTAGTGGCCCAATCTTTTTGGTCGAGGTGAGTCATCACACATTGATCCAGCTAATTGGTTAGCATCATTCAGCTCCACCGATTGACAGGACTTGTGAGGTGGTCTAGATTAAATTCTATCAAGGTGTGCTTCTTCCCCTAGCTAATCAGAAGAGTCAATCTGCATTCCTTTTGTTTAAGGTGCCCAGGTGGGTTTCTGGTGTGAGGGGGAGAGAGCAACAAAAACTAATGTCTGGATTTCTCCTAGAAATCCATTATTAATTATTATTTTCTCACACCAGGTTTACATAATGTATATTGATGACTTTCTCCAATCTGGGTCACTTCTCCTATACTGGTCTGGACTTCTGCCCAAAGTCTCAGGTCCCATGATGCCCTACTCCCTTCCCCTGGAAATTATCTACTTAGCAGGGACTTGTCCTGATATTCTCCAGGTACCCTTAAAACCCAGAAGTTTCCTCCAGTGAAACTGCTACACTTGAGTTAAAAATAAAATAAGCCACTCAGAGGTAATGATGGGACAAGAATCTAGTGAAAAATATCTAGTGAATTAAAAGATGGCTAGGAGTCAAGTAGGCAGCTAGGTGACTCAGTGGATAAAGTGCTGGACCTGGAGTCAGGAAGACCCTAGTTCAAACCTGGCCTCAGATACCTATTAGCTGTGTGACCCTGGGCAAGTCACTTAACCTCTGTTTAATCCACTGGAAAAGGAGATGGAATATCAATCCTGTATCCTTGCCAAGAAAACCCCATGGACAGTAGGGTCTACAGGGTCACAAAGACTCAACACCAACTGAACAACAACAACATGAATCGTCAGTGTGGTGTATTAGCTAAAGAAGTTAATGCAATCTTAGATTGAGCAAAGAGAGGTATTGCTGTCCAAAAAACAGGAAGTAAAAGCCACACCATCCTCTGCCCTGGTCAGATCACATCTAGGAGATAGTTCTGGCCACAATGTTTTCAGAAAGACATGATGATAATAATAGCTAGCACTTACATATAGCATTTTAAGATTTGCAAAGCACATTACAAATAAACTCATTTTATCCTCAACAACCCTGGGATGTAGGTACCATTGTTATCTCTATTTTATAGATGAGGAAATTGAGGCTGAGAGATGTTAAGTGACTTGCCCAGAGCCCTACGAGAAGGAAGGAATGAAGGAACAAAGGAATTTAGTTAAGTACCTACTCTGTTCCAGGCACCATGCTAAGCACTTTAGAAATAACTCATTTGATCTTTTTTTTTTTTTTTTTTGGTGAGGCAATTGGAGTTAAGTGACTTGCCTAGGGTCACGCAGCTAGTAAGTGTAAAGTGTCTGAGGCCAGATTTGAACTCAGGTCCTCCTGAATCCAGGGCCGGTGTTCTATCCACTGCACTACCTAGCTGCCCCAATTCATTTGATCTTAACAACCTTGGGAGGTAGGTGCTATTATTATCTCCATTTTACAGTTAAGGAAACTAAGGCAGACAGAGATTAAGTAATTTGTCCAAGGTCACACAGCTATTCAGGTTGTATTTGAACTTAGGTCTCCCTGACTCCAGGTCCAGTGCTCTGTGCACTGTGGTGCTTACCTAGTGACCTCACTGACACTAGGCAAAGGCAGCTATGTGGTACAGTGGATAGAGCACTGACCCTGGAGTCAGGAGGACTTAAATTCAAATCTCATCTCGGACACTTACTAGGTGTGTGACGCTGGGCAAGTCACTTAACCCCAATTGCCTTAAACATCCAGGGCCATTTCCAGTTGTCCTAATGTATGTTTTGCCACTGGACCAGATGGCTCTGGAGGAGAGAGTGAGGCTGGCGACCTCCCTCACTTAAATCCAATTGACTTCAAGTCATGACATCACCCTGATGTCATGGTACTCTTCGAGAATGAAGGACAAACAACAAAAACAACAACGCTAGGGCCATGACAGAGCATTTAGCCTAGGACAACCAGTATTATGAAGAAACCGGAGATGATGCCATCTGAGGGACATTTGGAGGAAGTGAGGAGGAGAAGTCTTAGGATAAGCATGGTAGCTTTCTTCAAAGATCTGAAGGTCTATGATGTGGAGGAAGGATCAGATAATAAGAGCAATAGCATGATGTAGCACAAAGCACTTTTCAAGAACATTTATATTATCAATTTAAAGTTTGCAAAGCACTTTGTAAATATTATCTCATTTTATCCTCACAACCACCATGGGAGCAAGGTGCTATTATTCCTACTTTACAGTTGGGGAAACTGAGGCAGGCAGAGGTTAAGTGACTTACCCAGGGTTACATAGCTAGTAAGTGTCTGAGACTGCATTTGAACTCAGGTCTTCCTGAATTTCAGGCCCAGTCCTCTATCCATCAGCTGCCTATCTTGTAGCTGTCCTGCTTGGCCAGAGAGGGTAGAACTAGAAACAATGGGGTGGAAACTGATAAAGGCCAGGTTTAGGATCGATGCAAAGAAATGCTTCCTAACAAAGCTGTCTGGGGGTGTTATGGGATGCCTGAGCATGGATGAGCTTCCTTCCCTTTACTCCAGGTCTGCAAGGGGAGGTGAGATGACTACCAGTCAAAGGGATTGATTGTAAGTGATTCCTCCCCATCCTGAGAGTCTAGGATTCTCTCCATTTTCACTGTTTTCTTCTCTTCCAGACAAGCAGTGCACTTCAGGACGCTGCAAACTAAGTAATTCAGGTAAGACAAGCCAGGGTCTTAGGTCATCAGAGAGGAAAACTGTTCCCCGGGGAACCTGCGGGTAGGGGTAGGCAGTTGGCAACTGAAGGGTATTGAGTTCTATCTTTTAACTGAGTCTCTGTCTCTCTCTTGTGGGATCTTGGAGAGGTTCTTCTAAGTCTCAGTTTCTCTACATTTGGGATGAAAGAAATGGAATCTACTAAGTGCCCACCCTAGAATGAACAAGTCTAGGGAAACTCCCAGGGGCAGGAGGAGGAAAGTGCTGTGTCAGAAAGAGCCTCGAGCTGGAATTTAGGAAGTTTGAGTTCTTGTTCTGCCACTAACTTGCTGTGTCACCTTGAGACTTCCCTTCTTTGGGTCCCAGTTTCTCCATCTATAAAATGGGAAGGTTGGTCTCAGTTCTCGAATCTTCTTGCCAGCTGTAACATCCTACCTTCTAGGATCTTTCCAGTTCTAATGTTCTATGTTGTCAGGTTCTTTCCCCTCTGATATTATATTTTTTTCTGTGTACCTACAATTAGCAATTAGTTCCTCTTTTCTCCCTACTTACTTCCCAGCCCCTCAATAATCCCATTCTTTGAATAGAAAAGACATTGTCTTTAGAAGGAAGGAAAGGGGCAGCTAGGTGGCACAGTGGATAAAGCACCAACCCTGGATTCAGGAGGACCTGAGTTCAAATCTGGCCTCAGACACTTGACACTAGCTGTGTGACCCTGAGCAAGTCACTTAACCCTCATTGCCCCTCAAAAAAAAAGAAGGAAGGAAAGAAGAAAACAAATATTTATTAAGTGCCTACTATGTGCCAGGCAGTGTGAATTTTATCTTATGAATAGCGGTCTTCTTTCCTGTGACCTTTCCTGGCTCCCTCTTTTTTAATGCCTCTTCCCAAAGAAAGCACATAAGAATGATGGAATTGCAAGGTTGGGTCCAGATTAGTGACATTACTGAGCACCTCCTCTTTCCCTCATCTTGGGTGTTCTTGTAGGCTGGAGAGGCCAAGGAGAAGGAAGATGCAGCTCAGGATAGACTAGGAAGGTGAAGCCCAGTGAAGTGAGGATGGAATTGCCTGAAGTCACACATTGAATCAACTAGTGGTAGAACCAGACTAGAATCAGTGGTGAAGGAAGGAGCTGGTAGTCTCTGGATGTTGTGGATTCCTTCCAAATACAGCACTGTATTCCTGTTTCCCTCCTTAGGCCCATGAACCAGTTGGCCTGCATACATATCTCCCAGCCCTCAGTTGAAGGAAGACAGACCCCTGTGAAGGCAGTGGTCTGGAACTGGAGATTTTAAATGCCTTAGCTTTGGAGGGAGGTTGGGAGTGTCAGTTTCTTCATCTCTACCTACTATCTCACTTTTTCTTTTCTTAATCTCTCTCTGGCTCTGCATCTGTCTCTTTCCTGTTCTCAAACTATCTCTTTCTTTCTTTTCTATGGGTCTTTTTCTCCAACTCATTTTGCTTCTTTATCTCTGTCTCTCTCCATCTCTGTCTCTGTCTCTCTCTGTGTGTCTCATTTTGTCAATCTCTCCCTCTTTATGTCTTACTCCATCTTTTCTCTATTTCTCTTTTTGTTAATATGTCTCTTTCCTTTCCATCTAACTCTGTATGTTCCCATCCCTGTTTCTGTCTCACTTGTTCTCTCATTCTCTCCATGTCTCTCTTTTTCTTTCTTCTGTTTTGCTCTCCACCCTGGTCTCTCTATTTTCTTCTCTGCATCTCTCTCTTTTTGTATCTTTGTCTACCTTGCTCTATCTCACATTCTGTTCCTTTATCTAATGTGCTTTCTTTCTCTCTCTGTCCCTGCCTATCTTGTTTTCTATTTGTGCTTCTTTCTCCATTTTTTTTCTGTGTTTCTATATCTTCTCTGTTTTTACCTGTGTCTTCTTTTTTCCCTGTGTCCTTGGTCTTTCTTTCTCTTGACAGCAGCAGTAGTGAGGATGGAGCCTTTCTCCCTATCCCAGCAGTTCCTGCCTCTGCTCTGGCTCCTCACGGTGCTGATATCTCTCAAGCCCCCAAGTCTCCTCTGACTACAGCCTAGCCTCACTGATTCTCTTCAGCACAGAGTACCTGAGCTCAGTGCACACATAACAGATTGTGTGAGTCAAGACGGAGCCAAATGATTGACCTGACCCGGTATCTTGGCACATTAGTGCAGAGCAGCGGTGGAGACCCAAGTAACCATAAAAGGTCAGAACTTTGGGAGGCTGGATTAAGCCCATCAACACTCCTGTATTTGGCCCCAACTCTAACTTATCACGGGACCCAGAAGGTTGGCGACCACACTCAGCTGGTACTTCCTCGTCCTACGTCTAGCAAGTTCCCATCTGCTGCTCCCATACTGTCTCAGATGCTCAAGTGAAAACCCCTTTTCTTTAATTCTCTGTTCATGAACTCATGCCTGTACACAGCCCTGCCCCTTGCCACTTCCTATGCTCCCCTGCTCTCCTCTTCATCTACGCCCTCTGGAAGCCTCATTGTATCATTAACAAACTCCCCTTTATCCTAGATCTTTCCTCTCATACTCTATTTCCTTGAACTAAGGGAAACCTGGCTCTCTCTGAAAGACACTATATCCTTAGATAACCTCCCCACCCCACTTACCTTAGTTGTTTCTTCTCTTATGTTATCTGGGGACACTGGATCAAGAGAAAGAGTTACATCCATCCTCCTTACTCCCCACTGTCACTTCTGCTTTCCTTCTGTATTGTCATTCAGGAACAGCTCTTCCTTTGATGTTCATCCCATCCATCTATATCACTTAGCTGAGACTCATTACTATCTGATACTCTCATTACTCCCTCGGGGACTCTAATATCCATCTCCAAATGTTCTTCTTTACCCCTACCCTACCTTCATACCTGCTGCCTCTGAGTTCTTAAAATTTCCTGATTCCCATTACCTGCATCTTCAGTTCACTTCAGCCACACGCAGGAGGTGGTCATGCCTTAGCTTTCACCATCATCCCAAAATTATTCCACTTATACAATCTAGAAATATGAAATGGCTCTCTTTGAAAACAATATCCTGGGGGCGGCTAGGTGGTGCAGTGGATAAAGCACCGGCCCTGGATTCAGGAGTTCCTGAGTTCAAATCCAGCCTCAGACACTTGACACTTACTATCTGTGTGACCCTGGGCAAGTCACTTAACCCCCATTGCCTGCAAAAAAAAAAAAAGCCAATCGTTCTTAATAGAACCTTGACACCACTTTCTCTCCTTCAGCTGTCATGAGGTGTGAAGACCAAGGAACAACTCAGGGTTGGGTTCATTGTCCCAAACTGACAGGCTCTTCAGTGTTAAGCCATATGTTTCTCTTGAAGTGGCCAGGGTTCGGGTTCACCATTCCATGATGTATTCTAGCCAGAGCATAGCAGGGAGCCTGCTATTTACATCTCATTACAAGGAGAAAATTGAAGCCATATTTCATGAGCATTCTCATCTCCAATACTGCTCAATCAAAGTTCTTCTATATTATCACTCACCTTTTTTGTTCCAGTAACTGATAAAGGGGTGTCCCCTCTCCTTGTTAAGGCTACCCCTTTTACTGGTGCCTTTTGTTCCATCCCTCCCTCTCTCTTCCAGGAGCTGATAATTCCTTTTCCTTTCTCATCTTTAACCTTTTCCTACCTACTGGTTCCTTTCTTGATACCTGAAAACACATCCAGGTAGCTACTATCCTTAAAAACTTAATTGACTTTATCATGCTCTCAAGATACACTGCCCTCCCACCCCGGCCCCTGCCAAACTTCTAGAAAGAGTACTAATAGTAGTTATCAACATTCATTGTCTCCACTTGCTCAGCCCTCACTTCTTATTTTCTTGGAGTCTGGTTTCTGTCCTTTCTGGTCTTCTTGATCTCTCTTTAGCTTTTGATATTGTAGACCAACTCCTTTTCCTCCCTACTCTCCTTCTCTAGGTCTTCATACCACTGTTCTTCCCTTGTCTCCTCATATCCGCTGATCACTCCTTCTTAGTCTCTTCTGGAAGCATCATCTACTTCCTGCCCTCCAATTGTGGTGCAATTCCCTCCCTTCTCTCATGATAATATCATTAGATCCTATGGGTTTACATGTTCTGTATAGTAATGACTCCCCAAATTATATATCCAGCCCTAATCTCTCTCTTGGAATACAGTCTTGCACAGTGTAGTCACTTTGCCCTCTGGGTAGTTTTATCTAGGTTATCTCTACCTCAAACTCAACATATCCAAATGGAACTCATTATCTTCTCTCCCCTCATTCAAATTTCCCTTTTTGTCTTAATAACATCCTCCTCCGAATCACTCAGGTTCATAACCCCAGACACATCTTTGACTCTTTCCATTCCCTTACTCCCCACAATCAGTTTGTAAGTGTTATTGATTCTACTTCATGACATCACTTACTTCTGTTTCCTTCTTGCTATTCACATAGCCATCACCTTGATTTAGGTAGACTCTTGTCTCCTCCCTCATAGGCTATTGTAACACCCTTGTAGTTGTTTGCCCTGCTTCTAGTCTCCTCTCCACTCCATCTTCCACGCATCAGCCGTAATAATCTTCCTAAGGGACAGGCCTGACGATGCTACAATACTGTTCACACATAGCTTCTTATGGCCTCTGGGATAAAGTAAACTTTTCTTTTTTTTAAGTTTAATCTGCATTTATTAACACCTTCTTCATCACTTTCTTAAGTCTAGATAATTTACAAAATAATAAATCAAGTCCTAATTGCTCACAACAAAAATTGGCTCTCTCCAGTACATGTTCCTTAAAATTTTCTTTACACTATTTAAAGCCCTCAACAATCTAATTCCATTCTAGTTTTTTTCTTCCATTCATGTTCCAGCCAACTGGACTGCTGTTACCTGAATTTGACATTCCATCTCTTGTCTATTGTGTGTTCATGTAAACAATCTGCCACAGTAAGATGTACTCTCTACCTGTCAGCATCCTTATCTTCCCTTAAGGTTATGCTTGGGTGCCTTTATCTTCTCCTATCCTTTGTGATATCTCCCTTCTCAAATTATCTTTTTATTTACTTATCTGTATATGTAGCATATCCTCTTTTTTTTTTTTTTTGTAGGCAATGGGGGTTAAGTGACTTGCCCGAGGTCACACAGCTAGTAAGTGTCAAGTGTCTGAGGCTGGATTTGAACTCAGGTACTCCTGAATTCAGGGCCGGTGCTTTAGCCACTGCACCATCTAGCTGCCCCCAACATATCCTCTTAATAGAAGGCTTTTGGAGGGCAAGAACTGTCTTATATTTGTCTTTGTATTTTCTGCCCTAGAAGAGTATCTTGGAATAGATGCTCAATAAATATTTGCTGAATCGAATTCTTATTTGGTACTGATTTTACCTCTCTATACCCCAGACATACAGTAAGAGCATAAGTATGACCAAGAACCAGGGGGCAGCTAGGTGGTTCAGTGGATAAAACACCAGCTCTGGATTTAGGAGGACCTGAGTTCAAGTCCGGCCTCAGATACTTGATTGACACTTACTAGCTGTGTTACCCTGGACAAGTCACTTAACCCCCACTGCCCTGCAAAAAAAAAAAATTTAATTTAAAAATAATTTTTAAAAGTATGATCAAGAACCGCCTTTTCTTTTGGAGCAGATCATAGATTTAAAAGGTTTTAAAACTGAAGAGGTCTTAAAGTTATCAATCCAAGCTATTCCTTTGATAAATGAGTTCCATAGAAGCAAAGTGACTTTCTCAGGGTCCAACAACTATTAAGTAGTAGAACCAGGCTTTCAATTGAGG
This sequence comes from Dromiciops gliroides, assembly GCF_019393635.1. Lineage (NCBI taxonomy): Eukaryota > Metazoa > Chordata > Mammalia > Microbiotheria > Microbiotheriidae > Dromiciops > Dromiciops gliroides. The sequence continues at coordinate 580,412,016 of NC_057863.1, forward strand.
TCCTCTAACTCCAGATACAGTACTCTTTCTACCTCACTAGGTTATTCTATTTCCGACTTGGTGCATTTCTCTACTTATACAAATGTATAAGAATGTCATTAATGAAAAGTCTGAGAGACATAATTTCTGGGTAATTAATAATCAATTTTATTAATTATGACTAGCAAATAATAAAATGAGGTCAATGGCACTCTCAGAAGCCAAACCCACCCATGGAGAACATTGAATGCTTGAAAATCCTTTGAAAAAGGGGGTATACCTGAGGGTGGAAATCAACTTTGATTGGTCAACAATCAATGAGAGGGTAGACATATTAATGAGGAGGTAGGTCTTCAGATCCTCATGCTGAGACTACATCCCGCCTACAGCAATCTGGACAAAAGAATCTATCTCTACTCAGACTACTCTGACTGGTTTTCCCCTTCATAATCGGGGTCCCTCTGAATTCTAATGGAAGGTCCCAAGGACAAGGGCTTATTTCCTAAGGACAAGATCTCACCTAGACTGGATTCTGTTTGTAAGGTCTAATTGGGTGGGGTCCCACCCAAATAGAAAAGCTAGTACCCTAAGGATTTGGGCAATCTCATATATCAGCAAAGTGTTTCAGAGGCTGGGTGAATAACATACAGAGGCTGGTTTCTGACTGAGGAAATAGGAAGGGAAAACCTTAATCTTAATTTAATAATTGGTTATAAATATAAGAAATAATCATTTCTCTCACTGTCTTGGGGCTACCTCGATAATGAGGTTGTAGCCAACATCTTACACTATGTACCAAAATAAGGTCAAAATGGGTACAGGATTTAGACATAAAGGGTGATACCATAGGAAATTAGGAGAGGAAGGAATGGTTTACCTCTCAGATCTATGGAGAGGAGAACAATTTATGACCAAACAAGAGATGAGGATATTATGAAATGCAAAATGGATAATTTTGATTACATTAAATTGAAATGTTTTTATAAAAACAGAAGGGAAGCAGAAAGATGGGAAACAATTTTTATAGCCAATGTTTCTGATAAAGGTCTGATTTCTAAAATATATAGGAAACTAAATCAAATTTATAAAAATGCAAGTCATTCGCCAATTGAGAAATGGTCAAAGGATATGAACAGGCAGTTTTCAGATGAAGAAATCAAAACTACCTATTGCCATATGAAAAAATGCTCTAAATCACTATTGATTAGAGAAATGCAAATTAAAACAACTCTGAGGTACCACCTCACACCTATCAGATTGGATAATATGACAAAAAAGGAAAATAATAAATGTTGGAGAAGTTGTGGAAAAAATGGAACACTAATGCATTGTTGGTGGAATTGTGAGGTGATCCAACCATTCTGGAGAGCAATTTGGAACTATGCCCAAAGGGCTAAGGGACTGCACACCCTTTGACCCAGTAATACCACTACTAGGTCTGTATCCCAAAGAGATCATAGAAAAGGGAAAAGGAACCACATGTACAAAAATATTTATAGCAGCTCTCTTTGTGGTAGCAAAGAATTGGAAATCAAGGGAATGACCATCGATGGGGAATGGCTGAACAAGTTGTGGTTTATGAATGTAGTGTAATACTATTGTGCTATAAGAAATAATGAGGGGCAACTAGGTGGCGCAGTGGATAAAGCACCGGCCCTGGATTCAGGAGGACCTGAGTTCAAATCCGGCCTCAGACACTTGACACTTACTAGCTGTGTGACCCTGGGCAAGTCACTTAACCCCCATAGCCCCACCAAAAAAAAGAAAAAAGAAAAGAAAAGAAATAATGAGCAGGCAGATTTTAGAAAAACTTGGAAAGACTTAAGTGAACTGATGCTGAGTGAAGTGAGCAGAACCAGGAGAACATTGTACACAGTAACAGCAACATTGTGTGATGATCAACTGTGATAGACTTAGCTCTTCTCAGCAATACAATGATCCAAAACAATTCCAAAGAACTTATGATAGAAAATGTTCTCCATACCCATAAAAAAAGAACTGTGGATACTGAATGTAGATTGAACCATACTGTTTCTACTTTTTGGTTGTTGTTTTTTCTTTATTGAGGTTTTTCCCTTGTGTTCTGATTTTTCTTTCACAACATGACTAATGTTTAATGTGATTGTACATATATAACCTATATCAGATTGCTTTCTGTCTGGGGGAAGGGGGAGGGAAGGGAGAGAGGGAGAAAAAATTGGAACTAAAAATCTTGTGAAAACAAATGTTGAAAACTATCTTTACATGTAACTGGAAAATAATAAAATACTTTTATGATTTAAAAAAAATGAGGTCATAGGACCCTACCATGCCCAAAGAGTGGAATCTCAGAGGCCATTTAGACCAACTCATACCTAAACATCAATCCTTTTTATAATATATTTATTTGAAGACTAAAGTGAAGGAAAACTCATGCCCTTCCAAACCAATTGATCCCACTTGGAGATAGTTCTAAGTCTCAAATGCTGTCATGTTTATGTTTTTCTTTGCCTTAGGGTTGCTGTTGTTTGTTCTTCATTCTTTAAGAGGACTATGACATCAGTGTGATGTCATGACATGCAGTGAATTGGATTTAAGTGAGGGAGGGCTGTACAAGGTCACCAAGCTCACTCTCTCCTCCAGAGCCATCTGTGTCCAGTGGCAAGATACACATTAGGACAACTGGAAATGGTCCTGGATATTTAAGGCATTTGGGGTTAAGTGACTTGTCTAGGGTCACACAGCTAGTAAGTGTCTAAGGTGAGATTTGACTCCAGGGTCAGTGCTCATCCACTACACCACCTAGCTACCCCTTTCTTTACCTAAACCAAAGTCTGTCTCCCTACAACTTTTGCCTCCTATTTCTACTAGGTTCTTCCTTTGTCCTAAGTGGAATTAAGTGGAATTCAGCTTCTACAAATAAGGAGTATAGTGGTTTAGTTTCCTGAGGAAAAGTAGACAAAGGTTGTCAACTTCACCAGCTCTACAAATCTCTTTTCAACCTGCTCCTGGGTTGATTTCCATGTCGACAAGGAGTATTAGGTCTTTGAAAATAATCTCCCCACTCTAGCTTCATGCACCTATTTTGCAATCTGGTTAAAAGCACACTCTTCTGGGATAAGTACAAGGGGATCCAGGTTAGCAACCCAAGGATATGATAGGAGCTAACCCAACTCAATATAAAAGTTTGGGATGAGAGTTCAGGAGGGAAGGGGAATTTAAAAGACTGGAAATGTATAAGGGCTTCTCCAGTTAGCTGGATGGGTGAGGCTGATGGGTTTGCAACAGCCCCTGGAGCTATAAGCTAAAGTGCTCGTGGTCCCTCTTCCTGCTGGAAAGAAGCCATATTGCAATTGAAGACCAGTGGATGGCAGTGGAGAGAAGCAGAATTTGCACAGAGATACTGGGCAGAAACTGGCAAAAAAGTAATGAGTTGCATCACCAGGGAGATCATCTGTAATTGTAGTATTGGAGTCATAAGTTACCCCCACATGTCCTTTATATGTGCCCTTTTATGCATTTTCCCGTGAATTCCTTTCATGTGTTCCCCACCCCCACCCCATAACTAGCACATGTATGGAAGAATCTTTCTTGTTTTGTTTTGTCATGCCATTCAAAATTGTCATAGTAAAAGAAACATGCTGGCAAGACTTGTGAATTATGGTTTTGAGATGTTGATCCACAAAGGGCTTCAAAATTAGGGTAGCTTTCGTGGGGTCCACATGTGGAGGGAACCTAGAAGTGAGACATAGGACTCAATTACTGGGTCTGAGCTGGGAAAGTTTGCCGCTGGGTGTAAACTAGTTGGGAGTTTGGGCAGGAAAAAAGCTGAGGTTAGCTTACAGCAATGGTAAACAGGTGATTGGGTATGCAAGGGTTGCCAGTCTTAGAAAAAGGAAGCTTATTCTCCTTCTACTAGAAGATAGGAATGGAAGACACCTAGGGGAGGTTGAGGCAAATAAGGCAGTACAGGGACAAAAATGGCAGTCTGGGTCTAGGAATAAGGCAATAGGTGAGGAAAACACTACCTTCCTGTAAGAGGTAGAGCCAGCTGTAAGGACTGGCCACTGGACAGGATTATGCTGGAGCAATTTAGATAAAAGGATCAGGATACACTAAGGAGTATGCAAGAACTATGCCAGGCTAGGGACAAACAGTAATAAACATTGTTATTTATAGTTATGAGTTTCAATTTTTATCTCTCCCTCCTCTCCCCCTTTCCTGAGGTGGTATTATGGGTTATACATGTAAAATTATGCAAAACATTACCATATTAGTCAGACAAACAGAAAACAGAAAAAAAAATATATAATTTCCTAAGGTCATAGACCATAGTCTTTCAGAGAAAGTTGAAGGTGTCAAGAGTCCTGTGACCTCAGACTTTGCAGTGTCCTTCATGCTCTGACACAGGAAAGGCTGTCATTTGTGATGATGAATCATCAGTGACTTATCTAAAGGTATAAATCAAGCAACAGTAAGCCACTCAGTCAATAAACATTTATTAATTATCTACTATGTACCAGTCACATGCAGGGGATATAAAGAAAGGCAAAAGACTGTCTTTGCCCTCAAGGAACTTACTATCTAATGGAGGAAGACAAAACACAAATGGGAGGCAGCTCGGTGGCACAGTGGATAAAGCACTGGCCCTGGATTCAGGAGGACCTGAGTTCAAATCCATCCTCTGACACTTGACACGTGCTAGCTGTGTGACCCTGGGCAAGTCACTTAACCCTCATTGCCCTGCAAAATAAAATAAAATAAACCCAAAACAAACAAACAAAAACCCCCCACAAAATGGAAGTTCAAAAGCAAGGGATAAGGTGAAGTAAGATAGCAGGTGCAGGAGCATGATGGGGGTGTCCAGAGGAATCCAGCTGGGTGGGAAAGGAAGAGATGGCTGACTTGAGCTCTCTCCTCAAATGAAGGTTCTGGGCCCATCCTCCAATCCAATGCCATGCTTAATATATTTGTAGATGATATGATGCTGGAAGGGATAATTAACACAGTGGATGACAAAGGAAAGATCCAAGAATCTCATGATAGGCTAGAATGAAGTGTCCAGTCTTAAAGGAAATCTGGATAGATGTAAAGTTTCACACTTGGGTTCAAAGTACCACATGAGTACAGGATGAAGGAGGCTTGGCCAGAAAAGTTTTTATGAAAGATATCTCAGGTTTTAATAGATTGCAAAATCAAAAGGAGTCAACAGTGTGTGACATATTGTAAAATTAACTTGATTTTAAGATGTATTTGGGAAGCATAGAATCCAGGATGAGGGAGATGAGAGTTATAACTACAAGTGTTAAGATCACACCTGAGTGTTGAGTACAATTCTGGAGGATATCAATGACTAATTGTGGGGGGTGGGGGGAGCAGCTAGGTGGCACAGTGGATAAAGCACTGGCCCTGGACTCAAGAGGACCTGAGTTCAAATATGACCTCAGGCACTTGACACTTACTACCTGTGTGACCCTGGGCAAGTCACTTAACCCTTATTACCCCTCAAAAAAAAATGTGAGGATGGGACAATGACTAATTAGAGCTCATCTGGAAGAGGGAAACTAGGATCGTGAAAGGATTGGAGACCATATCGCATCATACAGCTATATCATATGATATGGGGATGCTTAACCCGGAGAAGACTTAGGAAGAACACAATAACTGTCTTCAAGTATTTGAAGAGCTGTCACATGGAAAAGGGTTTAGACACTCCCCTTGATCTCAGTGTCCATCAATAAACATTTATTAAGCTCCTACTATGTGCCAGACCCTGTGCTAAGGTTGGGGGTACATAGAAAGGCAAAAGATGGTCCCTGCCTTAAGGAGCTCATTAAAGAAAAGAAAGAGTAGATAGTTCAAGACATTCAGGTCCTGGGTATGAAAGAGCTAGAACAAGAGCCGATGCAATTTCCTGGGAAGGTACAACTGTCAGTGAATATTTGTGCAAGGAAAGCCAAGCAAGGTGGACAGGACTCCATTTCAACTGATGAGAAGCAGAATAACAGTAGTTAGCATCAGGGAGAAGAAAATCCTGACCTTACCCCTCACTGGGTTCCCACTGAGCACTCAGAATAATGTAACTGAAGGTGTTTATATAGGGTAAAATGAGCTAATTTTTACTGGGGTTGGGGAAAAGGGGTCCTCCAATAGGAGGGAAAGGGGGCTCCCTCTTGGTTTTCTATACTTTCTTTTTTTGTGGGACAACGAGGGTTAAGTGACTTGCCCAGGGTCACACAGCTAGTAAATGTCAAGTATCTGAGGTCACATTTGAACTCAGGTCCTCCTGAATCCAAGGCAGGCGCTTTTATCCACTGTGCTATCTAGCTGCCCCCTCTATACTTTCTTATACCTCACTTAAGTGCAAGTCCTTTCTGTGTTCTTTGGTCAGTAAATAAAATCTGTCTGTTCTATACTTGATGCCCTATGAGGCTGAATACAGAAATGAGGGCCACCCTTGGGGACAGGCCATATCACTGACATCACGGATGTTCCTAAGCCTCATCTGGGTGGGGGCAAATGAGTCAGATTTATGAGAAGCCCAATAAAGTGTACCTCCATGCTTTGCATCAGGAGGGGACTGTGACCTGAGGGCTGCACACACTAAAACATGATAAATACTAATCAAAGTCCAGACAAACAAGAGGATGAGAGAGTTGTTACCACCTGGGAGAGATAAGGAAAGGCTTCATAGAGGAGGTGGCATTTGAGTTTCATTTTAAAGAATATAGGAATTAAATAAACAATAGGGATTTAATGAACAAAAGGGAAAGGGAAGCATTCAAGCACAGGGAACAGGGTAAAGAAAGGCAGAGATAGGAGCAGCTAGGTGGCACAGTGGATAGAGCATCGGCCCTAGATTCAGGAGTACCTGAGTTCAAATCCGACCTCAGTCACTTGACACTTACTAGCTGTGTGACCCTGGGCAAGTCACTTAACCCCAATTGCCTTACCAAAAAAAGAAAAAAAAAAAAGAAAGGCAGAGATAGGGGCAGCTAGGTGGCGCAGTAGATAGAGCACTGGCCCTGGATTCAGGAGTACCTGAGTTCAAATCCGACCTCAGTCACTTGACACTTACTAGCTGTGTGACCCTGGGCAAGTCACTTAATCCCAATTGCCTCACACAAAAAGAAGAAAGAAAGGCAGAGATGATGAGGGGGCTATATGTTTGCGGTTAGGAAGTAATCTAGTTTAACTGTGGAAAGAAGTAATACGGCTGGAAAGGGAAGTCTATACTGATGTGGGATGCCATGTAAAGGAGTTTGAACATCAGGTCATAATAGGGGCAACTAGGTGGTATAGTATTCAGAGCACTAAGCTTGTAGCCAGAAAGATCTGAATTCAAATCCTGCCTCAGACACTTAACTACACGACCCAGGCAAGTTACTTACAATGCCTGCCTCAGTTTCCTCATCTGTAAAACAAGCATAATACTAGCACCTACTTCACAGAGGCGTTGTGGGTACCAAATAAGATAAATATGTACTTTACCAGCCTTATAATACTATATATAACATATAGTACTAAAATACTACACCGATATAATAATATTATTATTAAGGGTCACCGAAGATATTTGAACAGAGGGGTCACATAACCTGTTCAAAGGCTCTGACTCTCTGTGCTAGCAACTTCAGAAGGAATGAAGTGGATGATGATCTCAGGACTATTGGTAGCAGCTGTTGCCTTGGCTTTCTTAAGGCTTTCTTAAGGTTTTCTTAAGGTCCATGCTTTCTCCTAGAAGATAGTGATTTAGGAGACAACTTGGTGACTCAGTGGATAAAGTGCTGGACTTGAAGTGAGGAAGACCTGAATTCAAATTTCTCATCAGACATTTACTAGCTATGTGAGCCTGGGCAAATCACTTAACCTTTGTTTGCCTTAGTTTCCTCATTTGTATAATTGGGACAATAATAACATTTACTTCCTATTTTTATGAGTTAAAAATGACGTATTTGTTAGCTGCTATTATTATCTAAATGTATAAATGGGGGCAGCTAGGTGGCGCAGTGGATAAAGCACCTGCCCTGGATTCAGGAGGACCTGAATTCAAATTCGGCCTCAGACACTTGACATTTACTAGCTGTATGACCCTGGGCAAGTCACTTAACCCTCACTGCCCAGCAAAAATTAAAAAAAAACAAACAAACAACCTAAACGTATAAATGTATGGTTTAGGGGAATGCCTAGGGAAGAGCAATTTCCCTGATTTTCCTCTGAGGCTGGAGCTTAGCCAATAAGAGTTTTGGCAATTTGGGTATCCAATAGATTACCTCTGAACTGAGAGAGAAAGAGATTAATAAGGAGATGAATCAGTAGTGAAGAGAGGGGAAGATACTGCATCAAAAATGTGTACTCTGGGGCAGCTAGGTTGTGCAGTGGACAGAGCACCGGCCCTGGAGTCAGGAGTACCTGGGTTCAAATTCGGCCTCAGACACTTAACACTTACTAGATGTGTGACCCTTGGCAAGTCACTTAACCCCCATTGCCTCACTAAAAAAAAAAAAAATGTGTACTCTGGAAAGCTTCATATGGGAAAGCCCTTCAAATATTTGTTATCATGCTTCTTCTAAATCATACCTCAGTTGCTTCTACCTATTCTTATATGGTCTGGTATCCAATGTTTACACTATCCTTATTGCTCTTCTCTGGGCTCTCTCATTTGTCAATGCCCTTTCTAAAATGTAAGAATCCAGATCTGAACACAATCCTTCATTGTGGTCTAACTAAAGCAGGGAGTAGTGGGGCTATCTAGCATCCCCTTTATTTTGGATATTATACCTCCATTAAAGAAGACTAATATTGTATTATGGGGTTTTTTTGTCTGCCATGTCATATTGGTGATTCATATTGAGCTTATATTCCACTAAGACCCCCCAAATCATTTCACACTGTTTTCTAGTCATATGCCTTCCATGGCTTAAGTCAGAGAAAGTAAAGAGCTGAAGTATTAAAAAACCAAAAGCTATTCAATTGGGATTTGAAACAAAACTGTCTAAGGAAACAAACTCTAAAGACTGAGGTTACTGTCACTGTTGGGATTGGTAAAATCTCAGTGTAAGAAAGTGAGAGCTGGATCCACTTCCCTTGGAGATCACAAACTGAAAATCTTGTCATAAAATTGTAGAATCTTAGAGACGGATGTGGCCCTTGAGAGAAACCTACTAAACCCAAACCTGACATGAATTCATTATACACTCTCCCTTCTCAAGACGGGGATCTCAGTACCTCTCAAGGTGACCTCTTCCTTTACAGGACAGCGTTGCTAGTAAATCAAAATCTGCCTCATTATAGAGCGGATTAGTGGAAAGGCAGCTGTTTTTGGAGTCAGAGGCTCTGAGTTCAAGGCTTGGCGTTGCCACCTCCTGTGAGCTTGGGCAAGTAGTTTCTCTTCTCTGAATCTTAGTTTCCTCTTCTGTAAAATGGGAATAATAATAAATGCATGAAAATTTAAAAAAAATTTAAAATAGTAAATGCATGACTTTTCTCACAGGGTTGTATCAGAAAAAGTATTTTGTAAACTTTAAAGAATTAGAGAAATATGAATTAGTCATATTTATTATTTATCTGTTCTTCCTTTTGGATTCACATAGAACAATTCCCTCTCTTGCATGCAGCAATAACCATGGATCTTAGTTTCCTCTTTTGCAAAAAGGAGTTAGATTAGATAAATCTAAGGTTACTTCCAGCTCTAAATCTTATAGGGTATTACATTTTATCACCCACTCAGGCTCTATCCTGGCCCAAGACCTTGCTTTTCCAAGGCCCAGTTCTTGCCCCATGCCATGTGCCTTCTAGGTCCAAAGTACTTTTCTCTGGCTTCCAGTACCCCAGCATCTTCTGTCCTTAGAGGGCATGGGCCAGGACCAGCAGGCTCATGGCAAGTACCATGGCAAAAAAGACAGCCAAGAAAAATCGGTCCACCACCCTCGCCAAACGCTTCCAGTCCCCTCTGAGGCGCTGGGCAGTCCGATGGCTCCGGCATGCAATGGCAATAGCACCCACGTGGCGGAGCAGGGACTCCTGGTGACAGGGGCAACGTGGCTCTGGGCATGGTCCAGCTCCTGATCCAGGTTCTAGGCGTGGCTTGGGGTGCAATGAGGGGCGAGGAGAAACTGGGGTGTGCTGGGAACCCCCACAGGGTTCTCCCCGTTCCCGGACACACAACCCTCGGGCCAAATAACCTAACAGAAGTGTCTGGGCCCAGGATGGCACTGGCCGGACTCCCGGACCACTGTAGTGCAGGTTCATGATGAGGATGGTCAATGCCGTGGATGCTGTCACTAACGCCATGGTAGTCATGTAGTACTTCCCTGCAGGAAATAGACAACATCTGTCATGAAGTTAGTACTTTCTCAAAGAATCAAGGACTTGAAGAATTGGGAGAGACCTCAGAAACCAGAGTTTAAACTCACATCTGCCGTACCCAAGCGGTCATGCATTCTTTTTTTTTTCCCCCCGCAGGGCAGTGAGGGTTAAGTGACTTGCCCAGAGTCACACAGCTAGTAAGTGTCAAGTGTTTAAGGTCAAATTTGAACTCAGGTCCTCCTGAATCCAGGGCCGGTGCTTTATCCACTGAGCCACCTATTCGACCCCTGCGGTCATGCATCCTTTGTCTGAAGGTCTTCACTGAGCACAAACCCATTACCCGCAGTGGCTAGCCTTTTTATGCCGGTGCATGACTAAAAGGATAACTCTAATCCTTTTCCCCTTTGCCCGTAACAAGCACTCAAATGCTATTCATCCATTCGTTTATTGTTTATTCTTCCTTTTCCTCTTCCACTGCTCTCATTGTCCTCATCCTCCTCTTCCTTGAGGCATCTCTTTCCCCTCCTCCCTCGGTTCTCAGCACTCAGTTCCCCAGCCCATATAGACACGCTAGTGGGGATTGGGGGGGTGGGGGTGGAGGGATGGGATATGGTCCAGCTGTTCCCCCCCAAAACTCACCGATGAGGGGCACGCTCTCCGCCGGTGGCATGTTCTCGGCCAGTAGCAGCTGAAAGACAGTGAGGGCCAGGAGGACGGTGACTCCCAGCGACACCTTCTCCCCGGAGTCGGCAGGTAGGTGGAAGGCGAGCGGGGCCAGCAGTGAGATGAGCACGCAGGGCAGCAGGAGGTTGGCCACGTAGGCGGCGGCTCGACGCTGGAGCAGCAGCGTGTAAGTCACGTCAGGGTAGGGCTCTGAGCAGCAGCCATAAGTGACCACGCTCCGCCGGGCCGGCATGCCCAGCACGCGCCACTCCACGTTCTCCACGAAGTCGGCCAGCCGGGCACCTGGCGCGCCCGGCCACAAGTCCAGCTGGTGACCGCCGTGGGTCCACGAGCCGAAGGTCAGGCGGCAGCTCTGCGAGTCGAACGGAAAGGCTGCCACGTCCACGCGGCACGAACTCCGGGTGATGGCGGGGGCGTCCCAGCGCACGCGTCCGTCGTGGCGAAGGACCACGTTTGTGCTGGCTGAGGCCGGCGGCTGCGTGTCCGCCCTACGGGGAGACATAGTGGGTGAGAAGCGGAACAGAGTGAGGGGCACAGGGGGAGCTTGTCAGGGAGAACCGTCGTGGAGGAGGGTAAGTGAGGAGAAAGGTGTGATGGGGAAGGGACTTTGAATTCATTCACCCATCCCAGAAGGGATGTGTGCTCTCTTTCCCACCAAACCACAGAATCCCCGAGTTGGAAGGGACCTCAAGGGACGATTTACCTCCAGCCCTGGTTCCTCTGGGCTCTATTTCCCCCTGTGTTCCGCCTTGCCTTTATTTCTCCCATGCTAGGTTTTTCATCATGTTATCGACCGTCCCCGCTCCCGACCTTCTGCACTGTTTCTTGTCCTCAGTCTCCCTTTACTCCTCTGCTGTTTTCTTCTGTTTTGTCTTTCCTTTGTTTGATGACCTCCTAGTCAGTTTTCTTCTACCCCCTTGTCTGCTCCTCCTCTTGTCTCTGCTTCCCTGCTTCTACTCTGATCTTTTCTATTTCTCCTGGGCTTGAGGACCACCTCTTCTCTGTTTCCCTTTTTCTTCTCTTTCTTCTTTTGCTTCTGTTCTGTTCCTGCTTAGCTGCCCTTCCTTCACTGACCCTTTTCTCCCTCGGGTCATTTTCTTTCTCTACTAGTAATTTGCCCGCTGCCTTGCTCCTTCTCTGCCCTTTTCCTTCCCTTCTGTTTCCTTCCCTGCTCTGGTTCTACTATAGTCAGTCCTCTGGCTGCCTCATTTCCCCTTATGCTCTGTTTGCCCTGAGCTGTTTCCCCTTCTGCTTTATATGTTTTGCTGGTTTTCCCTGAATTTTATTTTCACTTTATCTCCCCCATGACAATAAATTCCCCTGCTGTATACATCTTGTAAATAGTTATTTGTGTGTCATTTCCTCTGTTAGAATGTGAACTCCTTGAGGCAAGGTCTGTTTTCCTTCTCTTTGTAGCCCCAGTGCTTAGTATGGTGCCCAGCACATAATAAATGGTGGGGGGGGGGGCACTAGGTGGCTCAGTGGATAAAGCACCGGCCCTGGATTCCTGGATTCAGGAGGACTTGAGTTCAAGTGTTACCTCAAACACTTAACACTTATTAGCTGTTTGTGACCCTGACCAAGTCACTTAGCCTTCATTGCCCTGCCCCCCCCCCAAAAAAAATTCTGTTGGCTGACTTGTTGACGACTTTTCCTTCTGCTTTATATCTCTAGCTGGTTTCCCCCAAGTTTTGTTTTCTATTTTATCTCTCCCTGATAATAAAAAAATTCCCTTGTTGTCTATATTTTATTTGCACGTTGTCTTCTCTATTAGAATGTGAGCTCCTAGGGGGGGCGGCTAGGTGGCGAAGTGGATAAAGCACCGGTCCTGGATTCAGGAGTACCTGAGTTCAAATCCGGCCTCAGACACTTGACACTTACTAGCTGTGTGATCCCGGGCAAGTCACTTAACCCCCATTGCCCCGCAAAAAAAAAAAAAAAAAAAAAAAAAAAAAAGAATGTGAGCTCCTTGAGGAAGGGACTGTTTTTGCTTCTAGTGTAGCTCCAGTGTTTAGCACAGTGCCTGGCACATAGTAAGGGATTAATAAATGCTTCATGACTAACACTTTGGGGAATTATAGTTCAGGCTGTGTTGTCAAAGAGTCCAGTGTGCTGCACCTCCATTCTCTCATCTGTAAAATGGGGATAATAATAGCACCTACTTCACAGGCCATTGTGAGGATCAAACAAGGTAATATACATAAAGTGCTTTGCAAAGCTTAAAAGGGTATATAAATGTTAGTTATTATTCATTATTATTGTTATAGAATCATACTTGTTATAGAGCACAATATCAGGTCTCCAGACCAGGCTGCTGGGGATCCTTATGGAGTCAAGACCCCCATAGACTTCAGGCTCCCAGTGCAGGTAGGCATCAGCCCACTCCTGGCGAATCCACAGGTACAGGGTCAGCACCTGATTTCGTTCATCCTGGGGAAGAGCAGGACTGGTGAGAGACACCGAAGTGCCTAAAGATATGGCAACACATGCCGATTTACCCATATACACACCTACATAGAAGCATACTCACAATTATACACGTGTAGGTTGTACAAAGACGACAACAATCACTTGCACAGTCATATACAAGTATCTGCTGACCTTTATGCATGTAGAGTCAGAAACGTAGCTATAACACTCACTTACCATGTCAATGATCTGGGACAGAGTCACATCCAGTGTCACATTTAGGGCTTGATCCGTGTCCTCCACAGGCCGAAGGGCACTAGTATAGTTAGTAAAGAGGTCATGGAGCAGTTTCTGTGCAAGCTTTCCTTCCGCTGCTCTAGAGCCTGAAAGTAGGTAGGGAAAGAGTGTGGAGAGATCTATCATCCATCTACTATGTAGCTTCAATTCAGCCACCATCTTCCTTTCCATTTAATCTTACACATATTCACCACCCATCATCTGCCATCTCTCCATTCTTCAGCCATCATATATTTTCTGTCTTCTATCCAGCCACCATCCTCTATCATCAACCATTCCTCCATGTTTTATCCAACCACCATCTATATACAGTGTACTCACCATTATTATCCTCTATCCATCTACCCTCCCCTCACCCACTCTCCACAATCCATCATCTACTGTCCACTACTCACCACCCATGTACCATCCACTGCCCATTCACCTACCATTTATTAACCTATCATCCACCATTCAACCTACATATCACACCCAGATCATATCCCATCTATCCATCATCTGACGTTTACAGCATTATAAAGGGCCAGACTTGGGAGGGATTACAGAGACCATTCAACAGTGAGTCTAAAAGCCACCACCTCCTCAGGTGGCCCATTCTATTCTGGAAGAGCTCTGTTGGGAAATTTTTCCTTAAATCAAGTCTGAATTTGCCTTTTTGCAATTTCCTCCACTTGCTCCTTGTTCTATTTGGGGCCAAGCCAGACAAGGATGTTTCCCTTTCCAAGTGATAACCTTTCGGATACTTGAAGGAAGAGCCATGTAACCCAACTCCTCCAGTCTTTAAGTTAAATATACCCAGTGCCTTCATTTCACAGTACCTCAATAGTATCACTCTCTCCTCCTTTGCTCCAATCTCAGAAGTAGCCTTTCTTGCAGACATCAATCCCTCTACTTGAGTTTTTGATTCTATGCCCTCAGAGCTCTTTTGAATGCTCACCTCTTTAGTCATCCTCTTGCTATCTTCTAATTAATACTGTTTACAAATAGGTCCACATTTCCCCCATTCTTAAAAATGGTCAGCTAGGTGGTACAGTAGATGGACCACTGGGTTTAGAATCAGGAAGTCCTGAGTTCAAATCTGGCCTCAGACACTAGCTGTCTGACTTATCTTCTATTTGCCTCAGTTTTCTAATCTGTAAAATGAGGAATAACAGCACCCACCTCCCAGGATTGTTGTGAGGATCAAATGTGATAACAATTGTAAAGTTCTTAGCACAGTGCCTGCCACATACTATATAAATGTTAGCTTTTTTTTGGGGGGTGAGGCAATTGGGGTTAAGTGACTTGCCCAGGGTCACACAGCTAGTGAGTGTTAAGTGTCTGAGGCCGGATTTGAATTCAGGTCCTCCTGACTCCAGGGCTGGTGCTCTATCCACTGTGCCACCTGGCTGCCCCTAAATGTTAGCTTTTAAAAAAAAAAAACAACCCTCGCTTCCTCCTATTCTCTTTGAATTATCTTTCAAACTAATCTCTAGGTTTCCTCCTTTCCAGTCACTCTTCAATAAAGGGCTCAACTCTCATTGCTTACATTTTCCTATGTCACATTTCACTTCAATCCTTTGGAATTGTTCTTCTGACCTTATCACTCAACTGAATTTTCTCTCTCCCCTGATATCAATGATCTCTGAATTTCCAGGTTTGATGGCTTTTTCCTCTTTTCTCATCTGGCTTGACTTCTCTTGCAGCATTTGATACTATTCCCTCCTCCTATTTTCATGGCACTGCTCCCTCCCTCCTGGCCTTCCTCCTACCTGGCTGGCCACTCCCTTTTCAGTGTCCTTTGCTAAATAAGCATCTTCATCCCTTCACCAAACAGGGTTGTGCCCTAAGACCCTGTCCTGGGTCCTCTTTGCTTCTCCCTCTGCATTCTCTCTCTTTGTGATTCCATCGGCTACTATGGGCTCTGACTATCACTTTTATACAGAGCACTGCCAGACTTATATATCCAACCTCAGTCTCTACCCTGAACTGAAGTCCCAATACCTCTGACTCCTTATTGGACAGCTCTAACTTAGGGCATCTCAGACTCAGCAGACAAAAACAGAGCTCATGATCTTTCCCTCCAAACCTTCCCTTCTTAATTTTCCTGGTTCTATTAAGGCCATCACCGTTCTTCCAGTTATTCAGGTTTACAACCCAAGAGTCAGCCTGATTCTTCTCTCTCCTTTACCTTTCATGTGCATTAGTTGTCAAGTCTTGTCCCTTCTACCTCCACACTCTCTCTCCATCCATCCCCTTTTCTCCATTCACATTGCCACCACTCCAAGTCAGGACTTCCTCCCCTTTCTCCTGGACTATTGCAATAGTCACTTGATTAGTCTCCCTGCCTCGAGTTATACTTTTACCCTTCCTCCACACAGCTGCCAAGTTGATAATCCTAAATAATGGATCTGACCATATCAACGAGCCCAGCTCAAAGCTCCCTCATTCCACTAAGATAAACATAAAATCCTTCTGGTTGTCTTTTAAAGCCCTTAAGATTCTGATTCCAGGCTACATTTCCATGTTTATAGCATATTATTTCCCCTCGTGTACCCTCTGTTGTGGCCAAAGTGGTCTGCCTGCTCATGCCCACAGAGGACAATCCATCTCCCATTTCTGTACCTTTGTAGGTTTGTCCCCAATGCTTGAAATGTATAGCCTTCTTAGTTCTACCTCTTAGAATCTCTAGCTTCCTTTAAAGGTCATCTCAAGGATCATTTCCTCTAGGAAGCCTATCCCAATCCTATAGTTGCTAAGTGAGTGCTCTTCCCCATGGAAATTACCTTGTATATATTTTCTATGTACACATTGCTTCTCTCCAGTAGAATGTGAGTGTCTTAATGTCAGAAAATGTTTGAAGTTGGGGGGAGTGGGGCTGGTGCATGGTAGGCACTTAATAAATGCTTGTTGAATGAATGAATGAATGAATGAATGAATGAATGAATTGACATGGTATGAATGGTATGGCATGATCCTTTCTTACTCTTCATCATTCTTTCATTCCTCTAGGTACTCTCTAGTTTATCAATGTCCATTCTAAAATATGGCAGCTAGGGCCAAAACTGTGACCTGTCCAGTAAAGAGCAAACTGGAATTATCACCCAAGGACTATGCCTCAGTGCGACCTAAAATCAAATCAACTCTTTTGGCTGTAGTATCACATGAATTTATACACATTCATCGTTGATCTTCCACTATCCACCCATCAACCACCATCTAGCAAGTATTCATTTATTATCTATGCATCTACTTACCACTCACCAACATATCAGCCATCCTCCATTCCTCCACCATCCCACCATTCCCCCATACCTCCCTTTACTACTGATCCAAATATCCATTCTCCATCTCTCCTCCCACCTCCAATAATCCTGGCCTTTGTCCTATGCCCGCTTATGAAAAGAGTGGACCCTATACCTGGCAGGAGCTGAGGTAAGAGCAAGAGACACAGTCTTGAGGAGAGCATCCAGGGAATGAGAAAGGAGACCCCACAAGGTCCCATTGTATAGGCAGCAACAGACTGGAGTGGTGCAGAGGCAACAGGTTGGGGTAGGGCCAAGTCTCAGAGGTCTGTCTCCTCATGCAGAGGCTGGGTATAGAAGAAGACAGATAACATTATGAACTGAACCAAAAACAAGGCACCTGTGGAGTCCAGGGTGCCTGCCATACTCAACTTGTAATCCCATACCCTCCTGTGCTGCCCGGCCTGGCCATCACTCAGAACCAGTTTCAGAGTTGTAAGAGATCTGAGATCAACTAGTTCAGGAGTCTCCATACAACATCCCTGACCAGTGGCCAATCAATGTCAACTTGAAGACTTTCAGTGATGAAAAATCCATGTTTGAGGCAGCCCATTCTGTGTTGACATGGCCCTTGGTATTGGGAAGTTTTTCTTTTTAATTAAGATAAATGTGTCTCTCTGCAACTTCCTCTCCTTGTTCCTTTTCTGCCCCTTGGATTCAAAAAAGACAAGATGAATCTCTCTTCCACATGACAGTCCTTCCAATGCTTAAAGAAAGCTCCTGTGACTCCCCCACATCTTCAACAAACAAAACAAACCCAGTTCCTTCAACTGATCCTTCAGATGCAGGATCTCTGGTTTGCTTATCATTCTGTTCTACCCCTCTGAATGCCCACCAGGTTGACACCTAGAACACCATATGCCAGGTATTACCTTTCTGTGTCTATTGATGCAGCCTAGGAAATGATTCTTTTTTTTTTTTTGGCTTCCGTGACACACTATGGACTTATATTGGTCTTGTAGGACTTTTTCATATGAACTATGGTCTAACCAGGGTTTAATATAGTACCTGGCTCACAGTAGCTGCTTAATAAATGTTTTTGATGATTAGCCATGCCTTCCCCAATTCTTCACCGGTGTGGTTTTTTTTTTTAACTCAAGTTTAGGACTTTACATTTATTCCTGTTATATTTCATATTACTAAATTTAACCTAAAGGTCTAATCTATCAAGGTCTTTTTCCTCCTTATTGTCATCCAACATGTTAACTCCCATTTTTGTGACATCTTCAAATTTGTTGATTGTGTTACCTATACCTTCATCAAGTCTCCTTTCTTTTCCATCAGCCATCCCATCTGTGAATTTTCCAGTGATTCAACCTTCACATCTCTCCTCTTCCTCCTCCTTCCCTCCTCCCTCCCTTCCTCCCCTCTCTTTCTCTCTCCATGTATGTCTCTGTCTGTCTGTCTCTCTCTCTCTCTCACACACACACACACACACACACACACACACACACAAAACCAAACAAACCTGAGGCAGCAACTGGGGCAGCAGCAGGTGAGAGACAGGTCCTGATGTATAGGAGGATCCCCAAACCTGTTCTTAACAACCTAGGCAGGCCCCCTGGCTTGGAGACATCTGAGAACTGTCCCCTCCCCCGCTTTAACATCCTTCCTTCCCTTCCTCCCATGGAAACAAAACAAATGAAACCTCAGCCCAAGGTTGGCTCAATTATTCATTGAATGTAAGAAAAGCTAGCCTAGAGAGAGAGAGACCTAAAGACCAGTGACTAAATGCCCAGATCAACCTTCCCTGTATTTCCTCACCCTGATGTCTAGGATTTGAGGGTGATTCAGTCTCCCATTTCCACACCCTCACCCCCAAGTCCCAGGCATTACCTGCTATTGCCAGGCTTGTCTCTGATGCACAGCTCCCTAGATATAGGGGCTGTATTTCTCTGCTCATTGACCATGACATAGGGGTGTGCTGGAGACAGCTCCCAAAAGCTTAGGAGAGCTGATTTTTTCAGTTTTCAGGGTCAATATTTAAACCTCAGAAATCAGCAAATGCTATGAATCAGGACTTGGTTTATTGTTTCATTGATTGTCTGGACTTTGAAGAGTGATGAAGAAAAATCTTAATAATGTAGACTGAACTTAAAAGCACACCAGGCTTATTTTTCCAGTCAGGTTGTTAAAACATTTACCAGCACACCTCTGATTCTTACCTTTAAAAACCACTCAGGGGGCAGCTAGGTGGCGCAGTGGATAGAGCACCGGCCCTGGAGTCAGGAGTACCTGAGTTCAGATCTGGCCTCAGACACATAACACTTACTAGCTGTGTGACCCTGGGCAAGTCACTTAACCCCAATTGCCTCACTAAAAAAAAATAAAAAAATAAAAAATAAAAACCACTCAGAATTCAGTAGCTGCACTTCCAGTGATTGAAGAGCATTTAGCAAACACCTTCTATGAGGAAGGGACCTTGTGTCCTTGGGATGGCTGAGATTGGCATACCCTCAGTCCTGTTTGCTGGCTGTGTAACTGGGGAAAGAAAAAAGAGTTAAGTATGATACAAGGTGAGACAAGTATGATATAAGGGTGAGACAAGGTCAGAGATGTACAGCTGAATGGGATTCAACAAACTTTACTCAAATTCCAAATGTGGACAAGGCTCACCTTAGGCACTGGAGGTAACAATGACAAAAAAAAAAAAATACCTGAAGGAGCAGGGGGAGGGTGGAGCCAAGATGGTGGAGGAAAGACATTAAATGCACAGAGCTCCTGATACAGTTACCAAAAAAACAGCAGTAAAAGAACCCCTGGAGCAGAAAAACCCACAAAAATACAGGCTGAGATTATTTTCCAGGCATAGACAGATTAAAGGGGGCCATGCTGGGCTGCGAGTAAAGTCCAACGCCACAATCGCCCCAACAGAGACCCCAGACATGCCGCACCAGAGGAACTTACCCCTGAGCCTCTGAATCAGCTGTAGCACCAGCATCTTCTGGAACTGAGCTTGCAGTCAGGTGAGGGGACTGAACCGCTGGCCGGAGGGGGAAAGTGCTGGGGTGTTAGCAGGGCCTAGGGAGGAATTCAGCTGTCCCACCCCAGCAGGGAACCAGCTAGAAATCCTGAGCAGCAGGAGGCCCAGGTGGGGGAGGGGCACAGGCTTGTTGAAGCTAAGAACCACAGCACAGAAAGCTTTGCTGGTTGGTTAATTAGTAAGTTGGCTTGAGGTTATCTTCGGACCAGAGAACAGGCCAGGGGAGAGAAAATCCTGCCCTCCCTCAAACCGAAACACCTGGGACCCTCTGAAGCTTGGGACAGTGTAGCCCCAGTGGGGAGTTAAAAGTCAAGTAAAAGGCAGCAAGATAAGCAAGCAAAGAAAGTTGAGAACTATAGAAAGTTTCTTCAATGACAAGGAAGATCAAGGTGCACCCTCAGAAGAGGATAACAACCTCAGGGCCCCTCCATTCAAAGCTTCCAAGAAAAATATGAATTGGTCTCAGGCCATGGAAATGCCCAAAAGGGACTTTGAAGAGAAAGTAGGAGAGATAGAAGGAAGATTTTAGAGAGGTGGAGAAAAGAATGGAAAGAGAAGTGAGAGTAAAAGGAGATTAAAAAGCTGTCTGAAGAAAATTATTGCCTAAGAATTAGGATTGAACAAATGGAAGCTAGTGATTTTATGAGAAACTAAGACACAGTAAAGCAAATCCAAATGAATGAAAAACAGAGGGCAATATGAAATATCTCCTTGAAAAAACAGCTGACCTGGAAAATAGATCTAGAAGAGATAATTTGAAAAAAAAATACCTGAAACAACCCTTGCCCAAAAGGAACTTGCATTTTCCTGGAAGTGACACATCTACACAGATAAATAAGTCCATAGGAAGTAATTTGGGAGTAGAAGAAGAGTGCTGACAACAGGAGAATAAGGAAGCGCTTTATGCAGAAGGCAGAGCCTGAGCTTCGGGTGGAAAGAAGATGGGTTTTCACAAAGTTGTTAGGTTAGCAAGTAGGTTAGACTGGAGGGTACTGGAGGCAGAGAAGCCACTACAGTAGTCCAGGAGAAAGGGGATGTGGACTGAGAAGAGGCCATTGGATTTAGCAATTAAGAAATTGTTGATAACCTTGGGAAAGGGAGGGAAGGAGTAATTATTTATAAGCACCTTCTATGTGCCAAGCACTATGCTAAAAAATAATTGTATAGCAATTCTATGAGATTTGGGCAGCTAGGTGGTACGACAAATAGAGCACTGGGCTCCAAATCAGCAAGACTCTTCCTGAGATCAAATCTGGTCTCAGATACTCAGATACTTGCTGTGTGATCCTAAGCAAGTCACTTAACACTGTTTGCCTTGGTTTCCTTATCTGTAAAGTGAGCTGGAGAAGGAAATGGCAAACCATTGCAGTATCTCTGCCAATATGGGGTCATGAAGAGTCAGCCACAACTGAACAAAAACAAAATGGATACCCATCATATCAATTTCCCCAAATGATGGG
Organism: Dromiciops gliroides; assembly: GCF_019393635.1. Classification (NCBI taxonomy): domain Eukaryota; kingdom Metazoa; phylum Chordata; class Mammalia; order Microbiotheria; family Microbiotheriidae; genus Dromiciops; species Dromiciops gliroides. The sequence goes on from NC_057863.1 coordinate 580,433,399, forward strand.
TAAATAAGGGGTAAAAGACCCAAGATATGTGACCAGTAAATATCTGGGCCTAGATTAGAATTTAGATCACCTGACTATTGAGGTCCAGGGCTTTTGATTTGGATATCTCTTGTACTTAAGTTCTATTTCATATTATCCCTGCCTATGACTTAATCTCATCCTATCAATCAGTTAACAAGCATATACAAAGAACCCAATGTGCCATAGGAAAATTTGCTTCAGGAAAGGCCCTGATGCATTCTGTGTCATTCACTGGAAAGTGTAAATAGCTGATAAGGCAAAGAACCCAGTGTGTACCAGGTATTGTGCTGGGTGCTTGGGATACAAAGACAAAATCAAAACATTCCTTATCCTCAAAGAGCCTCCATTGCTTGGGGATGGGAATTGGAGACAATATGTTTTATAAGTATATACCCGGGCAGCTAGGTGGCACAGTGGATAGAGCACCGGCCCTGGAGTCAGGAGTACCTGAGTTCAAGTCCGGCCTCAGACACTTAACACTTACTAGCTGTGTGACCCTGGGCAAGTCACTTAACCCCAATTGCCTCACTAAAAAAAAAAAAGTATATACCCAAAAAACCTGCAACCCCACAAGATAGTCTGTGGAAAGAGCACTAGCAAGGAGGAATGTTTCATGTATTAGTAGTGTTTAAACTAAATTTTGAGGAATTTTAAGAGTCAGAGGTGGAGAACAGAACCAGGAGAACATTGTGCACAGTAACAGAAATATTGCTCAATGAAGAACTGTGAATGACAACTATCTTCAGCAATACAATGATCCAAGACAATCCCAAAGGACTAATGATGAAACATACTATCCATCTCCAAAGAAAGAAGTGATATTGATGGAACAGACTGAAGCATGATATTTTCACTTTTTAAATTTTTTTTCTTTCATTCAAGTTTTCTTGTACAAAATAACTAATTTTGTAATGTTTACGTAATCATACATGTATAACCTATATTTGATTGCTTACCGGTGTAGAAATTTATTTTGATTTGGGGACCCTACCTTTAGTCTGCGATTAGAAAGCCTTAGGCCCTCAGGGTCTCTTCTGTGTGGGAGGTGCTGGTGCCCCTCCCCCTCTGCTTCAGCTGAGCCAAAAAGCCCCATGGGCTGTACAAGATGCCAAGTCAGACAGCTGGGGGGAGGGAACAATCTGAGAGATCCTAGGCTCATCCAGGCCGGGCTCTGATGTAGCCTGTGCTGAGGCACATGATGCTCGAGCGTCCCCCCAGCCCCAGCCCCAGTTCTGGCTGGCGGATTAGCTTGATCTGTGGGGGCACAAAAAAAAGCCCCAAGATTTGAGTGGAGAGAAGGAAGTATATATAGACCTAGGAGTTAGACAGCGAGGGGGAATCTGACAAGATTAGCAGGGGGACTGGACAAGAGGAGGAGGCTGAAGGACAAGATTAGGAGGCCAGACTGACAGAGCTTGGGAGAGGCTGATGAGATTAAGAGGGCAGACTGACGGAGCAGACAGACAGACAGACTGAACAGGAGACAGCGGAGAACACAAAAGTGGTCATCATAGGGTACAGGTGGAGTTAGTGAAAGTAACTGAGCAAGTGAAAGTACCCTAAGGCAAGAGGCGGCTAAGGCCCTAATTGTATTAAAAAAGTTCCAGGCCCAGCAGGTGGAAAGAGACGCAGTGGAAAGAGACACGCCGCAATGCAGTCGGGTTGTACATTTTATTTCCCTGTATTCTTAATTTTAAATAGTATCTCATAAATAAACTCTGCTTTGATTATTTAGTTAAGATGCTTCTTAATTTTTTGCTTATCAATTTGGGAGCAGTGTTGTGGAACTTTATAAACAGCCCACATTAAATTAATAGCAGTCAAATAGCCAAATAGTCAAAAGTCCCCAGATTAGTCATCCATAGATTAGTCCCCCCAAATTAGGCAAATCAGTAAAAATATTTTACACCGGGGAGTGGAGAGGGGAGGGAGGGAAGAAGGGGTAAAATTTGAAACTCAAAACTATAAATAAAAATGTTTATTATTTAAAAAATAAAATAAAAGCCAAACAGAAGAATTTATATTTTATTCTAAAATAAATAGGAAGCCACTTGAGAAGATGAATCTTTCTGACTCCAGGCCTTAGAACTCTATCCATTGTGCCTCTTATTTTTCCCTCCTACTCATTTACGGAGAATCAAACAGATTGTAACTAGATGTTTTGAAGGAAGAAGCCCTTTGTGGGCTCTAAAGCGCAATGTGAGCAACTGAGGCAAGGGAGGGCACTTCTGAGTCTTGTGAGAGGGATAAGGCAGGGCTACAATAGGCCAAACTCAGATTAAGACCCTTGAGAGTCGGGTTTGTTTCTAAACAACAAAATTCTCAAAGCCCCCTTTTTCTTTTTCAATCTTAACAGTATTTTTTCCAGTTTTATGTAAATATAGTTTTCAACACGTGTTTTTATAAATTTTTGAGTTCCAAATTTTTCTCCCTCCCTACCTTACCTCCCCCTTCCCCAAGACAGAAAGCAATCTGATATAGGTTATATATGTACAGTCACATTAAACATATTTCCACATTAGTCATCTCATGAAATAAGAATCAAAAGAAAAACCTCAAAAAAAAGTAGAAACAGTATGGTTCAATCAGATTCTGCAGTTCTTTTTTTCTGAGTGTGGAGAACATTTTCCATCATGAATCCTTTCGAATTGTCTCGGATCACTGTATTGCTGGGAAGAGCTGAATCTATCACAGTTGATCATCACACAATGTTGCTGTTACCATGTACAATGTTCTCCTGGTTTTGCCCACTTCATTCAGCACCAGTCCACTTAATTCTTTCCAGGTTTTTCTGAAATTTGTCTGCTCATCATTTCTTACAGCACAATAGTATTCCATTATACTCATATACCACAATTTGTTCAGCCATTCCCCAATTGATGGGCATCCCCTCGATTTCCAATTATTTGCCACCACAAAGAGCTCAAAGACCCCTTTTTCTTTTTGTTAAGTAAAAGATATTAACCAAGTCTGTTAAGTGACACTCATAGCCTATTACCTTTCTCCTTAGAAGAAGGAACATCAGCCATCTGATCTCAACATGAGCACTTGTCTTGTGTGAGTTCTCTGTAAAATGGTCTTTTAGGCAGATGTACATTTGACATTTGAACAATGTGGTCAGTCCATTTGGTGTTGCACCCTCTGCAATAGAGTTTGAATGCTTGGCAGTTCAGCTCAAGAAAGCACCTCAGTTGGGCAGCTAGGTGGCGCAGTGGATAGAACACTAGCCCTGGATTCAGGAAGACCTGAGTTCAAATCCAGCCTCAGACACTTGACACTTACTAGCTGTGTGACCTTGGGCAAGCCACTTAACCCTTATTGCCCAACCGAAAAAAAAAGAAAGCAAGCACTTCAGTGTCTGGTACCTTACCTTGCCAGATGATCTTCAGGATCTTCCCAAGACAATTCAAATGGAAATGGTTCAATTTTCTGACATGGTGCTGGTAGACTGTCCAGGTTTTATAGGCATACAATAATGAAGTCAGCACGATGGCTCTGAAGACCCTCATTGGTAGACAGCCTACTCTTCTTTCCCACACTTTCCTTCAGAGCTTCCCAAACACTAAGATTACTCTGGCAATGCATACAACCTCATCATCTATGTAGACATCCCTGGAAAATATACTGCCAAGGTAAGTAAATTTATGCACAGCATTCAAACTTTCTCCATTTGCTGTAACTAATGGTTCCACATATGGATGACATGGTGCTGGCTGGTGGAGAACCTCCGTTTTCTTGGTGTTAATTGTCAGGCCCAAATTAGCACATTCCATAGAGAATTGATCCACATTTTGTTACATCTCAGCCTAAGAGCCTGCATTGAGTGCACAGTCATCTGAGAACAAAAAGTCGTGCACCAACCCTCCTTCCACTTTAGTCTTGGCTTGTAACATTTTCAAGCTAAATAATTTACTGTCAGTGCTGTTTTCATCCTTGATAAAGGTATCTGACAATATTGATGTAAACATTATGCTGAAAAGCATGAGAGCAAGTGCTGCTTCATTCCATTGGTGACTGGAAAAGTGCAAGAGAATTGTTTTAATCCAGAACTCATGCAAGCCTGCCATTATGAAAATGGTATATAATATTGAGGAATTTCTCTGGGTAACCAAGTTTTGCCAGTATCTTCTACAAGTCTTCATGACTGACAGTATCAAAGGCCTTGGTCAGATCGATGAACATTGTGTACAGACCTCTGTTCTGTTCCTGGCATTTCTCCTGGGGGTGTCCAGCAATAGATACCATATAGATCATTCCTTAGCTCTTTCTGAAGCTACAGAAGATGGTCATCTTCCAGGTGAAAGATCAGCCTATTAAGAAGGATTCTGGCAAGAATCTTGCTGGCAGTGACTAAGAGAGACATTCCCCTGTGATTGTCACAGGCCTTTCTATTACCTTTTCTTTTATAGAGATGGACAAGAGAGACATCCTTGAACTCCTGGGGGATAATTTTCTTTTGCCATATAACTTGGAAGATTTCAGTCAACTTTTCTATAAGTAGAGCACCCCCTTGCTTTGTAAATTTCTCCTGAAATAGGATCAACAACAGGTGCTTTGACAAGAGGGGGGGGGGGCCTAATGGCATTCAAAACCTCTTCGTCAGTTGGAAATTCAGCTAGAGAGAAATTGACTTTAACCTGAGGTATGCAGTCAGTAGCTTCAGCATTGGTTTGTGATGGTCTCTTGAGAACACTGTGGAAGTATTCAGCCCATTTCTCTAGGATCATGTCCTTATCACTGACCAGTATGGCCCCATCAATGCTGAATAGTTTAGATGCAACATGGGCCTTTGGTTCATAATAGCCTTCAGGGCATCATAAAATCACTTTGATTGTTACTGTCAGCATAAAACTGAATTTCATCTGCCTTCTTACTGAGCCAAGAATCTTGCATCTCTCTAAGTTTTGCTTGCACTTTACTTTTTTTTTTTGAGGGGCAATGAGAGTTAAGTGACTTGCCCAGGGTCATACAGCTAGTGTTAAGTGTCTGAGGCCAGATTTGAACTCAGGTCCTCCTGAATCCAGGGCTGGTGCTTTATCCACAGTACCACCTAGCTACCCCCTTTGCACTTTAGTCGTTGTTGTTTTGTTTTTGCAGGGCAATGAGGGTTAAGTGACTTGTCCAGGGTCACACAGCTAGTAAGCGTCAAGTGTCTGAGGTGGGATTTGAACTCAGGTCCTCCTGAATCCAGGGCCAGTGCTTTATCCACTGTGCCACCTAGCTGCCCCCTTGCACTTTACTTTTGATGGAGTGAAATGCCCTTTTCTTAGAGATGGATGAACTATCCTGCTAGTAAACCCTGTGGAATTCTTATTTTTCATTTAGTAACTTCTGAATTTCCCCATAATTTTCATCAAACTAATTCTGATGTTTGCAAGTGTTCTGGCCCTGATGAGTAAACACAATGCTGTACCAAAATCTCTTGAGTTACCCACTCCTTTTTCTGCTCTACTGTTGCTAACCCTGTGTTGTCTCAGCTTTCCCTCCAAGTTAGCAACAAACTATTCATTCACAGTTGACATTCTGTCTTATGGTAGTAGTCTTGCCTTGGGGCCTTCACTTTTTTTCAATGCGAATTTTGAACTTGGAGAGGATAAGTCTTTGATTAACCCAACGCTGCACCACACATTGCCTGTCTCCTTCTTATAATGACATGGTCTATTAAATGCCAATGTGTCCTGCAAAGGTGCATCCACAAAGTTTTATTGTGTTTAGGTAAATGGAAGATAGTTTTGGTGATGAGAAAGGTCATGAGATGCACTCATCTTCAGTAGTAAATGATCATTACTGTTGCTGTTTCTGACTTCCAAGGACTCCCTGCCATATCTCATAGTCTGTGCTTTACTCTGGCATTAAAGTCACACAGAATTATAAGCTTGCCCTCTTTCGGCACATTGATGATAAGGGTCTCTGGGTCTTCATAAAGTTTTTCTTTGACCTCATCAGGGTTCATCATGGTAGAAGCATGCACACTGATGATGGTGCCACATCGCTTTCCTGCAAATGGCAATCAAGTTGTCTTGAGCTTGTCATTTACTCCTTTTGGGAGGCATACAAGCTTGTTAACTAGATGAGTTTTGGTTGCAAAGCCTACACCAGCTTCATGGAATTCCTCATAATGCTTACCCCTACAAAACAATGTGTATCTAGCTCCAACTTTGGCCACCCCTTGCCTGCCTTGCTTCACTGCTATTTGCATGGGATACCTGCTGAGCTCTTTTGCAACAAGAGCTGTTCTTTCAGCTCTATTAGATCTATTGGATTTCATGTTGTCCATAAGTCTGTACACATCCCATGTACCAGTGGTGAGTGGAATCATCTTTGCAAAAGTTTTTATACATTTTTTGCATGTGCTTTGACCATAGGATAGGATGCCTGCTACTATAGTATGCAGACCAGGGTTAGGTTGGGTGAAGCAGATGATTTGGGGGCACTTTTTCTAGCTTGTAATGATTGGAATGATGCCATCTGCTGGAGAGGTCCTGTAGGAAAGCTCCACCATGAGGAGAAGGCATCTGAGGGCAAGCCATGTGGTCAAGGTCCTTGGCGTCAGGAAGTGATGTTTGCTCGTGGGTACTGTCTATCAAGGCTACCAGCCAATCAACTTGAGGAGCCTCCCATTTTTGGGAGGAGGACATGAAGTAGGAAGTGGACGCTGGCAGAGGACTTTTTTTTTCTTTTTTCCGTTCCTGACCTCGCCATGGTGGGTCGGATGATGGCGTCTCTTAGAAATAACTAGATTTTTACCTTTCTCTCTGATCCTAATGCTCTTTAATAAATACTTAAACACTTAAATACTCTTGCTAAAGCTTATAATTTATTGGTGACCACTCATTAGATTTTAGATAGTATACCTAGAATTTTAGTCCCTTACAAGATGCTTTCTCATGCCAGGAGGTGAGTAGTGTGGCTCTTAAAAAGGCTGCTCAGACACTCAAGGGTGCTGAATTCTACTGCTGCTTCAGGCCAATGAGATGATCCTATGGCCTGGACCACCTGTGTGTAGGGTTGTAACTATAGCTCCTAGTATAGTCACACTGCTTTGTCACTTGCCCTTTGCCATAAGGCTTTGAGGTAGGTAAAAATGGTAAAATGGGATGGGTGATGTCTTTTGACTAGCATAAATTGGATTTAAGTGAGGCAGAGTTCCATGAAGTTGTCTGCCTCAATATCTCTACCAGAGTCATCAGAGTCCAGTGGCAAGAAAAAAGTCAAGGCAACTGGTGATGGCTCAGGATGCCATCAATGACGCTGACATCTTCAACGTCTAACCAAGCTCTAAGTGCTCCACTGCACTTGCTTTCACTGCCTTCATGGCCCTTTGGAACAACTTGTTCACATATGGTTATTCTTTTTTTAATTGCTTTTATTTTATTTTTATTAAAATGCATTCAAGAATAATATGAATGGGGGGGGCAGCTAGGTGGTGCAGTGGATAAAGCACCAGCCCTGGATTCAGGAGGATCTGAGTTCAAATCCAACCTCAGACACTTGACACTAGCTATGTGACCTTGGGAAAGTCACTTAACCCTCATTGCTCCACCAAAAAAACAGATAGAAAAGAATAATATGAGTGCCTCCTTTATTATATTCTTCATCAATCTGATGTTGGGAACTTTACTTGTTTTTTAGTTTTGTTTATTTAGAATTTTTCCCTACCTTACATGTAAAAACAAATAGTAATATCAATTTTTAAAACTTTGTGTTCTGGGCAGCTAGGTGGCGCAGTGGATAGAGTACTGGCCCTGGAGTCAGGAGGACCTGAGTTCAAATCCAGCCTCAGACACTTCATACTTACTAGCTGTGTGACCTTGGGCAAGTCCCTTAACCCTCATTGCCCACCCACCCCCAAATCAAAACTTCATGTTCCAAATTCTCTTCCTTTCTCCCCATACCCCCCTTAAGAACTCAAGAAATTCAGTTATACGTGTGCAGTCATGCAAAACAGCAGACAAAACTTTAGAAAAAAGAACAACAAACTATACTTCCATTTGTATTCAGATACCATCAGTTCTTTCTCTGTAGATGGATTGCATTTTTCATAAGTCCTTCAGAGTTGTTTTGGATCATTTCATTGCTGAAAATAAATAAGTCATTCTCAGCATATCATCTTACAATATTGCTGTTACTTTGTATACAGTACATTTCACTTTGCATCAGCTCATTTAAGTACGGGTTTTTCTGATAGCATCCTGCTCATCTTTTTTGTTTTGTTTTGTTTTTTGTTTTTTTAGTGAGGCAATTGGGATTAAGTGACTTGCCCAGGGTCACACAGCTAGTAAGTGTTAAGTGTCCGAGGCCGGATTTGAACTCAGGTACTCCTGAATCCAGGGCCGGTGCTCTATCCGCTGCGCCATCTAGCTGCACCATTTTTTTTTTAATAGTAAAATACATTTAGATAGTACTTTAAAGGTAGATCTCCTTGCAAAACACCCATTAGGTTGATTATTGCAATGACAATAACAGATAACATTTATATAGTACCTTATACCTGACAAGGAATTTTCTTCACAATAGCCCAGCAAAGTAAGTATCACCACCACCATCATCATCATTCTCATCCTCATCTTACATTGCTCTTATCTCTGCTTCAAATTTTTTTTTCCAGTTACTATTGCTGTTTTTCCTGCCATCCTATTTGCTTCCCATGGTATTTATTCTATTTTCTATCTTCTTTTACCCTTTCGCTCCTCAAGTGTTTTGCTTCTGACTGACCCTTCCCCAATCTGAGCTCCCTTCCTTCACCCATCCCCCCTTACCCCCTTCCTCTCCCACTTCCCCGCAGGACAAGATATATTATTATACCCACTTGAGTGTGTATGTTATTCACTCTTAGAGCCAATTCTGAGAGTAAGACTCATTCACTCCCCTACTCCTCCCCCATCTTCCCTTCCACTCCATAAGCTTTTTCTTGCTTCTTTTATGTGAGATACTTAACTCCATTCCACCTCTCCCTTTCCCTTTCTCCCAATGCAATCTTCTCACCCCTTAATTTTATTTTAAAGATGTCATCATGGGGCAGGTAGGTGACACAGTGGACAGAGCACCAGCCCTGGACCCAGAAGGATGCAAGCTCAAATCCCGCCTCAGACACAAGACACTCACAAGTCGCTCATGTCCCCTAACCTAAGTTAGGCATGTCCCCTAACCCTGACTGTCCCACAAAAAAACCCGGTAAACAAAAAATAAATGCTTTACAGATATCCTTTCATAATCAACTCCCATCTGGGCCCTCTGTTTAAATCTATTCCCTTAAGCTGCCCTAATACTGAGAAAGTTTTTATGAGTTAGAAGTATCATCTTCCCATGTAGGAATGTAAACAGTTTAACCTTTTCATCTCCCTCATGATTTCTTTTTTCCTGTTTAGCTTTTTATGCTTCTCTAGGGTCTTGTATTTGAAAGTCTAATTTTTGGGGCAGCTAGGTGGCACAGTGGATAAAGCACCGGCCCTGGAGTTAGGAGTACCTGAATTCAAATCTGGCCTCAGACACTTAACATGTACTAGCTGTGTGACCCTGGACAAGTCACTTAACCCCAATTGCCTCACTAAAAAAAAAAAAAAGTCAAATTTTCTATTCAGTTCAGGTCTTTTCTTCATGAATGTCTGAAAGTCCTCATTTTCATTGAAGTCCCATTTTTCCCCCTGAAAGATTATAATAAGTTTTGCTGGGTAGGTGATTTTTGTTTGTAATCCCAATTCCTTTGCCTTCTGGAATATCATATTCCCTGCTCTCCAATGCTTTAATGTAGAAGCCGCCAGATCTTGTGTTATCCTGACTGTGGCTCCCCAGTACTTGAATTGTTTCTTTCTGGCTACTTTCAATATTTTCTCCTTGACCTCGGAGCTCCAGAATTTGGCTATATAATATTCCTGGAAGTTTTCCTTTTGGGATTTCTTTCAGGAGGTGATTGGTGGATTCTTTAAATTTCTATTTTACCTTCTGCTTCTAGAATAGCAGGGCAATTTTCCCTGACAATCTCTTGGAAGATGATGTCTAGGCTCTTATTTTGGTCCTGGTTTTCAGGTAGTCCCAATGATTTTCAAATGATCTCTCCTTGATTTATTTTCCAGGTCAGCTGTTTTTCCAAGGAGATATTTCACATTGCCCTCTATTTTTTCATTCAAATGGATTTGCTTTACTGTGTCTTGGTTTCTCACAAAGTAACTAGCTTCTGGGGGCAACTAGGTGGCACAGTGGATAAAGCATTGGCCCTGGATTCAGGAGTACCTGAGTTCAAAATCCAGCCTCAGATACTTGACACTTACTAGCTGTGTGACCCTGGGCAAGTCACTTAACCCCCATTGCCCCAACAAAAAAATAAAATAAAATAAAGTCACTAGCTTCCATTTGTTCAATCCTAATTCTTAGGCAATTATTTTCTTCAGACAGCTTTATCTCCTTTTCCATTTGACTTTTCAAGCTATTGACTTTTTATCTCATGACTTTCCTGCATCACTCTCATTTCTCTTTCCATTCTTTCCTCCCTCTTTCTAAATCTTCCTTCTATCTCTCCTACTTTCTCTTCAAAGTCCCTTTTGAGCACTTTTATTGCCTGAGACCAATTCATATTTTTCTTGGAAGCTTTGGATGTAGGAACTTTGACTTTGTTATGTTCTTCTGAGGGTGTATTTTGATCTTCCTTGTCACCAAAGAAACTTTTTATGGTCTGCATCTTTTTCTGTCTGTTCATTTTGGTATCCTCTGTCTTGACTTTTAACTCCTTCTTAAAGAGGGGCACTGCTTCCAGGATGCACTGTCCCAAGCTTTAAGGGATCCTGAGAGGCACATTCTGCACTCACTTAGCCTGTGCTCTGGTCTGTAAATAACCCCAGGCCAACTTGCTCTTTAACTCGGAAACAAAAATCTGTTTCGCTATGGTTGCAAGCTCCTGGCAATCCTGCACCCCTCCCCCACCAGGGCCCACCACTCAGGGATGCTTCCTGGTTTTCAGCATGCGCAAAACAACTGAGTGCCACCTCAGCACCAACAGAGACCCCTGTAATCTCCCCCTGACCAACCACTCAGCCCTCTCACCAGACCATGAGCTTAGGTTCAGAAGAAGCTTCTGCTGCAGCCGATTCAGAAACTCCAGAGGTCTCTTTCTCTGACATGGCCAGCCTGGGGCTGGATCTGGGTCAGTGTGGCTGCAGGGCTGGGCTCCACTCCTACCCCAGTACAATAGACCTTTCCTGCCGACCTTCTAAGTCATCTTTGGCTAGAAAATGATCTCACGCCATCCTTTTGTGAATTCTGCTTTTCCTAGAATTGTCTTATGGCATTATTTAGAGGTTTTTGGAATGATCGTGTGGGGAGCTCCAAGAAGTTACTACTGCCTTTCCTCTGGCATCTTGCCTCCACCCCCCATATATGGCTGTTCTACAGGGAATGTTTTCACATGCTTGGAATAGACATGCCCCTAACTTACCAGTGTCCATCAATTACCCTCAACCTGGTTTAGCTCCTCTGCCAAAATGGTTTTACCGGGGTGTGGCTGCTGAGCACACTATAGCTTTTGAGTCACATGTAAGAAGTGGGTGGTAGGTGGGCACAAAAGGTGGAAAGCAACCCTGAAAAAAGGGCTCAGCAGCCCTCACAACAGAGGTACAAGTCTTCCCTGAACAGCTGTAGTGGAACTAATGGATGAAAAATAATCAATTTCATCACTTTTTCAAGTAACTCCAACTCATTTTCCCAGAATGGTCGGACAAATTATTGGATTTATCAGTGTGTTATTAGTGTGTTTTTCTTCTCACAGACCCTCCAACATTGTTTCTACCTTTCATTATCTAATGAAGCATTTTTCTCCACAACAACTCTATAATATAAGAGAAATTGTTATTCTCCCCCTTCAACAACTTTTTTTCTCTCTAACTGCCTAGGACATGAAATATGGTACTGTTGGTACCTGTTGGTTTCATTTTAACAATTTATACCTCCATGTAGTTGCAGTGCATGTCTGATATTTACAAAGGCAGAGCTAGAAACCAAGGGTCTCAGTAATGTGTTTATCTGTTTTGGTAGTCCTGGATGAAAAGTATTAGAAGTGATAAAATACCAGCTGGGTGTGGTGGTGCCTATCTCCCCTATTATTAGGAAGGCTGAGAATTGTGGATTGGTTTGAGCTCAGGAGTCCTGAGCTACAGTAGGCTAAGATAATCAGTGTCTGTGTACTAAGTCCCAATATAGGCAGTTTTCATGAGTAGAGGGGCCACCTGGCTGCCTAAAGGAGGAATGAACTAGCCTAGGAGGGAAACAGCAGATTGAAGTTCCCATGCCCAATTAGTAGTAGGGTTGGGTCCAGCAAGATAGGGAGACCTAATTTCACTAAAATTTTTGTTTTGTTTTGTTTTGTTTTGGGGTTTTTGGGGGGTTTTTTTGAGGGGCAATGGGGGTTAAGTGACTTGCCCAGGGTCACACAGCTAGCAAGTGTCAAGTGTCTGAGGCCGGATTTGAACTCAGGTACTCCTGAATCCAGGGCCGGTGCTTTATCCACTGTGCCACCTAGCCATCCCTAAAATTAAAAAAAAAAAAATCAAAGTTCATGGGGGGCGGCTAGGTAGCACAGTGGATAAAGCACCGGCCCTGGATTCAGGAGTACCTGAGTTCAAATCCGGCCTCAGACACTTGACACTCTTACTAGCTGTGTGACCCTGGGCAAGTCACTTAACCCCCATTGCCCCGCAAAAAAAAAAAAAATCAAAGTTCACAATCACTTGTCTTGTGGCAATGCTAAGGTCAACAAAGGAAAAAGGCTAGACTGGGACTGCTGCCTTAGAAAAAACTAGGGATATATAGTGGAGGAGAGAGAAAACAGACCTACTTCTCACTATTTTGCTTGTTTTCTCTACTAAGCAGAGTCATTTTCATACCAAGAAGATTAAAACAGAAGTGGTTATCAGGAAATTGGAACAAAGGTAAGTGAGAATATGTTCAGAGAGCCACTCATTACCCTCAAAGAGCTCAAGTCACCAAGCCTGGGCAAATCACATTCATGCTGTTCCAAAAGAACTGGCAGATGTAATTGCTAAGTCACAGTGAACTTTGAAAAAAATATGGACACTGCACTGGAGATGGGCAAAGGAATTGCTTTAAAAAAAAAGAGACACTGGATTCTTTAGATTATAGACAAATCAGTTTGACTTCCATTCTTGGCAAAATTCTTAGAGAGATTACTAAAGGAATTCTTTGTGAATATTTAGGGAGGCAGTGAATTGCAAGACAGAAAATTAGCTAGATGCAATAATAGACTAGACAAGGAAGAATCAGAAATAACAACTCAATAACCTAATGTTCAATAAACCCGAAAACAGAAATTACCTAGGAAAGAACTGCTTATTTAACAAGGATGTTTAGGAAAACTGGAGAGGAGTCTGGCAGAAATTAGGCTTAGACCAGGGGTCCTTAACCTCTTTTTGTTTTATGGATCCCTTTGGCACTCTGGTCTGTTCCTGACTGCTGGCTTTTCCACCTCTACCTCAATAGCCTCCTTAACTTGGGGATGCCTCTACTTGATAACCCCTCCTCTGATTGGTGAGTTTCTACCCAGTTCCTCCATTTAAGGAAGTGCCCAAGCCAGTTAATTATGTTTGCTTCTCTTTTCCACCTTGCCACCTTTTTTCTCACCTCCAACTTTTTTTTTTTTTGGTGAGGCAATTGGGGTTAAGTGACTTGCCTAGGGTCATACAGCTAGTAATTGTTAAGTTTCTGATGCCGGATGATTTGAACTCATGTCCTCCCGAATCCAGGGCTGGTGCTCTATCCACTGCGCTACCTAGCTACCCTCTCACCTCCAACTTTTAAGCTTCCCTTTAAATGTTGTCTCCCTCTACTAGAATGTAAGCTCCTTAAAGGTCAACTGAGTTTTTTGCTTGTATTTGTATTCCCAGCACTTAGCAGTCATTAAACATTTATTAAGCACCTACTATATCCACTTAATTATCTATATTCTTCTATATCATCTTTTTTCTCATACTATTGTGATGTACGTTCTACATTCATAATTGAAAGAAATGAATGCTAAATTTTAGCTAGAGGTTAGGGAAAATAAAAATGCAATTTGTTTTAGTATCCAAGTTCACAGACCATCTGAAATTTATTCATGGACTCCTGGCTAGGAATTCCTGGCTTAGATCAATACCTCTATTACTTAAATCCATTTGGATGGTCTGGTGTTTCCTACTCTATCATGGTTTCCTGCCTAGCTGACCCATCTTGTACTTATTCTTACTCCTAGAATCTTAGTTTCCAAGAAATGTTCTAGTGAGCAATGACAGACTCCACGAAATATGCAATAATCAAATGAAGATGTAGCTCAGAGCTGATGGCTGGTGGAGGTGCCTTTTGACATAGAAGAGAAATCTAAAACGTACTTCAAGCCCATGATTATTTCTCTTGTTGCAGTTGCCTGGCTCAGGCGGCAGGTCGACAATTCTTTCCTTCATAATTGTGACTTTTTTACTCCTACTTCCTAGACTAAACATACATAAAATCATTTCAAAGTACATTGGCCTGGCCAAAAGGGAGTTAAATCTCCTCAAACAAAAGAAAAACGAATGATGATATCTTCTTTATTCAACATGTGTTTTGTTATGTGCACTAAGATATTATGAAACACATTTTTGCTTTCTCCTTTAACTTAAGATTGGCTCCTTTTAAAAAATACCATTTTGGGGCAGCTAGGTGGCGCAGTGGATAGAGCACCGGCCCTGGAGTCAGGAGTACCTGAGTTCAAATCTGGCCTCAGACACTTAACACACACTTACTAGCTGTGTGACCCTGGGCAAGTCACTTACCCCCAATTGCCTCATTAAAAAAAAATTTTTTAATTGGAACACTAATGCATTGTTGGTGGAGCTGTGAACTGATCCAATCATTCTGGAGAGGAACTATGCCCAAAGGACTATAGGATTGTTTATACCCTTTGACCCAGTGGTACCACTGCTAGGTCTGTATCCCAAAGAGATCATGGAAGAGGGAAAAGGACCCACATGTACAAAAATATTTCTAGCAGCTCTCTTTGGGTTGGCAAAGAATTGGAAATCAAGGGAATGACCATCAGTTGGGGAATGGTTAAACAAGTTGTGGTATATGAATATAATGGAATACTATAAGAAATGATGAGCAGGAGTTCAGAGGAACCTGGAAGGACTTACATGAACTGATGCTGAGAGCAGCAGAACCAGGACAACATTGTACACAGTAACGGCAATATTGTGTGATGAACAATGGGGATAGACCTGGCTCTTCTCAGCAGTGCAACAATCAAAACCAGTTTCAAGAACTCATGATAGAAAATGTTCTCAACATCTAGAAAAAGGAACTGTGGATTATGAATGCAGATTGAACCATACTGTTTCTGCTTTTGGGGTGGTTTTTTCCTTCTTTTTTGAGGTTTTTCCCTTGTGCTCTGATTCTTCTTTCATAATATGAAGAAATATGTTTCATGTGATTGCACATATATAACCTATATCAGATTGCTTTCCATCTTGGGGAAGAGTGAAGGGAGGGTGGGAGAAAAATTTGGAACTAAAAATCCTGTGAAAAAATGTTGAAAACTATCCTTATATGTAACTGGAAAATAATAAAATGCTTTTATTTCAGAATAAATATACTATTTTATATTTTCCCCCAATTACATGTAAAGGCAATTTTTAACATCCTTTTAAAAAAAATTTGAATTCTAATTCTCTCTCAACCCCCGCCCATGGTAAGCAGTTTGGTATAGGTTATACATGTGTAATCATGCAAAACATTTCCATATTAGTCATGTTGTGAAAGAAGACAGACTAAAAACAAAAAAGAAAGAAAAATAGTATGTTTCTATCTTCATTTAGACTCCATCATTCTTTCTCTGGAGGTGGACAGCATTTTTCATGGGTCCTTTTGAGTTCTCTTGAATCACTGTATAGCTGAGAATAGTGAAGACTTTCACAGTTGATCATACAATGTTGCAATATTGCTGTTACTACGTACAGTGTTCTCACTTCACTTTGCATCAGTTCATGTCTTTCTAGGTTTTTCTGAAATCACTGTCACTTCTTATAGCATTATAGTATTCCATTACTACCATATACCACAACTTATTTAGCCATTCCCCAATTGATGGACACCCCCTCAATTTTCAATTCTTCTTGGTTCATTTATTAAAAATTTAAGATGAAAGGCTCCATGTGTAATGTTCTTATATGTGAAGTGCTACTGAATGTATCCTCCCTATCCATCTATCTATCCATCAATAAACAAAAAGTGCTAGGGGTACAAAAAGGGTAAGACAGTCCCTGCCCTCAAGGAACTTACAATCTAATGATCACTATTGAATATTGGTAAAATATGGCAAATAGTTGCCTGTGAAAGGGACTTCTCTGGACTAATTTTTATTGTCATTATTCAAAGTTAACTGAACTGGTGTTTTTAGAGGATTCTTTTAAAGTGCTAGGTTAATTAATTCTAATCCTTTAGAATGGGAATAGTAACTTAAGTGATATAGTCCATCTTATAATAAGAAACTGAGGGTTAAATCTTTTCTACCAGAAGAATAGTAGTGGTCAGAGGTATCAATTAAGTAGGCTTCACAGCTTGCTTCCAGAAAGTTGGTTCCCTGGATAGAAATTAACCAATTAACATTAATTTTTTGTTCCTACTCAATATCAAGAATAACCAGATTTGGGGCAGCTAGGTGGCGCAGTAGATAGAGTACTGGCCCTGGAGTCAGGAGGACCTGAGTTCAAATCCGGCCGCAGACACTTGACACTAGCTGTGTGACCCTGGGCAAGTCACTTAACCCCAACTGCCTCACCACCAACCCCCCCCCCCCCCGAAAGAAAGAAAGAAAGAAAGAAAGAAAGAAAAAGAAAAAAAAATCCAGATTCACTGAAATGAATTCCATGATGAAAATAGTGGTCCAGTTAATCAGTTAATGTTTTTCTATTCTCCCCTACCCCTACAGAATTCTTACCATAGCCATTTACATAAGTTTAATCATTTCTGATACATGGAGATCTGAAATATCAATCATGTTCTAAGACATGATGACTTCTATTTAGCCACTTTCAAAACAAATTTCTGCTGTTTTTAGGTGATTTAAATCTATTTGGTGGTGGGGGGGTATGAGTAGTCACCATTAAATGAAAAATCAGGAAACAGATTTAGCGTTATGCCAATAACTAAATAATTGACCCCCTAGCTCTAAGGTCAACCACTAAAGGGCAAAAACCTACCCTTAAATGTCAAGCCTCATCTTGGTAGATAATAGACCTTAAAAATGAATCAAGGGGCAGCTAGGTGGCGCAGTGGATAGAGCACTCGTCCTGGAGTCAGGAGGACCTGAGTTCAAATCCAGCTTCAGACACTCAACACTTACTAGCTGTGTGACCCTGGGCAAGTCACTTAACCCCAATTGCCTCACTTAAAAAAAAAAAAAACCCAAACCAAAAATGAATCAAATACTAAATGTTTTCAGTTAGACATATGAATGGATTGTTTTTGTTATAAGCTACTGATATCACCATAGGTTTAGTATATAAATACAAGAGACTACCTGTCCTTTTTTTTGACCTCTTCATAGAAAACAAAAGAGCAGTTATTGGAAGCAGTCTTGGAAATATGGAAGGCCTGCCCTTATTCCTTGTATGTTATGAAATTACCTGACATTTGAATTATATTTTTCAGCCTACTAACCAGAAATTAAGGTAGTATCAAATTGGAAGAACCCTTTGCAGCACCAAGCACTTCTCCCCTCTCTCCTGCCCCATGTAAAAAGTAGCATGGAATATTTCTGAATCATACTTAAAACTGATTAACTAGGAAATAGTTTTGTGAATTGCATTGAAATTATAAAAACTAGGCTATTTATTTTTCTTACTTATAAACTTTTATTTTCAGAATACTACAGCAGCCAATATAGCATGTTTTGTTATACAAATCATCTAAATATTACATTTCCTCTTGTATATAAATGTATCTTCATAGATTTTTTTGTGAGCTATATTGATGACTTACGCAGTTTTAATCTTACATTATTCTTTCTGTGTTCTGTGTAAAGGGAGAGGGAAGAGAATTTTTAAAACTGACCACCCCCCCAACACATCGACCTTCAGGGAAGTCTTCCATCATCTTCCACACCCAAAGCAATCTTCCCCTCTCTTCTCTAATCTAATGAAATCAATAAAACCTTTTAAATAATTCTCATTAGCACTTTGCCTAGATTTGACACCTACATTACAGTTAAAACTCCTTTTATGATTACTATGTACATTTCTACTCCCCATTAAATTTTAAGCTCCTTATGAGTAGGGACTATATTATGTCTTTGTACATAGAAGGCATGTAAAATGTTTGTTGAATTAGTCTGCATCTCTCTCTCGTCTCCCCTTAGACTTAGAATTTCCCTGAAGAAAAGTGCCTACAATATTTTGAAATCAGAACTCAATCTGATATCACACCACTTCTAGCTATTGCTCCTAATTCTATGCTCTGGGGCCAAGAAAAACGACGTAAATCCTTTAAATACCCTAAGATAGTAACTAAATACTCTCCCCTAAGGTGGCACAAGTGAATAGAGTGCCAGGCATGGAATAAGAACTGAGTTCAAATTTGACCTCAGATAACTTACTATTTATGTGACCCTGGACAAGTCACTTAACCCTGTTTATTTGGTTTAGTTTCCTTGTCTGTCAAATGAGCTGGATAAGGAAATGGCAAACCACTCCAGTATCTTTGCCAAGAAAACCCCAAATGGGGTCACAAAGAGCCAGGCATGACCGGAACAACTACAACAAAGCCTTTTCTTCTTGAAACACAAACTTCTCTTCTGGCCTCAGAAATGCAAAGGCAAAATCAGCTCCAGGAATGTGATAAACATTTTATTTATTTTTTTAAGAAAGTAGCTTCAGAAAAACAGACAGGAAAATAATCTAGATCATTTATTTATATATATATATATGTTTTAATAAAAACCTTTACATAATCCTCATGCATAAAGACCCTGGGTAAAGCTGCTACTCACAGCAGTACCTGACTCCAGATACCCCAGTCTGTTGTTTGGGATTTCCCATGGGCCAGCAGCTGGTCTGACACGGGCCTCCTTTCCTCCCCTAAGGCTCAGGCATATATAGTCTTCATTTGACTTCAGATGCTACTAGATGGAGGGGCCAGTCTACATGTAGATGGGGAAGGCAGCCACAAGTTGGTCATGCGTGTGAGAGAGAGAGAGAGAGTGTGTGTGTGTGTGTGTGTGTGTGAGAGAGAGAGAGAGAGAGAGAGAGAGAGAGAGAGAGAGAGAGAGACAGAAAGACAGACAGACAGACAGTGGGCAAGTCTCTGATCTCCAGGCTCCCCCACCTTTTAATTACTCCCTGCTTTGGCAAGAGGTCCAGCAGACAAGTTACACATTGATACATTCAATTAGTGGGGAGGATGAATAGGGCTAAAGGCCACCTGACAAGCTTCTTCTAGTGTATGAGAAAACAGGAGTGGCTGGCTAGTTTACAGGGACCTGCTGGGGGTGGGTGAGACATTTACCCCAGAGATGTCAAGGATTATGACTGATAATCTGAACCCCAAGGCAGCAGGGGTGGGACTCCATTTCTAGACTGGTGCCAAGATAACAAAGGAGTCCATGACCAAGGATTCACTGCAGGACTTAGCCTCTGCACTATGCCAAGGTCAGAGAGGTCTCATATTAAATGCCTTTTACTCAATCTACTCAACCTGTTCTAGCCCATGAGCTAGAAAATCTCAGTTTTTAAAAAGAAACAACCTGGAGATGTTTCCCAAGCTGGGGTAGGTCAGCAGAGGATAAGGTGTGAGAGGAATGAGGGATAGGGGGAATGACTCCTTGGGGAGCAAGGCTTCCCCATCCCTAAAGAGGACGCAGGACCTGCAGCAAATGGAAGTGGAAGTCAGCTGGGGGTTGGAGGGCCCCCTGCTTGTTGAGGGGAGTTTGCCCAAGGTGCTTTATTGACCATTAAAAACCCAACACAACAAAACAACAGCGACTGTGACTTCACTGGAGGTCTGAGCTCCTACCTGGAGCTCTAAAAACCCCACTGCAGCTCCCCAACCCCCAGGGAAATGGTCGTGGCAGACCCTAGAGGGTGCTGTGCACAATAGGGAGATGGGGAAGTGGGGGAGCATTACCTCTCCCTTTGCCTGACCAGGAGAATGGCAAATGAATGAATTATCCAAACAGAACACGCACCAGCGTTTGCAAGTGGACGGGGTGGGGTGGGGTAGAGGCCCCAGGGCTCACTGGCTCCCCACGGTCAGTTCTCGGAGGTAGGACTGTGTGAGGCTACGCAGCTCCTCTAAGGCGTAGTCCTCAGGCATGGGGAGCCGGCCAATGTGGGGAGCCAGCAAGCGCAGAGGGACACGCTGCAGGTCTGCAGGTGAATCTGGGGCTCCTTCTGGGGCCTGCTGAAGGCTCAAAACAACCCGCAGGATGTTGGCCACACGCTTGGCCATGTCTGGAAGATAGAAGTGAAACTATTAGGTGTGCCCGACATACAACTCAGAGACAGGAGCTTAGCCCTGAGAACAGCAAAAACCTGGATGGACAAATAGAACAGAAATTTACCTGACTGGGCCAGTCGGTCCTTGGCATTGGAGCAGTGAATTTGCTCTATCCGGTTACAAAGTGAGGTCACTTTGGTATGCAATTTTTCTAGTTCATAGCCTGGACAATCAAGCTGACAAGAGGAAAGGATCAGTTTCAGAAGGCTCATGCCCATAGCTATCCCCACCCCCAAAAGCTGGATCCTACAATGCAGCCATGCCCCAGAATGAGGAGACCTGGGTTCTAATCCACGCTTTGTCCCCAACTTGCTGCATTACCCTGACCAAGTTATGCCACCGTTCTGAGCTTCTGTTCCCTCTGTTGAGAGGGATCAAATGATCCTAATAAAACCTTTATGAAAAAGATGGACTAGACACAAGAAAACATGACTCTTATTTGGCCAAAGTTCAACAGAGGGTCTGGGATGGGAGCTGGGAGCTTATAGAAAGGGATATCCTATAGTCAGGACAGCCAGGATGGGGTGAGAACAATAGAACAGAAGGAAGGACCCATATTTCCTCCCTACCAAACTGCTTCTTGCTATGCTTTCAAATTGTTCTCTCCTTGTTTCAGGTTAGTCTGCCCTCACATTACTTCCCCATATCTCAAACATTTTAAATCTGGTCACTCAGCCTAAAAAAACCTCTGAGCAGAAACCAACCGATTGCCTTGAACACCAAAGCAAACACTGTAGAGGTCTTAAGATCTAGCAAGAGTCATTGCTCATCTTATGTGAAACTCAGATATGCTGACTCACTTCCTTCCCTTCTCTGTGCTCCAGGTCCTCCAATTTCATACCCATAAAATTGTTGCTGCTCTCATCATTCAAACTATACCTCCTCCAGGAAGTTTCCTTGATTATATGTGGATGAGACAGAGATAGACATACAGGACTAGTGCCTGCCTGCCCCCTCTCTCTTGCTTTCATTTCTTTAGTTAATTATCATAACCTCTTATTTATATATTTAAACAGAATGTGATGGACTTTAAAAATAAAAGCAACTTGACAAGTACTCCCACCAATATGTTGACTGATCCAGTCTCATCACAGCTAGACTGTAATGACCTAGAAAGGGAGAAAGTTCTTTGCTATATTCAGTAGAGTGGTCACAGAAAGGCCTGAAAGGCAGAAAGCTAATTGAGCTTTTGTGAGTCTTTTGGCCTCAGATAGCTACCTGCTGAATTCGATTGAGCATTTCAATGACCCTGATATAATCCAGATAAACTAGCCCAGCTGTGTCCCAGTCCTGAATAAGGCTGCTGCGCTCTGGGGGTGACAGGTCTTCCAGGAATCCTTTTAGGTAGTTGTAGTTCTCATTAATAATAGCATCTGAGGAAAACAAGAGTAGAATATGCCAGAGTCACACACTCAGGATGAAGGAAAGGCTCAAAGGGGAATGTTGAAGGAATAAAAAATTCAAACACAACTTCATTTCTTGAAACTCTACAAATGACATATGAAGAGCAGTGGTTTAACATAGGTTAGGAAACAAACAAAATGTCTTCAGTGTAGCCATGTTACTACCAAGCTGATCTGGGTTACTTCAGATCAAAACATTACTGGGAAGGGCATCTAGGTGGCACAGTGGATAGAGCACTGGCCCTGGATTCAGGAGGACCCGAGTTCAAATCCAGCCTCAGACACTTAACACTTACTAGCTGTGTGACCCTGGGCAAGTCACTTAACCCCAATTGCCTCACCAAAAAAAAGAAAAAAATTTTACTGGGGAACTAAGTTGGCCTTACCACTTCTTACTTCCCACTCCTATCCCAAAATTAATCTTCCATCCACACAGAACCAGCTCACTTTTAAAATGGGAAAGAATCCTGTCTTCTGGTCTCTCTCAAAGCTCTTCTGCTTGGTACAGTTTGAACTGAGTCCAAGAAACCCCAACTCACCAGAGGCCAAATGCCTGATAACCAATTTGTGGCAGTGGTTCCAGTGTCCAGCTTTAAATAGGTAGAGGGCCTCCTGGTGTTGGTCGAATTCCATGTGAGCACGCACAGCCTTGGCTTCATGGATCCATTCAGCAGGCACACACAGTTTTTGGGTCAGGAAGGACTCCTTGGCCCAGGATTCAGGGGTCTCTGACAGTCTGCAGTGCCGAGTGAGTAGCTCCCGTACTGCCTTCTCACGCATACTGGGAAGGGATAACAGAGAAAGAAGAATGAAATGTTTTCCCCTTGAAGAGTATAATCCCAGGGGCAGCTAGCTGGCACAGTGGATAAAGCACCGGCCCTGGATTCAGGAGGACCCGAGTTCAAATCCAGTCTCAGACACTTGACACTTACTAGCTGTGTGACTCTGGGCAAGTCACTTAACTCTCATTGCCCTGCAAAAAAAAACCCAACCAGGGGAAGCTAGGTGGCGCAGTGGATAAAGCACCGGCCCTGGATTCAGGAGTACCTGAGTTCAAATCCAGCCTCAGACACTTGACACTTACCAGCTGTGTGACCCTGTGCAAGTCACTTAACCCCCATTGCCCCACAAAAAAACAAAAACAAAAACCCCAACCAAAACCACAAACAAACAAACAAAAACACCAAAGACTATAATCCCTACCTCCTCCAACCTGGGGTTAATTTTCCATTACGACCACTTAGAAGATAAAAGACTGAGAGCTTGGAGGACACAGTGTCTTTCCTAAGATGAAACCCTGAACATTCAGTCTGCTCCTTTTGATTGACGAAGGAGCCTCTAGTGAGTCTGAGAGCAGAGTCTATTTGACAATGAAATGAAATGACCACAGAAGAAATCTGGAGCCCTGGATTCCCCTCAGGCCTTGAATTCTAGCCTGGAAAATAGTAAAGTGCAAGACCTCACATTTCTATGGAGCTTTACTACTTATATTTCCCTCACAACACCCTGAGTGAAGTAACTTAAGTTTTATCCCCATTTCACACAAGAGGGAACAGACTCAGTGGCTTAGTCAATTGCCTCAGGCCACACAGCTAGTAAGTGGTTAAATGGGACAGCTCAAACACATTCCCAGTACACCTAATTCAGTCTATTGTTCTTTCCAATAATTACTTCAAGGCACTATGATTTTGTTGATAGACTTTCTGCTGGTGAAGATCCCTTCCTTCACTCCTTAGAAAAATATCCACGTATTGATATGGCCAAGAAAAATCCATTGCCCAAAGACCAATCTAGTGATCAGTTTCTCAAATGCTATCTACTCCATGAAGCCTTCCTTGAGAGCACTTTGTTTAAGACCTTTCCTATATTTTCCACATAATGAAGGGTATTAATTGACTCGTTTCTGTCTTATCCACATAATAAGACTATAAACACCATGAAAGCAAAAACTGAGTCTTTATAGTTCCCTCTATAACTAGTGGTATCTGTTTGGCTTCTGCTCTTCCTCTTTCTCGTTTTCTTTGCTGAGTATGTCCCAGTCCCTTTCCAGAGCTGTTCTGGGTTTCCTTCTCCTTCCCTAGGTAATCTCATCGGTATAACTATAACCTATACATAACATTCTCTTAGATTTATATGTCCAGCCCACATCTTACTGCTGAATTCCAGGCCTCTATTATTAGCTGTTTATTGGACATTCCTTACCTAGATTCTCACGGAAATCATTAACTCCCTCTACTCCTCCCTTGGGCACTATTATTTTTCCAATCACCCTGGTTTACAATTTCAGTTATCTCCCACTTCTCATTCTCCCCAACACAATCAATTTTTTTGTCTTGTTATCATCTGCAAGGATCCAGGATGTAACTTATGATAAGGCATCTGAGGAAGGCTTTGGTGGAAGCACTGTACTACATTTTGCTATAGACAGTGTAATGGAATTTATTAATTTGATCATTGACAATGCTATGCTAAGGTTTAGTAAAAATCCAGCAATTCAAACAGTTAAAGAAAATCCAGCTTTCCAGACCAGAGTCCAGAATCCAGTTTTCCAGACCAGAATCCAGCTTCCTCCTGATGACATCTTACCACTTCAAGAAGACAAGAGAACTCAGAGACTCTATATGAACTGTTTTGTTTTGTTAGTTTTTACTATCTCCTTTATGTTATAACATACACTATCTGTAACATGTACTCTCTGCAGAGGCTCTCCCTTTGCAAGACTAATGTCAAAGCGTCGGTTCATGAGGACAAAAAAAATCGCCCCTCTGAACAAAACTTTCCTCTCTTCCTTTTCCATATTGTTGTTCACATATTATTAGTTAGCAATAGTTATTATATTCTTTTTACTGTTCCGTCAAGGAAATATTTTGTTTCTTGAGGAACAAAAGGGGGGGAATGTGGTAAAAAGATTTAACAGTCGGTTAGCAATAATGGAGAGATGCCAGTTTTTTTTTTAAGGACCACCCTTTCGGGGAGGAGACCAACGGCATGAGCTACGCACGCCAGATTGCCTGCTAGCACTCCACTTCCGGGGTGCGAGCTTAAGAGGCAAGGAGAGAACGGAAGTGGGATCTTTTTCCTGCTCCGCTGGTCCCCTGACTGCACTGCGCAGACAGACGCTGACTGGAGTTCAACTCGGCCCAGCTCGCAGTTAGCAGCACGCGCTTGACTCGGTCTCTCTCTTTCCCCAAAGGTGGCCTTGGGCTTTTGGTGAGTTTTATACGGAATACAGACTAAGCTTAGACTTAAGACAATTTGTTTTGTATTTCTACTTTCCTATCCCTCTAATCAACATCACCTGGTAACTACCATACAATAAAAGCTCTAACTAGAAAACCAGAAGCTTCTTCCATTTACTAGTCTGGGAGATAAATTAAGGGAAAGGTTAAAGAGGGGAGACTTATGATCTAATATCCAATTTTAAATCTCACAACAGTGAATCCTAGGAGTGCTACCACCTGTGTAAGTAAACACCTACACTATGAAATCTCAACTATAACTTGTCCTTCCCCCAGAATGTCCACCAAGGACCTGATTACATACAAAGTGCTTAATGATACATTTTCTGAATTAAACTGGAAGTAATTAAATTATCTTATTTCCTGAATATTACTTTTTCAGGTCTGAAGCACAGGTCCTAGGGGTTGCCTTTCATTCACCTTGTGTTGGTGATATGCAGTAGGACAAAGATGGCCCACTCCCACAGTCCTTCGCTCTCAAGCTGAGCGGCATAGCTGGCATGCAGCACACCTTCACACTGCTCAGACAGGTGGGTATAGTTCAGGGCCTGTAGGACTTCCCAGAGGTGCCAGCTTAAGCGATAGTCCAAAGGATCAGAGGTTATACTCCGGGGATCCAATAGCTGATTCAGATCATAATGTCTATAGGAGAAAGTAAAGAGAAAGAGTAGGTGAAAAATGGGTGTATTGGGGAAGAGATAACAGAAAAATATCACATTAGCTCAAGAAATGGATCATAGATGCAGCTGAGACCTCAATGCATTTCCTACTTCTTGCTGTGTTAGCAAAGATGCAAAAAGATAATCCAAATGTTATAACAGAAAGCAAACTAGATTTAAGTTTATATGCTTAGACAAATCTTTCCCCTTAAAGTTCATATTGTAAAAATAGACATTTTCCCAAAGCCATAGACATCCATGGTCAGCACCAAGTAAGCCTTGGGAATTGTCTGATATAAGAGTTTGGTGGTTTTGGTTACATCATCATCTCCTCATTAAAAAAAAAAAAATTAAATAAGTCCTATTTTCCTTGTTCTTTGGATCCGCAAGAATTCTGGCATCTGATTTTAAGATTTATATAGTCCTAAAAAAAAAAAAAAAGCTGTTGAGGGCAGCTAGGTTGGCGCAGTGGATAGAACACTGACCCTGGATTCAGGAGGACCTGAGTTCAAATCCAGCCTCAGACACTTGACACTTACTAGCTGTGTGACCCTGGGCAAGTCACTTAACCGCAATTGCCTCACCCCAAAAAAAAAAAAAAAAAGGGAAAAAAAAGCTGTTGATTACATGTATAAACACAGACATGCTTCTGTCTGATAAAATCATAAAATTATCCAAAATGAGTAATGTACTGAATACAAATACTACTGGCTCAACATCATTTGTGGCCCCATGGGCCAGTGTTTTCCATCCATTATTCCCCTTGATCTTCATAACAACTCTGTGTTGTACTTGTGCATTGTACAAGTATTATCATTCTCATTTTACAGGAAAAAAACCCCCAAGACTCAGAGGAGTTATATGATTTATCCAGTCACAGCTATCATGTGAACAGGGCAGGGACTCAAAGTTTAAGTTCAACATGCTTTCCACCATCCCTCAGTAAAATCCATAAATCATCTTAAACCTAAACTTCATTTAAGTAATGAATAAAATGAAAGAGCCAATACCTCCAAACTGTCATTAACCCTGAACCTTCTAATTGAGCTGGTATTTGAAGTTTCACTTCTATTTGCCTTCCCATAGAAATTAAAAACAAAACCCAACCATCTACAAATGGCATAAGAATTAATAGCACCAGGAGCTGGCTCTCTTTTTCAAAAATAATTTTTTTTAATCTTGAACTTAAAAGATGAAAAAAGAACATTCCATATGAATCAAATAAACATTTATTAAGTGCCTACTAGGTGCCAGGCACAGTGAGTGCAAAGTGCTAAGAAAACAAAGAAAGAAAAAGATAGCTCCTGCTTTCAAGGAGCTCATAATCTAATAGGGAGACAACATGTGAATAACTATCTACAAATGTGATATGTGCAAGTTAATTTTAGAGATAATAGAGGGAGGGCACATATAAACAATATAACACAAGAGGATTCCAAATAAAATTGAATTTCCATTTCTTATTGCTTGCTTTTAAAGAGCTATATAACAAATTCCACCCATTACTTTCAAAACTGTCCTTACTTGTCTGTGCTTCTTTCTCAATTCCTGTTGTCTTCAGTGCATTTAAAAAAAATGTTCTGAAGGCTTTTTTTGGGGGGGGATATTGCCAAATCCCTCTCTTCTCCTAATCCCTACCCCACCCAAAAACCAAGGGAAAGAAAGGGAAAAAGAACCCTTGTAATAAATAACTGCAGTCAAGCAAAAGGAATCCACACAGTAGCCATATCCAAAAAATGCACATCTTATTTTCTTCTCTCACTTCCTAGTAGCTAACATACCATATCATAAGTCCTCTGGAGACAAGACTGGTTATTGCACTGATATGAGTTGTGAAGGCTTTCAAAAATACTTTTCTTTACAATGTCACTATACTTGAATATGAGTAAAATGATCTAAAGGCAGCTATGTGGCACAATGGAAAGAATGCTGGATCTATAGTCCAAATCCAGTCTCAGACACTTGAAAGCTGTGTGACCCTGGGCAAGCCACTTAACCTCTGTTTGCCTTAGTTTCTTCAATTGTAAAATGAGGCCAATAATAACACCTACCTCCCAAGTTTGTTGTGAGGATGAAATAAAATGTTTGTAAGGTGCTTAGCACAATGCCTGGCATGTATTAGGTACTTAATAAAATCTTGTTTCCTTCCTTCCAAATTCTGATACACATACTGGGTCAGTTCAAACTACCCAGGATGCTCTGATATTGTCTTTTTTATAATTTCTTATAGTGAAATAACATTGCACTACATTCATATACACAATTCATTCAGTCATTCCTCAATCATCCAAGAGGAAATCTAAGATATCCTCTTAGATTCTTCATTGCTTTTTCTGCTCTTTCAAACCCCCTTCAGAATCAAGATCAGGAAGTTTGTGACTTTCCCAGTATTATTCTCTACCATAACCTCTCCTCCTCTCCTTGTGCCTGCTTGCTTCCCTGTTGAGTCTATTGTCTTTCTACACCATACTCTTCTCTTGAGTGCGTGTATGTGTTCAATCATCCTATATTTATTCCCAGTAAAAGAGAAGCTCACCTGATGCCCAATTGTCCCAATGTATGTTTGTATCCTCCTTTTCTCATACAACACAATTGTGAGAAATAGTAAAGTTTACTTCCTAAATCCTCCCTTCTGCATTAGGGTTAGGGTTACCTTCCTGCCTCTTTTCCCTCTTCAACCCTCTGATGAAGACTAATCTACCCTCAGGTCTTGTTTCTTTTATTTAACTCCCTCAATGTCCTCTCAATATATTAAGTTTTGAAGGGACACTTGTTTCTTGTCCTTATATTAGAATGTCACACAGCTCCTTTCAATGGCTCCAAAGAAACTTACCTTTCCAAGTTTTTCTTAATTTGTGTTATGTATTTCAAAGTTTCTACTCTGGTCTGGTCTTTTCATCAGGAATGCTTGAAAGTCCTCGATTCCATTAAAGATCCATTTCCCCTCCCTTACCCCCGGTAGGATTATACTCAGCTTCATAAGACAAGTTATCCCTTGTTGCTAGTACTCCTATATTTTTGCCTTTTGGAATACTGTATTCTAAGATCTCCTCTCATACTAGAGAAGCTGCTGCTGCTTCCAGGTCTTGTATGATCTGTAGTACTTCAATTCCTTCCTGAATGCTTTCAATATTTTTTTTCTTTGAACTTTGGAATTTGGCTATGTCCTTTGAGGAGATGGGAGACCAATTTTTTTTAAATTAATTTTTTTTTCAATGAACAAAAATCAGCTCTCTCTCTCTACTACTCCTCTTCACTGAAAAAACAACAAAACCAAAAACCCTTGTAACACATATACAAAGCCAAATAAAACAAATTCCCACATTGGCTATCTCCAAAAAATATGTCTCATTCAGCACCTTGAATCCATTGCCTCCCTGTCAGTTGTTGGATAATATGCTTCATCATCAGTCTTCTTAAATTATGGTTGGTTACTGCATTGATCAAAAGTCATTAAGTCTTTCAATGTATAATCAGTTTCTACTATAATTCATATTTTAAAAAAGCAAATTTGTTTCAAAGGAATTAACCTATTGGGAAAAATTTTGAGCATACCTTGCATTTTGAGCCTGTTGCTGTGCAGTTTCTCCTGAGAGAAGCCACTTGAATATGAAACTCACCAATTATGGCCCTTCCAGTGTCCACTCTCAAAAGCCACCATCATGTCTGTCAGGGTAGAAGCTGTGTGCAGAGGAGTGCTGGTCCACACCACCCCATCCTCTTCCCCCATGGACCAGAATTGGGCTTGTGCTCAATGGTAGCGTTTATGGTATTTTTTAACCATTTAACAAATATAAAACCATGCCTTCATTTTTTTGATGATCAAGTTTTTAAGCATGTACCTAATGTCATTTTTTCTTTAACCTTGTGGCTTTCATTGAGTGATTTTATATAGTGCTGTACTTCTAGGGAATGCTTGCGTTGCATTATAGTAGAATTGTCTGTAGTTTGTTTTTATAATGTTGTTATTGCATGTTTATATTGTCTATATATACAACCTACCCTCAGGTCTTCTGTTTTATTTAACTCCCTCAATATACAAAACTTCCCAAGATCATACAAACAGTTGCTTTAATTATTTCTTATGGCACAATAATACTCCATTACATTCATCCGTCATAATTTGTTCAACCATTCCTCAATTGGTGGGCATTCTCTTTAGTTTCTTTGCTACTACAAGAGCTGCTATATTTTTGTACATATGTATGCTTTTCCTCTTTCTCTGATTGCTTTGGGTAACAGACCAAGTAGTACTATCTCTGGGTAAAGGGGTTATTTGGTGGATTCCACTTTTCCCTGTGGTTCTGAAATATCTGGGTAATTTTCATTTACGATTGATTAAAATTTAGCATCCATACTTTTCCACGATTTTCAGGGTTTCAAATGATTCTTAAATTATCTCTTTGACTTGTTTTATACTTTAATTTTGTTATCAGATAGCTTACTTTTTCTTTTTTTTTCATGGAAACATCAATTTCTGTCTGATCTCAGATCAAGTTTTTAAGGAGTCTGTTACTTGCAGTAAGTTTCACCTCCTTTTCTTCTAAGATATTTGTTCTTCCAATTCTTTACTCCAAAGCTTTTATTTCCTTAATTATTTCTTGCATCATTTTTCTCTAGGTATCCATGTAGTCCTTGTTGCACAATCTATTTTTTCTTCAAGTCTCTACTTGCCCTTATCACAGAGTTACTTGTTCCTTTTGGGGGTGGGGGAACCTTTAAATCTAAATTATAAATTGCTTTTTGAACTTAATTGGTGTTTATGAGGACTTTCATCTTATCAATAACTTCCTTGGGGTCTTGCCAAATAGCAGAATTTCTGGATCAAGGGGTATGGATATTTTATTACTTTATTTGCATCTTGCAAATTATATTCCAAAATGGTCGTACTGATTCACAGCTTCACCAACAATATAGTAATGTGCCTATCTTTACACAGTACTTCTAATACTAATCATTCCTATCTTTTGTCATCTTCATCAGTGTGCTGTGTGAGGTGAAATTTCAGGGTTGTTCTAATTTACATTTCTCCTATTAGTGATTTGGCACATTCTTCATATATTGAATACCAAACCCTTTTCTGAGAATTTGATATAAAGATTTTCTCCCTCAGTCAACCTTTTCCTTTTTTATCCTAGATGTATTTTGTTTGTATTTGGCTAATTCTGTTAACTCAGATGCTTTGTTACTACCCTTGGTCAACATCAGGTGCTCAAAGATACCTCAAAGAATAAGCAACCTTAGAGGGTGTTTGATACCTACAAAGTAATTACCTCTACTGAATCCCTAAAAAGGAGTCATGTAGCATTCTGACCAATTTCCAGTGATGGGGAACTCATTACCCTAATAGTTAGGAAGTTTTGAGATGAAATTTGGATTCCAGCATTCTCCTATCATTGATCTTGGTTCTACCCTTTGGGTGCCAAGCAGAACAAATCTAGTCCTTCCACATTAATTCTTTGAATACTTAAAAGACAACTAGCAAATGATCCATAGTATACAGAGCTGAAAAAAGCCTTACAGATACTTAATATGTCTCTTCATTTTTATAGATGAACAGACTGAAGCCCATAGAAGAGATCTTGCCTAAAATCATTCAGGTAAGTAACTAGCAGAATGGTGATTCAAACCCAGGTTCTCTATTATGTCCTGCTAGTCTTCTCAATGCCCTAACACAAGGTTGTTTAGATATCAAATGACCTAATGAAATCACTGTATAAATGTCAGCTATTATTATTACTTAATCATAGCTCTCCTTAATTCTCAATAGCTAAGGAGTATTAAGAAGAGGCAAACAGCAGCAGCAAGGCTGGGGGGAAACCCTCCAGACCAAAACAAATCATACTTACCTGTCACTGTAGAGCTTGAGGAGGTGAAAGCACACATCTCTGAGAGGTCTCCTTGTATCATCATCGTCTAACACACAGCCAGAGTCCTCAAGGTATGAAGGCAGGGGACTACAGGCATATTTTTCACTCTCAGAGGTATTCTGCAGAGAGGGGATATTAAGACTAAGGACAACTATTTTTATCCATTCTTTGGCCAGAAACTAGCCTCATTTCAATTTTTCAGGGAAAGGCAGGGATATAAGGCCAGACTTGAGAAATTCTGACCAAACAGCATTAACAGAAGACAAAATAGATATTTAAATAAAGCTAAGATAGGTATTTTTCTGGAAAGGTTTCAGCCCAACTTGCCCAGAGGCAAAGGAATGGGCTACAAGAACCATATCACCCCTTACACTTCCCAACCCTGATTCCTGGGCCGTTTTTCTGCTTAGGTCTACCTGACACTCATTACCTGGAATGCTTCCTCATACATGCTGAGAGCCTGGGAAATGGAAGCAGTAGGAGGAAGGAGGTACCAGAAATGGACAGCAATTGAGCGCTTCCAATCTAGCTGGGAACAGACGTTGATACTCTTCTGTTCTGAGAGCTGCCATACCTGCAAGGGGCAATAAACATGAATGGCAGAGTTTGTACATAACCTTATATTAATCTTTAACTCTGCTAGTTTTTCGTGTTTCTACTAGGGTCTACCTCGCTATCAGCTTTTTACAAAGGGGTTTGGGATGTGTAATGAGCCAACTAACAAGAATGTTAAGTTCTGACATTGTTTCAGACATTGTCCTAAATATGGGTGATATACAAAGACAAAAATAAAACAGCCTTTGCCTTTAAGGAGCTTATGTTAATTACAGAATTTAACATGTGCACATATAGGTATATATAAAATACATATAAGGTACTTTTCTTGCAGGGGGTGGGGTAGATGCTGGAGGAAAGGAGTTAGAGGGCCTCATGAAGCAGAACCTGAGCTGAATTTTAAAGGAAACCGAGTATGCTAAATGGTAAAGGTAAGAAAGAAGAGCATTCCAAACATAGGAGGTAGTGTGTGAAAAGACACAAAGACACGAGATGGATGCTGTATGTAAGCCACAACTAGAAAGCCAGTTTAGTTGAACCAAAGAAAATGTGTAGGGGAATAACCTATTAAGTAGGTTGAAACCAGGTTATGATGAATTTAAATGCCTATGGTGATGTTAAACAGAGTGAGAAATCTTGTCTTTCTGCATTATTTTAGGATAAGGAGGCAGAAAGATGAAATAAGGATCTAGGATATAACTTAGTAATCATGCTATGTATTCTAAAGGTGGTATAATATATCTTAGTTGGCATGGTCAGAGAAAGTACTTGACAAATTTGTCTCTGAGGTTCTCTATTTACCCTCACCCACTACACCACTGCTGATGACCCCCTAATCCACAAGTCTCCAACACTGTGTTCCATTATCACTTTCAACAGACTATCAGCTAACCTCTGCTAGTTATTAGTACGTGATGAAAAGAAGAAAAGATGCTGAATTTTATTATACTAAAAAGGTATTTAAAAATGCAAAGTCTTTAAAGATCCAAAAGAATGAAAACACAGTGGGGACCTTCTGCAATAAGTCCCAGGTATCATAGTATGTGGATATCATCTCTGAAAGGTCAATCTCTGTTCCAGAAGATTATTCAACTTGTTTTCTGATTGTCCAACAAATATTTATAGAACACCTACTAAGTGCAAGGTGTTCAACATTAGAAAGTCATTTTAGAGATAAGGACTCCTGTGATCACAACTTGTGGTTAAAACTCAATTCAAGTACAAGTATTTTAAACTATCTGAAAAATGGGAGGAAAGGACATACTGGCTTTCCAGCCAAGAGAGTAAAAATTCGTAGTCGATCCTCCTGGATGAAACAGTCTGCCTGGAGCCGGTGCCAGTCTACCAGTTGCATGGTGAGCAGCTCCCGGACTGGCTGGCTGCCCCCAAGCTGGGACAGAAGAAGGGCGAGTCTGTGATCACCTGGAAGAGAAACGCAATTACTGGTTCCACAAGGCCATCTCAAAGAATCAGTAAGATCTTGGGCTACATGAAACCTAGTATACTTCACATCCTTCTAGCTCTTAAAAGTTTACAAATCATTTTATTCCAACAACCCTGATAAGAGGTAGGTAGTGCAGGGGCAGCTAGATGGCGCAGTGGATAGAGCACCGGCCCTGGAGTCAGGAGTACCTGAGTTCAAATCCAGCCTCAGACACTTAACACTTACTAGCTGTGTGACCCTGGGCAAGTCACTTAACCCCAATTGCCTCACTTTAAAAAAATAAAAAAAGAGGTAGGTAGTGCCTATTTATTATCTCTATTTCAGATAAAAGGAAACTGACTAGCCCATGGTTAATGTCTTTTGAACCACACTATATTGTCTATTCTCTTTAGAACTCTCGTCCTTTTCTTTAACATTTAAGAGAAATTTCCTAAGATTAAGTTTTCTTTACTTTTCTATGGTACAATCAGGACATGGATATAGGTCTCACAGTGGAAAATGTGCTGGATTTAGATACAGATGATGTAGGCTCAAATATCATAATCTTGAGAAAATTACTTAACCTCTATAGGTCTCCATTTCCCTACCTGCAAAACCAAGGGGTTAGACGAGATGGTTTCTAAAGTCACTTCCAGCTCTAAATCTGACCACTAAAGATTTAATCTCAAACTAAAAAAGGATTCATGAAAAAAACTAAACAAAACAGGTAGATTTATCTATCAGCAGTGCATAGAGTGCTGGACCCAGAGTCAAGAAGATCTGAGTTGAAAGCTATCTATGTAAGGGCTGGCTATTAAAGAATGTATATCCTTTATTATCTATCACATTCAGGCAAAATCATACATAGTTCTGTAAACTGGAAAACAAATAAGAAATCAATTAGCCTCATACCCTATTTAGAAAATGGCGGGTATTCCTCAGAAAACAGTTCATCTGTACTATGGGAAACATTTTTATAAGACAATGATCATTTTCATATAGACAATAATTATAAAGAAAAGATTCTCTTATCTCCCACAGCCATTCTCAAAATGCCTGAATCACTCTGTTTTGAGACTATAATTTGACCATTGATAATTCACTCTGATGACAGTTTGGTCAGTTCTTATTCTCTGAAGCAGAAGCCACAAATGGTGCTAGAGACTGGGCTGAATAACTGACCCTGGTATACATGCTTAATAACTTATAACTTTCAAAAATTATTTATTATTATTAACTTGGTAATATTAACAAACATTCCTTACACAAAGAACAGAATAAAAGAGGGCTGGATACAGCACTGTGAATCTCTATTATAACATTATGCATTGCTTGGTTTTTAAAAAAGTAGATTATTAAATTTTATAATGATAGTTCTAATACTACCATACTACTTAGCTTGTCTGACTCCTTCAGAACTCATTTCTGTTCTCTTCTCTGTACGTCTTTTTTTTTTTTTTTGGTGAGGCAATTGGGGTTAAGTGACTTGCCAAGGATCACACAGCTCGTGTCAAGTGTCTTAGGCTGGATTTGAACTCAGGTCCTCCTGACTCCAGGGCCGGTGCTCTGTCCACTGGGCTACCTAGCTGCCCCTCTGTGCATTTTTTTTTTTGTAGTTACTATTTTTCCTTAATAGTATTTTATTTTTTTCTAATTACATTGCAAAGAATGTTTTCAATATTCATTTTAAAAAAAAAACATTTCATTGACACTTAAAAAAAATAACTATTACTATTTATTACTTCCCTCTAAAAACAATTAACAATAAAGTCAAACAAATCAATTGGCTGTGACTGAATATGTATATCTCATTCAACATTTCCGCCTCTCCTCTAAGAAGTAGGAAGTATTATTAAATGTTACCCCTCTGAATGTTTGTTCTCTAGAGAGCCACAGCATCAATCATAGTTTTTACATCTTTTGCAGTTGTTTTCCTTTTATATTTTTGTGGGGTTTTTTTAGTGGGGCAATGAGGGTTAAGTGACTTTCCCAGGGTCACACAGCTATTAAGTGTCAAGTGTTTGAGGGCGGAATTAAACTCAGGTCCTCCTGAATCCAGGGCCCGTGCTTTTATCTACTGTGCTAGCTGGGCCCTTTATAATTTAGTCTATCAATTGTTCCGGTTCAGCTCACTTTACTCTGAATCATACAGTTTAATGACTTTTTTGGGTACAGTTCCAAATTGCTTTCTAGTCCTACATAGCTGTCCTTCTAAATCCATTCCAACAATTGTTATTTTCTTTTTATGGTCATATGAAAGAAAAAAAATGAAAAATAGCATGCTTCAGTCTGTATTCAATCAATATCAATTCTTTCTCTGGAGGTGAATAGTATGCTCCCTCATCAGCCCTCTAGGATTATTTTGGATCATTATGTTGATGAAAATAATTAAGTCATTCATAGTCCTTCATCAAACAATATTGCTGTCACTGTGTACAACATTCTCCTGGTTCTGCTCACTCACTATACATCAGTTCATATAAGTCTTTCCAGGCCTTTCTGAAATCATCTCGTTTGCCATTTCTTATAACACAATAATATTCTATTACAACCATATACCACAGCTTGTTTAGCCATTCCCCAATTGATAGACATTCCATTGATTTCCAATTCTTAGCCACCACAAAAAGAGCTTCTATAAATATTTTTGTACAAATAGGTATTTTTCTCTTTTTTGGGATAAATGTATTTATCTTGACTCCTCTGTTTGCCAAAATTTCTACTCAGTTCTAATCTTTTCTCAAGAATGCTGGGCATTTCTTTTCTAATAAGGTTATACTCAGGATGGCAGGCCAAGTTTGCTTTTTTGGAATATGATAAGCCAAAATTTTTGATATTTACCGAACGGTCTTATATCATGCTGACTGTGGATTCCTGCTACTTGAAGCTACTTGCAGCATTTTTTTCTTTGATTTGGATTATTTGGGATTTAGGCTATGACATTCTTGTATGTTTTCAGTTTGTGCTTTCTTTTCAGAATTGATCAGTTGATTCTATTTTCACTTTACTATGCTGTTCTGTTCTAAGAGGATTATGCAGCTGATGTGTTGGAGCACAGATTTTATGCAGAAGCCTCAGAGGTCAGTCTTCTCTTTACTATCATATAACTACTATCAGAGTACATCCCTCTTCAGGAAGTTCTTTCTGAAAGACCTGCCTAAATATTACATTCATTAAATATCTAAGACACTGTTAACTACAGGGTGAAAAATACCACCTTCTGGAAGTTTCCAAGACCCACTAGGGAGAGATCAGAGAAATGATTAGAGAACACAGAGGGAGATCATAAGAAACAATTGTTGTTGTTTATCCTTTGTTCTAGAAGAAGACCGTGACATCAGGGTGATGTAATGACTTGCAGTGAATTGGATTTAAGTGAAGGAGGGCTATGCAAGGTCACCTCACTCTCTCCTCCAGAGCCATCTGGGTCCAGTGGCAAGATATACATCAGGATGAATGGTAATGGCCCTCAATGCTTAAGGCAATCAGGGTTAAGTGACTCGCCCAAGGTCTCACAGCTAGTGAGTGTCTGAGGTGAGATTTAAACTCAGGTCTTCCTGACTCCAGGGCTAGTGATTTTTCCACTGTACCACCTAACTGCCCCATAAGAAACAATTAGAGATGATTAGAGAGATGCAAATTAAAACAACTCTGAGGTACCACCTGACACCTATCAGATTGGCTAAAATGACAAAAAAGGAAGATAATAAATGTTGGAGAGGCTGTGGGAAAATTGGAACACTAATGCATTGTTGGTGGAGCTGTGAGCTGATCCAACCATTCTGGAGAGCAATTTGGAATTATGCCCAAAGGGCGATAAAGCT
This sequence comes from Dromiciops gliroides, assembly GCF_019393635.1. Lineage (NCBI taxonomy): Eukaryota > Metazoa > Chordata > Mammalia > Microbiotheria > Microbiotheriidae > Dromiciops > Dromiciops gliroides. The sequence continues at coordinate 580,470,904 of NC_057863.1, forward strand.
GTGCATACCCTTTGACCCAGCAATTCCACTTTTAGGTCTTTTGTCCAAAGAAATCATGGAAGGGGGAAAGGGACCCACATGTACAAAAATATTTATAGCTGCTCTTTACGTGGTAGCAAGGAATTGGAAGTTGAGGGGGTGCCCATCAATTGGGGAATGGCTGGACAAGTTGTGGTATATGAATACAATGGAATACTATTGTGCTGTAAGAAATGATGAGCAGGAGGAGTTTGGAGAAACCTGGAGGGTCTTACATGAGCTAATGATGAGTGAGATGAGCAGAACCAGAAGAACATTGTACACAGTATCATCAACATTGAGTGTTGACCTACTGTGATGGACTATATTCTTCTCACCAATGCAATGGTACAGAAGAGTTCCAGGGAACTCGTGATGGAAGAGGATCTCCAAATCCAAGAAAAAAGAAAAAAAAAAAGAACTGTGGAGTATAGATGCTAAATGAACCATACTATTTCTTGTTTTTGATGCTGTTGTTTTTTTTTCTATTTTGAGGTTTTCCATCATTGCTCTGATTTTTTCTCTTGTAACAGGATTAATGCAGAAATAGGATTAATGTTATTATGTGTATATATATATATATATATATATATATATATATGTATATGTATATGTATAGAGATATATAGATATAACCTATATCAGATTACCTGCTGTCTAGGGGAGGGGGGAGGGAGGGGAGGGAGGGAGAAAAATCTGAAATTGTAAAGCTTGTATAAACAAAAGTTGAGAACTATCTTTACATGTAACGGAAAAAATAAAATACCTTATACAAAAAAAAAAAAAAAGAAAGAAAAAAAAAGAAACAATTAGAGAACATATAGGATACTATGTAAATATGTGTCAAGATAAATGATAGAAACCTTAACTGCTGAGCTAGACTCCAGGTCTCTTACCTGTCTGCTGGGCCAGGCGGCAGGCCTCACTGATCCTCTTGCCTGTGAGGTAGCTGAAGACTGCCTCCACGGGATTGTCTTGTCGGGCCAGGGCTACTTCCTCCTCAATGCGATCAGCTGCTGTCTGTGACAGCCAACGGGAAAAAGCCCTGCGGCGCTCCAGGCTCTGTATATACTCACTGGGCTCATCTAGCTGGTCCTCTAGTTCCTTCAGGTGACCCCAGATGGCTTCACACAGTGTCCATGTCAGGCTCCAGTGCTTTACTACAGCTAATGGAAAGGCAGCAAAAGCTTAAGTGTAGAAATGTGTCCTAGGCCTGGCAAGAAGCAAAGGGGCAAGCAGGGCTGGCTTGCCTAAAAAAGCCAGGGCAGAGACTAACCAGTTCTGTGGTTGCTTCCACCTAAACACCTAAGTTCCTGCTAAAAAGAAACTATTTATAACTTCAGATTACTTTGTTTTTAAATCAGAATCCTATGCTATAAGCACTGCATGTCCCAACGGTATTCTTATAGGGTCTATACTTTATATTTTTTTATATGCTCTAATTATCTTTACAGTACATTTCATGCTGATCCCTACGACTTCTCCCAATTCAAGAAATCTGAAAAGATAATGTGTGTGGTGGTAGTATCTACATTCACATGTTCCTACTTTTAAAATCTTTCCTGCTTCTGTCCAGCTGGAAGATAATATTTTCTACTCCAAGCCCTGAATTTTATAAAGGTCAATGCAGATTTTACTTTCAATGATCATTTTTTTCACTTAGGTCAAATGTCCTCACTGAAGGTAGGGAGTCTATTTATCCCTCAGACTTTCCCCATTACTGAACAAAAGGGCTCATACAAAACAGATCTTAAATTCAGTTTCTAAATTTAGAAGATAAAATCTATCAGTACAGGAACCACACTCTAAGTCAATCAAAAATAATGTGAAGATGGGGGCAGCTAGATGGCTCAGTGGATAGAGCACCAGCCCTGGACTCAGGAGTACCTGAGTTCAAATCCGGCCTTAGACACTTAACACTTACTAGCTGTGTGACCCTGGGCAAGTCACTTAACCCCAGCTGCCTCACTTAAAAAAATAATAATAATAATGTGAAGATGTTTTGAAAAGTACTATACAAATCATTACCCATAACACTTGTACGCAATGTGAAGAAATGTAAACTATATTCCTAGAACTGTGCCAAAAATAATTAAGGCAATACAAGAAATAACATAATCGAGTGCCAAATGGCATAATAGAAAGACAATGGGTGTTACGGTAGTACAGGAAAGGAAGAGATCTACCAGCGTCAAAGAAAATTGCACTTGAGCTCAGCCTTTAAATAGATATACTATCAAAAATGGCAAAGGGAAGGAATTAAAAGCCAGCCTAATGCTTCACAACCTAATGACCCCACATCACTAAAAGCATTCTTGATTCAGATGACCACTTGTTAGTGGTACTATATAAAGTACAATACTGTGTGAAGCAAGAGATTATACTATTTTACTTCTCAGGTCCTTCTAATTTAAATATCCTATGGATGGGTGCTTCACTGGAAAGCTACTATTCCAGGGGGAACAGAAGCGAGAGAGAGGTGGGGAGGGGGCACCAGATTTCTAAAACTGTAGTCTAGCTTTTTTACACCACCTTATAAGACAAAGGTATAAGAGCTAGGTTTTTGTTAGAACACCAGACTGTGCGTTAGAGTAACCAGGTTCAAATTCCTATGAAAACAACTACCACCCATTTGCCCTTTCATAGGCTTCTTTACTACATAATCATCCATATCATAACAATTGTGGGTGTTTTCCAAAGTTCTCTCTAGCCCCTATTCTCTCTGTACATTCTCATATGGTGACCATATCAGCTCCCCACCCTCACTAGGTTTAACTATGATTTCTATGTAGATGACTCAAAGAGCTACATACCACTCACTGCACACAACCTATCAGTTACCAGATCTTAGAACCATCTCTACTTCCAAAAGATCTCTTGCATATAACCCCTTTCTCTCTACTTAAACAGAACCACCTTAGTTTATGCCCTCATTACCTCTCTCCTGGACTATTCCAATGGTTTAAATGATTTTCTTTCTTCCCCTCCTCGACAAATACCAGATGGCTCCTATTTCTACTAGGATAAAATGTAAAATTCGTTTTTAAGTAAAACTTCTTTTAAAGCCCTTCATAATTCAGACCCAAACTATCTTTCTAGCCTTACTATACATTACTCCTCACCCTGTATTTCAGAGTCCAGTCAAATAAGCTTGTTCCTTGCAAATACTCCATTTCTCACCTGTGTGGACCAGAATGTACTTCCTCATCCCACCAGAATCCTTGTCCTCCTTTAACATGACACTCAAGAGACACTTTCTCCATCAAGCCTACCTTATATACACTGCATAATTTTTCTATATACATTTTCTCCAACAAAAGAATAAAAGCCTTCCTGAGGCTGTTTCATAATTTGCATTCTATTCTATTCCTAGAGCCCACCAAAGTGCCTGGCATGTTATGTAGCAGGTGCTAGACACTGGAAAGAACTGAATTTAATAATACCTTGAAAGAACAAGCTGGGTCAATTGAAGAAGTGCATTTGTTTTATCATAAAGCAAAGAAAAATAGCAAGATGATAATTTGATTCAAAGTAAAATTAGAATTTTTTTGGTGTCACTTGGTCCTTGTAGCATTAACAAAAGCTTGCTAACTAATAACTTATATGACTTTAGGAAGGACACAAACACATTAGGTTAAGCATAAGGGTTCTATAAGTTAAGTGTTCTATAAAATAACAACAGCTCTAAATCTCATGAATCAATTATGAGATATGTGACCTTGGACAAGACCTTTCTGGGTCTTTCCTATAACCTGTATCTGAATCTACTCATTTCACCAAAAATTACTTTGTTTTACATAATCATACAAGTATAACCCATATATGACTGCTTACCGCCTCAGGGAGGGAAGAAGGAAAGGAGGCAAGGAGGGATAAAAATTGGAACTATAAATAAAAATGTTTATTATTTTTTAAAAAATTATTAGAGTAAGAAAACTTTTCCTTTTAGGTCTTCACATTCTATTTCCCATGTTCTGACACCAACTGGGTTAGGGCAGCCAGAATGAAAACTCACCTTCTGATTCTGCTAAGTCTCCTGATACCTCTTTCACCCAGTCTGCATAGTCATGAATGACAGCTACTCCAGGATTGGGAACGACAAGAGGACACAGCTCATCTACATGGACAGTGCTATGCTTAAGCTTGATCTCCAAGGGAGTCTGGTATAACTGTAAATCTCTATCCATCCTCCTTTGTCTCAAGCTCAGTTTTTCCACATGAACTTTGAACGGGGACTCTGTTAGGCTAAAAAGTAAAAAATAGGTCAGTATGGGAATATGGAACAAGTATTTATGTATAATAAAGGCAGTGGTGCATTTAAGATTAAGGGATATTATACCATACAATCTACAATTTAAAGTGATTTAGAACATTATGATCCAGTAGCATAAAACTTAATTATAATACAGTGGCGGGGAGGGGAATCATTATGCCCATTTTCTTAGAACTAAATCATACTTATGCTTTGGCTGCTCTCAGAAGTAAAATATAGTTTATAGTAGTCACAAACATTGGTCCAATTAACATTTCACACTGATTGTCTCATTCCAAAGCTGGAAAGGTTCTATTAAGATATTATGGGGGCAGCTAGGTGGCACAGTGGACAGAGCACCAGCCCTGGAGCCAGGAGTACCTGAGTTCAAATCCAGCCTCAGACACTTAACACTTACTAGTTGTGTGACCCTGGGCAAGTCACTTAACCCTAATTGCTTCACTCCCCCCCCCCCAAAAAAAGAAGAATGAGAAAGATATTATGATTGGGGGGGGGGCATCAGGGGAAGAAAGCTAGTTGGTTCAGTGGTTAAAGCACTGGCCCTGGAGTCAGGAGTACCTGAGTTCAAATCCAGCCTCAGACACTTAACACTTACTAGCTGTGTGACCCTGGGCAAATCACTTAACCCCAATTGCCTCACTTAAAAAAACAAAAAAGATATTATGGGACAGGGGCAGCTAGGTGGCATAGTAGATAAAGCACCGGCTCTGGATTCAGGAAGGCCTGAGTTCAAATCCAGCCTCAGACACTTGACACTTACTAGCTATGTGACCTTGGGTAAGTCACTTGACCTTCATTGCCCCAACCAAAAAAAAAGATATTATGGGACATCAAGTAGGTCTAGTAGTCAGATGTCTAAGCTTAGAAAGTTGAACAACTAGGTAGAATCAGAATCTTAAGCGCCATTAGCAAGTCCAAATGTCATCTAGCTCAAAGCTTCTTAAACTGTGGATTGTGACTCGATATGGGGTCATGTAACTGAATGTTATAAAGCGTGGTACTCAGAACTGAACATAAGCTTGGTGGCTTTTCACTAGTTCAGAGCATATCAATTCTCTTGCTCTGGACATTAAACTTCTATCAATACTAGTACATGACAGTTATAGGTACTATGAGATCAATAATGACAATTATGTATCTGACATTAGAAAAAGTCAACAACTTGTTAACAGACACAAAAATGGACTCAATATAGCCATGGTTCAGTTAGAAGCCTGAAAGCTACGGGGGTTATTAGAGATGGAAGGGGTTTCAGGGGTTTAGTCCAACCACTTCATCTTACAGAAAATGAAACCAAGGCCTGCAGTGGTTAAAAATGACTTCTCCCAGGGCCAGCTAGGTGGCACAGTGTATAAAGCACGGGCCCTGGATTCAGGAGGACCTGAGTTCAAATCCGGCCTCAGACACTTGACACTTATAAGCTGTGTGAACCTGGGCAAGTCACTTAACCCTCACTGCCCCGCAAAAAAAAAAAAAAAAAAAGAAAAAAGACTTCCCCAAATTCTCTCTCTTTAGTATATATCACACTGCCTAGTGTAACTGTTAAATAAGACACAACAGACACTTACATGGTGCTCAAGTTAAGTCCTATATAAAAGTAATGATTCAAGGGTAGAAGATATCTGATCTCCTTATGAATCATTCTAGCACTGTCTACTGCCTAAAAGTCTTGAAGAACTGCAACTAGGCCAAACTAGTCAGTAAACAAAGACCAGAACCATGATCTTGTCCATAGTCTTCTCAACTGCCTTCTCTATCTCTCAAAAAAAAAAAAGTATGCTGAATGAATTGAGAAACATTGCTCACGATTTGACAGTTATTGGGTTAGGCAGGAATCCATATTCCATAGATTCATTGTTTTGATGATCTCCAGGTTCCTGGCATCCACTCAATTGATCACCACTATTGACGAAGGTCCAGTTGGGGCCCCATCCAACCCGGAATGAACGTCCCATGAAGAGTGCCATATCCATCAACAGCTTTCCTTTGCCACAGGTGACAGATTTTTCCAAAGGAACAAGACCCGTCTGTCTTCGAGCACCCACAGTTTTTAATTGGACCTCAGGCGCGGGGGTGGGCACTGCAAACACAGGGGCCAGTGGTGGAGGGACTGACCAAGGAGATGTAGAAGGGGCACTTGTTAAAGATGAAGCTCTGGGATTTCGACATTCTGACACAGAGGCACTTGGCGAGAGAAAAGCTCCACTTGTAAACTTTGACTGTAGTAAACCGCCAACTGAGGGAATGGAAAAAATATTAAGAGAAAGAAAGCCCAGTTAGTCTAATATGCCTTAAAAAAAAAATGGAGCCCACAATGACATTAGATCAAAACTCACTAAATTAAATCTTTAATACAAATTATTTTTTGGGTGCTGGAGTGGGATAAAATTTAATTTCTACCAAATTACCTTACACTAAAGAATCAATACATGGAAACCAAAAATATAACTACTCAGTCGAAGTATAGGTTTAATAAGGGATAACTGACAACATTCTCTATAGGTATGTTTTGCTTATTACCATTAACTGATCCCACAAAAACACAAGGTTAGGATAAATGACATCAAGGGGATAGCTAGTTTCCATAAAAGCAATAATCGGAAGCAGACTGACATTCAGGGATGTTAATTTGACTGGAATTCAAGTATTAGTGTGAATAAATACCAATCATCTCCTCTACATCTCAGACATTTAGCCAAGTAACATTACCATGGGGTTTTGTCACAAAGCATGGGAATCTGGTTATAATATTGTTATTCAAGAACAGCACTGGGGGCAGCTAGGTGGCACAGTGGATAAAGCACTGGCTCTGGATTTGGGAAGACCTGAGTTCAAACCTGACCTCAGATATTTGACACTTACTAGCTGTGTGACCCTGGGCAAGTCACTTAACCCTCCTTGCCCGGCAAAAAAACAAAACAAAAAAACCGCATTGGCGGGAGCTGTTTTACATTTTATTATCAGCCTCAAAAGTGGGCAAAGAACAAATACATTTTCACTTACACATAAAGACCTGGTATTTTGTATGCGTTTCTCACACAAGGATATTGTATTGATGCAGTTTTAAATCAAACGTTTTCTGATGAAGTTAATAAGTAACAAGATATTCAGAATTAGAAAATGACCCTTTATGGAATATCTTAAATCACATTATTTCAAAAAGACATCTGTCTGGGGACAGCTAGGTGGCACAGTGGCTAGAGCACTGGCCCTGGAGTCAGGAGTACCTGAGTTTAAATTCTGCCTCAGACACTTGACACTAGCTGTGTGACCTTGGGCAAGTCACTTAACCTTCACTGCCCCGCCCCCCCAAACAAAACACACACACACACACACACACACACACACACACACACACACACACACACACACACACACACACACACACACCTGTCTGTACCTAGCAAGTTCAATGCACAGTGCTAAAGACACAAAGATGAAGAAAATATGATTCCTGCCTCTAAGGTCCTTAAAGTCTAGTAGGGAAAGTAATACCTGTACTCAAACATGAAGAGTACAAAATAGAATATGGTTACAACATGTAAGATATTAGGAAATTAAAGGAAGAAAAAATCACTTTCCACTCTATGTATGTTACTGGAGGTAGGAAAAAGGATGGAATACTTAACGCTGTAAGTGGACAAATAAGATAATTCATAAGTACAGAAAAATTGGAAAAAATAAAAAGGATTATCTGCTCCATCTTTGAGGGAGGCATAGTCAAAGTTCTATCTGAAGCAAATCCTTGTGTTCTCAGGGTTTTAGGAAATTATTATCCACTAACTTATTTTATTATTTCCTCTCACCATACCTAACGTTCGAGACTTTTGTGGGTGTGCTGATGAAATGGGAAGTCTGGGAGAACAGACTTCTTGAGAAGAGTCTACTTTGGAAGGAAGCTTGCCAATGCGTTGATCAAGGACCCAATCTCCATCTTCTTCCTCAGCAAGCAAAGATGCTTTCATGATCTAAAAGAGTAATACCAGAGAGTGAGTTTATTTCCTTAGAGTCTCTCATAGTCATTAAAGCAATAATATATATTAGATACAGCATGAATAACTACTCTAGTTTTTTCTCCAAACCTATTAAAACACACACACACACACACACACACACACACACACACACACACACACACACACACACACTCTCACACTCTACCATAAATTTCTCATGACTTAGTTGATACAATCAACAGGAAATCAATTATATATGATACCTTTGGTCTTCACTGGAAGTGCAGTAACATGCAGGGTAATGAAAGATTGAGAACCTTGGACTAATCAGTTAACTGGGGGGGAGGGGGAAAATGCTGGTTTTGCCACTAACCTGCTACAGGACCTTGAACAAATTCCTTTCTATCTTTGAGACCTTGTTTCCTCATCTGTAAAATGAGGGCTTGGACTAGATGACCTTTTAAGTCCCTTTCACCTGTGTCTACATTAACACGTTCACAGGAAAGCAGTCCTTTGATTCTTTATCAAATCCTCAACAGAGGTGAAAAAATTTAATACTTAATAGACCACATTCTGCCTCACCTACAGAATTATACATGCTGTTGGTATTCTAATACATCAAAACAGAAAGTGGACTAAGTGTAGCTAAAGGGAAAGTCACACCACCTTTCCATCACACTTTTAAAGTGGGTAAGAAATTCACCTGTAAGACATGTGGGTTAATACCCAGTGAAGATGCAATGTGTGTTGAAGCAGATACAGGTTCTTGTTCTTCAGGGATGATTTCTTCTACTATGGAATCCAAAACTGGCTCCTGGGTGATATCTACCATATCGCTGTCCAGCTCCACAACCCTCCCTAGCTGTTCCACCTCTGGGCTTTGGCTCTGTAGACATTAGAAAGATGGAGAAATGATATTAAATGATGCTGCATAGGTTCAAAGTTTCAAGATTTCAAAGACTGTTTATTCAGTCCACCACAACATAGGCCTCAACAAGGGGCCCCAACCATACTGATAGTACCTTCCCAAGTACTCACTGGAATCTAAGCCCAAGAAAAACTAGGAGGAGCTCTTATATGGGAACCCAGAGCATAAACTTATGCCACTGCCCAGGGCAACAACACACTGCTCCTAAATTGCAACAGACGAGTTATTAGAGCACCTTTGGCATCTGGGTACATGCCTTCCTAAATGAGCAATTTTTGCCATAGTCTTCTTATGGTACCTTTACATTCTCACAGTCCATAAGTCATTAATATAACTGAGTTAGAAGAGGAAGCATAAACTTAACAACCCTAACGGTTACATTTACCATATATTGTGTTAGGCAGAGAAGCAAGTTCTTAACTCAAAATGGTTAGATATCTAAAATTTGTCAGTAGACCAAAACCATGAAGCTCCATGGTAAGCACTACTACTACTTCTTCAAAGGAGAAACAAGAAATACTACTAACCCTGGGAATGGTCCTGTTGTGTTTAAAAACATCAAGACGATAGGAAATTTTTTGTATTTTTATTAAGAAATTTAGTGATAAACATGAACAACAGTTTACATTGTAGAACGATAAAACATTCACAAAATAAAAGGTACATTTATCACTGACTTGGCACACATTCCTCAAATCCATCCCATAAACTGGGACCTGACTTTATATTATGCTAATAAACCAATCAACCCATTAACAGACATTTCCCACAGCAATAAACTACCAATTATTTCTCATTTCACTGTAGCAAATTTCCTGAATTTTATCTTCAGAGTTTTTGATTGTTCTTTTATGAGTAGCCATCATTCATGTTAAGCCCCAAATAAGTGACATTACACATAAATGAATAGCAAAAGAAATTTTCATGATTTCAATAGATAAAACGTAATCTTGTTCTCTTGGCCTCCTGTAATTTAAGATAGGCCTAAATGGGCATAGTAAATATTATCACCCTGAAGTTTTTACTATTACACTAAAAGGATGTGTAATCTCATATTTCAGGGGGACAAAAGAGATATGCAACATCTGAGTAATTTATGCAGGTTGGAACAGAAATTCCAGCGAGAGGTAACAGAAAGTAGACTAATGTACTACCCAAGTATGCTGGATCTTCTGGGCAAGTTTTGGTACTGCTGTTTACCACTTACTATCACAGACAAATCACATGTGTGATCTTGGATCCCTCTGTAAAGGAGATTGGACTAGATAACTGTCTACTTTCCATCTGTAGCCCGAGTCTAAATAACTCTTACCAGTATGGAGGAAATGAATGAAAAATACAATGATGTCTAATTATCTGAATGCTCTAAAACTTGTTAGAAAACCTTGAAAATTTATAGTTCTATTCCTCATAGCTATAGGATCATAGATTGAGTTGCAAGATCATCTACTTTAACTTATTTAATAAATAATGTGTGAGGAGGCACAATATCTAAAACACATATAATTTAATACTGGAGTTTCTGATAGGTAAATTTTTCTTAAACTAAACATTTGTCCTCAACTTAGAAAAAGACTTATGTCTCTCAACTGTCCAAACAGCCAGTAATTAACCAAGAATATAAACCAGGAGAATTTAGTCCTGTGTTTAATTTGAGAAGCCATGAAAAGGAAGAACAGTAAAGGACAACTGAAGGACCAGTTTTTATACCACCCTCCTCACCATTTGAGATTTTTTAAGGAATGAAATATTCTCAAAAGAGAAGCTTCGAATGATACAGTTGCTCAGTCCTTAAGTGAAATATATACAGCTGTACCTGCTTTATTTTAAAAAAACAAAAAGAAAGAAGTTGAATACATAACCCCAAAGTACGGATGGTTTAAATTAACAGATTCTAAGAAATCACATTTTTGGTTTAAGAGACTATTAGTGACAATGGTGCTGGGGAAAATGGCAAAATTGGACTCTTACCACACACTAGTCTAGATCAGAAAATATTTTGTTTTCCTTTTATTTTAAAGCTGAGCCTATGATTTTTCTAGAGTATTAGTATTATAAAGATATCCAAACATACCTAATTCCAGCATAAAGTTTCAAGTACTCTATTGTTAATGGAAAAAGCACTTGATTTGGAGTCCAGATGTGGGACCAAATCTTAGCTCTGTTGTTCACCAGCTTATGTGATGCTTTGTGCTTTAATTTTTTAATCTGCAAAATGAGTGAGTTAGACTAGATACGGGGTTCTTTTTTTATTTTTAAAGTGAGGCAATTGGGGTTAAGTGACTTGCCCAGGGACACACAGCTAGTAAATGTAAAGTGTCTGAGGCCGGATTTGAACTCAGGTACTCCTGACTCCAGGGCTGGTGCTCTATCCAGTGTACCACCTAGTTGCCCCTAGATATGGGGTTCTTAACTTTTTGTGTGTGTCAATGGATCCCTTCTTGAAATGTTTTATTGCCTAACATTCATAATGGAAAAAAATGATAAATTTCAGCAAGAAGTTAGTATAAATTAAGATATGCAGGTTTTTTCTCATCAAAGTTCACAGACCCTGAGCAATCGAGCCAGTCTCCCAGATTAAGAACTGCAGCATTAGACGATCTTAAACCTTTCTACTCTTCCTGTGAGCTTGTTTTCTCTATACATTCAACGTTGGCAAGACATGAAATACAGACCTTAAAGTACATCAAAAATTTTATAAAACTGTTACCATATCCAAAGCAAAGAAGGAAGAGGGGTGGGGGTGGGGTGTGGAGGTAAACTGTTACAGCTGTGTGCTTTTACTTCTAGAAAAAGTTTTCCAAAAGATGAAGGCAGTTGGACAGTTGCTATTTCAAATCAAAAATAGGCCAAAAAAGAAAAAAAATTCAAGTTATTTTTCACCAGCCCTGTATTTTTTAACTTAAAAAACAAAGTTTTGTGTGAAAAATGTTAGTTTCTGAGCAATTCAACTAGCCTACTTTGAAGAAATAAAACCAGACCACATAAGTTCTAATCATGTGTCTAACGCAAGGTTGAGGTCAAAAGCCTTTTTTTTTTCCTGTGTCTATGAGAGTTACTAAGTCTGAGAAAAAGCCTAAAATCATAATGAATACCTTTCTACAAATGTCTTAGTTCGGGGCAGCTAGGTGGCGTAGTGGATAAAGCACTGGCCCTGGATTCAGGAGTACCTGTGTTCAAATCCGGCCCCAGACACTTGATACTTGCTAGCTGTGTGACCCTGGGCAAGTCACTTAATCCCCATTGCCCCGTAAAAAAAAAAACAAAAAAAAACAAAAACAAATGTCTTAGTTCCACTATAGGACTACTAAGGTACCTACTAGCTTCAGAGGAATTCTCTCTAACTAGTGAAGGAAGAAAGCTGTCTTTTAACTGCTCAGATTCTCCTGGGTCTTTACAGGTCCAGAGAGAGACAAACCAAACAGAGGAATTATAGAGGAGGGAGAAGATGTAGGGGAACCCCAATCCAGGAGAGATAAGCTCCATATATGCCCAAGTGACTGATACCTAAGACTGGAAAGGGCTACTTATAAATGCAAGCAGTGGAGAATAACCCTGTGCTCACAGCACTCAGGTCACTGAGGTGGCTAGGGAAGGGGAAGAAAGAAATTCATCCTAATAAAGCAAATTTGGGGTCCTTCCTGATTAGTAACTACAAATAGTCTTCAGTGACAGGTACTTTCTGTCTTTTGTCTTCATCTCTGAACTACATCTGAACACAAAGCCAAAGACATAAAAAGCAGCAGTCAGAAAGCACAGGTGCAGAAGAAACTAGAGAAGTTCATTAACAGCCATTTACCTACTCCTCTTCCTGGAACAGTCCCTTCTCAGAAGCTCATGTTCCTGCTAAGGTTTCGTAACGCTAGTCAAGGAAAACTCAGTTAACCTGTTTGTTTCATGATTTCACCCTTAAAAGAGCTGGGTGACAACCAAGAGAATTCACTGGCACAAAGTTTTACTAGTTTCTCCTATCTGTCCATAGAGAAAGTGCTTCTTTTCCATAGAGGCTGGAGTAGTCTCTATTAACAGTGTAGTGATTTAACACCCCCACCCCCAACACCACCCCACCAACACTCCCCCCTTAAGAAATGTGTTCCAAAAGACAAAAACCACTTTGGACAACAGGAAGGGGAAACAGGTGTTTATGACAAAATGCACATGGACATGCACATAAGCACTTGACCTCAAGCAAAGTGATTCTGGGACATCCCACTCTCCTAACCCTTATTACTCCACTTACACTACACTGAAATAACCAGAAAGTCTTTGTGGGGAAGGATACTGCAAAGAGAGCACATCAAGTAGAATTACAACATGCCTCTATTTTACCTACTACACACACATAAAGCTGTGTAGGAAATGCATAAAATATTTCCTAAAGAAATATTTTTAAAAACCATAAAAACTGCACATAATTAACAGTAACCAAATTATTTGGCATGTAACAGGTCCAAAGAACCAGCTCTCATCAGCTGAACAGTAGGGACACTTAAAAGGAGAAAACTTTTATTAAGACTTCCCACTTTCACCCCCCACCCACAAAGAATAATATTATTTAAATTTTGTTCAAACATCACCCAGACAAAAGCTATATTCTTGTTATTCCAAGATATACCAGGAATTTAAAGTATAAAAATTTTGCTTCTTGTTCTACAGAAAGAGGGCCTACACTCTATCCTGGTCTAAAAATGGCTAAAGACCATTGTGATACAAAACAAAAGCAACAACTCTCAGGGAATTAAAATAATACAGCATGTCCCCTCTAACCTCCCACTCTTCCCAGCTTCTTCCAAAACCAGATAATTCCTCTGTCCCTAAGTAAACTGTCAAAAATTACATTTTGTTTTTCCATAAAAATAGAATGCACCTTCTTAAAATACAAATATACACGTTTGCTTGAGGAATTGGCAAACAACTTGAAAAAACTGTATTTAAAGACCTTTGCCCAAGGCAAATTACATTTTTCAAATAATAGAGGTGTGAAGAGCAAGAAGTATGTTGTACATATTCAGAAATGTTGATTGAATCTGTTCTGCATGGGCCTTGGCAGATAATATCTATGTCTTATGTATAAGGACAAACACAGAATTCAATAATTCTCTATTCAAGAGGAAGAACTGACTGTTTGCAGGGACACAGAGGAAAATTTCAGTTTACCAAAAGATCCTCCAAATCCCTCAAGGGGATAGATATCCACTCTACCACCTTCCCTGTCCCCCGTCCATTTGTCTCAACTTGATTCCCAACACTTCTGGACTCTTCGGTCTCCAAGTGGTCACACAACAGGTTTGCATTAGCCGACTGGCTTTTGCTCAACTTCCATTTCACCGGTTCTGTTCAAATTCACTGTCCAGTTTCTACCTGGGATGGAAGAGCAGGTTTGCCATTGAGAGCCATTTGTAGTGGTACTGGCTGCCCTACAGGGGGCACGGCGGCAGTTTTCAACTTTTTTGCTTCTGCTTTAGATTGATGCTCCTCCTCCTCCTCATCAGAGTCCTGTAGGCCATACTTTGAGAAGTGTGAGACCTAAAAAAAGAGAAGAACTCAGTGTACCCAAGGCCTATAAAACTGTGCCCAGAAAACCCAGATGTCTGATAACCCACCAGCCCCACAGCATTGTCCAGGAGTCGCCTTACTGAACCAACATTTGCTTCCTTAAAACTCCTGCTGATTGGTCCTAGTTATAACTCATATACACAGTGTTTTTAAAAGTACTTTCCTCAAAACAAAGCACCAAAGCTCTAGTGGCTCTTAACTGTCTCCAAGACAAGATACGGACTTTATTATTTGGTATCTAGCTTCAAATTATCTTTTCTAAATGATTTCACACTGGTTCTTTGCATTCTTGTCATGGTCTAGCCAAGCCGTCTCCATCTTTGGCACAATCCCTCCTTCTTGCCTAGAACGCTCTTTCATTGGAATCCTTAGGTCCATTCAAGGCCAATTTCAAGTGTCAACCCCTACGCTTAGGACTTCCTGATTCATGCAACTTAAAAGTACTTACTACTCCCTTAGCCCACCAGTTACTTGGAATTTACTTTGAATATAAACATTTATTAGCACCGGCCCTAGAGTCAGGAGAATCTGAGTTCAAATCCGGCCTCAGACGCTTGACACTTACTAGCTGTGTGACCCTGGGCAAGTCACTTAACCCCAATCGCGCCTGTGTCTCTCTCTCTCTCTCTCTCTCTCTCTCTCTCTCTCTCTCTCTCTCTCTCTCTCTCTCTCTCTCTCTCACACACACACACACACACACACACACACACTTTTTCTGAATTTGCATACAGTTTGCCTCCCCTCAGTAAAATGTAAAATTCATGAAGACAGACTGTTGTCATTTCTGTCTCTGCAACCCCAGTGCCTAGCTCACACCAAGATGGGTAAATATAGATAATTTCTTTTTTTTAATCACTCTTCTTATATTCTTGTTTCGTTTTCCTTTTAGGTTCTGTTTTGGAGTGCCAGTTAGAGCAAGTCTATTCCTTCTACACAACAATCCTTAAGGAACCGAAGTCATCAATTGTTCCCTCCAAAAGATTTGTCTGAAGCCTTCTCTTTTTTTTTTGGTGGGGCAATGGGGGTTAAGTGACTTGCCCAGAGTCACACAGCTAGTAAATGTCAAGTGTCTGAGGCCATATTTGAACTCAGGTCCTCCTGAATCCAGGGCCGGTGCTCTATCCACCGTGCCACCTAGCTGCCCCTTGAAGACTTCTCTTAACTAAACATCCCCAGCTTCTTCAACTGATCCTTTTCCAACATGGTTTTCAGTATCCTTTGAATACTTCAATGTGATCAAATCTCTACTAGATCTTAGTTATATAGCTGTGGTTTAAATGTACTACTCATAAAACAACTTTGGATGAGGTCATCCTCATTTTTACAAATGTTCTTGCCTGGATGAGCTAAGACAATGACATGTCTTCATATGCAATGGAACCTCTATAGTTTTGTAAAACATGGATGTTTTTCATTGGCTCAGATAGCTGAGCAGAAAGAAGATCCTCAAGTTGGCACTACCCAATTGTTCCCCACATCTACAGAGAATTAACTGTGGAGAGGCAAGAGGCTTGAGTTTCCATGTAGAGTTTTTAGTTGGCACCCAGGAACATTAAAATGACAACTGAAAATGAAATCAAATGCTTCCAAAGGCCCTTCAAACTCTGAAAAGTCTAAGATCATGATCCAATTAATAAAAGGCCAGAAAAAACTAGATAAGCAGTACCTTAAATACCCAAGAACCAGTTTCTGGCCGGTACTCCTTGAACTGGGCACCCTGTTTTCTTGAAACAGCTTCTAACCTGCCCTCATAGTTGATATCAGCTAGTCGTTCAGGACTCTTTATTAAACAACGCGAGGTTTTGTCAGTTGGCCAAACTCCATCCAAGGTAACTTCAGCTCGCCTGTTAAACACAAAGTCAAGTTTAAGTGCTTCATATTTTGGCTCTTGAAGCTAAACAAAACCTATACACAAACCAAAAAGGAGTTAATCACACACTGCTTTTAAATTTTTCTCTTTCCCACATGTGTCTGGCTATACCAAAAACTCCTTAAGGCAGGTACCATGTATTCTGCCCATCCCATAGCATCAAATACAATGTTGTGTATGTGGTGGTGATTAATAAATGCTTCATAAAAATTGAGTAAATGTCTAAACTATGTGTTCCAGGACTAGATGGGAAGGATCAAAAAGTAAAGTCTAGTATCTGACTCCTTAATTCTTCATCTCACATATCTGTGTCGCTTGCATCCACTTCTCAATATTCTCATAGCCACTACCTTAATTCATATGCCCACATCACCACTAATCTGGACTATTTCTTTTCTTTTTAAAAAAATATTTATTTATTTATTTTAGTTTTCAGCATTTGTTTTGGACTATTTCAATGGCTCAAATTGGTTTTCCTGACTGAGTCTCTGCCTTCTCTAATACATCCTTCATACAGCTGCCAAATGCTTTTCTTCAAGCACAGATTGGACTATAATATCCCTCCTTCAACAAGTGCTGCATTTTTCCTATTGCCACTAGGACAAAATACAAAATTCTGAGGTTTTTAAAGTCCTTTGCAACCTTTCTAGCTCCATTATACATTATTTCTGACTCCATACTTTATAGTCCAGCCAAATTAGCTGTTTCTCCCTCACAACACACTATCTTGCATGCTTTTGTGCTAGCTAACTCCCTTATCATGCAAACACTTTTTGTCTTTGAATTCTCAACACCTAACAGAGTTTGGCATATAATAGATACTTAGTCAATGGCTGCTGATTCATTGATGATACTTATTTATTTTACAAGGATGGCTTTTATTTTGTAGAGAGGTGGAGTTGGGGGTGGAGAGTGGAAAGTGGAATGGGTGAGCAAAGATAATGATGCAAAAAAAAAATTAAGATTTTAAAAACATGCGATCAGAAGGATATTTAGAAGAAGACAGATACAAACAGGCAGTCCTGGTATTATCATGTTAAATTTACTATATACTTTAATAGAGATTCATAGTTTCATTTACAATATTTTTTCCCCTGGCTTTGGTATACAGGAATGTTCATGTTTGTTAAACTTGTAATAAAAAAAGGAAATTTAAAAATGAAAACACACATGCACATTCTCAAATATCTGAAAGGAAATGGGAAGGTAATTATCTTACATTTCACCAAAAGTGGACTGCTTTCTTTATTCCATTCTCAATTCTGCCCATGTCATGTCATATCTTGAATAAGCCACTCGCTTGCCTCTCCAATTCCATCCTTTTTTCCAAGGTTTAATTCAGATGCTACCTCTCCCATGAAGATTTCTCTAACCTTTATTCTTCAACTTATATTAAAAAACTGACCTCTCCAAGTGCTAGCCCTTGACCTCTATGTTTTACTTTGCAATCTCCCTTAGACAGTTATTTCCATATATGCCTTTCCCCTTCACTAGAATGCACGTTCCTGGAGATCTCTATGTTGTATGTATCTTTATCTCTAACACTGGGAAAAGGGAATACTAAAAGGGATACTTCATAAATATTTGTTGAATATCACATATAGAAAATCTTCCTACCATTCCCTTGAAAAGTTGAAAAGGATGCTTTCATTACCTATTTAGCCCTTCTCCTACAGGAGGCTTCAGCTCATCATCCAGATAGACAATGACTTCTTTTCTACGAATATGTACAATTTCATCCAAGTTGAGGTTAGTTAAATTCACCACCCCTTCAAAATAGATAGAGCCATAACCTAGAAATCAAAGCCAACAGTTAAAAACCCATCCTCTGCACCACAACTATAGAAGTTTTACTCACATAATCAATTCAGTTTTGATGGTTCACCAAGGATTTACATTTTTATCAATACTAAGTAGGTACTCTCATTTATTTTTTGCAGTGTTTTTTAAATTATGGTTGTTAGCTGGATGAAAACAAATGATAAATTCCTAGAAGGATTTTCAACAAATAAAAAAGGAGAGTTCAGTAAGTTACAACATAATTTGATTAGATGCTAGTTGTATTATATTCTTGCACCACATGCAAAAATAAAATGAAACAAAACCAAACCAAGGAAATAATGTTCAAATGTCACACATTTTTTACTTATGTTTTAAATTTTAGACAAGAGAGTAGGAATATAGAAAAAACCCAACAGATACACAGAAATAAATCTCTATGAACTCCAACTGCAATGCTTTCTTAAAATCATTAGGGTATTAGGTCCCTCACTGTGGATTATATACCATCTCCTTTGCTATGAGGTATTAATTACAGATATCATTAAGTCCCCTTTCTGAGATCAGTCATTAAGTAACTTATTTGGGTCCTTCAGTCTCTGAAAGTTGGTAATTCCTTTCAACCTGTCTACTTCAACAAAGATGGTTTTAATGACTACCAAATCTGAAAGAATCATTTGCAATTCACAGAAAGACCCAGAAGTTGAGCCATCCCATTCACTGTTATAGTGGTATAAAACATGGCAGTTTTCCTATTATTATGTTCTGCAACTTTTTCACAGCTTTCCATATTTTTTACCTTTCTTTGTATTAACCAAAAATATGTGTTGTGGAAATCTCGAGAGAACCATCTCCTTTTCTATAGTTCTCAACTATTGTGGTTCAATGCATCAATCCCACATCAGTAAAAAGTTTTAAAAGATCCTTATTTTAGGAAAGTCTTCTAAAATTTTTGTTAGTGCTTGTTTGGTGACCCAATTCTAACTTATTCAAAGTGGAACAAAAGAACATGAAAAACCCAATTCTTCAGTATTGCTGCTACCTCTAACTTTTCAGCCTGGATAGAAAAAGTATCATAGAGAGCTGCTGTACTTTCAGATGGCCAAATGAAAACACTCATGATGAGCCAATTAAGTCATTGACTTATAGTATTTAAACTTTAACTTTTCTGCACTTTCTTAAATTGTGTGTGTGTGTCTGTGTGAGTGTGAGTGTGTGTGAGGAGGGGGGGGAGAGAGAGAGAGAGAAAAAAAATCTGGGTACAAACATTTCTTCAAAGCTTAGGCAAAGCCTCATTTGCTCCAAGATAAATCCCATTCTTTTCCATGGAACCATGCAGCCTCTTTAAACTTCACCACTTTGTTCTGATTGTTGCAGGTGTTTTAGTTAATTAAGCATGTTCTATTTCCATATAAATTTCTCTTTCTGTAACCACTTGAAGAGTATCAATTAATTTGAATTCAACTGGAAAGTGTGATTTCCTCAATATAAATGCAATACTGTTGAAACATTTTCACAATTGCCTCTTTTAACTGTTCTCTCCTTTTTTTTTTTGTTTTTTTGTTTTTTTAGTGAGGCAATTGGGGTTAAGTGACTTGCCCAGGGTCACACAGCTAGTAAGTGTTAAGTGTCTGAGGCTGGATTTGAACTCAGGTACTCCTGACTTCAGGGCCGGTGCTCTATCCATTGCGCCTCCTAGCTGCCCCAAGCTCTCTCCTTTTTAAAAAAATTTAATTGGGGGGCAGAATGAGGGTTAAGTGACTTGCCCAAAGTCACACAGCTAGTACACATCAAGTGTCTGAGGTCAAATTTGAACTCAGGTCCTCCTGAATCCAGGGACAGTGCTCTATCCACTGCGCCACCTAGCTGCTTCCTGTGCTCTCTCCTTTTTTGACAAAAGGATAACATTTTCATCAAGAAAATCCCTCTTTAGTGTCATGGCACATCTTCGCTACTGCAACCAAAATTAGGGATGTTAAGATACCATGTCAGAAGTTGTATGGGTGTGTTTTAATTATTTATTTAAGTCTTCCTTCTGTGGCTAGATTCTTGTCCACTGTGGGGCTATAAGTTCATTTTCATTTTCACAATGCACTCATCTACCCACTCAGCTCCATCATCCTATCCAAGGTGGAGTCTGAGAGCCTCCCCTTATGCCAAAGATGCTGCCACCACCATTCACCCTTAATAGCCTCAGCTGCCTCTACTTAACCAGTGACAATACGGCATTTGGATATTCTTATTCTTCACAGACTATGAGAACTTAAAGCTAGAAGAGAACCTTAGGAATCACCCAGTCAAATCTCCAATGATAAAAGTCAGGCCTAGAGAGCTTAAGTGATTTGTCCAAATTCATACAGATTGCCAAGTCATATTCAAAGCCAGGCTGTTTAGCTCCAGATCCAGCACTCTTTTCACTGTTTAACTCCTGTTTTAAGTTGAAATAAAATTTAATTAAAAAAAAAAAGAAAGAAAGAAAACCATGAAAATTTTGGGAGCCTTGGTGGTGATACCTAAAATATTTATTTTTCAGCAGCTCTTTTTCAAATGCTTTACTCAAACCTAAAGTTTTTAACAGTATCTTCCCAACCTTTGGCAATTTTTAGATTCTCCCTTCCTCATTTCATGTTTCCTAATCTTCCCAATATTTTCACATGTGGGGAAGAGAAATAAACCTCATGCACAGAATTATTATTGTTTGATACCAGTCCCAAAAAGAACACACAGACCCACAAAAAGACCCAAAGCAAGGATAACTTTGGTTTTCCATTTCATAATCAGAAAGGCCCTGCTATATCCAGAGTTCTATAGTAATACTACAAAAGTTCATTTCAGCGATCCCAGGACTTGAGTATACCTTCTTATAATATAGTCACACCAAACACTCTAGTGATAGACCAATCTAAGCATGATCTGGCTCATTAAAAATAAAAAACAACAACAAAAACCCAAGGCCTTCCAAACTCTTTATTAATTGTTCATGTGAGAGAAAGAACCGTCATCTCATTTCTAGAAGTCATACATTTTGGGTAGCTAGGTGGCACAGTGGACAGAGCACCAGCCTTGGAGTCAGGAGGACCTGAGTTCAAATCCAGCCTCAGACACTCAACGCTTACTAGCTGTGTGACCCTGGGCAAGTCACTTAACCCCAATTGCCTTACCCAAAAAAAAAAAAGTCATATATTTTCGCCAAATAAACTCACCTTTTCGACCTATGGTGAAATCTGTTACAATACACTCTCCCTTTTCATTGGTAATTTTGGCTAGGTCATCCATAGAAGGTATCGTATAATAGCCAACTCTGGTGAGAATTATGCCTACAACGGAAAATGAAAACGATTAAACATCTAACTTGAGATAAGCAGTAGATACTGGCTCATTTGTTTAATGGAGGAGTCAGAAAACTGGGCTGTATCCATCAAGTTAAAAATGCTTTTTATATTTTTAATTAAAACTTTTATTGCATTGAAAGATGTAAACACAAATCTTAACTCTAGGTCTGCTCTCCAGTACAGTTTGACACACTCCCCAATAGAACAATAGAACTTTAGGGCTTGAAAGTGACAGATTCTGGGGCAGCTAGGTGGCGCAGTGGATAGAGCACCGACCCTGGAGTCAGGAGGACCTGAGTTCAAATCTAGCCTCAGACACTTAACACTTACTAGCTGTGTGACCCTGGGCAAGTCACTTAACCCCAGTTGCCTAACAAAAAAAAAGAAAGTGACAGGTTCATGCCCCTCATTTGAAAGAAAATAATTCGCCCCAAGTTACACAACTAGCCTGTAACAAGTTCTGGAAATGGATTGTAAGCCTAGCTAAAACTCCTACTGTAACACAATGCAGCTCATACATCTATTTCTATATTTTAAAGCCCATCTTTCTACAAGTTTCCAGATACTATTCTATGATTACTAAATTTAAATGCCTCTAAAATCTGCACCAAGACCTCTGACATACCATATATTAGTGTTATTACTGAACAAGTATAATTTTATCATGTTCTATGGGCCTTTGATCATATCTATGATGGTCATGGAAAAAAATATGCTTAAAGAGGAAAGCAGAAGTATAGGAAGAAAGCAAAAGTTGGAGGGTTTTATGAGGAAAATTACTCCCAGCTCTATACACACCTAAGAATCAGGTGAACCAGTAGCTGTACTTTTGAGAAAGAAAAGAGCAACACTCCTTCTATCATACCACTGCCAATGCCTACCTGCAGAGTTCTCCACACAACTAGGATCAGAGATTTAAAGCTGAAGGAACCATAAAGGACATTTAGTACAAATCCCTCATTTTACAAATGAGGAAACTGAGGCCCAGAGACATGAAGTGACTTCTCCAACGTTTTAGAGGTCATAAGTGACAGAGCCAAAGTATAAATTCAGATTCTCTGATTGTTTTTGCGGGGCAATGAGGGTTAAGTGACTTGCCCAGGGTCACACAGCTAGTACGTGTCAAGTGTCTGAGGCTGGATTTGAATTCAGGTTCTCCTGAATCCAGGACCGATGCTTTATCTACTGTGCCACCTAGCTGCTCCCTATTTACATTATTTAAAGTAGCAATCAGGGTATCATGAAATGATGGAGGGGACAACTGGATATACAATCAGAGCCACTGTAGCTGACGTCAGGATCTGTTGGCATAATCCAAGCAGACACTGTCCAGGAATTCTCCACAACAGCAGGCACCATGCAAAAGGCCTTCTGGTCAAGATATCAAGATCTTGGGGAGCAGCTAGGTGGCACAGTGGATAAAGAACCAGCCCTGGATTCAGGAGGACCTGAGTTCAAATCTGACCTCAGACACTTGACACTAGCTGTGTGACCCTGGACAAGTCACTTAACCCTCATTGCCAGAAGAAGAAAAGAAGAAATCAAGATCTTTCAGTTTGACACATAGATCTTACGTATGAGAGCTGAAGACTAAGTTATTAGGGACTTCTGATGTGTGGATAACCACTACCAAGGCACTGATTTTTCAAAGGACCAGGATCGTAACAGGACCCTTAGTAAAGAAGCTATATTCCTTCTTTTAACAACCACTAAGCCCCCCTAAATAGGAAGCAAGGCAACAAGTTTACCAGGATTCAAAAATAAATGGATGGAGGCAGCTAGGTGGCACAGTGGAGAAAGCACTGGCCCTGGATTCAGGAGGACCTGAGTTCAAATTCGGTCTCAAGACACTTGACACTAGCTATGTGACCCTGGGCAAGTCACTTAAGCCTCATTGCTCCACAAAAAAACAAAACAAAATAAATAAAACAAAATAAAATAAATGGATGTGTAGCTTAGCATGAACAACAGTGATGTGGGTAGGATCCTGTGGAGTAAGTTAAATGGAATAATACAGAAAGTTCAGGTTCTATCAATACATCTCATTACATGGACTGTGATGAAAATCTATGACAGCTGAATGGGCTTCAAGTGAATATGGCAAAACACAACACTTTTAATTTGATTCTGACCTGCTGGATGGATATGATAAACACTTTCCTCTTCTTCTTCCCGATCATCCTGCAGAGACTCATCATGAAAAGAGGCTTCTTCGCTACTTCCTTCCAGGCCATTTCGTAAGGCACCTCGCATATTCAACACGACAATGGAGTCATCCACACTGCTGTGGTGTTTATTTACTGCATTCTCAGGGGTTTGTGGGATGGGTTTGGCAATAGGGTTAGTGTAGAATCGAGACACAAGAGAGTCATCATCCCCATCCTGCTGATGATTCTCATCAACAGCTTTGCTGAGAAAACTAAATCTATGGAAAAAAATGAAATTAAGTGATATGTTAGGTTCAAAATGAATCTTTGCTGACCTACTCTTTTTTTTTTTGCAGGACAATGGAGGTTAAGTGACTTGCCCAGGGTCACACAGCTAATAAGTGTCAAGTATTTGAGGCTGGATTTGAACTCAGGTTCTCCTGAATCCAGGGTCAGTGCTTTATCCACTATGCCACCTAGCTGCCCCCTGACTTACTCTTATAAAAGAATATATCTGAGTCAAAGCAAGACAGTTCTTGATTAACTATAATGCCAAATAACTTTCTAATGGCAAATCATTAGATTTTAATGGCTCTATCTTCCTTCTAGTCAATAGTGTCAAAACACGCATTAAAGAAAGATGAAATGCATACAAATAATATTCAAAATGACATGAGGATATGACTTGTTTTAAAACAAAAATATTATGTGCTCAAAATTCATAAATAAGAAAATTACATCTTTTGTTGAGTTTTTATACCTGTGCTGAGGAATACTACCAGCCATGATTCAAAGTACTTTTTAAATCATAAAAGGATAAGTCTGAGTTTAAAGATCTTAGAGAAAAAAATCCCTTAACATAATAGGAGGGGAATAGTTGAAATTACAGAACTGTCCAAGAGAACGTTTATGTCAACTACGGGGGGGGGGCCCCCCGCGGGGGTGCAATGAGGGTTAAGTGACTTGCCCAGGGTCACACAGCTAGTAAGTATCAAGTGTCTGAGGCTGGATTTGAACTCAGGTCCTCCTGAATCCAGGGCCAGTGCTTTATCCACTGTGCTACCTAGCTGCCACCTACCACATTTTATAAATGAAGAAATTATAAGTGATCTAGCCCAATCCTAAATAAGCATGAACTGTCCTCTAGAATATCTCTGAAGGGTGGCCAGCTAACCTTTACTTAGTAATTAGGACTAGACCTATGACTTTACTGATGTAGGAACTCCTGGGTAAAGAAACTCCATCTACCAATTCAGGTCAGCAACTCACTGAGACGTTAAATAGCTTACGAATAAGGGTCACACAGCCACTATCTATGTTTCAGATAGAGGAGGTGAATCCAGGTCTTAAAGGTGTCAAGGCCTGATGTTTATCCATTAGTGCACGCTGCCTCTCAGACTCTACTTAAGCTATGATGGGTACCTTCTCAATCATTATTAGGATGACTTTGATTATCTTTTCTTAAAACTACCTCCTTGCAACTTTAACCCATTAATCTTAGTTTTCCAACCTGGGGCTAAAGACTAAGCCTAAGTGTTGTTACATAATACAGCTCTTCAGCAAGAGGTCTGACCATGTCACTTCCCTGATAAGTCTCCAATGACTCCCTAGTACTTCCAGGATCAACATAAAAATGCTCTGTTTCTTATTTAAAGTCCTTCATAAACTAGTGCATGCCTATCTTTCCAATTTTCTTAGATTTTACTTTCTCTGATCCTCTGAAGTTGGCCTCCTGGCTGTTCCTCAAACACAGTATTGTGACACTATGCCTTTTCGACAGCCATCCCCAAATGTCTAGAATGCTCTCATTCCCCACTTGAAACTCAGCTAAAATACCACTTCTGCAGGCCGCCTCTTGACTGCCTCGATCCTTCCTGCTAGTGCTTCAACTCTGTCATCAATAATAAAAAGAATGATAAGAATAAGAGCTAGCATTTATAACTTGCTTTAAGGTTTATAACTATCTCATTTGAGCTTCACAACAACCCTGTGAGGCAGGTGCTGTTATCACTCCTATTTTACAGCTGAGGAAATGGAGACAAACAGACATTAGCCAACATGCCTAAGACCAGAAAGTTAGTAATTATCTAAGATTAGATTTGAACTCAAATTTTCCTGACTCTGGGTCCTTTGCTCTGTCCACTGCACCACCTAGCAACTTTTATTTTTTTCTGGGGCAACAGGAGTTAAGTGACTTGCCCAGGGTCACACAGCTAGTGTCAAGTGTCTGAGGCTGGATTTGAACTCAGGTACTCCTGAAACCAGGCCGGTGCTTTATCCACTGCGTCACCTAGCTGCCCCTCCACCTAGCAACTTTTAAGATTCACTTCCATGTACACTGTATATATGTATAGCTGTTATCTTCTTAATTAGGAAGAATGTAAGGGGATTTCCAGGTCGGAGAAAAGGCAGTAAGCTCTTGGAACTTACCACATAACTGATCCAAAAAAACCTCCAAATAATTCATAGTACAATTCCTGGAACAGCAAAACCCACAAAAAAACTGGCTGAGATAATTTTCCAGCCAAAGACAGCTGCAAAGGTCAGCAGGAGGGGACTGGCTGTGCCAGGGCAGGAGTAGACCCCACAGTCACACTGACACAGATCCAGTCCCAGGAAGGCTGAGCCAGAGAAAGAGACCTTTGGAGCCTCTGAATAAGCTAGAGCACCAGTGTCATCTGTAACTAAGCTCATGGTCTGGTGAGAGGGCTAAGTGACTGGCAGGGGCAGATTATAGGGGTCTCTGCTGGTGCTGAGGCAGAACTTGGGTGTTTCACCCCTGTTGGGAGCCAGGAAGTAGGCTTGAGTGGCAGTGGCCCAGATGGGGGAGGGGCCTTGGAGCTAATAACCACAGCACACAAAGTTTTGCTGTCTGGTTAATTAACAAGTTGGCCTGAAGTTATCTATGAACCAGGGAGCAGGCCAGGCAAGTAAAGAACCTGCCTCTCCTTAAATCATACTACCTGAGACTCCCTGAAGCTTGGGACAGTGCAGCATAGAAACAGTGCCCCACTTTAAGGAGTTAAAATTCAAGTAAAAGACAGGCAAGGTGAGCATACAGAGAAAGGTGAGGACCATAGAAAATTTCTTTAGTGACAAGGAAGATAGAGGTGCACCCTCAAAAGAGAATAGCAACATCAGGGCTCCAACATCCAAAGCTTCCAAAAAAAAATATGAATTCGTCTCAGGACATAGAGGCACTCAAGAAGGACTTTGAAGATAAGTAAGAGAGGTAGAGGAAAAAATGTAAAGAGAAATGAGAGTGATGCAGGAAGGTCATGGAAAAAAGTCAACAGCTTGAAAAGCCAAATTGGCCAAATGAAAAAGGAGGTACAAAAGATCTCTGAAGAAAATCACTGCTTAAAAATTAGGATTGAGCAAATAGAAGCAAATGACTTTATGAGAAATTAAGACACAGTAAGAGATCCCAAAATGAAAACTCCCAGGAATATTATAGCCAAATTCCAGAGCTCTGAGGTCAAGGAGAAAATATTGCAAGCTGCCAAAAAGAAACAATTCAAGTACTGTGGAGCCACAGTCAGGATAGCACAAGATCTAGCAGCTTCTACATTAAAGGATCGGAAGGCATAGAATATGATATTCCAGAGGGCAAAGGAATTAGGATTACAATCAAGAATCACCTATCCAGCAAAACTACGTATAATCTTTCAAGGGAGAAAATGGGACTTCAGTGAAAAAGAGGACTTTCAGGTATTTGTGATGGAAAGGCCTGAACTGAACAGAAAATGTGACTTTCAAATACAAGACCCTAGAGAAGCATAAAAAGGTAAACAGGAAAAAGAAATTAAGAGGGATGTAAAAAGGTTAGACTGTTTACATTCCTACATGGGAAGATGATACATCTAACTCATAAGAACTTTCTCAGTATTAGGGCAACTAAAAGGAATAAATTTAGACAGAGGGCACAGGTGGGAATCGATTATGAAGGGTTGATACCTGTAAAGTATTTATTTTTTATCTTTTTTTTGTGCGGTGGTTGGAGTTGGGTAACATGCCTGGGGTTGTACAGTGGGTGAGTGTCTTGTGTCTGAAGCCAGATTGGGGACGGGGTCCTCCTGGGTCCAGGGTGGGTGCTTTGTCCACTGTGTCACCTAGATGCCCCATGATGACATCTTTAAGGTAAAATTTAAGTGTGAAAGGAATGCACTGGGGGAAGGGGAGAGGAAGAATGGGGTGAAATCCCACATGAAAGAAACAGGAAAGGGCTCATGGAGTGGGGGGAGAGATGGGGGAGGAGCAGAGCAGTAAATGGGTCTTACATTCATCAGAATTGGTACAAAGACCTTAATCTCATCAGAGTTGGCTCAGGGAGGAAATAACACACACACACACACACACACACACACACACACACACAATTAGGTGGAGTAATCTATCTAACCCTGTAGGAAAGTAGGAGAAGAAGGGGATGAGGAGGGAGGAGTAAAAGACAGGAGTACAGATTGGGGGAGGGGGCAATCAGAACCAAATCCTTTTTTTTTTTTTTTTTGCAGGGCAATGGGGGTTAAGTGACTTGCCCAGGGTCACACAGCTAGTAAGTGTCAAGTGTCTGAGGCCGGATTTGAACTCAGGTACTCCTGAATCCAGGGCTGGTGCTTTATCCACTGCGCCACCTAGCCGCCCCCAGAACCAAATCCCTTTTGAGGAGGGATAGGGGAAAAAGATAGAAAATAGAGTTAATATCATGGAAAAAGGAATAGGATGGAGGGAAACAGTTAACAATATTAACTGTGAAAAAGAGAAAAGGAAAAAAAATTGTACAAAAAAATATTTCTAGCAACTCTTTGTGATGGCTAAGAACTGAAAAACTGAAGGAATGTCCATCAATTGGGGAATAACTGAACAAGCTGTGGTATATTATTGTAATACAATATTATCGTGCTGTAAGAAATGACAAGCAGGATGATTTCAGAAAAACTTGGAAAGACTCATATGAACTGATGTATAGTGAAGTGAGAAGAACCAAGAGAACATTGTGCACAGTGACAGCATTATAGCCCTATGAGCAATCGTGAATGACTTAACTACATAGCAATGCAATGATCCAAGACAATCCCAAAGGACCTCCAGAGAAAGAACTGATACTGATTGAACAGACTGAAGCATGCTATTTTGCCCTCTTTTTTTTTATTTGAGTCTTTTTGTGTAAAATGACTAATATGGTAATGTTTTACATAATTGTACATATATAACCTATACTGATTGCTTGCACCCTTGGGGAGGGGAGATGGGAGGGGGGAGGGAATGAGATAGGGATAAAATTTGGAACACAAAACCTTAAATAAATAAATTTTTAAAAAGAAAGAAAGAAAGAATGTAAGCTCCTTGAGAGCAAGGATGTGTTTTTCTTTGTTTTATATCTCTGGCACTTAGCACAACATGTGATGCATAGCAAATGCTTAATAAATACTGGTTGACTATTGAATGATATGAAGGCAAGAGACTTACTTTACAAAAAAGTAAGGTATTTTCCTTATTAAGAATTCAGAAGCAGGGGCAGCTAGGTGGCACAGTGGATAAAGCACTGGTCCTGGATTCAGGAAGACCTGAGTTCAAATCTGGCCTCAGATACTTGACACTAGCAGTGTGACCCTGGGCAAGTCACTTAAACCCTGTTGCCCCGCCAAAAAAAATTCAGAGGCTATCACAACTGAAAGAGATCTTAGAGTTCAACTAATACAATTCCCTCATTTTATAAATAAGAAAATTTAGACACAGAGATGATATATAACTTGCTTATGGCTACAGAGCTAACAAGTTCTAGTGTTTTGATTCAACCCAGGTTTTAAAGAACTCGTGCTATTGTTTTCTTTCCACTGCTTAACAATTCAACACAACTCAGCATACCTCTCCCCATTCTCTGGATAATCCGATGGCGAGGCCAGATCTTCAGCATCCCTACTAACGGGAGAAAAAAGGTTGCTATTGTTGAGATTCTTTAAAACCAACTTCTTGATGCTCTTCCTGCAAAAGAGATGAAGAGAACAATTCTCAGAGAAAAAAGGCTGAAAACCCGATAACTTAAAGTTGTCACACTCCACCTACATCAAATGCTAGAACAACATGAAATAGCAGGCTTGTGTATAAAATGTTCCTTTGACTATATTGCAACTGTGTTTCAATCTGCTAGAAAAACCATCACAGATGTTCCTCACAGTCTTATATAGACAAAGATGTAAACCTGAGAGACAATCTCAAGGAAGTGAGTGTCAATGAGATGATCACAGATCAAGAGCTGGAAGAGAGTGAAAAAGCCATCTAGTTTAATCCCTTTATTTTACATGTGAAAAAACAGGTACAGGGAGGCTGAAAGAAAGGAAAGAAGCCAACACACAAATATATGCTGAAAAGAGACACAAATTGAGGACCCAAAGGGATCAAAAAGATATTGTTCCTGAAAAAGTTTGTCTCTCTATTCATCCATCCACCTTCCAATTAATAAGTGTATATTTTATTAGGCAAACTTACTGCATAAAGAAGAACACACACATATACAAACATATCTTATTTTACACACATACATGCATATATACTTATTGCATAAGATAATATACAGATTTGTAGCTATCATACTATTATATATAGTATGATATATGCATACACAAACATATATCCTACTTTGTGCAATAGAACTTTACCTAATAAGATTAATTTACGTTAAGGTTTACAAATTAATGAATAATGTATGTTGTTAACATTTACAAAGTGTTTTCACTGCAGATATACTGAGGTGTATATTACTATCCCCCTTTTACAGATGAGGAAACTGAGGCTTTAAAAAGTGACTGGCTTAACATTTCATAGCTGTTAAGCATCAGAGTTGGTAACTGAATCCATGTTCTTCCTGATTCCAACTCTGCTGCTTTTAACACCAGTTAACTAAGTTTTTGTAAACTGCATTTTGAATATACCAGAGAAGTTTTTCAATTGCATAAACCATTGGTATTGCTTAAAACTCCCAAGACAAAGCTATGACTGAATAACAAAGGGATAATGACAAGAATGAATTACACGCTATTTATGAATCGGCTTTTCAAAGGAAAGAGCAGGCCTTGGGGGTGGTATAAGAATGGAAGTCCTGTTTTGGTCCAGGCAGTCTCTAGTCACAACTTAACAAAGCTACATCCCAGCCAGGTTTGACCTGACCCGATTCCCCAGATTTTTAAGAACTATGCAATGCCTTTCCAGATGGTTCATTCACCCATCCCTTCAAGCAGGAGGCAAAGTTTATTCTTAGAAGCGACCTTGGAGGGGTGCCTAGCATCAAGTGAGAAAATGACTCCGTTTTGGGTATATAATAGAATAGAATACTGGGGTGCCATAAGAAAGGATGAAAGGGATATTTTCAGGGAAACTGGGAAGACTTGTACGAGCTGATGATGAGTGTAGTGAGCAGAATCAGAAGAACAATTTATTAAAAAAAAAAAACAAAAAACAAAACACCCTGTAAAAACAACCAGTTTGTAAAGATTTAGGAACTGTTATCAATACAATAATACAATGACTAACCACAATTCCAGAGGCCCAAATGATATAGCAAGTTACCTGCCCTCTGACAGAGAGGTGACAGACTCAAGGTAGAAAGAATGAAACATTATTTTGGACATAAGCAATGCAATAATTAATTCTGCATATTTGTTACGTGAATTTTGTCCTTTTCTTCAATGGGAGATAGTGAAGGAGAGAAAACTGATTTTTTAATTGAAAAATGTAATTTAATAAAATACAATGAATTGCTCATTTTGTAAGACTTGGGATCTTTTCATTATATTTATTAGATTATTATTTAATTTTAATTATTATATTATTTAATTTATCTTTATGTATTCTGTATGTTGGATGGATTAAATTAGTACTTTGTAAAAATCAGGGACTACATCTAAGAGACACTTATCGTAACATCAGTTGCTTTATGGGTAGCCACTGATTGACTAACTGATCCCTAAGAAACTAAAATCTCCTTTAACTTACAGGATCCACTACTACTTCACTTATTTTTAGTATAAATGTTTTCTAAAAATTAGTGCTGTTAAAATCCAAAACAAAGGTTCAGCATGTCAAGAGAATTGACAAATCTTGGGTTTTCTGCAACTTTCCCACTATCAAGACATAAGCTAGCTATATATTTTTTATATTATTATGCAACTTTTAAAAGAGAATTTGTTTTTAGATGACTGCCTTAGCAAAAAATTTAGACCAAAAAAAAAAAAGAAAAATGTAAACATCAAAAGGAAAATGTACTCAAAAGCCAAGGCATTAGGTATCTATATAATCCTTTATAAAAATAACGTAAAAGGGGCAGCTAGGTGGTGTAATGGATAGAACACTGGTCCTAGAGTCAGGAGGACCTGGGTTCAAATCAGGAGTTCAAATTCAGACTCAGACACTTAACACTTACTATAGCTGTGTAACCCTGGGCATGTCACTTAACCCCAACTGTCTCACAAAAAACAATCAATAAATAAATAAATAAAAAGGACATAAAAACTCACATGATTACAAACAACCAATTATTCAAAATGCCTGAAGTAGTTTTGGGTTTGGGGGAATATGGGGAGATTTTACATTTCCATGATACTAAATCATTCATATTATAAACACAAATACATGGAAATCCATTAAAGAAGCATGCACATGGAATTAAGAACACACAAAGAACACCTGAACAAAAAGTGAGGTAAGGTAACAGAAAGGCTTACAAAGAAAAAAAAAAAAGAAAGGCTTACAAAGGAATAAATATTATAACAGTAACAACTTTGCTCTTTCTGAACATATAGTATGTTAATGTGTTCAAACTAACTTGGGCATGAAAGCTCCATTGGCTAGAGATGGCTCATCATCATCTAGCCCATCAAAGAGGTGGGATTTGGCCGTCCCTGTTGTCTGCAAAGCCTTAGGCCGAACTCTAGTGGCAGGGCGAGGCGTGAGTTTATAGTGAGTCGGAGTAGTCAGAGCCTTCTGTGCAGCTGGGTTTGTGGGTTTCAACCTCTGCAAAAGAAAACCAAGAAGCATTAAGTATAATTCTTGTAATCTTGTTTCCACTGACTAAAAAGGAACTCGCCTTCAGGATCACAACCTAATGTGAAAAGACAGTAATCTCTGGGGGCGGCTAGATGGCACAGTGGATAAAGCACTGGCCCTGGATTCAGGAGTGCCTGAGTTCAGGTCCGGTCTCAGACACTTGACACTTACTAGCTGTGTGACCCTGGGCAAGTCACTTAACCCCCATTGCCCTGGGGGGGGGGGGGAGGAAAAGACAGTAATCTCACATTTATATATCCATTCAAAGCTTAGCACAAAATATAAACAAATGTAGAACAGAACAAAAACAAAATTCATGTACCCTCTTCTTCAAAAGGTGAGGACTCCAGTTTCAAAACCCACCAAGAATTAATTTCAGCTTCAACACAGCCCTATCAGGGATGCAAACATCCAATACAAGCATCCCATCTTCATGCTGCGTATGATACCAGGACATCCAAAGAACCTTTTCCTGCTGTATGTAATGTCCAATTGCTAGACAGTAGAAAAATGCCAAGAGGTAACTGTGGCACATCATAATGAAAAGCCCATGTGTATGGTTTAGGCAAATAAGGCAGCAATATCCTCATCTTATGGATGCAAGAAATATGTAAGATAACAAAATTAAGTTAAGTTCTTAGTTGACTCAAGAGAGCAAACAAAATGTTGATTAAAGTGAGGAGTGAAGCTAAGAGAGACTCCTCTGTTAGCAGACCACAGGGCTTTGTTTCTTTGATTAGCCCACAACTTCTACTCAGCAGTTGGAAAAAGAACATAGACCATCTTTATTAAAAGGACACAAATTTAAATAAAGACTCAATCAAGCTAGAAAAATGGATTGAAAGCAAGTTAAATTTTTCAGGAATAAATATAAAGTCCCATATTAAGGATTTAAAAGTAGTGATATAATTAAAGGATAAGGGGAAACAGGGTTTTACCCAACAATGAGCCAAAAGCACAATGTAGCTGGGGGCACAGCTAGGGGGTGCAGTGGATAAAAGACTGGCCCTGGATTCAGGAGGACCCGAGTTCAAATCCAGCCTCAGACACTTGACACTTACTAGCTGTGTGACCCTGGGGGCAAGTTACTTAACCCTCATTGCCCCACAAAAAAATAAACTAAAACAAACAAAAAAGTACAATGTAGCTATCTATTATAAAAAGCTACTTCCACCTTTGATACACTAATAGTAGGAGCCAGATGAAGAACAGTGATAGCCCCAATATACTTTGTTTTGTTTTGGTTTGTTTTTTGTTTTGTTTTGGTTTTGCGGGGCAATTGGGGTTAAGTGACTTGCCCAGGCTCACACAGCTAGTAAGTGTTAAGTGTCTGAGGCCACATTTGAATTTGAGGTCCTCCTGAATTCAGGGCCGGTGCTCTATCCACTGTGCCACCTAGCTGCCCCTCCCAATATACTTTTTACTGCTCAGACCTCATAGGGTTTGGGATCAGACCTAGACTCCAAATAGTACAACAGTGATGCTTGTTTACAAAGTTCCCTTTCCTTGACAAGGAATTCCCCATGCAAGTGCCTAAATGTTTCTAACTTACCTCTTCTTTCTTCTTAGGGTCTGACATGGGATTCCGGAAGAGAGGAGAATCTCCAAATGGCGAGTATGTCAAACTATTGATATGCTGCTGGAGAACAGCTTGCTGGGCAGCAGAAGCATTTGGATCTGTCAAAGCTTCATAACATCAAAGAAACGCATGGTAAAGGTAAGTTTCCTGTACAATGTGGCACATATATTCCATCAAAGCGAATGGCCTACTGCATATTGGTAACAGAAAGAGTACTTCCTTCAGGAAGATTCACTGTCTAGGCATTTAGCCAACTCGAAAAATTGCCTTATAAAGGCTATCCTAGAAGATATTAAATGTAGCTAAACATAGAAGACTTAGCCTCACCAAAAAACAACAACAACAACAAAAACCACCTTAGACTAGATAACCAGAAATAAATTATGCTGATTGTTGTTCCTTGATGAAACAAAGTGAGGGAATGTGATAAAATAATCGGATTTAGCAGAGGAGATTAATCTAAACTGATTGAATCAAGTGAGAGTGATTGACTGCTGATTAGCCTACTTCAAGTTAACTAGATTTTAAGCACACCTGGCTAGTTCTAGGTATTGTTCCCAGAAGCTAAGGACTTTGAACTTAGTTTTAGTGGATTTGGATGATGCTAACCAATCCAGCTTGAAGCAGTGTGTAAGGACTGCCCATGTTCCAGACCTATAAAAAGCTTCCACAATCAGTTATCTAGTGAGTTTGTGATTGAAGCAGGCTCATGGTGGAGGACTTGAGGAAGAACCCAACCAGGCTGGAACTCTAGGCTAGATAGGCCTTTTGTTAACTTTCTGAACTCCACGTGAATATCTGTATGCTTTAATAAATGTTCAATGCCCAAAGACTGGTGCTAAAGCTTCCAATTTAAGGTGATCACACAATTTAGATTTAAACCTCACAATCGTAAGGTCAGTAGGATGATATGACATGAGCACTTTAGGAAACCTTTCAAAGGTACAGTACTTACCTACAGGAGCCTGAGGAGCACCAAAACCCAAGGTGGCTGTGGTAGCACTAAATCCAGGGGTTCCAAAAGCTCCTGTGCCCAAGGTCCCTGCCCCTATCTTGGGCTGGTTGGTTCCAAATAAAGATGCCTGCCCAGAACCAAGAGCTATAGGAAGAGGGGGGAAGAAGAAAAGACTGTCAGTCTCTTGAGGGCTATAACAGATTCAAGTGACTTAGATTATAACAGTTTTGTTCAAATTCTTCAAAGAAACCAATCATTCAAGGCAAAGAAACATTTATGTGAATAAAACAAGTATCTCAAAACTAAGCTACCTAGCCCACAAAACTATTATAAAGTTTGCATTTCTGAATATGTAAATTATACTGCTACAATATCCAACTAATTTTTTCTTTTAAATTGTAGACAATTTTTGCTGACATCTGCTAGCTACTGGGCTTTTCTATTCACAAATGTTTAAACTAAACAGAGATAAACCTATTTAACAAAAAAGGCTAACACAAAAAAACCTTGCAATGAGATTGTATGAGAGCATGGGTACCAAGGCCCATAGTCCTCTGGATGCTGTAACACCCCATCAAAAAGTTCAGCACGACTTGCAATGAATCATGGGCTGGTAAGAAAGGAAGATAAGGCTCTCTGGGACAAATAAGGCACTGGTTGATGTCAGAAAAAAAATAGAAAAAGAGGGTAGCTAGGTGGCACAGTGGATAAAGCACCAGAACTGGAATCAGGAGGACCTGAATTCAAATCCGGCCTCAGACACTTGACACTTACTAGCTGAGTGACCCTGGGCAAGTCACTTAACCCTCACTGCCCTACAGCGCCCCCCCCCACAACAAAAAGAGTGTTGCTTAAAAAAAAAAAAAACTTTTTAGCATCTGTTCTGTGAAAAGGAGATCTGGTTTTCCCTCCTCTAGGTCCCAGCACAATAAGAAGTAGAAGCATGAAAGGCTAATTGAAGGCAAGGACAAACAGCCATAGCCCTCCCTTTAGGAACGTCCCCATGGTGCCAGTATTACCTGTTCCAAATCCTGTTCCAAGTCCTGTTCCAAGAGTACCAGGTGCGGGTTTACTTCCAAAAATACTATTCCCACTATTGCTTCCACCAAAACCTAAAAGTATAAAGGAAGTTGATGACTGCTCTTAAGGCAATACCAAATTTCCCCTATGACGGATCCTAACATACACAAAAAAATAT
The DNA here is from genome assembly GCF_019393635.1 of Dromiciops gliroides. NCBI lineage: Eukaryota > Metazoa > Chordata > Mammalia > Microbiotheria > Microbiotheriidae > Dromiciops > Dromiciops gliroides. The sequence goes on from NC_057863.1 coordinate 580,507,537, forward strand.
GGCCAAAGCCTGAAATTTTTTCAATGATTATTTGGTTGAAGTCTTCCCAATTTGTAGGTCAATTTTGCTACAGAAATCTCTACATGACATGGAAGAAAGGCTTCTGAATGATTTCCTCAAATCTTCAAAAGATCTGTAATGACATTTTGGCACTGAGGAGGGAAATACTCAATAGAATACCGTTATGACTACACTTCAGTTTAAGGCTTATAATTTACAACTGGAAGGTTTATAACATGGCCAACACACATGACCTTCCTAATCTATAGCCAAAGTATGCAGTTCATAATCAGTTGTCAAGCCAGAGGCTTTAATTCCTCTAATTAAAATGGCTGCTCCATCAATCTACTTTACTGACTTAAAAAAATCTATATAGCCCATCCTCAGCTATTCACACTACCAACAGTGCTGCCCAGTTCAGAGGCATATAGACATGACCACGTGTGGCTTGTCTGAACATGTATGAAACTATCAACTAGAATATCATGCTTGGAACACAGTAGGCAAAGAGAAGTGATTCCTAGATTAAATGTGCCTCCTCAGTTCTCCACTAGCAGAAATAATTAAAAATTCAGCAATGTCCCTTTCCTCACTGATAAAAACCATTTAATGAAACTGAGAAAACCATAAGTTTTCCTTTAAAATCTCCACTATCACAAAAGACACCTCCTACATTATTCTTCCTTCTTTACATATATTCATTTCCCCAAGATTTCTGCCGGTTCATGTTATTTAGCAATGCAAAATCAACTCTATCAACGAAAAGCCATCATAGAAAGAGAACAAGGTTAACTTTGGACTAGAAATAAGCCAACAAGAAAAGCCTTCCTGAGTACATTAAAAAGAAAGGGAAAGAACAGTATAAAGACATTATCTGGGACTTATGGGAAAAGCCTACCAACTAAGGACAGATAATATGGCAGCAGGGTGGTGTAGCAGATAGAGCACTGATCTCGAAGTCAGGAAGACCTAAAACCTAAACCATGGACACCCTTACTAGATGGGTGAGCCTGTCACTTAACCTCTATTTACTACATTATACTCAACCGTGAATGGGGACAATAGCACCTATCTCCTGATGTTGTTGTGAGGATCAGTTGACCTAATATTTATAAGGTACATGGCACATTATAGGAGCTATGTGAGTGCTAGCTATTATTTAATATGGCTCATGATACATAATACTAGGATTTCTCTTTTCACTGTTAAGAGTCCAAGACACAGCATTTCACAGTTTAAGTATTTATTAAAAAAAAAAAAGATGGCTGACCTTTTAATGTCATTTGAAATCAAAGTATGTTAAAGTAACAACACAGGGGGCAGCTAGGTGGCCCAGTGGATAAAGCACCGGCCCTGGAATCAGGAGGACCTGAGTTCAAATCTGACCTGAGACACTTGACACTTACAAGCTGTGTGACCCTGGGCAAGCCACTTAACCCTCATTGCCCTGCAAAAATAAAAAAAATTTAAAAAGTAACAACACACACCCCCATTAGCATTTTTTAATAAGCTCATAAACAAGGAAAGGACTACTGATAAATTTTAGCAAGCAAAAAGGAGATGAGGAGAGTAAGGAGGACTCCAATTAGGTACAAAAGGTTAGAGAAAATCCATGGAAAAATGAACTGAAGATGATTTCTCTAATTCAGCTAATTATTAAGACAAAGTGGGGCAGCTAGGTGGTACAGTGGATAGAGCACTGGCCCTGGATTCAGGAGGACCTGAATTCAAATCCAACCTCAAACACTTACTAGCTGTGTGACCCTGGGCAAGTCACTTAACCCCAATTGCCTCAACCCCCCCCCAAAAGACAAAGTTCCAGATTCTACTCAAAGAAATGGCAGCATAACAAAATGTCTACAAACTGACTTAAAAAAAAAAAAAACCTGGAAGGAACAAAACCTTTATGACACTGCTCTTATATTATTTACTTTCTAACACTGATACTAACTTGCTAACTGCAAGGCCCTTTTACAAATATTAGAAATCCAGCACTAGGTAAGTGACAATCACAAAGATTACAGACTATAAATTCACTATAATTCAAATCAACATGCAGAAAAGTTGACCCAACATTGGAAACATACTAGCTGCCTCACTACTTCTAACAAATATATCTTTTACAAGATTTTCCTGACAGCTAAAAAGAAATATTACATCCAGATTCATAAATGCAGAGCACAGCTGAGGCACTGCTATACATATAGCATGTCCATCTCAGGTCCCATATGTAGCAAACAAGATATCAAACAGAGGGGATAATCCATCACAAGAAAGCTGGTCTAGAAGATTTCTACAGCACCTTCCATGGTTAGCAAGCCTATGATTAAAGGAATTGTTTTCTAGCTAGGAAATCAGAGAACAAAAAATAAATAATTCATTTGTGACTGCCAAGTGCCTACTATCTACTATCTCAGATCCTGGTGAAAATATTGTTCTTAACTATGAACTATGACCAAAGAGAGTTTAAGCACAAATCGAAAATAATCAATGAAGTGGATGATATGATGTCCCATAACACCAAATTCACGAATTCAAGGTTAAAATGCTATTCACTAGAGTCTAGCTGCTGCCCAACATAATGATGACAACGCTCAGACTTCCCATGATACACAAACTCCACCTCAATATCTTAGCAGACTCATCTTTTTCTCTAAAACAAGAGCTTTTAAAAACTGACTGCTGGCCTGGGAATAACATTTGCTATGATTTTTAACCTGTGATTGTTGACCTATACCAATCAAGTCCCTTTGTGCACCATCTCTCAAAGAGGACTACATTTCCTTAGACAACATAAAATTTTACCAAAAAATTAATTCTAGGAAAAATCTAAATGGGTCTGTCTGGAATTGTCACCAGACAATAATGCCTCCACAATGAATGAATTTAATGATCAAGTACATTAAATTTAAGGATGCATATCATGATTCAGTTCTTGGATTTCTATATTAAAACTATGCACTGATCATTTAGGTATCATAATCTTGTTTCAAAAAGCATCTCCTAGAAGAGAATGGCAAGGGCCTTAGTGCTAAGCACATATGCCATTAGTATACATTCTGACTAGGTTATTACATAAAAACCAACTTCTCTTAGTCAGGCATGGCACAAAATCATCTTAGATCAGTAAACAATTACAAGAAAGTAAAGGGCACTATGCTAGGTAGTCACTGTACTTCTTAGATATTTGAGGTAACTTCCAAATTAGGGGGTGGAGTTGGGGGGAGATGAACGTGAAAGGATGAACAGGATTCAATTCTATAGGAAAATGGTTTTTAAAGAATTAAAGGGTACAGTTTTATTAATCACTGTTCATGACTTATAACTTCTTTCATAACCTTTCATGGCTTACCTGAGTATTTTAAATTATTCAAAATCATTTGGTATTAGGAGATTGGTGACCTTGAGTGTGGTATAGTCAGTGTAACTTAAGAGAGTTAACCCTGCTTTTTATATGTACCAAAATTGGAAGTGTTTGTATTGGTTCCTAAAGTCAGGGTTGGTTTGTTACCAAAGAGCCCGCTGCTGGTTGTACCAAACGAAGGAGCACTGGTTGTGGTAGTTCCAAATGCAGCCGGCTTGTTACTGCCAAACAGGGTCTAAAAAGGAAGAGAACATAATATATATTAAAATGTTCTGAGGTGTTTCCTTTAATAAAAAAGGTAATGAGTGGAGTGAAGCAGATCAACAATTCTAACTAATAGCAGAATGCTTCTTTTGGAGCATAATATGAAAATCAAGGAACTGAAAAATATTAACATACAGAGCAAGGAGAAGGAAGAAATCTACATCGGCACTTAAATACTTGGATACTGTAATGAGTTTTATATAATTAATGTTCCACTAACACAAAGTTATAGTAATTAAAGACAAAGACACTGTAAAAATTTTGGAAAAATATCATGTAGTTTTCTCAATTCCTCAAGCTCACTTATCTGACTAGAAATATCAGAAAACAAGCTACTGGACTGATATTCTCCCACCCCAATTCCCTCTTCACTTTAAGTGATACAACAACAAACCCAAATTTATGTAGTACTTTATAGTTTACGAAGCATTCTATTTTCACAATAGCTATGAGGTGTGGAATGCAAATGAAATTATGCTTAATTTACAGATAAAGAAACTGTGGCTCAAGGTTAAACATTATGCTCATGATCAGTTGGAGTCAGAGAAGAAACTGGAAAACCAGGTCTGCTTTAGCACTCTTTCCACATCCTCATGTCACATTACCAGTAGCAGTGTATCATACAAGAAGTATTCACATCATGTTACATTGAAGCTTACATGTCAACTCCATTATTCCAACTAGCAAAATATGATTTAATCACCTTATAAGGCTCTACAAACCTAAAAGCACTATGTAATTGTCAAGCATTATCATTGTAACCACATGTATATTTTAGTGACAACTTTGTTTTAGGATTTCAATCGAGTTATGCTACAATGACACAAAGCCAGTAGTTTGCTGCCAGGATGAAAGCCATCAGACACTGGGCGATTACCAAAAAGACTCCTCCACAAAAACTGTAATGAGTGCTACTCAAGGTCAGAGGACAGAACTAGACAAAGGAACATGGTATGATTTGAAACTAATAGAATGTTTTATCATTTCTATTCACATTCAACAAAAATGTTGCATAATGAATTACAGATTTTAAAAAGAACAATACTGGTAGGAGTACATTAAAAACATTAGCAATAAAAAAAAAAAATCAAACCAGGGGCAGCTAGGTGGTGCAGTGGATAGAGCACCGACCCTGGAGTCAGGAGTACCTGAGTTCAAATCCGGGCTCAGACACTAAACACTTACTAGCTGTGTGACCCTGGGCAAGTCACTTAACCCCAATTGCCTCACTTAAAAAAACAAAAATCAAACCAAAATACCAAGATTTTGGTACTGAGAATAAAACCACTACAAGAGTCTTATAGCTGCATCCAACAGCTACTGAGTTGCACATAATTATACTTGTTTGTCTTTTGGGTTTTTTTGTGAGGCAATTGGGGTTAAGTGACTTGCTCAGGGTCACACAGCTAGTAAGTGTCAATTATCTGAGGCCGAATTTGAATTCAGGTACTCCTGAAATCCAGGGCTGGTGCTCTATCCACTGTGCCACCTAACTGCCCCTTTTTTGTTGTTTGTTTGGTTTTTGGTTTTTTGTGAAGGATAGGGAAACTATTTTTTTTTGCAGGGCAATGAGGATTAAGTGACTTGCCCAAGGTCAAACAGCTAGTAAGGATCAAGTGTCTGAGGCCAAATTTGAACTCAGGTCCTCCTGAATCCAGGGCGAGTGCTTTATCCACTGCACCACCTAGCTGCCAGTTCTGCACATACTAAGCACAAAGCCACACATATAAAATACAGATAAAAACAGGCAAAGTTAGCCTTTCCTCATAAATACTAATTTTTAAAGGGCAGGTTACAGCAATGTATCCTCAAATCAGTCAACACTGAAAACATACCGATCCAACAGTACCAAATCCTGTGTTGGTTGGCCCAAAGAGGCCTGTTCCTGTTCCAAATCCAGTGGCGGCACTCGTGTTTGTAGCTGTCCCAAAAAGGCTTCCAGAAGAGGCTTGGGTTCCCCCGAATAAACCCTGCAAACAGTAATCTAGGTTGAAAGCAAGCATGCCAATCCCATTTTTGTCTTATAAATTGTTCCACAGTACCCATATAATCAACTAAAGGTAAGAAGCAACTTCAAGCACATTAATCAGTAGATTTTACAGTTAATTCTCTTTTCTGTGTGTGTTTTTTGGTTTTTGGTTTTTTTAGTGAGGCAATTGGAGTTGCGACTTGCCCAGGGTCACACAGCTAGTAAGTGTCAAGTGTCTGAGGCCGGATTTGAACTCAGGTACTCCTGAATCCAGGGCTGGTGCTCTATCCACCGCGCCATCTAGCTGCCCCGGTTTTTTTTGTGTTTTTGGTTTTTTTGTTTTTTTTACAGTTAATTCTCTTGCTATCAAACAGTAATTTTAGGACCCAAAGAAAAGATACCCTGAAAGATGGTAAAGTTGTTGATAGTGTGGTGCTAATTTAGGCCAGGTACTTCCTTTACCAAGAGAAAGGCTAAAAGATCTAATTATTACCACTCACTTAAAAAACTAGACTTTTTGAGGTGATTATGCAACTGGCTATATAATTTTCTTTTCTTTTTTTTTTTTTCTGTGTGAGGCAATTGGGGTTTAAGTGACTTGCCCAGGGTCACACAGCTAGTAAGTGTTAAGTGTCTGAGGCTGGATTTGAACTCAGGTACTCCTGACTCTAGGGCCGGTGATCTATCCACTGTGCCACCTAGCCGCTTCAATTAACAAAGTTTTAATGGTCCCATTTTCATTGAAAATTATATAGGGGGCAGCTAGGTGGCACAGTGGATAGAGCACCAGCCCTGGATTCAGGAGTACCTGAGTTCAAATCCAGCCTCAGACACTTAACACTTACTAGCTGTGTGACCCTGGGCAAGTCACTTAAACCCCAATTGCCTCACACAGAAAAAAAAAAGAAAAGAAAAAAAAGAAAAAAAAAACTTTGTTAATCCCCCAAACCTGCCACTGAAAAAAAAAATGTACTTTGATTCAAAGTAAACAGGTTTGAAATGCCCACTGCTTTTTTTTTCCCCACTACTTCTAATAATATGGCTTGCTTAAATTATAAATAATTGGGGCAGCTAGGTGGCGTAGTGGATAGAGCTCCGGCCATAGATTCAGGAGTACCTGAGTTCAAATCCGACCTCAGACACTTAACACTTACTAGCTGCGTGACCCTGGGCAAGTCACTTAACCCCAATTGCCTCACCAAAAAAAAAAAATTGTAAATAATTTGGGGAAAACACATATAAGCAGGAAAATGAATTAAAGGTGAGAATGGGAGGTAATTTTTTTTTTGCTCACGGTCACACAGCTAGTAAGTTAGTGTCAATTAACTGAGGCCGAATTTGAACTCAGGTCCTCCTGAATCCAGGGCCAGTGCTTTAGCCACTGCACCACCTAGCTGCCCCCAGGTTCTCAACTTTTTACGAATTAAACTGTTATAAATTACTAAGATTGTTATAAAAGCCTAGAGACACTGGAAAAGTGTTCATTCATTCAAGCTATAAACATCTGCAATAATGTCTACTATGTGCAAGGCACTCTACTGGTGACACATATACCCAAAGATAAATAAGACCTTCAAAGTATTTGTACAATTTAGTAGGGAAGGCACAGATGTGAATGATTACAAGAGAATAGAATTCAAGAGGGGTACAAAGAGGGGTGATTGCAGAAAAGGGAGCGATTACTTCCAGAACACAAAGTCTCGAAGGTCAGCATGTGTTACACAATGGTAAGAGAAAACCAAACATTACCAGAAGGGGGAAATTTGTTCAAGATCCAAACGCGGAGGCATAGCAGCTTCTAGGCAACCAACTGGACTGGGATGACTGGCTCTTGAGAACTACAGCAACACTTCTGTGCTATGTACTGGTTTTCTTACCATAGTGTTGGTGTTTGGCTGTCCAAGAGTGTTGGTATTTCCAAACGAAAAGCCAGCATTCTGGGTGGTTGCAGCTGGGCCAAATGGCTTACTGAAGAGGCTGGTGGTCGGCTGAGTCGGCTGACCAAAGAGACTACCTGTATTTGTCCCAAATCCAGTTGTACCTTTCAGGCAAAAAATAAAATACAAGAAAATAAATTCAGGGAAAATATAAGCAGCCCACATGTAGGTGAAATCTTATATAACAAATTCCACACCTGTTTTTTTTCCCTCTAAGTACATACTATCAGTTATAATACAGCAAGAACTGAACTGCAAGCATTTAAAGAATAAGAGCTTGGAAAATGGACCCCTGACAGCTAAATCCTTTTCACATACCTCATATCTCATGACCTCACCTCACAACTTTGAAAGGTAGGCAGTTCGATGATTATCTTACATTTTACAAGTGAAGAAACTGAGGTATACAGGGATTAAAGGCCTTGAGCAAAATTGTGGTGGTGCCAGGACTTAAGCCCAAGTATCTTAAGTTCCAGTCCACTGGTCATGTTCTACCTCACCAGACCGCTTCTTTTAACATAGCTTTCTACAATGTGCTATGTGGTTTTCTTCAGTTGAACCATGAAAATGCCTGGAATTCAAGTCATAGGATTAATGCACAGAAGCAGCAAGGTGGCACAATGGAAAGAGAGCATGCCTACAGTCAGGAAGACCTGAGTTCAAATCTAGTCTCATATACCTCCTAGTTGTATAGGCAAGTAACTTAACTGCTGTCTGCCTCAGTTTCCTCAACTGTAAAATGGAGATAATAATGGCATCTACCTCCCAGGGTCGTTGTGAGGATCAAATGAGAATATTTGTGAAGTACTTAAGGGTGATGCCTGGCACATAGTATAGACTTAATGTTGTTCCTTTCCTCTTTCCCCTTCAAAGACTTAGAGCTGAGGTCATCTTGTCCAATCCTCTCATTTTTGAGATAAAGACACTAAGGCCCAAAAGGTTAAACAAAATGCCAAAGGTTAAAAAAAAGTTAATAAGTGGCAAAACTAGGAATCAAACCCAGATCCTCTGACTCTAAACCCAGCATTATTTCCAATAATGGAATCCAGTTCTTGAAAGCAAAGGGAGCCTGCCTAGCTCCCTAATCCATAATGGATATATGGTAAAAGGAATAAAGATACTTTTTCCAAAAGAAGAAACACAAATTGCTAATAACCCCTTGAGAGATGCTCAATCTCACTAATAATCAAAGATGCAAATTAAGTATCTCTGAAGTACCATTTCAAATGACTTTTTCTGCCTATCAGATTAGCAAAAATAATTAAAAGCAAGGAAACAATGCTGGTGTGCTATGAAGGAACAGATATATTCTTTAAGCAAACTGGTCAAGCCTTCTTGGATAGTAATCAGACAATAAACAGTACAAGTTACAAAAACAATCGTGCCTTTTGAGCTAATAAATTTTATCTATTTTTTATCTCTCTTTCAAGATTTTCACAGTAGCACATATAATTGTAAAAAAAATTTTAAAACATCCAAAAAACTTTCACCTAGAAACCATCTAAACGTCCAACAGCAAGAGAATGGTTAAATAAATTGTGGCACCTTAATGAAATTATTATAAGGCATGAGGAACAACAACAAAAATAGAAAATACAGAAAGCCCTTTATGAACTATACTGCAAAGTGAAAAAAGGAAAACCAGAAAAATGGTATACACACTAACCTTAACCAGAAAGAGAAGCAAATGAGAACAAATAGACAAAGAAACCTGATGAGGAAGGAGTGCTAGAGAATGACTGACGACACAGTTAGTTTATGCGGTGAAATTCATTTAAATGTAAGTAGTTAGTAAGCAAGCTTACCCCATTGCACTGATGTTCACTGTTGAATTTTTAGTAAAGCAATTACAATAAGGAAACCAAGAAGTTCATTTAATACAATGTTAGTATCCTCAGTATACAACATGGAGTCAATTCCCAATGTAAAAGAAAACTAATATAATCAATCTAGTTAAGATCCTCTGTACTTACTTGTCCCAAAGGCAGTTTTATTCTGTCCATATGCAAAACCTGCATTAGTGGTGGAGTTTCCAAAGAGGCCTGTGGTGCTGGAGGTGGCTGTAGAAGAGCCAAACAGCCCTGTGGTGGCACCTGCTCCCACCTGGTTCTGAGGACCTTTCCTGTTAGCTTGATAATCTTCCAAACGAAGTTCCTAAAAAAAGGAATACCAAAACATTCCCAACCACTTCAAAGGTAAATGAGTATCTGATGGCAGAAACTTCCATTGGAATATCCATAGAGAAAAGCACAAGAATGATTAATTTCCCTAAAATGATTAATTTCATCACAGCAGCAAACATTTACATAACACTTATCATGTGCCAGGCACTGTACAAAGCACTTTAAAATTACCTTATTTGAACCTCACAATAACTCTGGCAAGCAGGTGCTATTGTTATCCCTATTTTACAGATGAGAGGTGAAACTAAGTACACATCTGAAGCTAGATTTGTACTCAGGTTTTCCTGACTTCATCATGGCATTCTACCCTCTACACAACTTAGACATTACACGCTAGACTTTAAAACCATATCCATTCTAAAATAAAACCAGAAAACAAAGCATTCTCTTAAAAGAATTCAACGACAACAAAAAACTCATGGAAAGCATTGTGTCGGATATTAAGGGAAGCACAAAATTTAGCTGAGACACTAAGTTCTGACTTCATGAAACTTATTATAGTGGGAGTATAAGATTCCAACATGGATAACACGCAGTCTTTTTTATTATAGTTAATGCATTAGAGGGTTAACAAAACCAAGTTAGAAGTAAAGTCTGAGGAGGAATGTTGTTAACACCAGGGAAATGGGAGCTTCAGGGAACATTTCCAGAAAAAAATGGTATTAGAATTGGGCCTTCAAGAATGGCTAGAATTCAATAATCAAAGAAAGGAAGGAAGGATATAACAGGAATAAATAATAGCATGGAGGGCTAAGAGTGCAGTGCAAGTCCAAATGACAGAAGGTTGTGAAGGTTGGCCAAAGCATGCAATATACAAAGGAAAGTAATGAGATAAGGCTGGAAAGGAAGGATAGCACCAGGTCATGTAAGGTCTTGAACACAAGCTAGAAAATAATAAGAAAACAGAAAAACCATTTAATATTTCTGAGAAGAGGAACTGTACAACTAAATCCATAAAGATTATTCTTTATTATTATTAAAGATTATTCTGATAGCATCTGTAGGATGGGTCGAGGCCAAGAAAGAATGGAGTTAAGACCATTAAGGAGGCTACTGCAAAAGTTCAATAATTCTTATTTGTTAAATGCATTAGTTCCCCTATAACCTGAAAATTTCCCCTAGCTTAATAAAACAGGCAATTTTCAAAGGAAGAAATCCAAGCTATCAACAGGCACATGAAAAAATGCTCTGAATCATGAATAAATAAGAAAAATATGAATTAAAGCAACTCAGATGCTTTCTCATACCCATCAAATTGACAAAGTTATCAAAAAATTTAAATGTTTTAAAGATTTTTAGGAAAACAGGTACATTTTCACTGTGAAGTGATGTAGCCATTCTGGAAAACAATCTGGAATTGTGCCCCCAAATCACTCAACTGGGTAAACACTATGACTGAGTGATACCATCACTAACTAGGCCTATATCTCAAAGTGATCAAAAGAAAAGGACAAGGACCCTTATGTAAAACATTTATGATAGCTCTTTTTGTAGTGGCAAAGAAACTAAGGAAGTGTCTATCAATTGGTAATGGCTGAACAAATTATAGTATACAAATGTAATGCAATACTGCTATGCTGGAAATGATAAAGGGAATTATTTCAGAGAAGTCTGAGAAGACTTGTATAATATAAAGGGAAAGGATCAAAAGAACAAGTTATACTATAACAAAAACATTTTAAAAGGAAACAATTTTGAAAGACAAGAATTCTGATCAATGCAATAACCAACCATGATTTCAGAGGATTGCATCTAGAGATGAAGCATGCTATTAACCTCCACACAGAGAGGTAATGGACTCAGGATGCAGAATAAGACACTGTGACAGCTTTGAAAGTTATCCAATACATTTATTTTACATATATAAAAGCAAGCTGTATAAGAGATCCATAATTTCATGTATAATTCTCTCCTGTTTATGGAAATGGTCCTTTTATTTGGTGTTTGTTAATTTCAGAATATTTTAAAAATTGAAGTTTTCTTCAGAAAAGGGCTACTTGTTTTACAAAAAAGCCTGGCTCATTTTAAGTTCATTAACAGTTTAATTGTAGAAGTAAAAGAATATTATGCAAAGATGATAATAGTTCATTTATAAGATACTTTATGTAAATTATCTCATTTGATCCCCAAAACAATCTCATAAATAGTACAAGAATTATTTATTATTATTCCCCTTTTACTGATGAGAAAACAACGAGTGTAGTCAGGTAAAGGGCAAAGTAGTACCAAAACCTACATCTGCTGATTTCAGTTCCAGTGCTCCTTCCACTATATCACAAAAGTTTGTTTGTGGATAAAGATATGGGGCCAAGCTTATCAATAATACATTGTAGTGTACTGACCTCCAATGATTTGCTTTCATATTCTTTCATAGCAGTAATACATTGGTGCTTGGTACTAATGTTGGTGCTAACTCCAGCTTTGACCATAGTATCTGTGCCAGTTGGAGGCTATAAAGGGAAGAAGAAACATGAAATTTTAACATCAAGCTTTATTTCTGCTGTCATCCTGTCATCATCTCAACTCCCAATTTCTGTACCAATTCTGTCCTGAGGGCCAGGTTGTAAATAATAGGAACAATATTTTAACGAGTGACATATATCAGTTTTATGTTTACAAAGGGATGTAGATAATTTTGTGTGAGGTCATTACTAAATTATTTCTCCATTTTGTGGATTAGGAAACTGAGCACAAGTGACTAACTATAGTTTACTTTAGCACTTCTTCAAATATGCAAGCATTTTTCACTTTTGCCCACATCACAGTACACCTAAATAAGTCAAAATAAATAGCGCTCTCGGACACCACATGGGTATACAAATCTAAGTTTAGCTAATCAATATTCAATTACTATGTGTGGAATAATTGTTTCCATAACATTATATACATACACCTACAAAAACTGTATTTTAGACCTGGTCAGAAACTTAAATTTATACTCTTGACTTTTACCCCTCTTTTGTTCCCAAACTATTTTTTAACTGTTGTGATTCTTTTAAAACATTACTATGGGGCAACTAGGTGGCGCAGTGGATAAAGCACCAGCCCTGGACTCAGGAAGACCTGAATTCAAATCCGACCTCAGACACTTGACACTTACTAGCTGTGTGACCCTTGGCAAGTCATTTAACCCTCACCGCCCCACCAAAAAAACTCCCCAAACCCCCAAACCATTACTTATCTTAAATTCAGTATTTTTGTTTGTTTGTTTGTTTGTTTGTTTGTTTTTTGTGGGGCAGTGGGGGTTAAGTGACTTGCCCAAGGTCACACAGCTAGTAAGTGTCAAGTGTCTGAGGCCGGATTTGAACTCAGGAACTCCTGAATCCAGGGCTGGTGCTTTATCCACTGCACCACCTAGCTGCCCCAAATTCAGTATTTTTAAGGCCTACTTCATACAAAGATACCCAAAGTGAAGTTTTCTCCATTTTCTTTCTTTCTTCTTTCATCCTTAAATGTACTAATTCATTACTACTAATGTACTAATGTAGCCATTCAGACTCCAAATTATTTTTTTCCAAGACAAATGAGGTTAAGTAATTTGCCCAGGTTCACACAGCTACCAAGTATTTGAGGCCACATTTGATTTTCTTGACTGCAGGGCTGGTGTGCTCTATGCACTGTACCACCTAGCTGTCCCCAACCCCCCTACCAAATTATTTATATGCACTACAATCCCATAAACACAGACTGATCATCACTACCACCAGGCATCACCACTGGCATTAAAAAATTCAATAATATCACAACTCTTACCATGTAATTTAAAGGCGGTAAGCAATTAATAAAGTGGGAAGGTAGTACAGAGTTAAGACACTGGGGCCTCCCCAACATGCATACACCTTTCTAAGGTACCAAGTACTCTTCCCTAATTGCAAAGGTACCAAATGGTCTGCAAAGGTGAAACAAAATAAATGGGCTTCCACTGAATTTCACAATCTGTAGGGTTCCAACTCCAATGCTAGCCAGAATAAAGGGTTAAAGGTGAAAAGGAGTCAGTGTACACTTCACTAGACTTCATATGTGTTAACCATCACCAAAAAAAGAAAAAAAAAGAAAAATGGGGGTCAGGCACGTGTCCACCTAATCAAAAGAAAACTTTCTAATAATCACAACCTGGGACACTCTAGAACAGATCGCTCCAAAAAGGAATCCATAGTACATTATTTTCACAGTCCCACTGAGCTGAGTTTTTGACACTACTTAAAATTCAAGTTAAAACATGTCAATTAGTATTATTAATAAATAAGATCTCATAATAGAAACCCAGTACCTAAATTAATAAAGAGCATGTCCATTGGGTGAATTCTGTCTGTTAATGTTTACAGTTGATAGCATAGCAGACTAGGTCATGTACTATAGAGACATAAAACTTTTTGGGCTGGGCGGGGTGGGGCAGGGCAAGGAGGGTTAAGTGACTTGCCCAGGGTCACACAGCTAGTGTCAAGTGTCTGAGGCTGGATGTGAACTCAGGTCCTCCTGAATCCAGTGCCAGTGCTTTATCCACTGTGTCACCTAGCTGCCCCCTACATAAAGCATTTTTAATGATCATTCTAAAAAGTAATCCTGGCATACAAAAGTCCTGGTGTTTTCTTCCAAAAAACAAAGGGGAAAAAAATTACTTACATTAAACTTTATGGTGGTTCCAGTAGGAGCTGCTGTAAAACTACTAGGTCCAAAAAGTGAGGTGGATGTGCCACCAAAGGGGTTGGAAGTTGTATTTGTGGTTCCAAAGAGACCTCCACTGCTAGTGCTTGTTCCAAAATCTACAATAAAGAAAAAAGAAATGCTAAATGGAGAGGATCTGAGTCTCTGGAATAAAAGACTTAGAATTTACATGCCCCTAGTACAGGACTCTATTCACAATAGCTGTTTAATAAAAATTTACTGAATCAAAATTAACCAAAACTCATGTATAAAGGTAATAACCTATCAAGGCAATAGTTATGTGTATATTTAGGATTAGGGATTTTTTTAAAGGGAAAGTAAGAAAACCATGATAAATTTCTCTTTTTAATCAATAATTGCATACCTTCTTCCCCACTACTTATTCTCTGAATTTTTCAAATCAGAAATTTAAACTTTTATGCCTTAGTTATGAGGTCACTGATTTAAAAAAAAAATTCCCAATCCTGTCCCATCTATTACTTATCTGTTCAATAATCAGCAATGTCCTACTTACTTCCAAAACCAGTAGGTTTATTTTGTGCAAAGGCATTATTCTGGGATGAGAAGAGACTTGTTCCGGTACTAGCAGCTCCAAACAAGCTATTTGACGTCCCTGTTGAGGTTCCAAATCCAAAGCCAGTGCTTGTAGAGGAGGTAGCTGGTTGGCTAAATGAATTTGACCCAAACAAGCCTCCTGAAAACATGAATGGAAAGAAAATTATTCTCAGGGAGAATTTCTTCCAATAGATGAATTCTAATACCACTTATAAGCATAATCCCCATAACGATACCCCATTGGGGCAGCTAGGTAGCGCAGTGGATAGAGCACCAGCCCTGGATTCAGGAGGACCTGAGTTCAAATCTGGCCTCAGACCCTTGACACTTACTGGCTGTGTGACCCTGGGCAAGTCACTTAATCCCAATTGCCTCCCCCCCCAAAAGATATCCCATCAATGTCATTTTCTGATGATAACATTAATATCATATAACCAAATGCCATCACAAAGCCATGAAATCCCATGTTAATATCCTCAGTCAATGATTCCTTTATTAAATTTACATTCTGATGGTACAACCTTACTGATGTTTTTGTGGAACCAATTAATGATTTTAAACAGGGTATGCCTACAATGGCCAATCAACAGAGTTGTTTATGCGCCATCCTACCTGGCTTTGTCTGTGTGTTTCCAAAGAGGCCTCCAGTATTATTGTTGGAGCCAAATGCAGATGTCCCAAATGCCCCTCCACTTGTGGTACCAAAACCAGTATCTGCAAAAGCAAAAATCAAGTAAAGATAGTTCAGCATGATTTGACCTGAAAACTATATTTCTTAATAACAATGTCAAAATTAACTCATTTTATTCTGTAGACCATAAAAACAAAAGTAATGATTCCAGACTGGGAGTCATAAGATTTAGATTCAAGTCCCTGCTGACATTCATCGACTTGCTATTTGGCCATGGACAAATCCTGTCCCCTCTTTAGAATCCCATTGTCTCCAGTAATCTAGTAAAGAGAAAATAAGGACCAAATGGCCCCCGTGTTAACTATTTATAGAGATGTATATGAGAAGGGCAAAGCTCAGACGTGAAAATTTAAAGATGCCCATCCTTCCAACTTGGTTTGATCCAGAAACATACATCTCCAAAGATTATTAAATTACATCAATGTTTAGTGTATTTTGTTTTTCCCAAAATAAGCTTCAAAGACACTCTTTTGTAGCCTAGAATTTAACAACCATCAATCCACAATTATTTGCTGAGGGACGTGACACTGTATCAGTGACAAGGTAGCTATGGTATAAACAGTAGGGAGAATGCTGGACTCAGTCTTGATTCAACCACTGTGATCCTAAACAAATTATTTTCCTCCTCTTTAAGATGAGGGGGTCTGATGGGAAAACTTATACAAACTAATGCAGAACAAAGTAAGCCAAAGGAAGAAAACTACATATCCAATGACTACAATGTGCATGTATGGAAAGAAATAAAAAACAGAAACTGAACACTGTATAATTATTAATGACAAAGCTTAATCCAGGAGAAGATAAAATATACCTCTCTACCTTCTTTGCAGAGGTGGGAGACTAAAGTATGGAACACCATTCATGTGTTGAATAGTTTTGCTGCTTTCTCCCTATTCCCCTCCTTTATTTTTCATAAGAGATGGCTCACTGAACAGAGAAAGAGGGAGAGCGTGTGTGTGTGTGTGTGTGTGTGTGTGTAAATGGCATCAAAAATATTTTAATAAAGTAAAATAAAATGAGACATCTGGGCCAGATCATAAGCTCTATTGAGCTCCAGATCTGATCTTCCCATAATGAACATTAAGAATTTCAAGAAATCTGGAAAGACTTGCAAGAACTGATACAAAGTGATGTTACCAGGAAACCACTGTCAGATATGATCCCTGTCTCAGTTGGTTTTCCTTAAATGTTTTTCTTTGTTACAAGGAAAGGCTCACTAATAGAATGAGACGGAAGTTTATAACTGGAAATTATTGCATTATAAAAATAAAAGGCCTCAATAAAACTTTAAAAAGTTAACAACTTATTACATTACTATTGGAACAAAGCCATTTCAAACTATATTTTTAAAAAATTTCTAGCATAAGGACCCAAAGTACAGATAGTTTTTAATACAAAACTAGGAGATGTTTTATTCTTTAAAATACCTACTTAAAAGTATTTAAGTAAATTTAATAATTAAAAAATCTTGACTTACTCTGTCCAAATGTTGAAGTCGTACCAAAGCCACCAGTGCCACCCCCAAAGGGAGTTCCAAATGATTTGTTAAACATCTTTGAAATGATTCAGCACTTCACAAAGCTAGGAAAAAGGAAAGATAAATACTTTCTTATAAGTAATAAGTACAATGCAAACTGGCTTCTGTAAAAGTACATTGTTTTGGGCAGCTAGGTGGCGCAATGGATAAAGCACCAGCCCTGGACTCAGGAGGACCTGAGTTCAAATTCACCCTCAGATATTTGAAACCTGGGCAAGTTACTTAGACCTCATTTCTGCCCCCCCCCCCAAAGTACAATGTTTCACTGATCATTGTTCAATCATTCCATATACTAGACAAACCTGGCTGGGCTGACTCACTATAGTGGAAAAGGAAGACATTATTCTTATTCATTATCACACTGAGGGATACAAATGTTTTAAATCCTATCTCTGATAGAACTCTAATCAATGCAACAACCAAATATGACTTCAAGAGATTAATTATGACGTCTGCTTTTCATCTCTTGGCAGAAGTGATGGGTCTGCCAGGAATGCCTAATGAAACTCAGTTTTAGACGGCAATGTGTTCAATTTTTTTATTAGAAGGGAATTTTATTTGTTTTTGGAAGTTTTATTTGTTAGAAGGGAAGCATCTATGGGGGAAGAGGAGTTGGTGGATAGTGATGCAAAAAAGGACCATCAATGAAACCTTGAAAAATTACAGGAGTATAAAAATACAGTTGACTCAGAAGCTAACAGATAAAATATTTTTGTTACTAAAGCATTAAATTCAAGATACCTTTATACAGAAGTTTTCAGTTTCATAGAAAATCCTCTTTTTCTGTTCTTTGTGTGTTGAAATATACAAGAGACAGTCATATGGCATAGTGGATAGTGTTGAGCCTAGAGACAGGAAGATCTGAGCTCAAATCAGACCTCAGGTACTCAGTAGCTGTGTAACCCTGGGCACATCATTTATCTCTAACTCAGTTTCTTCATCTGTAAAACGGGAATCTTAATGGCACATCTACTTCCCAGGGTGGTTATGAGGAAAAAATAATTATACGCAAGGCTTATATGACAGAAAACAAAAACAATATTGGAGGAGATGTCGAAAAATTGGGACACTGGGTGGAGTTGTGAACATTCTGGAGGATAATTTGGAACTATGCTAAAGGGTCAAAAAACTGCATACCCTTTGACCCAGCAATACCACTACCAGGTCTGTATCCCAGAGATTAAAGGAAAAGGAAAAGGTCCTATATGTACAAAAATATTTTTAGCAGCTCTTTTTGTGGTGGCAAAGAATTAGAAGTTAAGGGGATACCCATCAATTGGGGATGCTAAACAAGTTGTAGTGTATGATTGTGATGGAATATTATTGTTATAAGAAATGACAAGCAGGATGGTTTTAGAAAAACCTGGGAAGACTTAAATAAACTGAAACAAAATGAAGTAAGGAGATACAGGAGAAAACTGTACATACCAACAGCAATACTGTGTGATGATGAACAGTGAATGACTTTGCTATTCTCAGCAATACAATGATAATAAGACAATATATGCTTCTTTACTACCACAAAGATAGCTGCCATAGATATTTTAGAACTTATAGATTCTATTCCTTTTTCCCTGATTACCTTGGGAAACAGACCTAATAGTGGCATTCCTGGGTCAAAGAGTAGACATAGTTTTATAACTCTTTAGGCACAATTCCAGATTGCTCTCCAGAATGGTTAGATCAGTTCAGTTCCATCAATGGTGTATTACTGCCCCAGTTTTTCCACATCCCCTCCAACATTTTTATGGTTTTTCTCTATCATTTTAGTCAATTTGATAGGTGAAAGATATCTCAAAGTTGTATTAATTTCTATTTCTCTAGTCAATAATGATTTAGAGCATTCTTAAAATATGACTATATACAAATTTTATTTCTTCCTCGAGAAACTGCCTGTTCATACCCTTTATCAATGGGGGAATGACTCATTCTTATAAATTTGACAAAGTTCTCTATATATTTGAGATATGAAGACTTTATCTGACAAACTATTAAAAAGTTTCCCCCAATTTTCTGCTTTCCTACTAATCTTTGACATATTAGTTTTATTTGTTTAAAACCTTTTTAATTTAATGTAACCAAAATTATCCATTTTATATCTCACAATGCTCTCTCGTTTATTCATATATTCTTCTATATATGAATCTGATAAGTAGTATTTTCCATATCCTTCTAATTTACTTACGATGCCCTTTATGTATTTTGACTTTATCTTGGTAAATGGTGCAACATATTGGTCTTATACCTAGTTTCTCTGACTCTATTTTCCAATTTTCCCAATAATTTTTAGCAAATAATGAATGCTTATCTCCAAAACTTAAGTCTTTACATTGGTCAAACACAATGTTACTATAATCTTTTGTTTTGTTTTTTTGTTTGTTTTTTGCAGGGCAATGAGGGTTAAGTGACTTGCCCAGGGTCACACAGCTAGTAAGTGTCAAGTGTCTGAGGCCAGATTTGAACTCGGGTACTCCTGAATCTGAATCTACTCTATAATCTTTTACTACTATATATTGTATATCTCACTACCATTCTATTTCTTAATCAGTATCAGAGAGTTTTCAGAATTACTGCCTTAAAATCTGGTACTGCTGGACCTCCTTCCTTTACATTTTTTTTTCATTAGTTCCTTTGATATTCCTGATCTTTTGATTTTCCAAATGAATTTTATTATTATTTTGCTTAGCTCAATAAAATAACTTTTTGGTAATTTAAATGGGATGGCATTGAATAAGTAGGTTAATTTAGGCAGAATTCACTTTTATTGTATTGGCTCAGTCCACCCATGAACAATAAATATTTCTCTATCCAAATCTGAATTTATTTGTATAAAAAATGTTTTATAATTATGTTAATACAGTTCCTGGGTTTGTCTTAGCAGGTATATTTCCAGGTATTTTATACTTTTTATGGTTATTTTAAATGAACTATCTCTTACAATCTCTTCTTGCAGGGTATTTTTGGCAATATACAGATATTCTGTATATATGGGTTTATTTTATATTCTGTCACTCTGCTAAAATTGTTAGAATTAGCTTTTTAGTTGAATCTCTAGGATTTTCCAAGTATACCATCGTGTTGGTGGAAAAAAGAGTTTTACTACCTCACCACTCATTCTGTTTTCTTCAATTTCTTTTTCTTCTTTTATTGCTATTGCTGGCATTTCTAGTACAATTCTGAATAATACCAGTGTTAATGGACAACCTTGTTTCACCCCTGATCTTACTGAGAAAGCTTGTAGCTTATCTATGTTACAGATAATGCTTGCTAAAGGTTTTAGGTAGATGTTCCTTATCAGTTTAAGGAAAAATCCATTTAAACCCATGCTTTTCAAGTGTTTTTAATAGGAAAGAATGTTGGATTTTTTCAAAAGCTTCTTCATCTAAAAATCATGTGATCTGGGTTATTTTTGTTACTAATATCAATTATTTTATTTAGGATTTTTGCATCAATATTCAAGACAGACACCGGTCTATAATTTTCTGTTTTTGTTCTTCCTGGCTTAGTTATCAGTACCAATTCCAAAAATTTATGATGAAAAAATGTTATCCCCCTCTAGATAAAGAATTGATGGAGTCTGTTTTTAAAATTTTCTTAGTTTGGGGGATTTTTTTTTGGTCTGTTCTCTTTTGCAACATGACTAATATAGAAAAATACTTTGCATGACTGCACATGGATAATCTATATCCAAGTGCTTGTCTTTTCAAGGAGAGGAATGGGGAACAAAAAGTGAGGGAATATGGAACTCAGAATGTTAAAAATTGTCTTTACATGTAATTGAAGGGGAAAAAATAGAAAAAATGTATAAAACACTTTCCAAACCGGAAAGTGCTATATAAAAATGCCATTATTATTACTACTGTGTTGATATTTATCAAGTTCATAATAAAATGAAAAAATGTATTAACTAAAAATCCTCTATCAGGTCAATTCTGCAGAGGGTCATGATACACCATTCTACTTCCTCTTGTATTGGTATTCCCAATCCTGATCAATTTCAGTAAGCATGAGAAGCAAGGTAGTAGGAAATACACTAGACTGGAGAAAGTCTGCATCTGAATCCAGACTCTGCTACTTGGTCCTTGGGTTACCTTGGAAAAGTTCTCTTGTGCCTCAGTTTACTCATCTATTTAAAAGGGCAGCTAGGTGGTGGAGTGGATAGAGTGCCAGGCCTGATGTCAGGAAGACTCACCTTCCTGAGTTCAAATCTGGCCTCAGACACTTATTAGCTGTGTGACCCTGAACAAGTCTTACTTTAACCCTGCTGGCCTCAGTTTCCTCATCTGTAAAAGGAGCTGGAGAAGGAAATGGCAAACCACCCCAGACTGTTTGCCAAGTATACCCCAAGTGGGGTCACAGTGAGTCGGACATGACTGAACAGCAAAACTGTAGGGCAGGAGGTTGGGATAAGAGATAGGGTATATGGACCATATGACTTCCTAAAGTCCTCTGAATCTATGTTCTGATGATCCTACTATGTTAGATAAGAGCTTCAAGGCTAAAACTAAACAATCCCTTCCCCCTCGAGGAACTTTGTCTATTGGGAAAG
This sequence comes from Dromiciops gliroides, assembly GCF_019393635.1. NCBI lineage: Eukaryota > Metazoa > Chordata > Mammalia > Microbiotheria > Microbiotheriidae > Dromiciops > Dromiciops gliroides. Next base: position 580,529,251 of record NC_057863.1, read on the forward strand.
ATATAACATACACTCAGAAGTAGACATAACCTATTTTAAGGGTGGAGAAGTACATGGGCAACTCAAGGGGAAGGGTAGTTTTAAGGCTAAAATTCTAGCTATTCTGTCTAATATCCTTAATGAGTGGTCGCCAATAAATTATAAGCTTTAGCAAGAGTTAGGCTTTTTAGCATTTATTAAGGAGAATAAGAATTTGGTAAAGAGAGAAGAAAAGGCCTAGATTCCTATCTATTAAAGGGAGAGCACATTTCTAGCTCCCTTCTCCACCAGCATCCTCAGGAAAAGAGAGAGAGAGACAGAGCGCCCGGCTCCCCCTTCCTCCTCCCACCAGCAAACGTCACTTCCTGACGCCAAAGAAAAGATGCATGGTCTTGCCCTCAAAGACCTTCCTTTCATGGCAGAGCTTTTCTACAGTAAGTCTCCAGCAGGTGGCGTCATTCCAATTGTTACAGTAGCGGATCAGGTAGCACTTCAAGGAAAAGGTCATGTCTGAACTGAGCCTTGAAGGATGTTAAAAATTCTAAGAGACAGAGGTCACATAAGTTTCTTGAGGACAGGGATTGTCTCACTTTTCTATCTGTATTCTCAGCATTTATTATAGTGTCCTGAACATATTAAGTGCCTTTTTATTTATTCAAGGAATTGAATTATTGTTTCTAACCTGAGTGCTACCTTCAATAAAAAGTTGGTTTGGAAAGACAAATTTAAAGAAAATATTATTTGAACACATTGAGCTGGAGATGTTAGTGGTTTACCACCCAAGTAGGCAAAGAACCGGAAGAAAATATCACAAGAAGATTTTCCTCTAGGAACAGAAGTCAACAATGTTGAAAGCTATAACAAGATATGGATGTAGCATTTTCAATCCAATTTTGGGGTCAGAAGGTAAATTTCAAAGGATTAAGAAGTCCCTATGAGTCTATGATTATAGAAGACTTTTTCTAGGAGTTAGTCTGAGAAAGGAACAAGAGAAAAATCAGTTGAAATAGAAATGGAGAGTTAAAGGAAGTTCTGTGGATATGTAGACCTGGAAATATTTGCAGACAGCAATCAAAGAAAGAACCAATTGACAAGAAGAGACTGATGGTGAGATAAGACAATTCCGGAAAGCAATTTGAAATTATGTCCCAAAACTTACTAAATTGTATATATCCTTTGACCCAATTATATTTATTATGCCTATACTCCAAATATATCAAAGAAATAGGAAAACAACAGCCCTAAGTACAAAAATATTTATAGCAGTTCTTTTGGTAATAGCTATGAAATGAAAACTAAGGAAGTGCCCAACAACTGGGTGATGGCTAAACAAATTATGGCATATGAATATAATGGAATATTAGTAGTGAAATAGTGATAAGGGCTGGTTTCAGAGAAACCTAAGAAGACTTATTAATTGGTGCAAAGTAATGAACCAAGAAAAAAATTTATACAAAAACATTATGATAAAAAACAACTTTAAAAGACTAAGATACAATGAATGACCTAACAAGATTCCAAAGGACTGATAAAGCATGCTACCCAACTACTGACAGCTAGATAATGGACACAAGATGCAGAATAAAACAATTTAGGGCATAGTCAATATAGGACTCTGTTTCACTTGACTTTATGTACATGTTACATGGGGCTTAGGTTTGCCTTTTTCCCCAATTGACTGAGATGAAAGGGGGAGGGGACATAACAGGGAGGCAAAGAAACAAAAGAGGAAAAAAAGGCCACCAAAACATTTTTTAAATGCATAGAATAATAGTAAGAACATTAAGGCAATCTAGACAGCGTGCTATATAGAATTATCATTACCAGGATTAAGAACCCAAAAAGATGTATGAGTGCATTACCTTTCCCTCTTTTCAGAGGTGAGAGATCATGAGTTTGGGATACTGCACATGTCAGACATGTGTTGGTTAGCTTCTATAATCTGTCCCCCCACCTTTTTTTAATTATTGGGGGGGGGGGGCGGCTAGGTGGCGCAGTGGATAAAGCACCGGCCCTGGATTCAGGAGTACCCGAGTTCAAATCCAGCCTCAGACACTTGACACTTACTAGCTGTGTGACCTTGGGCAAGTCACTTAACCCCCATTGCCCCGCCAAAAAAACCCAAAAAACCCAAAAAACAAAACAAAAATTATATGAGAGGGGGCAGCTAGGAAGTGTAGTTGATAAAGCACTAGTCCTGGACTCAGGAGGACCTGAATTCAAATCCAACCTCAGACACTTGACACTTACTAGCTGTGTGACCCTGGGCAAGTCACTTAACCCTCATTGTCCCGCAAAAAAAAAAAATTTTTAACATATTTAAAAAATAAAATAAATTATACAGGACACCTCTCTGGGAGGGCAAGGAAGGATGACACACATTAGAAGTGTATCTTATGTAAAATAAATATTAATAAACATTTTGAGTGTAAAAGCTAAAATGCAAAAAGAGAACAAAGGTCAGAAAGAATTACTAACAAGCATACAGCTTTTAAAGTTAGATACTGAATTCATTATATACTTAAAGGCAAGCTGGGGGCAGCTGGGTGGCGCAGTGAATAGAGCACTGGCCCTGGAGTCAGGAGTACCTGAGTTCAAATCCGGCCTCAGACACTTAACACTTCCTAGCTATGTGACCCTGGGCAAGTCACTTAACCCCAACTGCCTCACTTAAAAAAAAAAAAAGCAAGCTGTAATCTAAAAGATTTGCAGTTTCATGTAAATCCTCCTTAGATATGAAAATGTTCAATTTGTTTTGGTGTTAAGAAGAGAAAATTTAAAACTGCAACAAGGAGGCATCAGAGCGTGGTCCAGAATCAACTACAAAAGAAAAAAAACTTGTAGTCAGGTTGAGATCAGATAACAAATTTGAAGGCTTCTTGCAGGGATATTTATCAACAAAGAAATAGGAGCTGAGGAAACAGGTAGTGTTAAGTTGATTGGGAAATGGCTAGAAAAAGTACAGTATATGGATGTTGCATAATGTTATGAGAAAGGAAAACTATGAAGAAACCAGATAAGATCAGGAGGAACAAGCATTTAGTAAATGCCTACTATGTCAGTGTGTTAATTAAGCCCCTTTCCATATATTATCTCATCTGACCTTGATAAGAACCCTGGAAGGTAGGTGCTATTATTATTCCCACTTATAGCCTACTGGCTGAGGAAATTGACGCAGGCAAAGGTGAAGTAACTTGACCAGAGTCACAAAGGAAGTCATCTGAGGCTTTTTTTCAACTCAGGTCTTCCTGATTCAGCACTCTATCCCTGTGCCACCTAGCAGCCACTATATGAACTGAGTCAAAATCAAGTAAGCAGAAGGAAAATTCATATCTACTACAACAATTACAACAACAAAAATAATCAAGCTGAATGGTATGTAATTATAATGACCAAAAAAACCTCTTTACACTGAAAAAGTATACCACCATCACCAGCCCTTTTCCCTTTTGTGTGAAGTCTCTAATAAAATATTGCATGTCAGATTCACTCACTTCATTTGTATATTGGTTATACTGAGCTTCTTTGTTATATTCAGAGTAGAGAAATATTAAGTAAAGGTTAAAAAAAAGATATCAAAAACATTTTTAAAGAAAGTAGATAATGTAGATTGCCAAATGTACCACCTCTATATTTCAATATTTAAGCCTGATCTCACAATCTGCCATTTTCATGTTTCCTTTATAGTAAATGACCCAACCTACTACTTTGCTGGGAAGACTAAGACCATATGATTTCAGCTCCCTTAGCATCTTCCTCTACTCCTCAAACTTTCTTGGCATCAGCACTCTCTCTAGGTCTCCTGGATAACAAAAATATTCACCAACACTAATCCCTCAACCTGGGCTCCCAGAAGCTACTCATTCCCACCTCCTCTAAGACCTTGCTCCAGAAATCAGTTCCTTCTTCCATTCATTCCCTTGTCATTGTCCTACCTCCGCAGTAGCAGATATTTCTAATACTAAAAATCCCTTAAGTTGAGTCTTCTATTCTACCCAACTCTCAAACTATTCCCCTCCCCGTTTTACTAATAAAATTTATGCTTAATGACTCTACTTTTTCACCACTCACTCTCTTCAGTCCTTTCTACCAGGCTTCTTATCCTGTCCCAATGCACTGAAACTGTTGCCACCAAAGGACCTCATTGTCAAATATGACAGCCTCATCCCTCTATAGTTCTGACTACTCCCCCTCCTACTACTCTCCTCCCTAGAATTCAGAAATGTCACTCTCCTCTTTAACCATTCATACTGTCTTCTTTGCTGAGTGTTCATCTTCCCAGCCAAATAATGTATTACCCAAGGGTGTCTTTTCTCAATATATATTCACACTCATGGCATTTCACTTTCTCAGCTTCCAATAGCAACTTTATGCCTATGATTTCCAAAGCCTCTCTTCTAAACTTTAGAACTGTATCTCCAATTGCTGTTAGAACATTTCTATCTGCTATCAGGCTACCTCTACTTGACTATCCCATCACCTCAAGCTCGAATATACAAAAACTAAGCTTTTTTACATTTTCCCCTGCTACTATTCTTGATTTCACTATTTCTATATGCAAAATGCAGAGTCTTTCATGTTATCTTTGACTTCACTTTCATCTCCTAAATGTAATTGATTAGTACATCCTGTGAATTCTACCTATACAACAAGCCTCACCTCTTTCCTATTTCTACTGAAAAACACCTAGTATTGACCCCCTCATTACCAACCTTTAGGAATTGCAAAATGTTTGTCTAATAAACTTTCCCTCCTCTACATCATGGCTAGAAAAAAAGTGGCTCCAACAAGAAGCTAAAATTAGACAAGAGAGAGCAAAAGTGCTACACTGTTACTTCTGATACAGGAAAAAGAACCAGAGAAATCCTTTACTTCTTAAAAGATGTACAAGAATAACAGGATGAGAAGGTATGAAAGGGTTAAGATCTGTATTAGTAGAAGGAATTCCAACACCAGTCTTTTCCTTTATTAAAGGATAAACTCCTTGAAAGCAGGGAGTAAATCTTACCAGTTCCTGCCCTCACACCCAGCCTGGGGCCTTGCAAACTTTTGCTGAATTAGAACCCTTAATAACCCATCCAAATGAATGCCCACTTCTTCAAATTTCCACAGGAAAATGAAGGTTTTCAAAGGAATAAAAACGTATTAACTCATGCCCTCCAGTATCTAAGTATTAATGATCTATTTTTATACTCAATGCAGCACTATTTCTGGAAGACTCCTTATCTTTCTTGAGCTAACTTGTTGCTCCATTTATCTTTCAACAATAAATACTGGAGTTGATAACTGCTCTAAATTTTATTGCCTTTACATTTTACCAAGTATCAACCAATTAAGTTATATATACTTCACTACACCAATTAGTCTCTAACTCCCCTTTCTCAGAGATTCTTAGATGTGTTTGGCAAGAGTTGTAACTGCCACCCTTCAATAGACCTTTTGAATTCTCACTGATGAGTTAATTCAGAACTCATAACCACATAGGAGTAACTAAAGCTGATAACTTTGATAAGTATTAGCTTATTTGTGTTCACTCCATTTTATGTATATTCTACAATCTTGCTAGATTTCTCAAGTACATTATAGTCTCAACCTACTTTTCATACTTAAAATATTACTAAATCTATAAATATATTACTGTATGATCTTCATAGGGGATACACTCTGAGGCATGTTTCCAATAAATTACAGGTCTACCTTAAGCTATCCATTCTCATCCAACTCCTTAAAAACCTTAAACTGCCATAAAAATGTTGAATTGGTAACAACAACCATGTCCATTTGCTACAATTATGAGTCAATGGATAAGGAAGGAACAAAGCTTGGTGGACCTTGACAGGCTCTAGAGCCATAAAAGGAACCTCATTAGCATCAAGCTCTACCAACTGAATAATAGTCTAACTCCTGATGTTGACATTCAGTTTAAAATCTTTAATGATAAATTAATCATTTCTGGCCAGGTCTAAAATGATGACTTCCTATTGACCTATGTGATATATTTTTTTTTTGGTGAAGCAATTTCGGTTAAGTGACTTGCCCAGTGTCATATGGCTACTAAGTGTCAAATGTCTGAGGCCAGCTTTGAACTCACATCCTCCTAACTCCAAGGCCAGTGCTTTATCCACTATGTCATCTAGCTTCCCCTGACCTTGAACTTTAAACTCATTCCAGCATTAATTTTCTTTTTCTATAAAATGGCATTACACCTGTCTCATTTAGCTCAAAATAAACCTACCCCAAAAAACGAACAAAACTATTGTGCTAAGATAATTTCTGTAAAGCACTTTGCAAACTGTTAAACACTTCATAAATATGAACTGTAATAATAAGATGGAAAATTATGGGTCACCTGACATTTTAAGATTGATTTCTAGGAGTGAGGGATCATAGAGCTAGATAGAGCAAGAAGAACTTAACTGCTCGTTTACAGATCATGTGAAAAGTGAATATATTTTTTTAAATGATCATTTTCTTTACATCACTCTAATTTCACCCTGTATTCCTTCTCCTTCCTCCCAAAGAACCGTCCCTAACCATCTTTTTTTAATTTATTTGTTTTTTGCATTTTTTGCAGGGCAATGAGGGTTAAGTGACTTGCCCTAGCTGCCCCCTAACCATCTTTTAATAGATAGGGGAGGTTGTATATGAGACCACAGAAAATGCTGAAATTGAAAGTAGATGCTAGGGGCAGCTAGGTGGCGCAGTGGATAAAGCACCGGCCCTGGAGTCAGGAGTACCTGAGTTCAAATCCGGCCTCAGACACTTAACACTAGCTGTGTGACCCTGGGCAAGTCACTTAACCCCAATTGCCTTACCGAAAAGAAAAAACAAAACAAAACAAAAAAAAAGAAAGTAGATGCTAGGCATAGACAGGTTAGACTTGTCCAAGGTCACTTAAGGAGCACTTCCTACAGAGAAATCTGAGAACATTTTTTGGTATGCATCTTCAATATTGGGGAGAGAATGGAAGAAGTGGAAAGTCTACAACAGGATGCAGCAGAAAAGCCCTGGGCTGAGAGGGCAGAACATCTGAGTCCTAAGCCTAACATGGCTGCTCAATGAGTGGTGTGAGCCTTTCTGAATCTGTGTCATCGCTTGTAGATAAAGGAGGCTGTAATGATAATTTATATCACTCATTAGAATACACAAAACGCTTTCTAAGCTAAATTCTAAAATCTCTTCTAGTTCTAACATTCTTTTTGTTTATTTTTTGTTTTTTGCAGGGCAATGAGGGTTAAGTGACTTGCCCAGGGTCACACAGCTAGTAAATGTCAAGTGTCTGAGGCTGGATTTGAACAGAGGTTTGTTTTCCTGAATCCAGGGCCGGTGCTCTATCCACTGTGCCACCTAGCTGCCCTCTAACATTCTAATAAAGTTAATCCAGCCTAAATCCACAAAACCAAAAACTGCTGCAGAGATTAACTCCATTCTAAAGACCCCTACAAAGAAGCCTACCCTCCACAGTCGAAGCCTCTCTTCTTGGGTCTGGAAATATTAATAAACAACCCCCCCCATATCTTTACAGCACTTTAAAGTTGTACATATAGTCACTTTAAGATTTGTAAAGCATTTTCCTAACAACCTCCTTACCATGTAAACCCAGCTGGCTCAACTTCCCCAACCTTTCAACCCAAGAACACAGGGATTCCAAGTAGCTTTATAAAAAGACAACAGCTAAAATTTTAGAATAACCCAACATTCCCTGTCATGATGTTGAATGTCTTCAAATCTTACAATACTCACTTTAAAAAATAACATAGAAAAATGTCTACCCTCTCAGGATATATCCCCAATGAGCAAACAAGTATTTACTAGCACTTACTAATACTGGCCAGGCACAATAATGAGTCATACAACAAAAAGGATACAATACAAAATGGAGACAGTTCCTGTCCTCGAGGAGGTTTTCTTGTAGGGGAATACATGTTCACTGATGAGCAAATATAGTTTATATATACACATACATACATATGTATATAAAAGGAAAAAATGACTGATTAAGAGAAAAACCAACAATTTGGGGAAAGCCTTTTGAAGGAGATGGTATTTGAGGGGCTCACCCAGATGGGAACCAAAGGATTCCAAGAGGTAGAAGTGAAGAGGGAGGGCCCTGCAGACACTGGAAGCAGCCTGTGCTAAGGTAAGAGGGAAGAATTGGAATGTCCCATACAGAAAACAACAAATAGCCCAGTTTGGCTGGATCATGGAGTTCAAGGAACAGAAGGCCTAAAAATAGACATACAGAGTTGTGTAAGGTGCACTAGTTGAGGAATTAAGAGACCTAAGTTCAAGTCCTGATTTGCCTTTGCTAAATGTTTAACTACAGACAAGTCACTTACCTTCCTGTGACTATTCTATCTGCACTACCAATTTCACAGGGTCATTGTGAGGAGGCCCTTTGTAAACCTTAAAGCACCACACAATGATTACTTTTTTAAACCAATTAGTCTTCAACCTTGGAGCCCCTTCTCAGTCGACTGTTTAACTGGACCCTAAGGTTCTCTGAATGAATTAAAAACCTACAAGAATCCAAGGAAAAGAAGCTAAGCATCTATTTCCAATTTCAGCATTTTCTGTGGGATGTGGTAGGTTGCTACCCAAGTTCCTGTGGACCTCATATACAACCTACACACCACGAATCTATTAAAAAATTGTTAGGGATGGTTCTCTAGGAGGAGGAAGAAGGAATACAGGGTGTACAGGGAGAAATTAGAGTGATGTAAAAATGATAATATATTTATTCATTATAATATGTAATATATTCACTTCTCACAATTTATCCTTTCCTGCCTGATTCCTTCCTTTCACATAATTCACTTAAATATGCCTATTCTTCTGTCATATTACTTGTCTATTCATTTCTGCCCTCAGTCACATACAGCTCTAATAGACCCCATAATGAATCAACTATATGAAGTACACAAATGTACATGTGCACACACATTCTTCCTTAAAGGAATATCATAGGAAAGATGCTCCACTACTTAGTTGATAGGCAGGTGAATAGATGTAGCACTCCACTAAGCCAAATGGCTATGGATTTGTTCATGTTTGGGAGGGGAGATTTAGGTCACTGTGGACAGCATATGTCAGAGAGAAATAACTCTTTAATTGGTAAGGTGAGAGTTCAGAAAGCTACAAAGGCCTTTTGGATGTTGGGTACTAAAAATATGTCAGTTTTTTAGATTTTGGCTTTGTAGATGGGCTTTGGCCCAACAACTTAATTAGTACATAGTTGTTTTGACTGCCTTGTCTTGTGCCTACCACTTGGGTGGCTGTCTTTGGGGGTAAATGTCCAGTTGTGAGTACCATGCTTTAAGAATCACAATGAAAATCATCAAGGTTTTGGGAGGCTGGCACATTCCTCATCTCTTCTAGAAACTCCCAGGTCCTTTCAAGACTCAGCCCACATGCCATTTCCTTTGTGAAGCCTTTCCTAATTCATCCAGTAACTCTGTCTTATGGGGGTGGGTTTTTTTTTGGGGGGGGGGGGCGGGAAAGGCTGGCATAACCTGTTTTCCGATTCTATGACTAAAAAAGAAGATATGGTTTGGGTTGAGCAGTTTCTTCTGGTTCTAAATTCCAGGATCCATATTCCTACAGTTATGGAATTTGCAACTTAATTAAGGAATAAGATACATATGAAAAATCAAAAATCAAGGAAAAATTGTATCACAATGTGCAACCATGTAGGTCAAGATAAACAAGGAAATCTGAGAGACACCTAATGGAGGACTTAGACCCTACCATAGTCCTGTATGAACATATGATATTTGGACCTACAGGGATGGGAGGGAAGTAAAATCTAAAAAGTACAGAAATACAGAAGGGAATGAGTATGACACTAAATTTCAAATACTGAGCAAAGTACCTAGAACATAGCAGACATTGATTCAGTGGGACAATGATTCATTAACATGTTGGGGCTTTTTAGTGAGGGGAGAGGGTGGAAAAGCAACCATGGATCAGTCTAAATCTTAATAACCTAACAGTAAACATATGGTATATGCATTTTTTTCTGTCTTTAAGCCACTATATATGTCATTCCTTCTCCTTGGAACACATACTCCTTTCCCTCTTCTAAGGGACCATGTTACTAGTCCATTGTAAACCCTTCCTTCATTCCTTCTTACTCCAGTTACCAAGGTAGCTCATTCCACAGTCTCATTACTAGAGGTACTTAAATCCCTATTACTGTATTTGGTTATGTAATGTCATTAAGTTTATCACATGTGTGGTGGAGGTGCTGTGTGAGTCACAAGCATTTTACATTTGCCATATTTTTAGTTGGTTGGATTTTTTTTTAATTTGCTATATTTTTAGAAACACTATACAAGGCAGTTTTTCCTTTTCAACTCCATGTTACCTACTGTAGTGCTCTCTCCAAGTGAATGAAATGATACCACTAAAGTGATTGTTAAATCTGGCCTCAAAATTTGGAATACATACTCTAGAATATTTGCAAATAAACATTCCAAAATGGAAAACAAAAAACTACATGAGACATTAAAAATCTATACCACCAAAGATTTTAAATAAAATGGTTCATCAAATTATAATCATGTCTATATGAAGTCGTCCAGTGAAGAGAATTAGAGATCAGGGCAGTTTCTTATTATTGTAATATACCACAAAAATTACTTTCCCTATTTTTAATCCATAAAAGGATTTTCCTCCATAGGTATCAAGTTTAAATAGCTAATGAAAACTTTAGGGCAGCTAGATGGTGCAGTGGATAGAGCACCGGCCCTGGATTCAGGAGGACCTGAATTCAAATCCAGCTTCACACACTTGACACTTACCTAGCTGTGTGACCTTGGGCAAATCACTTAACCCCAGTTGCCTCACCCCCCCACACACACCCCCAAAAAGAGCTCTCTAATGAAAACTTTAATCAGGTTTTCAAAACACTTTTAAAAGATTTAATTTCTTCTCAGTCTCCAATATGTACACTGAAAGTTGTTTAATCTTTCTTTTATTATTATAATTATATATTATCATATCTTCCCATTCCTAATACTTCCCTTACCCATACTTCCCACAATGACCTCAAGCTGCCCTGCCAAACAAGAGCCTCCATCCTTTGGCCACTTTGCTGCCTACTCACCTCTTTCTTTATCAATCCCTCTCTTTATCAAACATACAATGTATCAAGGTACCATTAGGAGATACCCTGTTTTACAGTGCTAAGGCCCAGCAAGCAAGCGGTGCCCTGAGCTTGGCATAACAACAACCCTTTGCACTTACCTTCTGTAACTGATGGTCTGTACCAACAGGCACAGACATAAATTCCTGCTATGAATGGACTTTATGTCACTAGATAACCTTATTTCACTGATACTGTTGTGTCTCACTACTGTTGTTAGTATTCATGGTCTGACTCTTTGTCTAGCCACAAACACTATAAATCAAGGTTTGGTCATACTAAAGTGGGTTCTCCCCACTGGGGATGGGGGCCCCTGAACATGTGTCTAGTTTGCCTTTTTGCTTACAAGCCGTTTTCCTCACTTTGAAATTAAAACTTATGCTTGATTCCTGACTCTCCAGTCTCTAGCCTGCTCTGTTCAGCTCCAGCCATCCACAGGTGAGAAGGATTCTGTGTGCCAATAAGTGTATTTTACTACAGAGGTAGGTTCATTATTGGAACATATGAAATAGGCAGAGCTGGGACCAGAGTACTTATCAATGGCAATATGTACACAAAGTACTTTCAACTTTTAGACCATTATCCTGATTAATTGCTTTCTTTTAATTAATTGGTCTTATTTGACTGGGGTTTTTTTGTTTTGGTTTGGTTTTTTGGTGAGGCAATTGGGGTTAAGTGACTTGCCCAGGGTCACACAGCTCGTAAGTGTCAAGTGTCTGAGGCTGAATTTGAACTCAGGTCCTCCTGACTCCAGGGCCGGTGCTCTAATCCACTGCGCCACCTAGCTGCCCCTATTTGACTGCTTTTAACATATAAAAATGTCTCCCCTTGTATTAGGGGTCCAGTACCAAAGCTGAGGAAGGCTACCAGTCTCAATTTGTGGGGCAATTGGTATACATTGCTTTTTTCTTTCTTTCTTTCTTTTTTTTTTTTTGCGGGTCAATGAGGGTTAAATGACTTGCCCAGGGTCACACAGCTAGTAAGTGTCAAGTGTCTGAGGCCAGATTTAAACTCAGGTCCTCCTGAATCCAGGGCTGATGCTTTATCCACTGTGCTACCTACCGACAGGTATACATTACTTAAGAAATCAAAATGTGGGACCTTCAATAGTAATAGAGAAGTTTGGAAGAAGGGTGGGTTTGGCCAGAAGCAAAGTGAGTTGTGTTTGAGATGCCTATAAGACATCCAATTAAAAATATCCAATAGGTAGTTTATGATGTGAGGCAGGTACTTGAGATGGATATACACATATGAGATAAGTAAAGTACTTTGCAAATCTTCAAGTATTTTAGGCATCACCTATTTGGAGATAACCCAACCAATGAGAACTGATGAAATCACCAAATGATAGAATACATAGAAATAAGAGGGCCCATGACAGAACCTTGCAGAACATCTATAATTGGAGGAGGTGGTAAGCAGTAATATGGGCAAAAATGCAGCAATAGAGACTGAGAAGGATCAGACAGACATGTAGAAGAGAACCAATAGATTACTATGCCACAAAACTCAATATCCAGGAAGATAAATTGATTAATAAAGTCAAATGCAGCAAAGTGGTCAAGAAAGATGAGGATAGGGGCAGCTAGGTGGTGCAGTGGATAGAGTACCGGCCCTGGATTCAGGAGGACCTGAGTTCAAATCCAGCCTCAGACACATAACACTTACTAGCTGTGTGACCCTGGGCAAGTCACTTAACCCCAATTGCCTCACTTAAAAAAAAAAAAGATGAGGATAGAAGATAGTTATATCTGTCAACTAGGAGGCTTTTGGTAACTTTGAAGAGAGTAGTTTCAGTTGAGTCATGAGACGAAACCAGAGGAGAAGCAGAGGTACAGAGGATAGATAGTTTTCTCAAGAAGTTTATCAGAAGAGTAAGAGAGATATAGGACTAGCTAGAAGGGGTAGCAGGATCTAATGAGGGTTTATTTTTTTTGTTTGTTTGTTTGTTTTGTGGGGCAATGGGGGTTAAGTGACTTGCCCAGGGTCACACAGCTAGTAAGTATCAAGTGTCTGAGGCTGGCTTTGAACTCGGGTCCTCCTGAATCCAGGGCCAGTGCTTTATCCACGGAACCAACTAGCTGCCCCCTTAATGAGGGTTTCTTAAGGACAGAGAAGACCTGGGAATGTTTGTAGGAAACAGAGAAGCAATCAACAGATAGCAATCATTAGTTGAAAATGGGTGCTGGTGGTAGAATGGTATCGATGGATATCTGCAGGAAAGACTGGGAAGGGATGGAATGATGAGTACATATATATGACTGTAGGGGGCAGCTGCAGCTAGGTGGCACAGGGGGTAAAGCACCGGCCCTGGATTCAGGACGACCTGAGTTCAAATACGACCTCAGACACTTGACACGTATGTATGACCTTGGGTAAGTCATTTAACCCTCATTGCCCTACCCCAAAAAACAACCCACTTTTGCTGTAGCACAGCAAAAGGCTCTAGAGTGAAGGAGGAAACAGCAGAGAAATGATGCTGGGGGAGGTTAGAGAAGAGGGAAAGGGAAGGGGGCCAGAAGAGAAACTGGAAATAATGGCCAAAATTTCTTTGGTGAAGTATGAAGCAAGATCTTCAACTGAAAGGGTTGAGGGAAAGGGTTGCTGTGGGAAGCATGAGAACGGAGGAATATGTTCTAGATGCCAAAATGACAGAGTAATAGGAAGCAGTGTACTAAATTCCTCCTCCCCTCCCCAACCCCTCCCCCCATCACAACCATCACTCCAAATAGATCTAGAAAATGCACCAGACAAGAATCCTGAGGGGGAAATCCATGGAAAAGTTACATTAAGTCTCTTACAGCTCAGCCTGGCATAGAGAAACAGAGAGAAAGAACATTAAGGTCTGGCCCAGAGATACTCCAGAACCCAAAGAGAGGCTGTACACCAGGGCAAGAAAAGATCCCAAAACCAAACCAGGGCCCATGGTGGGAATGAATGACACCTGGCAGCTTTGCTGCTCATTACCCAATTCTAGGTCACAGATCCAGGGCAGACCTACACCCTGGAGGTGGTATTTAGAGCAAGGAGCAGTAGCAGGCTCCAGGTGTATACAGAGAAGAGTAAGTTCAGAAGCAAGCAACAATGGTATGGTGCGATTTAGATCTCAGGAGCAGAAAAGGGTCTCAGTTCCAGCTTTTAGCCTAGTCTGAAGCCTACGAAGGAATTTAAAACAGCAGAGATTCTCAGCTGACTCATAAGTGGCTGAGTCCAGCAACAGTCTATTATATTTTTAAAGTTATAAACATTTTTATTTATAGTTTTGGGTTCCAACTTTTATCTCTCCTTCCCTTCCTCCCTTCCCCCCTTCCTGAGGTAAGCAATCTATTACTGCTTGGACCAAACCTTGGGTCATAAACTTGCAGAGCTCAGAGTAGAGGGGCAGTATTCAAACTCTGCTCTGGATCTAATCACTGGGAGCATTGAAAGCTTGTAAGTCCCCAGCCTGAGCTTTCCCCGAGAGCCTGGAATAACCCAATGTTCAAAAACCTCCAAGAAAACCAGGAACAGAATCAGTCTACATCTTCCTACCAGTAGTGCCCAGAGCCTGGCCTTAATATCAAGTCTGAAATCAGGAAGTCTGGAAGAATGAGAAAAAAAAACAAGAATCTCACCATAAAAAATGGGGACAGAGATACTCAAGACACAAACCCAGAAGACAAGGACTCCAAAACATCTAAAAACAAAAACACATTTACAAAACACAGCATCAGCACAGAGTCAACTAGAATTCCTGGAAGAGACAGAGGTTTTCTCAAATTAAAAAAAGGTTTTTATAAATGGCTGGGGAAAAAAATGGGTAAGAAATGAAAGCTATAGAAGAATTGGAAAGGGAATTAACAGCCTAGCACAAGAAGTACAAAACCTTGCCCAAGCAACAAACTCCCTGAAAATGAGAACTGACCAAATAGAAGCCAATGACTCCAATGAGACAAGAAGATATATTAAAACAAAGTCAAAAGACTAAAAATATAGAAGAAAATCTAAGGTATTTCACAGCAAAAATGAGTGACCTGGGAAATGGATGGAGAAAAAAATTTAAGAATCAATGGACTGGGGCAGCTAGATGGCACAGTGGATAAGGCACCGGCCCTGGATTCAGGAGTACCTGAGTTCAAATCCAACCTCCGACACTTAACACTTACTAGCTGTGTGACCCTGGGCAAGTCACTTAACCCCAATTGCCCCACCAAAACAAAACACACACAAAAAATTTTTTTTAATTTTAAAATTTAAAAAAGGAATCAATGGACTGGGGGCAGCTAGGTGGCACCGTGAATAAAGCACTGGCCTTGGATTCAGAAGGACCTGAGTTCAAATCCAGCCTCAGACACTTGACACTTAACTAGCTGTGTGACCCTGAGCAAGTCATTTAACCCTCATTGCCCTGCCAAAAAAAAAAAATAGAAAGAATCAATGGACTAGGGGCAGCTAGGTGGTGCGGTGGACAGAGCACACGCCCTGGAGTCAGGAGGACCTGAGTTCAAATCTGGCCTCAGACACTTAACACTTACTATCTGTGTGACCCTGGGCAAGTCACTTAACACCAATTGCCTCACTAAAAAAAAAAAAAAAGAATCAATGGACTACTTTAAAGCCACTGGTGTGGGGGGTGGGGGAGCCCAGACATCATAGTTCAAGGAATCTTAAAACAAAAACAAACAAAACTGCCCAGATTTCTTAGAACCAAAGAAGAAAATAGAAATGAAAAATATCTGTTAGCCACCTCCTCCAAAAGAAACTCCTAAATGAAAACTCCTAGGAATAGTATAGCCAAGATCTAGATCTTTCAGGTCAAAGAAAGAATTCAACTCTGAGTAGCCAGTCAAACACACATGATTTGAATAAAGGGGCAGAGACCCTGGAACATGATATTCCAGAAGGTAAAGAATATATAAAAACAGCCAAGAAAAACTTACCCAGAAAACTGCGTAATCTTGGGGATGGGGGGGGGACCCTTTAATGAAACAAAGGACTTTCAAGCATTCTTGATGTCTTAATGAAAAGAATAGTTCCATAAAAACTAAGAAGTTCAAATACATGAATTAAGAGAAATATAAAAAAGCAAATATAAATAAATGAGCATAAGAGACTAAACAAAAATAAACTGCTTACATTAAAATATGGGGAGATGATACATATGTCCCCTCTATCCCTACCATCATCTGGGATCACATAGAGGGAGTCCAATTAGAGACAAGACCTGGGAGTGGTTCTGTTATATCCTGATGATCTCAAAAATGGGAAAGAGAGGATTAAAGGAATACATGGTGGGGGAGGGGGAAGGAAAAATATCCCATATAATCGGGGTGAAATACTCACACAAACAAGGAAGTGTGTGATAGGCAAGAGGGGAAGGAGTGGTTGACCCTAGAACCTGACTCTTTTCTGTTGAAAGGAAGGGGGAAGGAAAAAAGCATTTATTAAGTGCCTGCTATTTGCCAGACACATATTGTATTTTATCTTCAAAACAACCCTGAGAGATAGGGACTATTATCCCCATTTTACAGGTACAGAAACTGAGGCAAACAGAGATATGCCCACAGCCACAATTCGAACTTGAGTCTTCCTGACTCCAAGCTTAGTGTTCTATGCACTGCACCACCTAGCTGACTCAGGATTAAAGAATGAATACACACACACACACACACACACACACACCCCTGGGGACAGAACTACATCTGGTACATAAATAGGAAGGAAAGAGAAGGAAGATCAGTGAATTAGGAGGGCAAGTAAATTAAGGAAGGGATTGTTCCCAAGTAAAATAAACTCAACTAGTGAAATACAAAAATATTTATCTTTTTGAGGTGAGGTGGAAATCTAAGAGGGTGCCCATAAACTGAGGAATGACTGAACAAGTTATATGATGAAATAAATACAATTGCACTGAAATAAATGAAAAGGATGGTTTCAGAGAAATCTGGAAAGATTTATATGAACTGATGCAGAGTGAAGTGAACAGAACCAGGAGGACAATTACTATAATGCCAATAATATGATAAAGATGATCAATTTTGAAAGAAATTAGGATATAGGATTCATATAATAGCCAACCCTAATTCTCAAAGACTAATGATAAAAAATGCTGTCTACCTCTTGAGAGGTACAGGATTCAGAATGAAACAAATTTTTTGGACATGGCCAATGTGAAAATTGGTTTTGCATGTTTAACATAGGTTTGTGTTTTTTTTCTTCTCATTTGGAAGGAATGGAATTGGAGGGAGAGGAAATAATTTTTGCTGATTAAATATATGTGTAAAAATTTTAAATTACCAATGTTTAAAGGATCAATTAATTAGGAAGGAGTAGAGGGTGGCCTTGCTGCAGTGAAGGCTCAGTTGAGAACTGATAACAGATTTGTAGTGGACCCAGTTAGCATACTTTTATGACTTTCTCCATCTCCTCAGCAGTGCATGGTTAAACACGAAGGAGGCAAATGATTCCAGTAACCCAGAGTTGGGGTTTGGGTAAGGCATGACTGGTGATAAACAACAAAAATTAAGTAATTACTTTGTGCCAGGCACTATGCTAAGCTCTAGAGAAGGGCATCTTAAACTTTTTCCACTCTCAACCCTGAGTATATAATAGGCATACAAATCAGTTACTGCCAAATTTTTCCTCAACCTCCACAATCAGTTAGTTATACAGCCCCATATGGAATCATGACCCACAGTTTAAGAAGATTTGCTCTAGAGGAGAGCAAAGTGAGGTAAAACACAGGCTCTGACCTCAGAAATCTCAGACAACATGCAAACAACTGTGTACATGCAGCTGATAAGACTACTGGACATGTACACAAGATCTGAGTTCAAATTGTGCCTCGGATCCTTATTAGTTGTATAACACTGGGCAAGTCATAACCTCTGTTTGCTCATTTCCTCAACTGTAAAATAGAGACAACACTAGTACCTACCTCCTAGGATTGCTGTGAAGATCAAAGGGACATCTAGCACAGTGCCTGGCACATGACTGGCGCTATAAAAATACTAATTCCCCTTCCTGCAAGAGTAATGGAAGGTAATCTCAGAAGGAAGAGAGAAGCAGAGAAAGAGAGAAATCAGAAAAGGCATCTTAGGGAAATGGACTGTCATGGGCAAAAAGGCCAATATATACAGATCATAGAGTACATAGAGAGCAACTGCTAGTACATATTTTTATTTATTACAAAATATATTTATTATCCCCATGTCCCTTTAGATTTAAACTTTACATTTTAAAGAAAAGAAAATGGATCCCCTCTGTATTCTATACACTTCAAGATGTCAAGAGAGGTGGCTCTCCATAAAATCTCACTTAACCACCCTAGGAGCTGGGTGTTCTAACAGCGTGCCAAGCTCTCTATAAGGCATCACTTGGCACAATGTCATCCCACTAGGAGTTGACAGTCACAATTAAGAATTATTTTACTCTGTGTGTGTGTGTGTGTGTGTGTGTGTGTGTGTGTGTGTGTGTATTCCATAATCATTTTGGCAGTCAGTGGTATTAGTATTTACTTTGCCATATACAAAGGTACAGTTTATTTACATTCCACACTACAGATAGAATGTCCACTTTTTAACTGACATTTAGCTTTTACCAGTTCTCTTCTACTCCCCAAATACTGTTTCCACATCTGTTTTGTCATCTAACACAAGCAAAGTGATAAAGTGAATCATTCAAGGCCATAATAAATACTTTTTAATTCAATTTTAGACTCTCAAAGGAATAATTTTATCCAACTGTTTAGGTTCTATTAAATTAAAATTTTTAAAATTAAAAGAAGCACCACATTGTCCTCTTTTTAGGATTTGCTGGCTTTGAAAAACCTAGTATCCTAATTGAATAAACAAGCCCTTACACACCCACAAAGACACACCAATAAAAATGCAAACAACCAGTAAGCACTACCAATTTGGAGTTATCCAGTACTCCCATGAAAATCCCTTGATTGAGATTCAATGGCAAAGGCAGCTAGTGGATAAAGTGGCCCAGTGGATAAAGCACAGGCCTTGGATTCAGGAGTACCTGAGTTCAAATCCGGCTCAGACACTTGACAGTTACTAGCTGTGTGACCCTGGGAAAGTCACTTAAACCTCACTGCCCTTCCAAAAAAAAAAAAAAAAAGAGATTCAATGGCAGACTACCCACACTACAAGTCTATTGCTCCTTCTTTCCCCCACTAAAGTAAGCTTCTTCCTGCAAAGAAAACTCAAACTCACAGGTAGTCACGAAACTCTCCCTCAATATTATGCATTGGTTTTGTTTGTGTAAAAACTTTTTAACATAATCAAAATTATCCATTGTACATCCTGTAATGCTCCCTATCTCGTTTGGTCATAAATTCTTCCCTTCTCAATATGTCTGACAGGTAAACTAGTCCTTGCTCTCCTAATTTGCTTATGGTATCACCCTTTATGGCTAAATCAAGTACAGTACATTACTATGAACCCTGTAGCAGAGAAGAGCCGATATTTCTTAGTCTGTCTCCCAGTGTGGATTAATTACAAAATTACTCTTAAGTTTTCTAAATTTCACACTTCCTGTTTTCTATTCCCAGTTTGCACCTGATCACTCAGAAATTCTGTCTCTAAAAAGAACATGCTTCTATTTTGCTCAATTAGCCAGTAATTTTACATATCAAACCTAGAATAATAGAATGTCAAAACTGGAAAAGGAGCTTAAAGATATTACTGTACAACTTTCTTATTTTACTGAGTTGGAAAAGGAGGCCTGAAAAGGTGAAGTGAATTATCCAAAAATCACAGAGGATGAAACACTCAGAATACCAACCTAGAACTTATCCCACTACATCAAGCAAATTAAGGTTATTATCTGCAGTTTTATTGATACCCCCACCCCGCCCTGCATCTCACTGCTCTTCATTAAATGATCAGCTACCTGAAATGCAATTCTAAGATGTGATTTTAAAACTAGATGTGAATTAAAATAGTGATGGGGAGAACACTTGTAGTGCCATACTCGACATACAGTACAAGGCTTGGCCCATAATAAATACTTAATAGACACTTATTCATTCATTCATGCTAAATCGAAATGTTTCCCTGGGATCTTCAACATCTGAAGAATGCTTATCTCTGTCTACTAAAAGTGGCCACATACTGCTCTAACACTAGAAGTAAGAACTCAGTAAGAGTAGATTGGTAGAGTCCCACAAGGATAAATGCAGTGTAACAATAAAGTGTTCTGGGGGCAGTGAGGTGGCACAGTGGATAAAGCACCAGCCCTGGATTCAGGAGGACCTGAGTTCAAAGCCAGCCTCAGACACTTGACACTAGCTGTGTGACTGTGGGCAAGTCACTTAATCCTCATTGCCCCGAAAAAAAATAAAAGAAAGTGTTCTGTACTGGAAAGGACATCATCTCGGTTCTACTCGTGGCTCTGAAAATGACTCACCTTATGAAAGCCACTAAACTTGGCCCCCAGCTTCCTAACAATCTACGAGTCTAAAGGTTCCTCCCCTAGCTCTGAATTTGTAGTGACAGGCCACCCTGCCTTTAAATCAAAGGTAGAAACTAGGATAATGGAAAAGGTACCTAATAAGCACTCCGAAGCCATTATCAGAAGGACCAGCCTAGTCAACTGATCCCCGCCACCACCACCCCCATTATAATTTTACTTTGAAATTAACACTTTCATCCTACTATATTTTCTCTGCCTCATAGTTAGAAAAAAAAAATGTACCGAGTCAAGGCAGCATGGTACTTCCAAGCATTCTTAAATTCTGGTCTTTCTAGTGCTAAGGAAAAAAAAATTAAGTGTCTCTGAGAAAGGAGAGTACCTCTTATAAATTTCTGATGTTAACTTCCTAAGTGAAGCACCATTTCAACCTCATTTTTCGCATTAGGGAAATTAAAAGAAGCACCACCACACTATCCACTCCAGGATGTTAGGAACCTAAGTCTTAACCTCTTTAAACCCCCTTTCAGGGCTGAGAATGAAACCAGACATAGCAAGAACCCAACCAATATCTGTAAAATAAAGGAAGGATAAAAATCCAGAAACCTTACTCCGGCCTACTTTCCCTTCATTGCCTTCCAACCCCGGAGAACCTAGATCGCTAACCCCCATTCCCAACCTAAGATCTTTACCCAGGAAACCCCTGGTCCCGAAAAGTATCCCCCCCAACCCAAGAGATCCGTAGCATAAAAGATCCCCAATATCACCTCCAACAAACCCAGTAAGAGTTCTTTCTCTCTTTCTCTCTCTCTCTCTCTGGCCCTCAGACTCCACACCTCAGACCCTGGACTACTGAAACTCGGGAAACCCTACGTCCAGGTCCCGAAACCAGGATACTCCTGGGCGCCAGGCCATTCACACAAATCCCCAAACCTTCGCCCGCGAGGCTACCCCAGCTCCTCCCCCAAAGCAGAGATGCTGGGTCGCGGGGTCAGAGGGTCGTGGGCCCCGCCCCCGTTGTACGGACCGAGGAGAGCGCGCGGCCTCCTCTCTCAAGGAAGGGGCGGCCCTAAGCTCAGCTCGGCCCCAATCCCGTTCTCGCCTCGGAGTCGCGCACCTGGCCGGCCACCGTCGCCGCTGCCTTACCGAAGGGCTGCGTCCCCCGTAGGAAGGGACTAAAAATCTTCTTCCTCCTGCCGCCGCTCGGAACGCGCGCGGCCGCCACGAAACCGCCGCCGCCCGGGCCGCTCTGCGCGCGGGGTCCGACTGCGTCACACGCCGGTTGTCGTCATAAGCGCGCCGCGAGCCCTTCTTTCTCACCGCGCTCGCATTGGCCGTCGTGGCTGCCACTCGCCGGTGGGCCCGATGCTTATTGGCCAAGGTGTCGTTTGAAACCGAACGTGATAGAATTTTGAGGGTGGGGGCGGGGTAAGGGCAAGAGAAATGAGGGCGAAGGGAAATGGGGAAGAGATGGGGGTTGGGGGGAGGGAACAGGCTGGGAAGGGAGAAAGAAGAGGGTGGAATAGCGAGTGAAAGAGCGAGGAAGAGAGGGAGTTGTCCCGCCCTCCTCTGTCACCACGTTACGATTGGCTGGAAATGCATCCTTGCGTCACAGAAGGGAACCTAGAATCGGAGCTGGGAGGGGCGGGAAAATTATGTCGCCTCCTTCAGGCTCCCCCTCGTTGCATTCTTAGGTTAGGTTGGCGGAGGGAGCCCCGTGCAATCTCTCCTCCAACCAATCAGAACGAAGAACACATCGGATGGCATGGCAACTCAGCCTTTGCTGCGGGGGCTTCTGGGAAAGTTCTTCCTACCAGCTTAGTCCCGCATGTTTCAACTCCCCACGACTTCCTAGGCTGTTACCATGTGCGTTGCCTAGGACGGTCTCCTAGCCCCGCCTCACTGAGGCGTGGGGATGGGAAGATCCCTGGATGCGATGTTGGGGGCCAGTTCCCTAATCTTTCCATTTCTCCTTCCCCAGTCCCCTCTTCCCCTACCACCACAGATCCCTCTTCCATATAGTGCCCAGAATTAGCAGTCTCTTTTCGTGGCATAAACCCATGGGCTCTCCCAGGAACATCTCTCACCCCCACCCCGCCTACGGTCCCAAACGAATCAAGAAAGGGAAGAGGGAGAAGTCTCTCACCCTAGAGGGTGCCTCTCCCTTTCAATGCATGCCTCCCCACGACATACACTCAAATGCTGCTTCTAACTGAAAAAATTTAATCCCCGCCCCCATCTCTCAAACATTTCAATCAGCTTGAATATATGACCAAGCAACAGGAATGTATGAGGGCATATACGAGACCTTAGAAGTACGAAGATTTTGAGGACCCGGCCTATCTTCCTTCAAGAAAACCCTAACCCAGCATGTGTATTATACACCCCACCCCCATTCACACCTAGTGCAATTTGTTGTCCTATCCCAAACCCCCTACCCTATTTTCCCCATAACAATTAAATTATAATAGTTCACATGTACCTAATGCTTTAAGGTTTGCAAAGACCTTTTCAAAATACACTTTATCTCATTTTGGCCTCACAAAACTAAGGCTCACAGAGTGGTGACTTGCCCAGCTAGTAATTACCTTTTTTTTTTTTTTTTTTTGCGTGGCAACGAGGGTTAAGTGACTCGCGCAGGGTCACACAGCTAGTAAGTGTCAAGTGTCAAAGGTCAAATTTGAACTCAGGTCCTCCTGAATGCAGGGCTGGTGCTCTATCTACTTCACCACCTAGCTGCCCCCTAGCTAGTAATTATCTTAAGTGAGATTAGGACCTAGGTGTTCCTTCCTGATTCTAAGTCTAGCTCTGTATCTGCTACATTCGAGAAATATTTATTAGGCACAGGGGAAGACAAAATCAGGTCTACTAGGGAGTTAAGACTCCAAACAGATAATTGTAATATTAATTATATGATAAGTGAATTAGAAAACTACAAAATAAAATGTCTGCTGGTGAATCAGAGAGGGTGATCAAGGAAGGTCTTCTTGGAAGAGGTGGCATTAGAATTAGGTTTTGGGGGATAGGTAAGAATTAAAGAGAGGAAGGCAAGGTATGCCAGGCATTAAGAACAAGGAGAAATCATAGTGTGTTTGCAAAACAGAGTCATCCAGGATGGCAGAACAGAGTACATGGAAGAAATTAATATGAGATCATGCCAGAAAGGTATGATGACAACCAAGGTGTGGAGGAGTTTGAGCTTGGGAGGCAATATGTAGCCACTGAACATATTTGGGTAGAGAGGTGACAACCAGATTTCTGTATAAGAATTGTTATTCTGTGGGGCAGCTAGGTGGCGCAGTGGATAAAGCACTGGTCCTGGATTCAGGAGGACCCGAGTTCAAATCTAGCCTCAGACACTTGACACTTACTAGTGGTGTGACCCTGGGCAAGTCACTTAACCCTCATTGCCCTGGAAAAAAAAAAAGAATTGTTATTCTGTAAGTGGTATGGAAGGAGGAGAGTGTAGAAGCTAGTTCTATAAACAATCCTGGAGGGTGGCAATGGGGATCGTTACTGGAATAATAACAACAGAAATAAAGAAAAGGGGATGAGTTTAAGAAATATGCAAATGGAATCAACAGGACTTGATAACAATTAGATTTGGAGGGAGTGAGGGAGTTCAGATTTCATTGGAATGGGGAATTTAGTCAATCAGGAATCTGCCTTTACTAAGGTGAGAGCTGAGCTGCAAGAGCTTTCTGGGGCACTGAGAGGTTACAGAATTTTGCAGGGCCACACAGCCAGTTTGCATCAGAGGCTAGATTTGAATGTAAGTCTTCCTGATTCCAAGGTGAGCTATACCATGCTGCCTATCTAACTAATTGGATTTGAGAAATAAAAGGAATGGAAGAGTCAAAGTTAACAAAAAAAAGTTTTGAAAATGGGAAACTGAATGGTGGCACCACAGAAAAATCCAGAGGAATGAATGAATGAATGAATGAATGAATGAATGAATGAATGAATGAATGAATGAATGAATGAAAAAACATTTGTTAAGGCTTTTGTTCAAGGACCAAGCATTTTAGTAAGCACTAAGGATACAAATACAAAAGTAAAGAAAGTCTTCAAGGAACTTAAATTCTAATAGAAGAAATTAGAAACATAGAATGGTAGCTAGGCCAGGACACTTTTGTCCAGAAGGTTAAGAGGATGGTGAGTGGGGACCCTGGGGAGTAGACTGACATACCCCAAACAGAAAAGTGGCAGAGCAGATTTAATTATGGTTCTTTCTTGCAAAACAGGAGCCAGGAGAAGGGAGTGAAGTGACACATGGCTAGGGCTCTCCTGGAATCTTGTGGTCCAGGAGATGCAGTCACCAATCAAGAGAACAGACTTCAGAGCAGAATTTCCACCAGGCATGGTCTCATGTGTTGGGCCTCCAGGTGATCTGAGAGGAGGAAGTGAAGTGAAAGCTGGCAAGGGTTTTCCTAGAATAGGAGAAGATTAGAAAACAATGAGCTCAATTTGGGGCAGGTTGAATTTGAAATGTGATGGGACATCTTGGTCTGGAAAGCAGCAGGAGATACTATTCTGGAGTTCAATAGAAAAGCTAGAATCATCTGCAGAATACGTAGTAGTGGCAGCTGAGAGTGAATGAGATTGCTAAGACAGAAATGGTAATAACTAGCATTTATATAAGAGTTTGAGGTATGTTTGCAAAGTGCTTTACTAATATTTTATCTTCATAACAATCATGGAGATTAGGTCCTGTTAATGCCCATTTTACCAATGAGAAAACTGAGGCAGACAGGAGCTAAAGAATTTTCCCAGGGTCACATAGCTAAAAAATACCCAAGGCCAGATTTGTGTATTCCTGACTTCAGGTCAGGCAAGGACAGGCAGACAGAAAAAGGAGGAAGAACCAAAAAAATCTAGAGAAACTGTCAGAAAAAAAAAATTAGAAAAAGGGGGCAGCTAGGTGGAGCAGTGGATAAAGTACTGGCAATGGATTCAGGAGTACCTGAGTTCAAATCTGGCCTCAGACACTTGACACTTACTAGCTGTGTGACCCTGAGCAAGTCACTTAACCCCCACTGCCCCACAAAAAAATAAATAAAATAAAAATAGAAAAAGGGGGCAGCTGGGCAGCACAGTAGATAAAGCACTGGCACTGGATTCAGGAGGACCTGAGTTAAAATTCAGCCTCAGATACTTGACACTAGCTGTGTGACCTTGGACAGGTCACTTAACCCTCATTGCCCCACCCCCAAATATATATATATATATATATATATATATATAAATTAGGAGATTGTGAAGTCAATGAAGCCAAGAGAGGTGAAAGTATTCAGTAGGAGGATGTTGTCAACAAAGTGAGAAGGAACAGAGATCAAGGAGGATAAAATATGAAAATAGAATCTCTCAATTTGGCATTTAGAAGGAAATTAATCAGGGCAGCTAGGTGGCACAGTGGATAGAGCACCGGCCCTGGAGTCAGGAGGACCTGAGTTCAAATCCGGCCTCAGACACTTAATACTTACTAGCTGTGTGACCCTGGGCAAGTCACTTAACCCCAATTACCTCACTTAAAAAAAAAAAAGAAGGAAATTAATCAAAGGATTTTTAAATTGAAAGTGGTTTTAGAGACCATCTGCTCTCTCATCTCTCCCTCCTGGCTTTCCTGACTTCCTTCAAAACAGTTCAAATCTTCATTCTAGGGGGCAGCTACATGGTGCAGTGGATAAAGCACTGGCCCTAGATTCAGGAGTACCTGAGTTCAAAACCAGCCTCAGACCCTTGACACTTACTAGCTGTGTGACCCTGGGCAAGTCACTTAACCCCCATTGCCCTGCAAAAAAAAAAAATCTTCATTCTGTCTTTATTCTGAGATTACCTTCCATTTATACTGTATATATCTTGTATATACATATTTACACATATACATATATGTATTTACACATTGTTTCTCCCATTAGAATATGAAGTCCTTGAAGGCAGGAACTACATTTTCCCCCTTTTCTTTGTATCCCCAGGGCTTTGCTTCTTGACCAGGCTGACTGAGTGTAGAGAAGTGAGATTGGATAGGTTAGATGCCCCCAAGAAAAGGGATGGCTGCCTTTTTCCCTTTATGGATTCTGGAAGAAGACAAAAGTAATGACATTACAATAGATGGGTTAACCTTGAGGTATTCTTGTTAGTATTATTATGGAATCATTAAGAAGTTTACTCAGGAGGGGCAGCTAGGTGGCACAGTGGATAGAGCCCTGGCCCTGGATTCAGGAGGACCTGAGCTCAAATTTGGTCTCAGACACTTGATACTTACTAGCTGTGTGACCCTGGGCAAGTCACTTAACCCTCATTGCCTCAAGAGGAAAAAAAAGTTTACTAAGACCTAGTCCTTTTCTGGTGTCCTGAATGTCCCCTGGGCCTATATTAAGACAAAGCCAGAGCACCAGGAACCTGCAGCAAGGGAAAGGAGAGGTCTACTGGGCTCTGAATCTAGGGAATAAATATTTGTTGACTAGGGAAGGGAGGGAATATTCTACAGACTGGGGAGTCCCACATTACTATAGTTGACCCAGTCTTCCTTTTTGGGGGACTCCCAGCGCTAAGGTAAGGTGTAAGGCGCCCTCTCCTGGACCACACTGAACTCTTTGGCACCAGAAATGGCTAGGAGGGACTGGTGGCTCAAAGCCAAAGCCCTCTCTATGCCTGGGCAAACAGAAATTGGTTCGTATTTATTGTGTCTATATCTAGCATATACTGAAATATAGCCATGTTGTCTCCCCCAAGAGAAAACAAGCTCCTAGAAGTCAGCGACTTGGATTTGGTCTTTGTATTCCCAGCATTTAACACGGGGCTTGGCACAAGCAGCTGCTTAATACTTATTGATTGATTGGTAGATATCCTATTCCTCTACTACCCGTGGTGTTCTCAGACCCGTTTCCCGAAGTATCAAGGTTTCCGATCTCTACTGGGGGATTAGGAGCCAGGTGTCCTGATTTCTGTTTTTTGAAAAGGACTGGATTTCTGATCTCTGCAGTGGGGAACACGGACTGAGGTCCCTAATCATCTTCGGAGGAAACAGGAGCGCCCTGGGGTTTTGTTGGAAGGGCAAGGGCCAGATTGCTGATTTCTGCCCTCCGGGGTTCGGGATTTGCCTTGGTCTTTCTCAGGCACGAGAGAGATTGCGATTGTGGCAGACCTGAGGGAGAGAAGTTTGGGCTGCAGAGTGGGTTTAGAGTCACAGACAGGAGGGTAGGAGAAGAATAAGGGGAAATGGGGATTTTGAAGAAGTGGGAAGAGAGGGGGGGGGCGCACAGCCAGGTCTTGCCCACCCTTCGCTCCCAGGAGCTACGGGGTGAGTGGAGAGGGATTTGGGGAAGGGAGCAAAGAGAAGGGGGCCCCAAGGGCAGGGGTTCCAGTCGCCAATCCCTTCCCCAGCTCTGGCTCCGCCTCCCGACCCCGCCTCTCCGGTCCGGCTCCCGGGCCTGCGCGGGCGCGGCCTTGTCGCCTTCGGACCCCGGCCGTCCGGCCGCCCCGGGGTAAGTGGCCGAGGACTGGGGGGAAGGAAGCAAGGTGGGCCTCCAGCTGCCTGGCCCAGTTAAGAGAGGGTACCAGGCTCGAGCCGGGCCTTTGAAGGGCACGGCCATGCGTGGTCCTGCTTCTGTGCCCCAACGCCGGCATTGCCCATGGGCATCCCCCGCTTTCCCTCTCCCCTTCCCGCCCCGCACCTCGGTCCCTCCCCCAAGATCCGCGTGGTCCTAGCCCCTAAGCGGCAGGATTCCATTTCACATTCCAGCCCCCCCTCGAAGGATCGGGGTGTGTGAGTGTGCGGGTGTGGGGGGGTGTTAGGCGGCCCTCCTGCGCCACACTTGTGGCGCCCACCTATCCTTGGAACCACGCGTGTCCCAAGCCCGAAGGCGCCACCTACTCTCTCCCGCCCCCTGTCAGGGACTGTGTCTCTCCGCCTCCCCCCACCAGCCCCCCCCCCCCCTTTCAATTTCATGTTCCATTGCCACAGAATCTGGGTGGCCCAGCGGAAGGATTATGAACCTTTAACCGCTTCAGGAAGTGAAAACCCTGAGGTGTATATTCCAAGAGGACCCAGGTTACAGACCTTCCCGGCCACTCACCCAGAGTAGCAATGTTACATTGGGCAAGTCTCTTCCATTTGCTGACTCTCAGCTTCCTCTTTTAGAAGAACAGCATCCAGGCCTCCTATACTGGGCTGTTCAGAGGAACTGAGGAAATGAGGGATGGTCAATCGACCCATATCACTTAGCCTGTATGTGTGAGTTTTATGAAGATTGTATGATACAGGGGAAAGTGCCCTAATCTGAGTCAGGAGATTTGGGTTCTAGACCAGGCTCAATGATTTACTAGCTGCATTACCCTGGGAAAGGCACTTCTCTTTGAGCCTTAGTAAACTCATCTATAAAATGGGGAATAATAATGCTTCAATTACCAACCTTACAAGATTATGGAGGGGAAAGTATTATAGTTGGTAAACAGTAATAGTATTCCAAAGAATTAACTTTTTCCTCTTTCCTTTTTTTTTTTTTTTTTTTGCCGGGCAATGATGGTTGTGACTTGCCCAGGCTCACACAGCTAGTAAGTGTCAAGTGATTTGAACTCAGGTTTTCCTGAATCCAGGGCTGGTGCTTGATCCACTTTGCCACCTAGCTGCCCCAAGAATTAACTTTCTAAGGAAAAATTTCATAGAATTTTCTACAAGTCAAATGGTCTCTTTTGATAGTAATGTTTCCTTGTCAATGGAAGCATTCAAGTGAGTTGGTGGAAGGAAGGTTTTGGATGATCATTTGTCCAGCCTGTTTTAGGGGTTTTCTGTTATGCTATGGAATGCTATGGTATGCTATGGATGGATGACAGATGGCTGTTATGTTCCCTACCAAAACTGATATTCTGTGATTATGTATTTTTTTTAAACTTTCCCAAACCCTGATTAAGATCATGAATGGCTCCTTGGGCCTATCCTGATTTTCCATTGGTCGGTGGGGAGATTCACTATGTGGCCACACCTGACACAACTAGGACCAATGAGAGAAAGTTGCAGGACAATAGGTTTCAGTTTGATATAAGGGAAAACTTTCTAAAAATCAAAACTGCCCCACAAGGAACAGGCCATCTTGAGAGGAAAAGAACTTTACCTGTAACTAGAGCTTCTAAGCAAATGAATGAAGGGATTCTTTCATAGGGAGGGAGTTTGAAGGAGATGTCTTCTGAGGTCCTTTTCAGCTCTGAAAATTTAGTTCAAGGAACATTTATTGAGTGACTGCTGCACCATGTGCCGAGGATAGAGGATATGAAGACAAAACAAAACAAAACCCTGAAAGAAAAAAGGCCCTGCCTTTAAGGAACTTCCATTCTACTAGGAAGAAGGAATAGATCTAAATAAGTATATACAAAGTAATTAGTCCCTCAAGGACTAACAACTGGGAATCAAGAAAGGCCACCTGTAGGATGATTCTTGGAATTTTGAAACCTCATGATCTTCAGGAGCAGAACAGACTTCGTGGGTCATTTTGCCTACCTCTCCTTTTCCATGAGGAGCTGGTGGAGTAAAAATAATCCTGGATTTAGGAGTGACAGGACCTGAGTTCTAGTCTTGGCTCTGCAGTCAACTGATTCCTTGTGTGATGTGTGTGGGATAGTGTGGATGGAGTATGTAGGGATGGAGGGGGTGGGTAGGGGTTGGAGAGAGAGATTGGGACCAGACCTCGAGTCTCCAATGAAAAGTTGAGGAATCTGGACTTTTTGGGGGGAGCAGTGGGGGACATGGGAAATCATTGGTGCTTCCTGAGCAAGAAAGGGATGTTATCAGTTACCCTCTGGGAAAGTTACTGTGGCCCCTTCGGTGGGACAGATGGAAGGGGAGTTACTGGAAGTGAGGAGACCAGTTAGGAGACTATGTCAGGAATCAGAATCTAGCCAAGAAGAGACTGACTGACTGAGTTCTGATCCCAGGTGGGAGCCACGGGGACACAGGAGAAGAAATATACAAGGTAGCATGTTACAATGGAAAAGGCATGGGATTTAGAGATAGAAGATATAGAGTCCAACCCTCGAATTTTATAAGTGAGGAAACAGAGGCTGAGAGGGCTAAGTGACATGTCCCTGGGTCACATAAATGTAGTAAATTTTTGAGGCAGAATTTTAAATTCACATCTTCTTGAATTCAAATCCTGTACTTGGACTTTAGTGTCATTGTGCTTTAGTGTTTCTTTCCTTCTGTCTCTGATTCTCTCTGTGTTTTTCTGTTCCTCCACTCCTCTCTTTCTCTACCTATGGGTCTCTCTCTGTACCTATTTCTCTCTCTTCTTTCACTTTGTATCTCTGATTTTTTCTGTCTAGAGGAAAAAGACTAGATGTAGTATTACTTATTTAGTGTACAGAAGAAGGGGCCCCCAGAGCCTTTTACCATCCCCTTTCTTTGTAGTTGTCTGGCTGGCCTTAGAATTGTACTCACTTCATCCAGCCCTATTCATATCACCCCAGGTCAGCTAAGTCTGTCCTGATCCCTCTTGTGTGCCTAACACTGTTTCTGGTGAGAGTGGGGAAAATAGTAAGAAGGATGACCCCTCTCCTCCAGATAATAGAAAGGAAACACAGCCCCTGCTAGAGAGTTCTAGTTTGAAAGGGAAACAAGCCAACTCCCCCATCCCACCCCTATCCTGAAGCCCCACCCATCATGGGCTCTGGAACATGACAGATCCTGGGAAAACAATAATTCTATGAATGCCTCTCCCCAGTTTGGGAGTAAACCTGATTTTGCAAAGTCTTTCAAATGGGTGCCACGTGAACCAGGAGTTGCTGCCTCTGCCCCATGCAGAAAGTGCTCTACTGCCTGTCTGCTGAAGCCCCAGAATCCTGACCTCCCCGGGGAGTGGCTCTCTCAGCACACATGTAGGTAAAACAGGCCTGGTGAGAGACCAAGCCAACTAAAATGGGCTGACCTAATCTCCCTTTGCCCCACCCTAAAGCAGCTGAGGAATAGGATAGAAGGTCCTTGCCTGGGCTGGTCTGTTTAGGCCTTAGGCTTAGAGTCAGTGCTGAAGTCTATGGTTTCTCTCAAGGGAGAAAGGTCTCCTGGCTCCCAAAAGAACCCGATGGCCTGGGATTAGAGTCCTGTGAGCTAGTTCTAGAGGAATTCAGTTCTGACCAGCTGAGATCAGCACACCAACCCCTCTGGTTTGTTCTATGGGAAGACTGGGCTGGACTGGGTCGGGTCAGGGGAGAACAGGTTTAGGCATGGTGGAGTCTAGGATTGCATTAAGAATTGTCCCACGGAATCCAATTAAACCCGGCTTCTTGTATCCCAGGGGAGATCACTGGAGGGAGAAAGGGGGCTGACAAGTCCTGCCCTGGCCAAAGCTAACCCTCACAGGTCTGGGCAAGGCCCAGGGTGCCAGTACATACAATTTATCCTTTTGCTCTCTCTAACTCTCCTCTCATCCATCTTATTCCCAGACCCCAATCTGACCAATCCCCCCATTTGTTCTGTCTCCTCTTTTTTCCTGCAGTCCCCAAATTCCCAGCTCTTGGGGAGATTCCAGCCTGGATAGGGCAGGGAGAAAAAGCCCAGCTTTAGACCTGTATATGCCATGCTCTCCCAGTGGACTCACCTTTGATTTCAGGCCTGCACTTTGAAATTCTCTTGTCTGTCTATCCAAATCCTCCCCTCATACTTTAAGGTCCTACTCAAGGCCCATCTCTTCCAGGAAATTCTGTCCTTTCTCTGAAGACCTAATACAACTTTCTGTATACCTTTCATTTAGTAATTAGCACATACTGTTGCTCACATATATATCTGGTCTCACCAAGCAGCCTAGGGTGGGGTACACCTGAGTGCAGACCCCTGTCTCAGCAGCTTGAAAGAAGTATCCAGCACAACAAAACCTGTTTCTGCCTCTGACTCTAAACCTTTGGGTGAGATTCCAAGAGAAAATTCTTAACAAAAAGCAAGAGACCAGAAAGTCAGATTGGAGCCTGTTCTGAGCTGGAGTTCTGAGCTCCTCCACCCTTAATCTGTGACCAGAGACTGGCAAGGAACAGACCTGCTCAGATCAGACCCCAATCTGATTTTAAAAATGTGATTCTGAGAAGGAGTCTTTAGGTTTTACCAGACTTTGAAAGGGGTCTATGACACACACAAAAAGGTTAAAACCCCTGAAATTTAGTCTAACGCACTCATTTTCCAGATAGGAAAACTGAGGCTCAAAGAGTAGACCTGTATTGTAAATGGTCATGTGACAATTCAGAGTCATAGCTAGGACTTAGACTCAAGTCTTTTGACTTCTAGTCCAAGATGTTTTCTGCTGTTCTGTCCAGACCTAACACGTTCTTAGGCCTTGTCTACCTTAGCCATTGCCTGGTTGTCAAACTCTGGACAAATCTTTTCACCCTTCCAGCCCTCAGTTTTTTGAAGTTTAGGTTCATTGACCTGTAAATGCCTTCACAGCTCTGAGATTCCATTTCTGTGCCTCTGTGTTGTTTCCTAAAGGAGAAAAGCCCCAGCCTGGGCCCCTAATCCTTCTGCTCCTTTCCCTCCCTGCAGGTCCAACAGAATGTACCAAGTTCCACTGCCTCTGGAGCGGGATGGAACCCTGGTCCGGCTGCGCTTCCCTGTTGTGGCTGTGGCTACTGTCTCCTGCCCCCTCTTGGCCTTTCTCTTCTGCGTCATCTGGTCCCTGTTCTTCCACTTCACGGAGACCACATCCACCCACTGTGGGGTAGGTGGGTGATGGTGAGGTGGGACTGGGGTTTGTGCTGGGGCCTGGGACAGGCAAGTAGCAGATGGGAGGCAAAAGGTGGGTCCTTTGGCCTCTGAGAAGGGAGTTATAGAAATTTGGATCTCAGGGACACCCACCAGCTTTCCTAAGAAATGTGGGGGAAATGAAAGATAGTTGGGTTTTTTTTTTAATCTTATTGATAATGTTTTAAACATCACCATCACTTCCCATTCTTCCTTAATAGAGCCCTCCCTTGTAACAAATAACTATAGGGGGCTGCTAGGGGGCAGCCAGGTGGCACAGTGGGTAAAGCACTGGCCCTGGATTTAGGAGTACCTGAGTTCAAATCCAGCCTCAGACACTTGACACTTACTAACTGTGTGATCCTGGGCAAGTCACTGAAAACAAACAAACAAACAAACAACTACAACAACAAAACCAAATAACTATAAGCCAGACAAATCATCACATTGGTCAGTTCTGAAAATGTATGCTTTATTCATCACCCATAGACCATCACTTCTTTGTTGAATGGTGATGGGCAAGGTTCACCATTATCTTTTTTTTTTTTAATTGTTTTTTTTTAGTGAGGCAATTGGGGTTAAGTGACTTGCCCAGGGTCACACAGCTAGTAAGTGTTAAGTGTCTGAGGCCGTATTTGAACTCAGGTCCTCCTGACTCCAGGGCTGGTGCTCTATCTACTTCACCACCTAGCTGCCCCTCACCATTATCTTTTAAAGTCATGATTGGTCACCACCTTGAACAGAGTTCTGAAGTCTTTGTATAACTGTCTTTTGCAATTTTGTGATCATTGCGTAAATTATTTTCTTATCTCTACTTATTTCACTCTGCATCAATTCATAAAAGTGATTTCTTTCCAAATTTGTCCAGGCTCTTCACATTTATCATTTCTGTTAATATAATATTTCATCACATCTGTATTTCACAGATTTTTCTGCTTTTTATCAGTGGATGGGCACCTGCATTGATTGTAGTTCTTTGCTACTACAAAAAATGCTGCTGCAACTATTTTTGCAAACGTGGGAACCTTCCCTTGGTCCTTAACTCTTTGGGGTATATGCCTAAGAATGGATATGCAGGGGGACCATAGCATGTAGATTTTAAGGACTTTTTTGTATAAATTTAAATTACTTTCTAGAATGGTTGGGCCAATTCATAGTTCTATCAATAGTGCAACAAGGCATCTCTTTTTGATGTGCCCTCAAACAACTGTCATTTTCCTTTTTTTGTCATTTTTGCCATTATTATAGACATTAAAGTAAACTGAGGCAATAAAGTTCCAAATGGACTGGCATTTGCCAACAAAAGATGTCAATTTCTTCAGTAGCAAAAGATCCCGAATTAGGAAC
Organism: Dromiciops gliroides; assembly: GCF_019393635.1. NCBI lineage: Eukaryota > Metazoa > Chordata > Mammalia > Microbiotheria > Microbiotheriidae > Dromiciops > Dromiciops gliroides. The sequence goes on from NC_057863.1 coordinate 580,563,840, forward strand.
AATAAGATATTTTATAGTGATTAATAAAGACAGAGCAAATTTCAGTAACATGGCTATGTTGTCTTCTTCTAATTGGCTAAATGTTTCAGTGAAGAGGTGGGATAAGTGTTATCTCAGCTACTCCCCATTATATCACTGGGAGATGAGATCAGCTCTTAGGTCATGGAAGTTGCTACAACAGTTTAGATTGATGAGATTGACCTTTAGGCAACTTTCTTCTGAATATAGGCCATGGGTGTAGTTACAAAGGTAGAAGTACAGGTCACAAGAATAGAATTGTGCCTTAAATGACCTGAGGTTACCTGAGTACACTTGCAGGGGTAAGGGATTATACTCACCCAGAGAATAGTCAATCTAAAGTGATTTGATTAAGTTTTTTTTTTTGGGGGGGGGAAGGCGGGGGCAGGCAATGAGGGTTAAGTGACTTGCCCAGGGTCACATACCTAGTAAGTGTCAAGTGTCTGAGGTCAGATTTGAACTCAGGTCCTCCTGAATCCAGGGCCAGTGCTTTATCCACTGCACCACCTAACTGCCCCTTGATTGTCTTTTTTTTTTTTTTTCCGGGGCAATGGGGGTTAAGTGACTTGCCCAGGGTCACACAGCTAGTAAGTGTCAAGTGTCTGAGGTCAGATTTGAACTCAGGTACTCCTGAATCCAGGGCCAGTGCTTTATCCACTGCGCCACCTAACTGCCCTCTGATTAAGTCTTAACAAAGAATTAAAATTAATTTTCAGTTTCACAATTCCCCCCTTTGATTCTTGGGAGGACATGCTTCTCATGATTCACTTAGCCTGATTAAAATTACAAATCAAAGTATAATAAAAGTCCTGTATATCTATCACTTGATAAAGTTTAGTAAAGCTGAAGTAATGACTACAGAAGCAAAAATACTGTGAATAATAAATTTGAATCATCATGAACCATGATGAATTTCTTAGGAATCAGTTTATCAAAGCCAAAAGACAATAATGAGGCCTAGGGATAGGAGAGCCATGTTCCATGGCACAGGCCACTTCATTTGGACTAGTATCACTGCTTGTACTCATGTAGCTGTTACTCCAATCAATATATGGGAATAGGGACTAAAGAAATTTTATCTCAGGTATTCTTCTTTAATGGGACTAGTTTGAGAGAGGAATGGCGGCCAAACCATTAGGCTTAATCCTGTAACAATATAGCTCTTGGTCTTTGAGACAACCTATGACCGAAGCATTGACAAAACTAGCCAGGGAGTGGGGTGTGGGGGGGAAGCTAGGTGGCGCAGTGGATAAAGCACCGGCCCTGGATTCAGGAGGACCTGACTTCAAATCTGACCTCAGACACTTACTAGCTGTGTGACCCTGGGCAAGTCATTTAACCCTCATTGACCTGCCAAAAAAAAGAAAAAAGCAACGTATACCAATTGCCCCACAAATTGAGACTGGTAGCTTTCCTCAGCTTTGGTACTAGACCCCTAATACAATGTTAAAAGCATTCAAATAGGGGCAGCTAGGTGGCTCAGTGGATAGAGCACCGGCCCTGGATTCAGAAGGACCTGAATTCAAATCTGGCCTCAGACACTTGACACTTACTAGCTGTGTGACCTTGGGCAAGTCACTTAACCCTCATTGCCCTGAAAACAAAAATCTCTATCTGGGTCAGTCTCCTTTAGTAGGTAGGACTTACAGAGACAGTGGCTCATGGGGAAGGAAGGAAAGGAAAGGTTGAACTTCCTAGTAACCCATTCCCAACATTCATTTCATCAGCACATCGTATCTGAGGGCTCAGATATCTCGTGTAGTCTTATTTCTGAAAATGTCTCCACTTAGGCATTCTGGAATAGGCCTGTCCTCAAAGCAGCTCTGAAGGGAAAAGCTTCTCCTATAAAATCTGTTCAGGTTGTTTGCAGAGATTCTTAGATTTTTCTGCTATAATCATTTGCAAAAAGATCTCAATATCATTTAGTACACCCTCCTAATTTTGGTATTCTAGTAACCAGTTCAAGAATCAGGAACCTATAATACACCCCAAACTTCAGAGAATTCGAGTTTTTACATCTCACCTGTTGTTATCTTAACCTTGTCCCTGATATGGACAGTGCTATCAGCAGGCTAAAGGGGGAATCATTTTTTTTTTTATTTAATTTAATTTAATTTTACATATAAGGTATTTTATTTTTTCCGTTACACGTAAAGATAGTTCTCAACTTTTGTTTATACAAGCTTTACAATTTCAGATTTTTCTCCCTCCCTCCTCCCTCCCCTAGACAGCAGGTAATCTGATATAGGTTATATCTATATATTTATATATCTATATAGATGTAGATATAGATATATCTATACACACACATATATATACACATAATAACATTAATCCTATTTCTGCATTAGTCCTGTTATAAGAGAAAAAATCAGAGCAATGATGAAAAACCTCAAAATAGAAAAAAAAACAACAGCACCAAAAACAAAAGAAATAGTATGGTTCATTCAGCATCTATACTCCACAGTTCTTTTTTTTTTTTCTTGGATTTGGAGATCCTCTTCTATCATGAGTTCCCTAAAGGGGGAATCTTAAAAAGAAATCCACAGTGACCTGACTTGTAAGATGAACCCTTCTGGGTAAAAATTAATATTTACTAAAGTAGACATGTAAGCTAGGGTACATAGAAGGAAAAACTTTCAGTTTTGCTACTCATTATTGCTGTGTAATATGTTAGCAAATTTTTATACTGTTGAAAAATAAAAAAAACTAAACATTTTAAAATGTTGCAGAGGGCAGGGCTCTGAAAGAAAAATTAACTTTTTTTTTTGTGGGGTAATGAGGGTTAAGTGACTTACCCACAGTCACACAACTAGTAAATGTCAAGTGTCTGGGGTTGGATTTGAACTCAGGTTCTTCTGAATCCAGGGCCAGTGCTCTATCCACTGTGCCACCTAGCTGTCCACTTAACATTTGGGGTTTTTTTACATTTTGAGTTCCAAATTCTCTTTCTCCCTTTCCTCCTCCCTAAATTAAGCTTTAAAAATAAAATTTCTCACTCCATTCAATTTTGAAATTTTTTACATCTTTATCTAAATGTATTCCCCTTTAAGTGGATATTATCAGTGTATCAGCTGGAAAGGAAGAAATATTTCAAAAACTTATTCTTATACAGGAACACACAATTCTGAAAGGGGTGACAAGCTCAAAAACTCTAATATCTAATTCTATATAAATTGATATTATTTACTGGCATCTTAGTGTTTTTAATATGAGCCCACAGTAGCTCAGATGTCTTAGTGTTCACCTGCTCTAACATAGAAATTTGCTATAAAAGGAAAAAGGAGGGACATAGTTATAGTATGGGGAAAATACTCCCCTAGCTGTCTTTGAATCTAGGCAAGAGTCATATTTGAGAGCCAATCATGCAGCAAGGTTTCACAGGATTCAGAGTAGCAAAACCAGGCTCAGAAAAAATCAGGTGGGAAAATTTCATGTCCAGAGAGGAAGTATCACAATGGGAAGCTGAGTCAAGAGCATCATACCTTCACTTTTGCAAGATAGTGCCCTCAGGGGGATATAGGGGTGTTCAGGGAGTAGTTGCACTTCTAGTATGAGGGCTTGCCAAGCTCTTTTCAGAGCTGCTCATCCCCCTTTCATGTCCACCTGCCACCCAACTCTTACCTGTGACTCCAGGAAGCTAAAACATACACAGTAACCACACTCCAATAAAGCCATTTTGGCAGATGAGCTAAACCTGGTTGAGGGTAACCAACAGGTGTCAAAACTGTCAGTGAATTATGGGGATGTGTATCCCAAGCACATAAAGACATCTTCAAGAAGAATAGGGGGATGAGAACAATTCGTTCCAATAGCCAGGAAGGCAGTGGAAGCAAGTGCTATAGATGGCTTAGAGCTTGGTCAGTGAAGATGCCAAGGTCATCCAATATATCCTGAGCCATTGCTAGACTTTTGCCCTGCCACTAGACTTTTTTTTTGGCGGGGCAATGAGGGTTAAATGACTTGGCCAGAGTCACACAACTAGTAAGTGTCCTGTCTCTGAGGCTGGATGTGAACTCAGGTCCTCCTGAATCCTGGGCCGATGCCACTAGACTCTTGAATGAGTCTGGAAGAGAGAATAAGTCTGACAACTTTGTGTAACTCTGCCTCATTTAAGTCAAGACATCACCCCATGATGTCATAGGACAGATGAAAACACCCAGGCACAGACATGCACCAGTGGCAGTCTTCAGATTATATTCTCTTTGAGCAACACTGACATTTCCTTTGTAAAAGTGGACTGTTTGCTTCACAACAATTTAGACAATAATACCTGAAATAAAGCCTTAAAACAATATTTAAATAAAGAGCCATGAGATTTAACTTCAGATAGCAAAATTTCAGTCATTACGGCACAGGACTAGAATAGTTAGTTACCTTTGTTTCATAATCACAAAATCATAAAGTCACTTTTATACTTTAAGCAAACTTGTGAGTTCTCCCCAAGCTTCTCAGAAAACCAATGGAACATTTTAGGGCTAGGGTACAATTGACAAGTGTCTATTATTATTTTTCTCATGTTAACATATCAATTTAAATCACACTGAATTTCTTATATCCAAAATTCTAATTAAGCTCAAAATGTACTTCTTAGAAATGAGGTTGAAGGAGGAAACCTATTAACTGCTTTCTCAATGTTCTTTCATCAGAATTTCTCCCACTTTTACTAATGAGATCAGCAGACTTAAATGTCAAATGTCAAATAACTTCTCCCACAAATTGGCAATTACTTAGTAAATTAAGAAGTTAAGGTTTCATGACTCTTAGGGCTTTCAATATTGTTGTTCAGTTGTGTCTGACTCTCTGTGACCCCATTTTAGGGTGGCAAAGATACTGGAATAATTTGCCATTTCTTTCTCCAGCTCACTTTTACAGATGAAGAACAGAGGCAAACAGGGTTAAGTGACTTGCCCAGACTATTAAGTATCTGAGGCTGGATTTGAACTCAAGAAGATGAGTCTGATTCTAAGCCCAGTGCTCTATCCACTGAGCCACCTAACTACTCCATCTTAGGGCAGTGTAGTATACTTAGCAGAGATATGAATTGATTCTCTCCTCGTTGTAACTTCTAGATAGCCCTATAATTTTTATGAGTGTGGGGAATCTTATAATATATTATTATTCTCAACTAAAATTAAATTATCACACTCTACCCTGGGTGTGGGGCTAGTTCTTGAAATCTTAAAAGTGCTCAAGTTGGGGCAGCTAGGTGGCGCAATGGATAGAGCACCGGCCCTGGAGTCAGGAGTACCTGAGTTCAAATTCGGCCTCAGACACTTAACACTTACTAGCTGTGTGACCCTGGGCAAGTCACTTAACCCCAATTGCCTCACTAAAACAACAACAACAACAACAACAAAAAGTGCTCAAGTTTTGGGGGGCAACTAGATGACACAGTGGATAAAGCACCAGCCCTGGATTCAGGAGGACCTGAGTTCAAATCCAACCTCAGACACTTGATACTTACTAGCTGTGTGACCCTGGGCAAGTCACTTAACCCTCATTGCCCTGCAATCAATCAATCAATCAATAAACAAAAAAGTACTCAAGTTTTGCCCAGTTGCAAGACTCCAGCCTATTTCTCAAACTTAATCACTTCAAACCATTAGTTTGTAAGACCTTAGGACTTTGCATTTCATAGATAAGGACATCTTAAGGGATCTTTGCTATATCATTTATAGAAAATTATTACCATTATCTATTACATTTCTAAATAAATAGTTTTCAAACATTTTTGTGTCATTTAAAACAATTGAATCTATCACCCAAAAGAATTCAGATTAAAAGAATTTACTTTTCTAACAAAATTTCTAATACAATGATTTATCAGATTTATGTTAAGTACTAGGTTAAGCTCTTTATAGTCATTTGGTCCTCTCAACAACCCTGGGGGTGGGGGTAGGTGCTATTTTTATCTAGTTTACAGATTAATAAACTGTGATAAACTGAGGTGAAATAACATGCCTAAGGTCACACAACCAATAAATTTTATGCCAAATAGCAATTGCAGTTTGTATTAAGTTCCAGTTTACCACAATTACCTTAATAGGGGAACACATCTCATGTTAAATTCGTTTTAAAATAAACCTGAATCAAGTTAAATCATCTCTGGTTTTACAATCACAAATGATAGCATTCAAAACTTCAATTTCTGAGTTCACATTCAACCTCAGACACTTGACACTAGCTGTGTGACCCTGGGCAAAGTCACTTAACCCCCATTGCCTCGCAAAAACAAAAAAAACAAAAAAACCCTTCAATTTCTGCAGTCATTAGATACCAACACTTTTTTTTGGGGGGGGTGAGGCAATTGGGGTTAAGTGACTTGCCCAGGGTCACACAGCTAGTTAAGTGTTAAGTGTCTGAGGCTGGATTTGAACTCAGGTCCTCCTGACTCCAGGGCCGGTGCTTTTTTTTTTTAAAAAAGAGGGCAGCTAGCTAGCACAGTAGATAAAGCACCGGCCCTGGAGTCAGGAGTACCTGAGTTCAAATCCGGCCTCAGACACTTGACACTTACTAGCTGTGTGACCCTGGGCAAGTCACTTAACCCCCATGGCCCAGCCACCCCCCCCCCCCAAAAAAAAAGGTGGGAAGTAGCAGTACAGAACTAGAAACAATGGGTCCAAATTTGAAAGCAGATCATCTGTTGTAAAAAAAATTATATACATTATAGTAACATGACAAAATGGGATGCTTTGGAAAGCAGTAGGTTCCTAATCACTAAAGGTCTTCCAAAAGAGCTAAATTATAACTTGTTTGGGTTTTTTAATTTAATGCTGCATTTAAAAAGCAGAGAATTTTCCTACATAAATCAAAACATGCAAAAAATAGGACTGTATATGAAATTTTGAATTCTATCTCATACCAGTTACCGTAAGTATGTATCTATAATTTCATTTTTTAAAGTTCTGCTTGTCATGTATTTGATCTTCCCTTGAGTAAATCTGACATTATTACTAACAAAACCTCCCATTAACCTTCCTTTCTTCCTCCCAAATTCTCCCTCCACAATAGAGAAGTGGAAGTTAATCCACACTATGGCCACATCTAAAAATACTCCTTCTTCCATCTGGTGTCCACACCTTCTGTATGAAAAAGGTTAACATGTTTAAAGTATTTTCAGGTCTCCTGGAGGCTTGATTCTTTGTATTCATTAGTTTCAGAATTGTTTACTCTTTATCTTGTCTTTATACTGGTTTAATTTCTTCTGACTCTGCATATTTCACTTTGCATCAATCAGTTCCTACTTCCCAGGATTTGATGAAGTCACTTCTCATCACTTCCTATAATGAAATAATATTTGTTGAACCATTTTCCCAATTATCTAAGGCTCTCTAAAAGACCTTAGGTACCACTTAACTTTTAATCTCTACATTAGGATAAGGACATGTTTTTATGATGACTCTTACCTCCCCAGTATTTTCACCTTAATGAAGTGCACCCTGTTTCCACCATTAACCTTAGTTTTACATACTTCTACACCAAAAATTTTTACATCTATGATCAAGCTCCTTTGTGTATTTATATACACCTCTCATGTACCCCAATTATCACTAAGCATTCTTGCAAATTGAAGTTTACTTACTTTTTTTTTTTGGCGGGGCAATGGGGGTTAAGTGACTTGCCTAGGGTCACACAGCTAGTAAGTGTCAAGTGTCTGAGGCCGGATTTGAACTCAGGTACTCCTGAATCCAGGGCTGGTGCTTTATCCACTGTGCCACCTAGCTGCCCCCAGTTTACTTACTTTTAAATCAGTTGGTCACAGGTCTTTCTCTTTTTGTGGAGGCAGTTCTTAAGATTCAGACCTACCAGTTGTTCTAGACGATTCACTGATATTCAGGAGCTGTTTGCATCAGTGTCTTTTCACTGATGTTTGCAAACAAGCTCATTTCCCATTTCTCTCTCCTCCCCCCCTTTTTTTTGTGTGGGGCAATGAGGGTTAAGGGACTTGCCCAGGGTCACACAGCTAGTAAGTGTCAAGTGTCTGAGATCGGATTTGAACTCAGATATTCCTGAATCTAGGGCTGGTGCTTTATCCACTTCACCACCTAGCTGCCCCCTCTGTTCCCTTTTTAAACAGTAAACTTGTTACTCTCTGGGGAAAGATTAAAAGCTCATCAACTTTTCACTTTTCAGAATCTAGATAAAGTATCTGTAGATTCAATATTTCTCCCCCTTTCTTTAAAATAACCAGTTAAATTTTTGATAAGCTTTTTCTTTTTTTTTTCTGTGTGTGTGTGTGTGTGAGGCAATTGGGGTTAAGTGACTTGCCCAGGGTCACATAGCTAGTAAGTGTCAAGTGTCTGAGGTTGGATTTGAACTCAGGTACTCCTGACTCCAGGGCTGGTGCTCTATCCACTGTGCCACCTAGCTGCCCCTGTTGTTATGTTGTTGTTGTTTTTTAATTTATGATAATATTCAGTAATTTCAAAATCAAGAGAGTTACATTTTTCCATTCTTAACATTTCTTATACAGTGGTTTTACAATAATAACATTTTAAAATATATATTTTTATATATAGATATATATAGATATATATATATTTTTTTTGTGAGGCAATTGGGGTTAAGTGACTTGCCCAGGGTCACACAGCTAGTAAGTGTTAAGTGTCTGAGGACAGATTTGAACTCAGGTATTCCTCACTCCAGGGCTGGTGCTCTATCCACCGTGCCACCTAGCTGCCCCTTAAAATATTTTTTTGACATTTTAAATGAATGTATTCAAGTCCAAAATAGAGAAGTCTTGATCAAATTATACTTTAAAGACAAAAAACTTATTTTTGCAATTTCTAAACATATGGCTCTGATGTCAGATGTTGGGTGACAACATGAAAATTAAACTCAATAGGATTAATCTGTATCTAATATTCCGTAGGGCTAGTTTTAGCTTAAAGGTTATCTTTATTCCTCAAATTCTTTCTTCTTTGTGCAATACCTATTCCACAACTATGCCTACCTCTTTTTTTTTTTTAACAATTCTTAGCAACATGACTTTTTTTTAGACAGTAGAAACATCTATCCTGGACCCTAGGCTTAGATCTTTCTTTTTCCTTATATCTTTCCTTATAGAAACACTGGGCTATATCTTTTGATTCATCAATTCCCTTCTCATGCCACCCTGAGCAGTTCTTTTTAAAAAATGCTTCCTAAGTTCTGGTTGAAACAGGTTAAAAAAAGCTAAATTAATAAGTCAAATGTCAAGCAGATCACTTGAATTTTTTTTTTTAAGCAGTTAAATGGGGCAGCTAGGTGGCATGGTGGATAAAGCACTGACCCTGGATTCAGGAGGACCTGAGTTCAAATACAACCTCAGACACTTGACACTTACTAGCTGTGTGACCCTGGGCAAGTCACTTAACCCTCATTGCCCTGCAAATAAACAGATAAACAGATAAATAAATAGCTAACAGTTAGAAGGGTCTTCTAGAAATTGAAAAATACTCCAAAATCTGGAATGGACAGCACAAGTGGCCATAATCTACAAAATTTAGTTTCAGAACCCAATTAAATATGAATTTATAATTCCTAATGTTTAAAATCAACTTTTACTTAAGCTACTTAAAAGTAAGGATTAAGTTTCACTCACCCTCAAGTCGCTCCTTGATTAAAACAGACTCCTCTCCTTTTGTGGTCAAGAAGAAAGTTCAAATTGTAAATTGTCTGAAATCTTATTGAAGCTGACTTCATTTTTTCTTTCTTTTTTTTTTTTTTGGTTAGTGGAAAAAAACACCTTCCTTCCTAAAACAATAAAAACAGTCTGTATGTAATTGTTTCTTCTCCTAAAACAAACTACAGCTTTGAGGTATCACAAAGATACAAATATCCACAAACACAATCAATTCATGGCCAGTTTATGTTTAAGACTGATTATGTTATATACTTATGCCTATGCTTACTTTTCAAGGCTACAAGAAAAGTTAGTTTACTCTATCCAGCAGAGAAACACAATAAAATTTAGACACAGAAGCACCTCCTCACAAGTTTTCCTCCTTAGCTCTCACTGAAAATGAAAGCTAAGTTCTTGCTAGTGGAGAGAATACTCCCCCTTCTAGACTCTGCCTAGGCAACTTCCTCAAAATGAAGTGACAAAAAAATTTTGCCGTAGTTGAGGTTTCCCTTTAAGTTCAATTGGGGGAATCTCATTAATCAATTAGAAACACCCAGTAGAAACTATTTGCCATGCACTTATACACTTATACTCCACCAACTAAAGAGCCTGCACACCCAACAGCTCTTTCTAATGAGTTTACAGATTCTGCCTACTCTTCCTGTAGAGGAGGAATTTACATATTCCACTTGCTCTTCCTGTAGAAAAAGAGCCTATTGTACCTTGGCTTAGAAGTTGGGTGAGACCCAAGGAGGAGTCTGTTCCTGGGATGGCCCAATGCAAAGATGTCCCTCAGTAGAAATCCCCTGGAGCTCTGTAGGGAGCCTTTCAGGCTTTTTTATAGTGTCTGAGGCTGGATTTGAACTTGGGTGCTCTGGATTCCAGGCCTGGCACTCAATCCACTGCATCACCTAGCTGCCCCTACCTGAATACACTTGCATGGGTAAGGGATTTGGACTTATACAGGGAAGGAGAATAGTAAATCTCTGTTGACTTAATTAAGTCTAAATTAAAATCAATTTTCAATTTTACATTGCCAATCTAATGGGATGGGCCAACTAGGTGGTACAGTGGATAGAGTTCTGGGCCTGGAGTCAGAAAGACTTCATGAGTTCAAATTTGGTCTCAGACACTTACTAGTTGTGTGACCCTGGGGAAATAATTTAATCCTTTTTGCCTCAGTTTCCTCATCTGTAAAATGAGCTGGAGAAAGAAACAGCGAACCATTCCATTGTCTTTGCCAAGAAAACCCTGAATGGGTCACAAAGAGTCAGACACGACTGAAAACAACTGAACAAAACCAACAGCCTAATAGGTATAATGTAAAAAATCAGATTTGTTTTGACTTCTTTTATTAGTGATATGGAGCATTCTTTCATATGACTTTTAATAGTTTTTACTTCATATTCTGAAAATTGCCTCTTTACAGCCTTTGGCCACTTATTAAAAAGTTTTATTTTGAAAATATTATGCAGGGAGAGGATTCTGGGAAGATGGCAGAGTGGGTCAGAAGACTTTTGGCTCTCCTCATTTCCTCCAGAAAAAAAGACAGAACATTGCCTCAGAGCAGAAGAGAGACAGGGTAAAGCAGATGTCCTCCTAAAACAATCTGAGAAAACTCCAGGAAAGATCTGACCTCCAGGGGCTGAGGTTCAGGTTCAGATTGAGTGAAGTACAAACACCTCCAGGCTAACTGTAGAATCAACAAACAAACCCTGGAGGCAGCTGGGTTAAAAGGCAGCCTCAACCTTAGAAACTTTCATTTCTGGGCAGCTGGGTGGCACAGGGGATAGAGAACTGGCCCCAGATTCAGGAAGACCTGCATTCAAATTCGGCCTCAGACACATGACACTAGCTGTGTGACCCTGGGCAAGTCACTTAACCCTCATCGCCCCGCAAAAAAAAAAAAAGAAGAAAGAAACTTTCATCTCACAGACAGGGTGGGGGTGTGATGGTTGAGTAGAAGATTGAAAGACCTTCCATATTGAGGGATGCCAAACATAGTTGTGCTGACCAGACATTCAGGGCTGCAGGGAGAAAGAGCTAGCACACACCTGGTGAGTACAGTAGTGAGGGCCAGGCGCCCAGTGGGCTGTGGGCACCTGCAGGAGAACAGAGTCCCTGGTTTCAGTTTCAGAGCAGAGAGGACAACTGTAGTTTGCAGACACTGGAGGGACTGCAGGGAGCAAGATCATTTGCCAGACAGTGTGGCTGGAGGGGCCCTAGCTGTGGCTTAGGAGTAAAGAGGAGAGCCCAAGGTTGGACCCAGAGACAGACCTCAGAAAATAACTGCTAAAAAAAACCCAAAATAAAACAAAAATAAATAAATAAAAATTAACAAGCAAAGGATAGAGAAGATCTGGGTTCATATTCAGAAGAAGATAATGGAGCTAAAAAAAAAAAGCCCACTCCTTTTTCAGTAAGAAACATCAAATGGTGCTGTTAATATGAATATATGGATTACCTGGATTTGATGGAGGTACCTTATAATCCAAAAGGAGTTTTATGAAACCCTGGATTAATAGGATTAATAGGAGCAAAATGGCCTTCAACTGAACTCCAAACTCAACCCAGATTGCTAGCAGATAAAAGACCCTACCTAGTGACTGACTTCTTTTCCCTCAGGATAGTAAAGTCCATATCTTATGGTAATATCTGAGCTTCCTCATCTTTGCCAAACCCTTTTTTGGAATCCTGTAGTCTTATCTTGATGCTTCTATATTTCCTTCATACTTGTTATAACTGAAATAGTTAAACTACTTTTTGCTTCTGGGTTGATTTCTGTATCATACTATTGAAACTGACAACGCCCTGTAATCAGTGGATTAAAACCATATATACCCTCAGAAATGGGGAGTCCTCTGAGCTCCTCTCTTAGGAGGGGAGTCTCCACATGATCATGTGTTTTGTTAACTTTCTTCTTGGGACAATAAAATATTAAATTGATATTTTTTTCTGGCTGTCTCTGAACTGTTTTCATAGGAAGTTTGTTTTTTTCTGGCTGTCTCTGATTTGTAGGAGAAATTAAACATTATTTCTCTGATCTGTTTGTAGGAGACAGGCAGATATATCATGTTCTCTGATCTGGTTCATTGTAGGAAATATAAGATGTTGTCATTTCTCTGATCTGTTTACTAATTTGTAGGAGAGATTAAACATTATTTCTCTGGTCTGTTTGTAGAAGGCAGGCAGATACAAAAGCTATATTTTAATATTCGACAGAAATGGTGCCTTGTGACTCGGATTTGATTGGAAAATGGAAATGGAATTCACCCTCCAACACCGGTCTTGACAAGGAGCCCTCCAGGAGTTTTCTCATGAATCAGCTGTGGACTCTGGCTTGTAAGGTGAATATTCCTTTCCAGCTTCCAATTCAAACCTCGAACTCTCACTGTTAGTTGAGTTCTTGTCCCAGGAAGAAACTGGAGCGCTCAATAGAGGACAGCTATCACAAACTGTTTCTAAAAGGTAGGAATTCCTCAATTTGGGAATATAAATTTCAATTTATCTAATCTGGCTAAGTCTTCTTGTAGATCTGTTGCATTGCAAATGATTAAGAAATATTTTTTGATGTGCACAAATATTGTTTAAATGATTAGAATTGACTAATGATAATGACTAAGTCAAACTAAATGGAGCTCCTCTGACCAGTCTAAATTAAGCTAAATCAGGAAAAATAATTTATGTGTATCTGTGTATCTGATGATGTCTTGTCTCTGTGTAAATGTGTGAGATTATCTCATGTGTTCAAGTCTCTGTTGGAAATGTAAATTTTTTCAGCTAGAAAGAAAGAAAAGAAAGAAAGGGAAAAGGACCATTTCAGTGACCATAGAAAAGTAGTTTTACTACTTCCCTAGTTTGTTTTTTAAAAGCTGACAGGCTCACCAACAAAGGAAGAGTTTGTGTCAGTAAGAGAAAAATCATCAAAAAGGTCAGTGAATTTGATTGGACCATCTAGTTAAGAAATTTGGGTGTTCATACAAACTAAGATCAAGTAAAATCTGTGATATACTGCCAAAAAATATATATGTTTTATATTAGAAGAGATTTTTTAAAATACACAGGAAAAATATGAAATGTTTAGGATAAATGGTTCTTGGGTAAATTAATACTAAAATGAAATTATCAATTGAGGTTCTATAGGATATCATTTGGTGTTATTGAATCAATTCTAGTCTCATTTTAAGTTAAATTTATTATTCTGATACTCTGTCAGGAAATATGTATAGTTTAAGCTGTGACCTTAGTTATGTGATTTGTAACATGTAAAAGAAAAGGGCCTAAGAGTTAATAGTTCATTGTATTAGAGATATTGTCAGAATGTAGATTCTTTAAATTCTTTTTGGGTTATGAATTTAATTGAATGTAATAATGGTTTTCTGTGTAGTGGGCATAGTAAGAACCTTTTAGAATATCGTCAGCTGTATCGAACCACATGCTCAGTAAAGTACAGTGATTGCGTTTTGTTAAAAGCTAGGAAGAAAAAATATATATATTAAAAAACAACAACAACAAAAAACTCAGTCTCTAACCACTGAGCCATATTGTCTTAAACCTGACTTTCAAACTCTGTCTTCAGTTTCCAACTACTAAGGTAGATAACCATCTACTTAATCCCATCTAGTCATCTTTTAGGATAAATCTCTAGAAAGACATGAAATCTAATATTATATGAGTATTGGATATGGTTTAAAATATATTGATTATTGGTTAATGTGCTTATCATATGATTTAAAAAAATTTCCTTTGTGCTATCCAAATTGAAAATGGGCCACACCCTGTCAGCAGCATTCAGCCAAAATTCTGTAGGCCACAAAAAGCCTTGGGACAGAAAAATCGGCAGTAAGAAAAGGAAAAAGCCAGCACACTTTAACTTGTTATCTGATAAATTTCTAATGTAGCTGTGGAGGTCTTAGCTCCTTTGAAAAAGGGAGGGAACAAATTTTTGCATAGCAGGGGAATCAATTGCCACTATGTATCTTTCACAAAGGTATTATATGAATTTTATAAATGCGGAGTACTAGGCCATAGAATTAAAATGTTACCATTAGTAACATTTAGTTACCATTAGTAACATTAGTCAATCCACAATTAATTTAATTTAAACCAAAATCTGTCCTAGAAGAAATAACATGGTCTCAATGTGTCTTCTTCCATAAGGATTATTATGGTAAATTAGGATTTAACAGTAAAAAGATTTGTTGTTATAAAACCTACTAGCCGTGTGACCCCCAAAAAAGTTCTATCTCTCTCAGTTTACTTTTCTGTAATAGAGCTTACCTCTCAGGGGAGTGAGGATCATAAGATTGTAAAGTGCTTAGCATAAGACAAAATGTTATATTAATGATTCTCTGTGTAAAGTATAGAGCAAAAGCACATTAATTAAATTAAGAACACCTGATGATTGGTAAGTGGGGTTGTTTCAAGCTTAAATATATATATTCCTAAGGTTTTAAGGTATTATGTGTTTCTAACATTTTCTTATAGTGTATAATTTGCTAAAAACAATTGTATCAGCTACGGTGAAAAAGCAATTTCTACCAGGGTAGACAAAGTGGAAGGTTGTTGTTGCAATATTGAATTGTTTTGATCTGAATTTATTGGTATTAAGCAATAGTTAAATTAGTATAAGACATACTAGTGATCATTGGTAATTTATGAACTGTCTTATATCACCTTAATAGGAAATAGGAGTCTGCCTACCTATGATTGATATTTGGAATTAGAACATGTGTAGGAACACATGTAGAGTAGTTGAGTCATCTCAAAGATTTAAAGGAATTCTGAGGGCAGTACCCTCTGTGGTTGAGTGGGACACCTTCTAGTCTGTTCCCAGTATGCAATTTGGGATTGTTTACACTCATTTCCACCATTGCTTCTTATTGGACATCTCAAGGCAGATTCACTGATGTAGTGCTAACTCAGGGATGAAAAGCATCAATTTAACATGGGTACAAGCATAGTTAATGCTTGTTACAGAAGGTATGTGATCCTTAAGAAGTGAGTTCACTTTAGTACTGATTATTGGAACTTGCTGTTTAAGACTTGGGATTATTCTGAGTCTGACTCCAGTTATGACCATCAAGGAATGTTGAGTCATATGACCCATGATGCCAGCAACTCTATGGCGTTTCTACATGTATGCAATGCAGATGGAGTTCTCATGGGAAAGGCTGGGAGACCGACTTTTTGGCAAAGGCTGAGGTAGGCGTCTCCTGACTCAGTTTCCCCAAATATTAAACTCTCCCACCTGGCTGATTTTTTTTTTTTTTGCATGGGGCAATGGGGGTTAAGTGACTTACTTGCCAGGGTCACACAGTTGGTAAGTGTCAAGTGTCTGAGGCCGGATTTGAACTCAGGTACTCCTGAATCCAGGGCCAGTGCTTTATCCACTGCGCCACCTAGCTGCCCCCCCACCTGGCTGATTTTAAACCTGGCACATTAAATTCTTCCTGGAGTGGACATGGAGTATTATTCCCTGAGAGCCTTGACTCTTTACTTTTATGGCAGATTCCTATAATCATGTCACTTAATCAGCATGAACACAATACTGGCTGTTCATCCCTAGGTTAATACTATAATATCTGGGTGAGATGCAGGTATAAAACTCAAGCTATTTGATCATGAAATTCTAGTCCCTTTCAGAATCTAAACAACTGAAGTACATAGGCATCTAACTTTGCCATCTGTCTGTTATTGGTTAAACATTTAAAACTGAATCAGAAATATCTCAAACTAGTTTTGTTTTGTTTTGTTTGTTTTTGCGGGGCAATTGGGGTTAAGTGACTTGCCCAGGGTCACACAGCTGGTAAGTGTTAAGTGTCTGAGGCTGGATTTGAACTCAGGTACTCCTGAATCCAGGGCCAGTGCTCTATCTACTGCGCCACCTAGTTGCCCCTCAAGCTAGTTTTGAAGAAAATAATTTTAATGCAACCAGTTTATGCAATCAGTTTTCTTAGAGGGGGTAACTTGTAGAATATTTTGTCATACCTATGGAGAGATTAACTTTAAGTTTATTATGTAATGTGGAAATAACATCTGTCTGTGAAGCATGTCCCATAATACAAACATGGTTTATTATGGACAACTTATTTGACATGCACTGTTTTGAAATTAATTGCTTAAGTGTCATCCTAAGCCCTTTACTACAATTCAAGTTAACTTGGTAACTTTTATGTAAGTTCATTTGTGGTCATCTTACAAAATATTCTGTAACCTAAGTTTATGTGAGCATTAGATCTTAAACAATTGAGTAAAAAATTTTTGGAGGAAAATTAAAGTCAAGTGGATGTAAATGTAATTGAGAAAGGTTTAAGAGTTCTGCTTTCTATAGTATTATGAAATATTTAGCTTGTGGGTCTTATGTGTATCCCTTTGGCATGATATTAACAGTGTTTGTGTCAGATTCATTGTTTTTGTTTTGTTTTGGTTTGGTTTTTGGTGGGGCAATTGAGGGTTAAGTGACTTGCCCAGGGTCACACAGCTAGTAAGTGTCAAGTGTCTGAGGCTGGATTTGAACTCAGGTTGTCCTGAATCCAGGGCCGGTGCTTTATCCACTGTGCCACCTAGCTGCCCCCCAGATTCATTGTTAAAGCTGTGAACAGCATGGGGCATTCCTAACATCTCAATGGACCTCACATCTCCTTGCACTCTCCAGAACAGGCCTTCCCCACTTCCCCCTTTCCCTCCCTGTGATTTCTTTGACCCTACTCAGCTTGAAGCAATTACAGAAGAAGAGATCATCACCCTCTTTTCCCTTAACTAAAAAGTGGGGAACGTAGTAGTAGCTTGATAGACCTGAGTCCAGTTAGGGATGCTCTGGCCCTAAAGGGAGACACTCTGACCATGGAGAAATATGGTTGATCAGCTTGTTGGGGTCACTTAGAGATTACTCTTTCCTTGGAGAATGTGAAGTTAAGGGATGTGTGGTTATCCGTCAATCTTTTTCTAAGGATTTAAGTAAACTCTTTTATAGTCACTATCAATGTGGGACTCTGGAATGCAATCAATTGCCCTGATTCCTAGTGATCAGCAGGAGAGACATTAATTGAACTAGATGATTGGGTCTATATAGTAACTGACTTGTCCATAAAGATTCTCTTAAGACTGCTCCAGAGAACTGAGACCTGGCTACTTCGAAAAGAGCTGCTGAACTGCTTTGGACAGCCCTAAGAGAGCTGTTGCAGACCACAATCCCAGGACCCCGAGGACGAGAAGTAGACATCATCAGAGGAGACTGCACCCCAAGATTGGACTGGATAAAGGCTGAGAATACCCAGCACCCCAAAGACTGCTTTTCCCTGTGTCCTATCCACCTTGTCAGGTCACCCTACGGTTTTGAATTCTACTACAGATGGGATTAATTTTGGTATTTGTGGGGACTTTCTTTGCAGCCAGCTTTGCCCCCCATTTGACAATGATCAGTCCCTCTCATGTGACCCCACACTTCTCAAACCCCTAGTTGAATCTATCTGCCTGCTTGCCTCTGTATAACTACTCAAAAGCCTGGCCATCCAACTTTGATTTATGGATCAGTACCCCTGTGACAGGAATCCCTCATGTGTCATTACAGTGAACCTCTATGCCTTTGCCAGATTTTTCAGGACTTTCAGGCCTTCCTATCTCACTGACTCCTCACCTTGATTAAATGGTGTTTTTGTAAAAGTTAGATTGCAAAGAGAAGCTCCTTGGTCTATGGGGGTCATTGAAATTGACCCCTTGACCAAAAGTGGGGCATGGTAATATGAATATATGGATCACCTGGATTTGATGGAGGTACTTTATAATCCAAAAGGAGTTTTATGAAACCCTGAATTAATAGGATTAATAGGAGCAAAATGTCCTTCAACTGAACTCCAAACTCAACCCAGATAGCTAGCAGATAAAAGACCCTACCTAGTGACTTTTTTCCCCTCTGGATAGTAAAGTCCCTTATCTTATGGTAACATCTGAGCTTCCTCATCCTTGCCAAACCCTTTTTTTTTTTGGAATCCTGTAGTCTTATCATGATGTTTCTGTATTTCCTCCATACTTGTTATAACTGAAATAGTTAAACTACTTTTTGCTTCTGGGTTGATTTCTGTATCATACCATTGAAACTGACAACGCCCTGTAATCAGTGCTCTAAAACCATATATACCCTCAGAAATGGGGAATCCTCTGAGCTCCTCTCTTAGGAGAGGAGTCTCCACATGATCGTGTGTTTTGTTAACTTTCTTCTTGGGACAATAAAATATTAAATTGATATTTTTTTTTTCTGTCTGTCTCTGAACTGTTTTCGTAGGAGGACAGGTATGTTTTTTCTGTCTGTCTCTGATTTGTAGGAGAAATTAAACATTATTTCCCTGATCTGTTTGTAGGAGACAGGCAGATATATAGTTCTCTGATCAGGTTCATTGTAGGAAATATAAGATGTAATTTCTCTGATCTGTTTACTAATTTGTAGGAGAGAGTAAACATTATTTCTCTGGCCTGTTTGTAGGAGGCAGGCAGATACAAAAGCTATATTTTAATATTCGACAGTGCCAAGCACAAAAAGAGTTCTTGGAAGAACTTAAAAAGGACTTTAAAAACCAAACAAGAGGGAGCAGCTAGGTGGTGCAGTGGATAAAGTGCTAGCCCTGGATTCAGGAGGACCTCAGTTCAAATCCAGCCTCTGATACTTGACACTAGCTGTGTGACCCTGGGCAAGTCACTTAACCCTCATTGCCTAGCCAAAAAAACCCCCAAAAAACAAAAAAGAGAGATTGAGAAAAAAAAAAGAAAAAAAAAGCGATCCAAGAAAATTGTGAAAAGAAAGTCAACCAACTTGAGATAGAGAACCAGAAACTTAAGGAAGGAAATTCCTTGAAAACTAGAATTCATCAAGGGGAAGATAATGATATTCTAAAACAACAAGAAATCATAAAACAAAACCAAAAGAATAGAAAAAATAGAAGAGAAAGTGAAACATCTCATTAGAAAAAACTAATCTGGAGAACATATCAAAAAGAAATCATCTAAGAATAATCAGACTACCTGAAAATTATTATAAAGAAAAGACTCTTGACACAATATTACAAGGAATTATCAAGGAAATTTTTCCTGAACAAGAAGGCAAAGCAGAAATAAGAAAAATCCACTGATCACCACCTGAAAGAGATCCTAGGAGAAAACCTCAAGGACTATCATAGCCAAGTCTCAAAGCTCCTAGGTTAAGGAGAAAATATTGGAAGCAACAAGAAAAAAACATGTTAATATCATGGAGCTACAATAAGGATTACACAAGACCTAGCAGCTGCTATATTGAATGACTGTAGGTCTTGGAATACTATATTCCATAGAGCAAAAAAGCTGGGGTTACAACCAAGGGTAACACCCAGTGAAGTTTAGTATAATGCTGAACAACAACAAAAAAAATTGATGTTCAATAA
The DNA here is from genome assembly GCF_019393635.1 of Dromiciops gliroides. Classification (NCBI taxonomy): domain Eukaryota; kingdom Metazoa; phylum Chordata; class Mammalia; order Microbiotheria; family Microbiotheriidae; genus Dromiciops; species Dromiciops gliroides. Next base: position 580,583,877 of record NC_057863.1, read on the forward strand.
ATTGAAAGATTTTGATGTTTTTCTTACAAGAACCCCAGAACTTAAGGGAAAATTCAATATATAACTTCTAGGAGGAATATAAGGTAAACATTAAAGACCAACTTTAAAGAACCCAATAAGGACAAAGTGTTTACTTCTTATATGTGAAAATATTAGCAGTATTTTTATGACTGTCATTATTATTTGGGTAGTTTGATAGAAAGGCTTTGACTGACCTGAGAATGATGGGGTGATTAAAAAAGGAGAGATAAAAAGGAGTAATTATCTCACACAAATGAGGCACAAAAAGAAAAATTGAGACAGAAGAAGCTACTGGGGGGAGGGAGGGTAGTGTTGGAACCTAACTCTCATCAGGAATGGGTTAAAAGGAGATAGGAAGAGGGGAGAGGATAAAGGAGGGACTTTTAGAGGGGTGGGTAGGGTAAGGAATAGGAGGCCAAGGTAGCCAGTAAAACTAAAACAGAGGATTGAGGATAGATAGAGTAAATAGGGTGAGAAGGATAGTGAGGAAAAATAGGAAGGAGGAAAATACACAAGTAATTGTAGCTTAGAATTGAATGGAATGAATTTACCCATAAAACAGAAATAGATAACAGAGTAAAAATTTGAATTCAACAGTATGTTGCTTTCAGGAAACAGTATAAAAAAGAGAGATATACAAAAATAAATTTAAGGACAGGAGTAGAATTTATTATGTAAATAAGGCAAGGATAGTAATCATGATCTCAAAGTTAAAGTTAATAGACTTAATCAAAAGAGAAAAATGGAGAAACTACATTGTGTGTGAGCAGTAGTATTCAATATAGTTTTAGACCATTTAAAATTACTAGACAGTATAAAACAGCTGTGCATATGCCTGCCAAAACAGACATAGGAATTATTCAAAGATAAACATAAAACATTTTTTATAGAAATAAACTCAGATTCAAATAATTGAAGTAATATTTATTGTTCATGTGTAGGTAAAGCCAATCTAATATTTAAAATTACAATTTTACCTATTTTAATCTATGGACTCAATGTCATCCCAATTAAATTATTAAAAAATTATTTTACTGAGTTGAGAAAATAATAACAAAGTTCATTTGGAAGAACAGAAGATCAGGAACTTCAAAGAAACTGGATAAAAAGAGATAAAGGAAATCATTTCAGCAATATCAGACCTTAAACTATATTATAAGATGAGAGCAGTGTTGAAACATAAAATGATAATTTCAATTATTTTAAAATTAAACATTTTCCCATATAAATAAAACCTATGTGGCCAAAAATAGAAGAAATGCAGAAAATTGGGGGAAAACTTTCATGGACAGTCTCTCAGGATGTGATTGGGTTGGAAAATTGCTGTAGTATAGGAGATGATCAGCTAGCTGACTTGGAAAGACATGGAAAGACTTGAACTTGTGAAGGAAGATGCTATCTGCCTTCAGAAAAGCAGATGATGGGGGGCAGCTAGGTGGTGCAGTGGATGGAGCACCGGCCCTGGAGTCAGGAGGACCTGAATTCAAATCCGGCCTCAGACACTTAACACTAGCTGTGTGACCCTGGGCAAATCACTTAACCCCAATTGCCTCACCAAAAAAAAAGAAAGAAAGAAAGAAAAGCAGATAATGAGTGGAAATAAGCATAGTACAGTCTTACATATATGTGTATGAATGTATATGTGTATATTATGTATGTGTATAGATATCTATGTATGTATATGTGTGTGTGTATCCATGCTTAATTGCAGCCTTCTTTGGGGAGAATGCGGAAGTAAGAAAGTAAAAAGTAAACAGCATAGAACAAAAGAAAACCATAAGGAAGCAAAGAAAAGGTCAGATTTGAAAATATTATATAGTATTTATTATATAGGTTTTCTTGAAATGGAAACTTGTCATTTTATATTGAATCCTCTCCTGTGTTCTGCTGTGTACATGGCAACATTTTTTCCTTTTCTCATTTTGTATTTAAGTTTAAAATAAAAAAAGTTTTACACACACACACACACACACACACACAAACACACATGAAAATTCTATGCAGCAAGCATTCAGCAAATGCATACTATGACCAGGGCTCTATGCTCAGTACTTTTTTAAAAAGAAGTTCAATTTTATTTTATTATCAGATCCAAATTCTCTCCTTCTCACCTCTCTTCCCTTTTTTTTTTTTTTTAATTTTTTTTTTTGTTTTGTTTTGTTTTTTTTGTGGGGCAATGAGGGTTAAGTGACTTGCCCAAGGTCACACAGCTAGTAAGTGTCAAGTGTCTGAGACTGGATTTGAACTCAGGTCCTCCTGAATCCAAGGCCAGTGCTTTATCCACTGCGCCACCTAGCTGCCCCCCTCTCTTCCCTTTTTAAGTGAGAAAGTTAGAAAAACAAAATCTGTTACAAACATGTAGAGTTAAGCAAAATAAATTCCCCACATTGGCCATGTCCCCAAACCAAAAACATAAGGCTTCATCTGTGTGCCTGAGTCCATCTCTTCTCTATCTGAATGAAGGTGACTAGCATGTCTCATCATGAGTCTACTGGGATTTTGGTTAGTCATTATGTTAATCAGAGTTCCTAAATCTTTCTGATTCTGTCTTTACACTATTGTTATTGTATTAATTGTTCAGCTGGTTCTGTTTAACTTTACTTTGCATTACTTCATAGGAGTTTTTGAAACCACCTCCTTCATCATTTCTTATATCATAATACTATTCTATCACATTCACATACCATAACTTGTTTGGCCATTCCCTAATTGATGGGTAGCCCCTTAATAGTTTATAATTCTTTACCACTACAAAAAAGAGCTGCTATATTTTTTAACATTTGGCTCCTTTTCCTATTTTTTTGATCTCTTTGGAATATAGACTTAGTAACAAGTATTACTGGGTCAAAACGTATACCCAGTTTAATAGCATAGGTTTTTTTTAGCATAGTTCCAAATTGTTTTCCAGAATAGCTGAACCAGTCCACGGTTCCACAAATGGTGTATTAATGTACCTGTTTTCCCACATTCCATCCAACTTTTTTTGGTCATTTTTGCCAATCTGATGTATGTCTGGTGGTGCCTCAGAATTGTTTTAATTTACATTTTTCTAATTATTAGTGATTTAGAATTTTTTTATATAACTTTTGATAACTTGGATTTCTTCCTCTGAAAACTGCCTATTCATATCCTTTGACCATTTATCAATTGGGGAATAGATCTTATTCTTATAAATTTGATTCAGTTCCCTATATATCCTTAAAATAAGACATTTATCAGAGGAAATTGCTGCAAAGATTTACCCCCCAGTTTCTGGTTTCTCTTTTCTTTTTATCCAAATTGGGTTTGCTTATGCTCAAATCTTTTTATTTTACGTAAGAAAAAATTTCCATTTTATCTCCTGTGAACCTCTCTATTTCTCATTTTTCATAAACTCTTCCTCTCTCCAAAGATCTGATAATTAATTTCTTACATGCAACTCTAATTTGGGCATGACTTTACTCTTTTTTTTACTCTTTATGACAAAATTGTCTACCCATTTGGAGATTGTCTTGGAATGTGAGATGTTCTTCTATGCCTCATTTTTTACCAAACTGCTTTCCAGTTTTCTCAACAATTTTTTTTTTTTAGCAGTGAGTTCTTTTTTTGTTTGTTTGTTTGGTGAGGCAATTGGGGTTAAGTGACTTGCCCAGGGTCACACAGCTAGTAAGTGTTAAGTGTCTGAGGTCACATTTGAACTCAGGTACTTCTGAATCCAGGGCCGGTGCTTTATCCACTGCGCCATCTAGCTATCCCTGAGTAGTGAGTTCTTTCCTGGGATATCTGGGATCTTTGGGTTTACCAAATATTAGAGTACTGTGCTCATTTACTTCTGTATATTGTGTACCTAATCTGTTCTACTGATCAACCTCTATTCCTTACCCATTACCAAATTGTTTTGATGATTATGGCTTTGTAGTATAATTTAAGATCTGGTACTGCTAGATACCTTTCCCTCCACTTTTTTTTTCATTAATCCTTTAATATTCTTGACCTGTTCTTCCTTCAGTTGAATTTTTTTTTCTGGCCCTATAAAGTATTCCTTTGGTACTTTGGTATGGCGAATTAATTTAAATAAAGTAGTTAATTTAGATAGTATTGTAATTTTTATTCTGTTGACTCAGTCTACCCATAGAGTTCAATACTTTTCAAGTTAACTCATTCCATTTCTGTAGAGCTTTGTCTGTTGAAAAGTTTTCCCTTAAATTTGGGCTAAATTTGCCTTTGCCTCTCTATGTCTTCTTTCCATAATAGCCCTGCCTTCTGGTGGCCAAAAAACCAAGCCCAGTCTCTCTTGCACATGATATTCTCCAGATATTTGAGAACAATTATCAAACAAGTCATCTCTTCTCTGATTAAAAATTTCTATGTCTTTTTTTTGGGGGGTGGGGGGCAATGAGGGTTAAGTGACTTGCCCAGGGTCACACAGCCAGTGAGTGTTAAGTGTGTGAGGCCGGATTTAAACTCAGGTACTCCTGACTCCAGGGCTGGTGCTCTATCCACTGTGCCATCTAGCTGCCCCCACCCTCAGGGTTTTTGACCAAAAAAGATTGCTATTTAGGCCCACCCTGAGCCATCAAGAGGCCAAACAATGGCAAAATGAGACTTGGGCTGGGACCTATTGTTAGCCAATCAATGAGGGCCAGAGTTATTTAGGTTTAAGGAGTGGTCCTTAGAAGACATTTTGTGAGATTTCTGCAAATTTGTATTCCTTTGGGCAGAGTACTCACAGGTAAGGGTATGATTCCTTATATGGAAAGAGGGAGAGAAGGAGAAGGAAGGAAGGAAAGAGCTGCATTGCCCAATTGGAGCCAGCCAGTTGGGTCCCCAGTGGGTGGTTGTTACTCACAGAATGTTGGTAGTTGTTTGTCCTTTGTTCTTGAAGAGGACCATGGCATTGGGAAGGTGATGTCATGACTTGCAATGAATTGTATTTAAGTGAGGGAGGGCTATGCAAAGTCAACAGGCTCACTTTCTCCTCCAGAGCCATCTGGATCCATCTGGACAAGATATACATCAGGACAACTGGAGATGGCCCCCCATGCAGTGGGAGATCTTGGCTTTTTAAGCTAAGGCCTTTCACTGGCCTCAGTTTGCCTGAGGCAATACCTGTTCAGTGATCAGGAGTCAAAGAAAGGCCTCTTTTACCTAGTCAAAAAAAAAAAAAAAGAGAGAGAAAGAGAAAGAAAGAAAGAAGTAAGAAGGAAAGAAGGTAAGAAAAATAAAAGTGTGTGTGGGAGACCTTAGGGTTTCAGACCAAAAGAGATACAATTGCTATTTTGGGGCCACCCTGAGGCCAGACAGTGCTAGAGAGAGGCAGAAAAATGGATCAGCTTGACACTTAATAACTGTGTGACCCTGGGCAAGTCACTTAACCCTCATTGTCTGGCAAAAACAAAAACACAGAATAATAGCTCAGGGCCAGGTTGTGTAGGACTTTAAAAGTTAAACAGAGTTGAGATTGTATTTTAAAGGTAAGAGGAAGCCACTGGAGTTAGTTGAGTAAGGAAATAATATGGTCAGCTCTACAATTAAGGAAAATCACTTTGGCAGAATTGTTTAAGATAGACTGGAGTGGTGAGAAACTTGAATTGGGGAAACAATTTAAATAAGCTTTTGTAATTATCTAGTCGAGGGGTGATGAGGGCCTCAGGTGGTCACTATGTGAGTAAAGGGTAAGATATGAGAGATGTTGGGAAGGTAGAAATAGCAAGGTTTGTACAATTGGGTGGATGTTTGGGGTGGGAGAGAGTGAGAAGTCTAGGATAAGTCTTTAAATCTGGGAGATCAGAAGGATGGTGATGCCTTTAAAGAAGACAGAGAAGTTTGGAAAAAGGGAGGATTTGAGTGGAAAAATAATTTAGACCTTGTTGAGTTTGAGACCCCTAGAAAATCCAGTTTGAAGTGTCCAGTAGGATGGAAGGAAAGAAGAATAAGCATTTGTTAGTGTTTCCTATGTTCCTACTGTAAGAGTCAAAATTGGATATACGGAGCATTAATCTCCCTCTTTAAACTTTCCCTTTTATATATATATCTCCCAGGCCAATAAGAAAAGGAGCCTCTGAGCTTTAATCTGTGAGGGATCAGTTTTTATTGCTTGGGAATTAATTAGACAACAAAGGTGAAACCAATTAGGGAAATAAGGAAGTAGAAATACATGGTAGATATCCACCATGCCACCCAGCTGCCTCAATAGTTAGTTAGGGATTCAGGACCGAAGCTCAAGAAAAAGCCTGGAGTAGGATATTTAGATCTGGGATTCACCTGTATTGAGATGATAATTATAACCAAGGGATTTGATGAGATTGTCAAGAAAGAGTATTGAGGGAAAAGAGGAGAGGACTCTTCACAGAACCTAAATACTATGCTTTTCTTTATGCAGTGTAGGGCTATATGAACTTTTTTTTTTTTTGGTGGGGCAATGAGGATTAAGTGACTTGCCCAGGGTCACACAGCTAATAAGTGTCAAGTGTCTGACACCTAGCTGCTCCCTTTATGAACATTTTTAGTTGCCACCCTTCAATGTTGCCTTATATTGAGCATGCAATCCACTAACCACCTATTGTTTTCATGTAAACTCTTTTCTCAAATCTTTCCCCTTCCACTATACTAATGAAGTTCATAGGATCATAGATTTAGAGCTAGAAGAGGGACATTAGAGGCCATCTATTCAACTTTTGTTTTCTAGATGGGGAAACTGAGGCTCAGAGAGGTTCAATGACTTGTCCAAAGTCACACCCCTGAGAGTCAAGGAGGAACAGGTCACATGAACTTCTACCTCCCCACAGGTGGCCTAGTAAATAGAATCATGGAATCTGAAATCAAAGTGATCTAGAAGGGGGAAGCCAAACATATCTTCTTTAGACATGAATCAGGTAATGTTACTTCCTCACTATCTTGAGTCGCTCCCTATTGCCTACTAAGTTACACTTAGATTTCTGCTCCTTACAATGATGACCCTCTGTATGCTGTTGCCACCCTGCTTTGCCAGCCTTATGTCGTACTATTCTTCTATGTGTAGGTGATGCTGTAGCCAAGCTAATCTATTCTCTAGCCTCCTCCCTGCACTCTTCCACATCCATGCCTTTTCCCATTCTACTTTTGGACAGTAGCCATTGCTTTGAAATTTCTCCTTTTGTCGAGCTAATGTGTCATCCCGTTCTAGTTCTGCCCTCTGGGACCAAGTGAAAGAAATTTAATTTTTCTTCCCTCTTCATTATTCCTGCAGATCCTTGAAAACAGTTAAGGGATTTCCCCTCCCTCCTTCCACTCATGCCTTCTCTTTCCCCACCACCTCTATGTGTCATCTCTTCTGCTGGCTAAGCATTCCCAGTACCTTGGTCAGATGTCCTCAGCTCCTTTGACGTTTTCCAGAGGATTCCTCCAAACTAAGCTTCCTGCAGACAGACTCTCAGGAACTCTAATTTGGGTTTAGAACTTGGCAGTCATTTTCCTCTGGCATTAGGCTGCCTGTTGTGGTCTTCCCTTGGCTGACTTCTAAATTTAGAGCCATCCCCCGAAACCAAAGCAAATATTTTGATCTCTGACCAGAGGATCCTTTTATTTCTACTTTTTTGGATAACCTTGGGCAAGTCTCTTTTCCTCTCCAGACCTCAGTTTCTTTTTCAGTAAAATATATTGATTATGAACATCAAACAAGAGAATGGAAGGAAAAGGGCTGTGAAAAGTATGAGGGATAATGAAGATGGGCTCGGGATGTCTGAAGAAATAGTGACAAGTGGCTCAGAGCAACCACAGTGCCTAGCTCCAAAGCCTCTTGTCTCAGCATCCTTCCCCCATACAGCTACCAGCCAATGCCAGGCCTTGATCATACTCTTGACTCTCCATGCAAATCCTTCTTTATTTCAGTGAAACATTTGCTAAGCACCTAGCATATGTTTAGCACAGATAATACAAAAATAGATACAAAATAACCCTGCTTCAAGGAGAGTGCAATGTAACATGGTACCACACATAACTATGATATAATGGAGAAGGGCAGGGGGGTTCAAAGGAGAGGTACAAGGGAAACAATAGCTACATTGCAGAAGACCTTAAAGGCCAGCAGAGAATTTTGCTTTTTACTTGGGAGGCAATAAGAGTTACTGCAGATTTTTGAGCAGAGATAACATGATCAGATGTTTGGTAAGGTGCTCTACTGGTAGCCTTGTGGGGTCAGGGGAAAGCATTGAAGACCTCCAGTGAGTTAGGCAGATCCCCTGTAGCAAAGTTATGAGAGGAGTTGGACAAAAGATGCACAGGCTGAGAAGGTATGGACAGGCTGTGATCATCACTGGAGGCAACAAGTAAACAAAGTAGATCTCAGAACCATTTCAATATCTGAGTTTGACAGTGGCACAAAGGATGGGTTAGCTAGATGGGGAGGGTTGGAAAGATGCTGTGGAGAGAATATACTTTTTAGGTTTGAGGTGAACAAAATGCCCCTTGAAGTTTCTTCCAGTACCAAGATTACGCAAGTCTTTCTGGGCAACTAAGGAGAAAAACACAAAGCAAGGTTCTTCTGGTGGAACAGCAATTTAGAAGGAGGTATTGCTTTTTTTTTCTCAGTGTGGAGTGCCATTCCCACCCCAACCGTTTCTGCCTTTTTTTTTTTTTTTTGCGGGGCAATGAGGGTTAAGTGACTTGCCCAGGGTCACACAGCTAGTAAGTGTTAAGTGTCTGAGGTCGGATTTGAACTGAAGTCAGGTCCTCCTGAATACAGGGCCAGTGCCTTTTCCACTGCACCACCTAGCTGCCCCCAACCATTTCTGTTGAACCACAGCTGTCTCACCTCCCAAGTGAAGCTCAACTTCTCTCATTCATCCAAACATTTATTAAATGTCTTTTGTATGCAGAGAAGTGTGCTGAGCTTTAGGAAAGATATACAGAATTAGATGAAACATGACCCCTGGCCCCATGGAGCTCATAAGGGGAGTACTCTCTGTATTTCTCCACATCAAAGTGGTTTGACATGGATTCATTCGGTCTTCTCAGCCCTGTTCCCATAGTAAGGACCACTTGCTCGGAAAGCAGTGATACAAAGATCTGATAGACACCCTAAGGCTCCAAGTGTTCTTGGTTTCAGGGGTAGAAGGAAAGGATAGAGTCAAACTGTAGGAATATGTCCTCAGGTTGGAAGTCAGAACTTGGTGGGTCCTAGTGTGCCAGACAAAGGCTCAAGGGTAAGGGGCTCTTTGTCTGGGGGTCTAGGGCTATGCTAAGATAGGTGTTGATGGCAGTCTTGGGTGGGATGTGTTTGTGACCAGAGTATGGTTCATTTGAGGGCCAACTTCAGGTCTCACTTACTGTCTGGAGTCAGGGTTCAGTCTGAAGCTAGGATCCAGCTTCAGACTGGGATCTAGTGCTTGACTGTGGCTGGGAGTCAAGGTTAAGTTTAAGTCTGTATTTTTGTAGGTTCTCTGCTTCTAGATTCAGTGTCAGATGAGGATGATCCTTGGGAAAGATCTGTCCCAGGGGGTGGGGGGTGTGGCTATCAGATGGGACAGAGGCCAGTTTCCTGGAGCAGGTGGGCAGAACCAGGGCCATAACCAAAGAAGGATTGGCTGGATGGTAGCCTGTAGGGTGGGCAGGGAAAGGAGGACCCCAGAGCCCAAGTTCCGCCCCAACCTAGTCTCATTGTGAATCCAGGAATCACTGCTTGAGCCCAATCTCTGCTCTGCTAGGTGCAAAGTGTGAGTAACTTACCTCCTGGGAATCAAGGGCAATCCCACAACCAATGCTGTTCCCCTGTTAGTCTGGTTTCCTGGGGCTAGGGGCATCTTCTCAGTATAGGGCCTCCAGCTTCCATGGCAGGTCTTAGGCCCATCAGACACTAGTGGAAGGGAACTGCACTCCCTACCCTAGCAGAGAGTAGAACCCTGGACTGAAAGTCAGGCCTTCTAGTGTCAGCTGTGCCCCTTGACTAACTACATGGCCTTGGACAAGTACCTTTCCTTTCCTGAGCCTTCAGTTTCCCTCTCTGTAAAATGAAGGGATTCTCCTGGATAGTCTCCAAGATCCATTTCAACCCTGTTCTATGCTTTTATGATTCAAGAGAGAGGGAAATCAAGGCTAATTTCGTCTAGACTCAAAGGCTGGGCAGCAATAAGCTCCCAACACTAGTCCTTATCCCTACCAAGAGTAAGACAGTCCAGGCTGAGTGAGGATGTGTGCCTCTCTTACCTAATTCAAAAAAGCTTGGCAAGAGGAAGGACTAAGACTCAGAGAGGTAGGGGGCCAAGCCCTGGGGCCCTGGCACCCAGCCCAGGGAGAGACTGGTAGAATAAGAGCTACTGGGCCATAGCTTAGATCTGGCTGTGCTTGAAGGTGGGATGGGACAGTGGGGGCGGCTCCTTTGATGCTTCTTCCCCAGCTGCTCTCCCAGGCCACTCCATGGTCAGTCTTGCATGCTGAGCAGGAATGTGGTTAGACCAGATTAGATGGGACTCCTGCCCGAGTTCCCACTTGGTACCCTGAGACCCTTTCTCCCCTACACTAGCATGATCCAAGGGAAGGAACTTTAGTGTAGAATGGGATCCAAATCCCTGATCTTCCATTGACCTGTTTGGGTAAGTTCTTTCCCAGTCTTTGAGTCTCAGTTTCCTTCTCTCTAGAATCAAGAGTTAGATTTGATCATCTGAAGTCTCTTCTAGCTCTTAAGTCTATTCTATACTCTCTCTCTGTCTTTGTCTTTTCTTATAAAATGTCCCTATGTTCCTGCTTCTCTTTTTCTCACCATTTCACATTGTATCTCTTCTATTTCAATCTCTGTGTATCTTTTTTCTCTTATATACCTCCCCAGTCTTTTTCTGTTTCTATTAGTCTGTCCTTTTCTCTATTGTTCTTTTTTGTCTATCTGTCAATATGTATATGTATTTCAATCTTTTCCTCACTGAATCTCTGTCCATTTCTGTTTTTCTCTTTCTCTTTCTTTCCACTTCTGCCTCTCTCCCAATACTCTACAAGAGTCAGGTTCCTTGAGTCCCAATCTCAGTAGTCCCACAGGACGTGGTCTCTCCCCCCTCCTCATGTCCCCTCAGGCCCCCTCAGGATGCTCCCCACGGCCTCCCAGCCCCTGGACCCTGAAGGGACTGTGTTTCGAATGCGCTTCACTTCCCTGGCCTATTGGGTCATCAGCTTCCCTGTCTTCGGCTTCTTCTTCTGCATCCTCTGGTCCCTCTTCTTCCACTTTGAATACACAGTGGCTACTGATTGTGGGGTAAGTGCTGGGCCATTGGAATGGGAGTGGGTGGGAATGTTCTACCAGAAGGGAGGAACTACATACAAAGAGCTGCTAGGGAAGGTGAGAAGGCTCCAGGTACTTAAGAAACACAAAAGGAAGCAAGAAGAAACTTGGAGAGGGGCAGGTACAAGAATTCTATGCCCTTCTGTGCCTGCCCCTCAGGCCTCAAGACCTGTCCTGCCTCTTGTCAACTCATCCCTACATGAGGATGGCACTCTCTTGGGGGAATAGATCCTTGTTGCAGAGAACCCTGGTCTGAGAGCCAAGAGACTGGGTTCTAGCCTTAGCTCCTAACTTACTCTGTGACTTTGGGCAAATGTCTTTTTCCTTTCTGGTCCCCTCTTCTATAAAAGATGATTAAACTCAGTGATCTCTGCTGTTCCTTTGAGCTCTGACATTTCTTTGTTCTACAGATTCTTAAGATTCGGTGATTGAATTCAATAAACGTTTACTAGATGCTGACTGTGCAAGCCCTTCTACTCCATGCTGCAAGTGCAGTGATTAAAACCAGCACAGTCTCTGCTCTTAAGAAGTTTATAGGCTGCAAGGGACATCTGTACAAATAGCTCTCTGGGCTTTTTCCTGGCTAGATGGCTTCTGTGGTATTCTTCTGTTCTTGATGCCACATTTTAGGAAGTACATTGATAAACTAGAGAGTAGCCTCAGGAATGGAAACAGCATAGGAAGGAGCCAAGAGAGACTTCACCTAGGATATTTTCAGTTGAAGGAATTAGGAGTGTTTATACTGGGGAAGAGAAGACATGTGGAGTGAGATGTGGTCACTGTCTTCTACTATTTGAAGGACTATTATGTAGAAGAGGAATTAGATTTGCTCTGGTTTTTTTTTTCCTCCAAAGGACAGAACAGTAGGCGAAACAGTGGAGCAAAGAGGTAGAGAAACAGGTTTAGGCTTGTTCAAGAAAAAAATCCCTACTAGAGCTGACCAAAAATGAAATGGGCTCCTTCAGGATGAAGAGGTTCCTGGCTCTAAGGGAAGTTCCAGGGTGAGGCCTGATGCTGAAGTCTGAAAAGTCAGCACTACAGTCAGGAGGGGAAACTGATGTAGGATAGACTACAAGGCTTTTTCTCAAAGGTCAACAGCACCTGATCCCTATAACCTTCTTCTCCTTTCTTCTACTACTATCTCTGGGATATCTCAGCTTCCTGTTTTCCTTCTCTATATACAGTATGATAGGGGTGTGTTCTCAAGGGTGTATTCATGAGGGTCAAGAGAGTATATAGATCAGAAATAATAATCTAGGGGAGTCATTAGACAGGCATGTAGAAGAAATGTGCCCAATCACAGATAGGAAATTATCTAAATTTTCTCTTTTTTTTTTTTTGCAGGGCAATTAGGATTAAGTGACTTGCCCAGGGTCACACAGCTAGTGTCAAGTGTCTGAGGCTGCATTTGAACTCAGGTCCTCCTGAATCCAGGGCTAGTGCTTTAATCCACTGTGCCACCTAGCTGCCCTTCTCTTTTCTTTTGAACTAAGTTTTCTCTAGTCTTATCTTTGCCTGTGTTTTTCTCTAGACCTGAGTGTCTAACTCCAAGCTGGTCCCAGATAAGAATAAATTTTCTGCACCAGAACATCCCCAAGTGGTTACTGCTTTGCCAAAATGAGTGTACTGGATCAAGCTCATTGACACATTTTACAATCCCTGTTTTACTCTCAGTTAATCAGCCCTTTCCTTTTATGAAAGGAGAAACTTCCCATCACTTAAAAATACACTAGAACACCCATTCTAAAGTCTAAACTAAAGTATACCATATAATAATGGAGGTGAGATTAATTTTAGGTGAGGGAATTTGGAGAAGACTTAATGGAGGTGGTGGTACCTGAGCTGGGCCTTTAGCTTAGTTTAGTTTTGGTTTTTTGCTGGGCAATGAGGGTTAAGTGACTTGCCCAGGGTCACACAGCTAGCAAGTGTCAAGTGTCTAAGGTCTAATTTGAACTCAGGTCCTCCTAAATCCAGGACTGGTGCTTTATCCACTGCGCCACCTAGCTGTCCCCCTTTAGTTCTGAAGATAGATAAGGAACACATTCTAGTCATAGGGAACAGTCTGCACAGATGTACTGAAATAGGAGAAGGATCAGGGAACAGCTGGTAGTCCAGTTTAGATGAAGTATATCATATATGAAGGGAATCAATGTATTATGAAGCTGGAAAAGTAGGTTGAGGCCATAACATGAAGGGTATTGAATGCCAAACTGAGAAATTTGAACTTTACTTGGTAGACAATGGGGAGCCATGGCAAGGTTTTTCGTTGAGAAGGACTATGTGACTAGAGATGTGGCAACTAGGAAGAATAGTGAATAGAGCATTGGACTTTGTGTCAGGAAGGCCTGAATTCAGGTCCTGACTCAGAGACTTAGAAGCTGTATGACCCTGGGGTAGTCACTTAACCTCTATTGGCCTCAGTTTCCTCAACTGTACAGTGAGGGTAGTAATAGCACTTACCTCCCAGGATTATTATGAGGATCTAATGAGTTTTATCTGTAAAGGGCTTTACATACAAATGCTAGCTATTGTTGTTCTAGATTCCTAATTGTTATAACCTTCCTAATCTGTGCATTAGGAAGCTTACTTAAGCAGTATTTGAAGGATATATTGGAGGGAGAGACACTGGAGGATAATGGAGAGAAGATTGTCTAAAAGGTCTGACCTTCCACGCAAGGCTTCTAGGCTTTAAGAAGAGCTCTAATAGAGGAAGAGGCAGAAAGAACAGAATTTTAGGCTGGAGTAGGGAGTGGGAACATGAAAAGTGACCTCTCCCTTCACTTTCCATAACAAAAAAATACATCCCCTCTTCTGAGCAAATCTATGCTTTCAATACTTTGTTGTTCAGTCATTCAGTTGGGTCTGACTCTTCATGACCCCATATGGAGTTTTCTTGGCAAAGACACTGGAATGGTCTGCCATTTCCTTGTCTAGTGCATCACCTTTTGTCAGAACTCTCCACTGTGACCTGTCTGTCTTAGGTAACCCTGCACAGCATAACTTACAGTTTCATTGATCTATATAAACCCCTCCACCCTGACAAGGCTATGATTCAGGAGGGGTTAGTTCCCCCTTATGTCAAAAATGTTCTGAAGCCTTCCTCCTCCCATATGAACCCCCCCATTCTGTGCCAAATAACACAGTGAAAAAGTCTCTTCTTCCTTCTGTCTAAGGCCCTTCCCTCCCCTCTTTCTCCTGGGTCCATAGTCTGGTTGGGAAGATGAAAATTTCACACAGAAGTAGTGTGGTCCCTAAAAGATGTAGGAGCTCAGAGGAGGGAGAGATCCCTGAGGACCTGGGGGGTGGGGTGTAGGATTTAAGGTTGTAAAAAGAGGTAGGGAAGGATATGAAGATAAAGGCTTTCTGGGCTCTAAGTAGAAAGATAGATATGAAACTTGCAGGTTATATTTGTAAGGTCAATGAGTTGTCCAGTTTAGCCAAAGTCAGGGAGGGCAAATGAATGGAGCGTGAGAGGATGAGGCAATACTCAGGAGGTCCCAAAAGCCAGGCTAAGGAATATGGACTCTCTCCTATAGGTTATGAAGAGCCATGTTGAGGGGGACAGGGATATGATAAGATCTAGGCTGTGGAAAGATGATTCTGGCTTGGAGCAGAGGGGGGATAATGGGAAGAAGAAAGCTGCGGTGATATAGGTGAGGGGTTGTGTGGATAGAGCAGAGAGGGAATGGATGGGGAGAGTTAGAAAGGGAGAAGGGACAGGCCTTAGGACTCACTAAGTGTTGGGAGTGGGGAAGGAAAATGATCTTTAAGGTTCCTTTTAGCGCTTAAGTTCTTTGGTGACTGTGAGTCAAAGATAACTCCAAGGATACATAATGTTTGTTTGTTGGGTTTTTTTTTGGTGTGAGGCAATTGGGGTTAAGTGACTTGCCCAGGGTCACACAGCTAGTACGCGTTAAGTGTCTGAGGCCAGATTTGAACTCAAGTCCTCCTGAATCCAGGGCAATGTCTTAAAATAAAAGAATGAAATCTCTTTTGGTAGAATTTCAGGGATAATACTGTGGGGGAAGAGGCAGTAGGTGAGGGGAGTGGAAGGGTCTTTTTAGCCAGATAGTGCTCTCTATTCTCTACTCTGCCAATCTCATAGTTAAATTGATCTCAATTTGAGGTTGAGAAGGATAATGTGGGGTAATTATACATAGAGCCATGTGAAGAGGGGGAGAGAAAGAGGACTTCAATATGTTATGTAGTTTATACCTAATAAAGCAGTTCAATACAATTGAGAGAGCACTGGCTCTTGAATCAGAAGAACTGGGTCCAGATCTCACCCCTTTCAATTTCTACCTGTGTGACATTGGGCAAACCAGTGTGTGGGCCTGAGTTCCTCTATAACTTGATGGGGTAAAACTAGATATCTTCTGAAATCCCTTCCAGCTCTAGATCTATGACCCTATAGATTGAATTGTGCAAGAACCAGTTCTATGTAGAACACTGGGTTACATGTGGCAGTGAATGGGGTTGTTAAAAATCACAAAGTTTATCTAAAATGTGATTTGTGCCTTTAGGAACTCACAGTGTTGTAGGGGGACAAAACAGAAACAAAGCTCACTGCAAGACACACTAATATGTGACAGGTACATCACAAAGATATAAGAAAAAATGGGATCCCAAGGAAAAATCATTATTGTTGAGGGATCATGGGAAACTTCTTGGAAGAACTGGGATTTGGGGGTAAGAATTCAGAAAGATCTCCCTTTTCTTCCTTCATTCAGAAGGATTCTCTATATCATTCCCCATTCTCTCTTCCTTTTAGTCTCTGGAGAAGAGGTTGCTAAGGACAATCCTTCTACTTATGTTACTGATCCCATCCCTTCTGACCTCCCTTGGCAACTTGCTTCTTCCATCATTTCCTCTCTCACCCATCTTTGATCTCTCTTTATCTACTGGCCCTTTCTTTGCTACTTAAACCTTGCCCAGACCTTTTTTTTATCCCCCCGCGGGGCAATGGGGCTTAAGTGACTTGCCCAGGGTCACACAGCTAGTAAGTGTCAAGTGTCTGAGGCCGGATTTGAACTCAGGTACTCCTGAATCCAGAACTGGTGCTTTATCTATGTGCCACTTAGCTGCCCCTTGCCCAGACCTTTTAAAAAACTTCCCTTGACTCCACCTTGTCCTCGAATTCTTATCATCCTATATGGTTTCTCCCTTTCACAGCCAAATTTCTTGAGAGTGTTGTTTACCGCCTCATTATCTTATTTCCCACTCACTTCTCAAGCTTTTGCAATCAGGCTTATAACTCCCCACTGAAAATGCTCTTCAGATGTTACTAACAGTTTCTTAATTGCTAATTCCAATATCATTTTTTCTGACTTTATCCTATTTGACCTCTCTGGGTTTTTGTTACTGTTGACTACTCTTCTTTCTGAATGCTCTCTCCTCCCCTTGTTTGCTTCTGTCACATTGCTCTCCTTAGGGACTCCAATTACCTCTCTGACTGAGCCCTCTAAGTCTCTTTTGGTGGATCATCTGCCTTCTCCCACCCCTAAGTGTGAGTATATTTATTCCAAAGTTTTGCACTGGGCTTTCCTCTTACTTTGTACCTTCCCTTGGTGATTTTATCAGCTCTCATGGGTTCAGTTAGCATCTCTATGCAGAAGACTCCCAAATCTCTATATTCAGCCCCATTTTCTGTCCTGAACTCTAGTCACACATCACTGTCAGCTTGCTGACAGTTCTATCTGGATGTCCTATCAACATTTCAAATTTAATGCTTAAAAACCAGAACTCATTATTGTCCTCTAAATCTGCCCTCCCTCCAAACTTCTATTTGAAATTTTCAATTGAAGGTATTACCATTCTTCCAAGTTACTTAGGTTCTCACTCAAGGAATCTTCCTTGACTCCTTCCTCTCCTCCATCCCCTATATCCTATCAATTTCCAAGACTGGTCAAGTTCTCCTCCATAATATTTCTTCCATCTGTGATATTTCTTGTATGAGAGACAATATGGCATACTGTGTAGAACTTTGGATCTGCAGTTAACATGACTGACATTTAAACCTATTGCTGATAGTTACTAGCTGTGTGACCATAAACAAATTGCTGAGCCTCAGTTTCATCATCTGTAAAACAGGGGTATCTGTATCCAGAGGATCTGTCTCAGAGGTTGTTGTGAGGATCAAATGAGATTAATTCATGTAGAAATGGCAGTTATTTTTTATCAGCACCCTTCTCACCACTCACATGACCGCTATGCTGATTCAGGTCCTTATCACCTCTTGCCTGAAGTATCGCATTAACTCTCTCTTTTTTTTTTTTTTTTTGGTTTTGGTGTGGTTTTTTTTTGAGGGGCAATTGGGGTTAAGTGACTTGCCCAGGGTCACACAGCTAGTAAGTGTTAAGTGTCTGAGGCCGGATTTGAACTCAGGTACTCCTGACTCCAGGACCGGTGCTCTATCCACTGCGCCAGATGGCCGCTCCTTGCATTAACTCATTGGGTCTCCCTGTTTTCAGTCTCTTCCTTCTTCATTGATCTTCCACACAGTTGTCAAAGGAACATTCCTAAAATATAAGTTTGACCATGTTGCTCCCCTTCTCAGAAATTTCCAGTGCCCCTCTTTTGCCTTTTACACCTCAGCTGGGCAATTAGGGGCTTCTACAACATGTCTCCTGACTACCTTTTCCACCTTGTTTTACATTGCTCCCATCATCCATCTCCATGATTTTGCATAGACTGTCCTTCTAGACCTGGAGGGCACTCTGTTCTCACTTCTGAGCTTTCAAACCTCCTTCAAGACCTAGCTCAGGTATCACCTCCAACTGGAAGCCTTTCCTAATTCACTTTACTCTGCCCCAGTGTTAATATTCTCCTTTTTCAAAATGTGTGGTCATTATGTATTATGTAGGATATGCTACTAAGCCACAGTGCCTCGCATATAGTAGGTGCTTAATATATGTTGACTGATTAAGTCAGTGTTATATCCTACAAGAAGAGTGTAAGCTCTTTGAAGGCAAGGAATTTTTCAAATTTTAACTCCTTTTTTCCAGTACCCAGAACTGTCCCTTATACTTTTTTTGTGTGTGTGAGGCAATTGGGGTTAAGTGACTTGCCCAGGGTCACACAGCTAGTAAGTGTCAAGTGACAGAGGTCATATTTGAACTCAGATCCTCCTGACTCCAGGGCCGCTGCTCTATCCACTGCGCCACCTAGCTGCCCCGCCCTTATACATTTTTGAGAGGGACTAGATCTGTGCTTTCATGTGGGGAATTTGCAATGATAAAGTTTCATCCCTTGATTTGCAACTATAGTCTTTTTTTTTTATTTTTTTTTTTGGTGAGGTAATTGGGGTTCAGTGACTTGCCCAGGGTCACACAGCTAGTAAGTGTCAATCGTCTGAGGCCAGATTTGAACTCAGGTACTCCTGACTCTAGGACTGGTGCTCTATCCACTGTGCCAACTAGCTGCCCCACAATTATAGTCTTAAGAGACTTGCCTAGATCCCCAAGAAACTTAGTAACTTCCCTAAGGTCATATAGCCATTATGGGTGAAATTTGAACCCAGGTCATCCTGACTCTGAGACTAGCTCTCTATGCACTCTAACCTGGCTGCCTGATTTGCACAGAGTAAGCACATAATAAATGTATGTTGAATTGAATTGAAAGAAGAATGGGGTAGAGAGGCCATTCTAGGCCTGCAATATGATGTGAACAAAGACACCGAGGCAAGAGAGCCTTCTTAGGGAGACAGAGAGGAGTCCATTTTGGCCTGATCATACGGTACAGGCAATGATAGGATTGAGATTGGGATTGAGATTTGGCACTGAGATAGGATTATCAACTGAGATTGATATTTTGAGAATTGATATTGAGATTATTTTAAATTATATTAAATATTGAGATTGATAGGAAGTGAGACTGGAAAGGAAGATATGTGAAAGACCACTCTCCTCCCTATGGTCCCATCTGGAGGCCTGGGAATATATGATAATGATGATAATAATAATTTATCTATTTCTAGCTCTGTAAGATTTACAAAAAGTGTTTTCCTTACAACATCCCTAGATGTAGGTAATGTGAGCATTATAATCCTCATTTTATAGATGAGGAAACTGAGGTTCAGATGATTCATCAAGGCTGTGTGTCTGATTTGGGGTGGAGGGAGGAATGGACAAAGAGGCATACCTGTATTGAGCTCCCTGCCTAGTTGGGGAGATGGGTCCTAGATTTTGTGAGAGAGGGGGGAACATTCTGAGAATAGCACTGGATGGTTGAGAACCATGTAGTTCTTCCTGTCAGGGATGCAGGAAGTATCATCATGGGCTAAGGTGGTAAGGGAAGGCTGCATCAAGAAGGTAGGCCTTGAGAAAGACACTAGTAGTAGTGATAACAATAAAGCATTCTTAAATTTTTATGCATCAGTGACATGTCGGGGCAACTGTGGGCAGCAGTTTTGTCTACGATGGTGCTCTGAAAATGGTGATGATGATGGTGCCATCTTTGGGACTGATTAGTTGTGTGGCTGTAAGCCAATTATATCTGTTCCCTGAGCCTCAGTTTCTTCATCTGTGAAACAGGGGAAATAATCCTTACATTTAGCTATGTATCTCATAGGGTTGTTGTAAGGGAAATACTTCGTTAAGTGTTTAGCCTATTGTAAGATAGAGTGGCCATGTTTGTTTGTTTTCCCTGGAGGTTGAGCCTCTTGGGGGGCTCCTCCAAGACCTGGCCCACTCCACCCCATCCCTCTTTGCCCTAGGTGCCCAATTACCTCCCGTCGGTGAGCTCAGCTATTGGTGGGGAAGTGCCCCAGCGGTACGTCTGGCGTTTCTGCATCGGCCTGCACTCTGCCCCCCGCTTCCTGGTGGCCTTTGTCTACTGGAACAACTACCGGAGCTACCCTTCACCCTGCTTTGGCTATGAGCAGCTCTGCCTCCTCAACTTGGGCCTCAACCTCATGGAAAATGTGGCCCTGCTTCTACTCACCTATGTCTCCTCCTCAGAGGACTTCAGTATGTGGCCTCAACCTGGCTTTGGGAGTCCCCATTCTGTGGGGGAGACATGGCACCTGTCCTCATGGAGCCCCCAGGCTGAGGGGAAAACACTGCCCCTTCCCTCAGGGAGTCACACTCTTAAGGGGGAGACATGGCCCCCATGTTCAGGGCACCCTGAGCCTAAGGGTTTTATACTTGGAGGCCTGGGATGAGACGGGGACCCTTACAGGGAGGGTCCTTTGATTGCAGGGGAGTGGGAAAAGCTCATTACTCCCTCCTTCTCCAGCCATCCATGAGAATGCCTTCATCGTGTTCATCGCAGCAGCTCTGGGCCACATGCTGCTAACGTGTATTTTGTGGCGTCTGACGAAGAAACACACAGTAAGTTTTGAGGTAAACATCACTGCTCTCTCTTTTAGGATTTGGGGACTTGATAACTGGGTTTGGGCAGGATAAGGGATGAGGCAACAGCTTAGGACTGGGAGGGTGGAATATAAGGGACCAAAGGGCATGGGATGAAAAAGTGGGAACCCCCGAGGGATCAGGAGATCCAGTATAAGTCTGGGTCCACAATGGGGTTTGGGTACTGAGGCCATGGGGAGAAGTAGGACAAGTCAGAAGCCAGAGATACTGGGAGTCAAGGATTTCAGGTAAGAATTTGGTGGGGGAAGCACAGAACCCCAGGAAATGTGTGAAGTTGGATAACAGGAATGACAGAACTTGGGAGAACTTGACAGAAAGTATTTCTACTTGGGGTATCTGGAGTTTCCTAGATTTGCGTTTCCTTTAGCCTTTTTTTTTTTTTTTTTTTGCTGGGCAATGAGGGTAAAGTAACAGCTAGTAAGTGTCAAGTGTCTGATGCCAATTTTGAACTCAGGTCCTCTTGAATCCAGGGCCAGTGTTCTATCCACTGCACCACCTAGCTGCCCCTTCCTTTAAAGCCTTATCAAATGTTCTCTAGCTCTTTGCTGGAATTTCTGTCTCTCTGCCTAAAGTAATTTCTGTCTGTCTCAATATTTCCCATTCTTTCTGGTTATCTCTTAAGCATCATTTCATCTTTCTGACATTCAGTAACCTCATCTATGAAGTCCTAAACTAGGTACAAGCCCATAGGGTTGTAGTATGGTAAACAATTTGTCAATCTTAGAAAACATGGCCATTAAAGAAATATATATATATCCTGGGGGCAGTGCAGTGGATTCAGGAGGACCTGACTTCAAATCCAGCCTCAGACACTTGACACTTACTAGCTGTGTGACCCTGGGCAAGTCACTTAACCCTCATTGCCCTGCAAAAAAACAAAAACAAACAAAAAAGAAATGTATATCCTGATTATCACCATCCTTTTCAGCTATCTTTGAAGATCTCTGGCTATCTATGTATATTCCACTGTTTCTGATCATTTCTGTGGGTCTCTGGCTGCCTCCCTCTGGCTCTCCCTCCCTTTGCCAGATCCCTCACGGAATCAGCTTTCTCCCACTCTAAAATCCTATTCTCTTTTGTCTAGACTAAGGGCATAGGTGGATGTGGCCACCAGAGGGCAGTGTTTTCCTGGCCAGAGTTTTTTGGGTGGGGGTGGAGTGGCTCCAGGCCAGGTTGGGGAAAGAATAATGTCGGTGTGGAGGCACTGAAGCCCCTGGCAGAGAGAGAAAAACTTCTTTCTCTGCCCCGCCCCTTGTCCCCCGACTCCCCACTGCCCCAGCTCTGCAGAAGCTAATTGCACAATGGCGGTTGGGGGTTCTCTTCTGCCCCCAAGCAACAAGACTTCCTCCAACTCCCCTGCTGCACAGGTCTTCCCCTGGCTTTGAGGGAGGCAGGTGGTCCTATTGTCTGGGACAGGCCTCCCATCGCCTGAACCAAAGGCTCCAGGAACTGGGATGGGGGTGGGGTATGGGATGGAGAGATAGATGGAGGATAGAGAGATGAGGGGATGGGGAGATAGGTGAGGGCAGACACATAGGATGGAGGAATGAGGAGTGTCGATAAAAAATGGGCAACAGAGAAATGGAATGAGGAGATGGGAAGTGCAAGGATTGGAAGATGGGAGATTAGGGAAAGGGGAAATGGGAGCATGGGGAAATATAGAGATGAGGGCATGATGAAGACCTAGATGACTGTACAACTTGGGCCCTGGAAGCCATAGGGTAGGCCTCCACATTTGAATGACAGGAAGGAATTGGTTGGGTGCAGGCGGGTAATGGGGGGAGGGGAATGTGGCTGCTCTAACGGCTCCTCCACCCCCTCTCTTTCCCCTGTGGTTTCCTCCTTCCCCAGTAACTGCAGAAGAGGGAGTCCTAGTGGCAGTGGCTCTGGGTGGCTTAAAAGGTGTGGGAGGCCAGTACTGGGGCCAGGCTCAGGGAGCCCAGAGTTGAAGGAGTACCCATTGAGATTCAGGCCTGGGGTGGTACATGGCTCAGATTCTGTGGGTTCTCTGGAAGAGAAGGCTCTCATGAGGCAAGGGAAAAGCAACAAACATATCTTGTATGGTTCTCCACCCCTAGCCCGCAGTGCATACACAGAAGAATGCTTATGCCTACTTGTACTGAATGCCTGCTGGGGTTGGGTACCTTTGTTCTGGGCATTGGGGGTGTGAGAAACCACCTTGCCCTTGGGGGATCCCCCTCCCCATTAGAGGACGCTCCAAGTAACCAGTTATCTATCTGTCCCCCAGGAACGGAAGTCCTACAGCTGGAAACAACGACTTTTTATTGTCAACTTTGTCTCTTTCTTTATGGCCCTAGCAGTCTACTTTCGACACAACATGTACTGTGAGCCAGGAGGTGAGGTTGGGGCCTGGCCCAGGGTTGTTCCTGCTGGTGCAATGGGCAAGGGAATGATCTGGCCTTTCTCCAAAGGAAAGTCTGGATCAGAAGAATGGTGGAGACCACCAGAGGGATATGGTTTCTAGTTTAGTGGTTGTGTTTGATAGAGGGTATGTTGATTCATCTTGCTGATTGTTGTACCTCGTGGTGGAAAGAACCCTGGAATTGAATCAGGACAACTGGGTCCCCTTTGGGGAGCTTGGACAAATCACTATGTCTCAGCACCTTAGTTTCCTATTCCATAACATAAGGGAATTAGATCAGAACATTCTCTTAAGGTCCTTTCCAGAACTAACTCAAGATCTTATGTTGGTCACCTAGGCTGCACTGGGGTGGGTAGTAGGCAGGGCTCTCTGGGCTGCCTGGTTCACTTCTCTTCCTTCTCCTCACCCTCAGTGTACACCATCTTTGCGGTCCTTGAATACACCGTGGTTCTGACTAACATGGCCTTCCACATGACTGCCTGTTGGGACTTCGGGAACAAAGAGATGCTTATTACCTCTCCAACAGAAGATAAAAGATTCTGAGCCCCACCTTCCTGCTAAGAAGGCCAGGCTGGGCATGTTGAAGAGGGGACAGAGAATGCACTTCTTCCCCTATCCTCCAGATTTACTCACTCCAAAAACTGATGGAGAAAATATAGAACTCTAGCCCCTAGCCTTTTCTGTGTCCTTTCTCTGTTGGGCCCTGGGTGGAGGGAGAGAAGAGAAAAGATGGGGCTAGAAGGGTCAGCCAAGAGATATCTCGGTCCCTTGCCCCAGGTTCCTCCCTCCCCTCTATTCTCCCAACCTCTGTCCCATGGGCATAGTGTCCAGCTTCAGGGAGGGTGTGGAGCCTAGACATCTTTAGGATATAGCAGATCAGCTCGCTGGGATTAGACACAGGGAGGCCATGGATGGAGAAGGAAGGGGAAGAGCTACCTCAACCAAATGAGACATATAATCAGCCCTAAAAAATCTCCCTTGCACCATCACTACAACATTAAGTGCTGGAATACTGCCTACTGATACTACCCTTTAGCCTCCTTCCCAGAATGGTGAGTTTTCCCCTTTTGAATTGCCCGAGTGTTGGATGTGGGATCAGAAGTCAGTTCACCTGGGTCTAGTGTTACTGCTGTGTCATTAACCTTCTCAGATTATGTGACCCCTAAGGCCTCTCCCACCTTAACACTGGTTATCCTAGCTACATTTTGGGGTGTGGTGATGTTACAGTATGGTTTGCCCCAAGTGGGGCCCTACTTCCTGGGTGGCACCAGATTATCTTCATGGCCTTCACTTTCCCCATAGAACCTGTCCCAAATAGTCTGAATTTCTTCTTTGCCTAGTCCAGACTGGAATTTATGATAAACAACAGATGGACAGATATACCCAACCCTGAGTTTTCTGGGGTACTTCTGCCCATCCCTATGAATCTTCTACTCATCCTAACTCTGGCCTATTTATTTCTATCCCCAAGGACTCTTTTCCATTCCCACCCGCAGCCCTACTGAGGGAATCCTTTCTCCCCCTCCAAATGTCATCTTGTTCTGTAGAATCACTTCCCCCCTCCCTAAGGGACATTGTGCTTATACATTTAAGGAAAACTTTTTCTTTTTTGGCCAATACTCTACTTAAGCTGGTAGCATGTGTCCTGGGAACATTGAAGGTTGGGGAATGGCCCTCGTTTTCAGTGAAAGAACTGAGTCCTGTGATAGGTACCTAGTGTCCATAGGTATAATTGGAAGCATTAACATGGCAGGATTCCAGGGAACTAGGCCCCCAATTAGAGTGGCATCAAGTACTCTATGTTCTAAGGCCTTTTTTTTTTTGGCTTCGGGGCAATGAGGGTTAAGTGACTTGCCCAGGGTCACACAGCTAGTAAGTGTCAAGTGTCTGAGGCTGGATTTGAACTGAGATCCTCCTGAATCCAGGATCAGTGCTTTATTCACTGCACCACCTAGCTGCCCTCTATCTCCCTGTTCTTTTAAGATCTCTGTGGCAGAGCATTTTGTTGCCAATATGGGATTTGAGGTTGTTTTCTGGCCTTCCTTCAGGAAATTCTCCTGGTCTGGCTCTAAAACCTATAATGATCGCCCTTCCTTCAGGCTAGAAATGCACAGGTATTCAGCCTCTTGGGTCGATGACAAGATTAACAACTCTTTGGACATTTACAGGTAGCCTGGACCTGGTGCTCAAGACCCTTGGCCCTGGGGAATATGGAGAGTCTTTATGCTTCAAATTCTACTTATTGGGAGGAAGAAGGGATAGGAGAAGGGCAGAGTCAGGGTGGCAGAAGGCTGGATGTCCTGGGAAGGGGGAAAGCTCAAGATAGGAGCCTCTCTCCACCCAGGGTCATTCTCTAGAGCTGCTCCTCACAGCTGGCTATGGCTGCACCTGCCCTACTGTTTAGAACTCTGTTAAGGAAATGGTGTTTGGGGGTGGGAAGGGAAATTGATGACTATTAATAGAGGCTCTTCTATGGACTTGCACCCTTGTTAAAAGTAGCTTCAAGGGGCAGCTAGGTGGCACAGTGGATAGAGCACCGGCCCTGGATTCAGGAGGACCTGAGTTCAAATTTGGCCTCAGACACATAACACTTACTAGCTGTGTGACCCTGGGCAAGTCACTTAACCCCAAATGCCTCACCAAAAACAAAACAAAACAAACAAAAAAAAAGTAGCTTCAAGTTCCCAAGAAATCCCACTCCACCAATGCTACCACACAGCCTAGTCCTGAATGTCCTCTCCAACCCCCTCCCAACTCTTCAGTGTCCCTAACCTCCCTTCCTCCCTGCATAACCCCACCCCCCTACTACAAAGGGAAGAGCTGGGCCTTGAAGACAAGGAGGTTTTATTAATGCACGCAGGGAAAGGGTTGAGGGGGCTGGTAGGATAGGACAAGTCCTCCCACCTCTTTCAGACCCCCAGAGCATATGGGCAAAGTTTGTTGGTGAGTTTGCAAATGGGGGATTGGGAGGCAGCTGGCTCTCCTTGCCCCTTCCTCAGGTGGGCGGTTGCTGGCTGGCTCCTTCTCTTCTCAGGATCCTGTGCTCCTATCCTGGCAAGAGGGGTGGGGTGTGTCCTGAGCATGGTAGCCAGGCTGGAGCAGGGATGTCCAGAGGGTGAGATGGGTCTCCAGAAGTGCCTCAGACCTAGGGAAGCTCAGAAAGTCTCCTGAGGGTTGGCCCAAGGAAGCTCATTGAAAACTAATGGAATGATGGGGTGGGAGAGCTGGAAAAGGCCCTCCCCACAAACAGACCTCCTGCCACAACAGGACTTTTTTAGCTCTGAGTGCCAGGGACAGAAGGGCTGTAAATGCCAGGAGAGCAGGCACTATGTCATTTTTCATCTCTGAATTCCCAGCACCTGAACAGGGCCGTGTACATAGGAGGATGTTGGTAAATAAATGTTCACTAAATTGAATGTAAAGACTGCCCAGAGAAAGGGGGCTGGAATGTTGCTCCTATTCCTCTCTCCCTTCCTCTGATGGGGAAGGCATAGACATTGGTCAGGGGGCACACGGCTGAAGAGAAAATGAGGAGCCAATCAGGCCTAGAGGGAGAAGGGGGGTGGTCAAGGCACATCTGGCTGAGGTGGGAGGAGGGAAAGGGGGGCAGGAAGATGGACAGATGATAAGCCCCAGGACAGGGCCAGCAGGGGTGGGGAGGGGGGAGCTGTCCCCTCCCAAGGTTGGGGAGTCACAAGAGGAAACAGGAGCGGCCCCGCTTGAGTGGTGTTGGGTTGAGCACGGCCCGGACAGCCTCAGCGAACACTTCTTTGACACCATCCTGCTGCAGTGCAGAGCACTCGAGGTATCGAACGGCATGGATCTGCTTGCTCAGGGCCACACCCTGCTGGGGTGTGATGGGTGCCTGGCCCTGCTCCTTCAACCGCCTTACGGCATCTGGCTGGGCCCGCAGGTCCTTCTTGGTGCCCACGAGCAGGATGGGCACATCAGGGCAGTGGTGACATACTTCTGGGTACCACTTGTGCCGCACATTCTCATAAGAAGGTGGGCTGGCAATGGAGAAGCAGATGACGAAGACGTTGGTCTGGGGATAGGACAGGGTGCGTAGCCGGTCATATTCCTCCTGGCCTGCCGTGTCCCACAGGTTCAGATTGACTGTGCGCCCATCCACAGTGCTCTGGGCACTGTAGTTGTCGAACACTGTTGGGATGTACTCTTTAGGGAAGGCATTGGTAGTATAACAGATGAGAAGGCACGTCTTGCCCACTGCCCCGTCGCCCACCACCACACACTTGATGCTCTGCATCGGGGCGGCTGCGGCGGGTGCAGCTGTGGCCTTCCTTGCCTGTCACAGCCAGAGCCCCCACAGTGGCAGCCAATGCTTCAACCTGTATACAAGAGACACAGGGAAAGAAAGAGAGACTTGCCATCAGGATGGAAGGCACTTGGATAGGATCTGGAGTTAGAAGGAACCCTAAAACTTACTTAGTCCAATCCCGACTTTAGAGAAGGGTAAACAGACAGAGGAAGGAGCCTGTCCAAGGTCAGCATGAGAGGTACCTGAACTAGAACTGAAAGCCAGGTCCTGACTCCAAATCATCCTACAGACGGGACTCCCCCACTAGGTGACCCTAGAGTCCCAAGCACCGCCCCCTTCACCTCCTGAAGAGAGTGAACAAGGGATGCAGAAGGGAACGGTGGATTTAGGAGTGAAGGGGACCTTGGAGACCACTGGTCTAATCCCCGTCCTTCCCCAACATTTTTAATACAGGAAGATTGAAGTCTAAAGCAGGGGAAGTGATTTTTACCAAGGTGCCAAGATGTAAGATTTCAGTGCAGTCTACCTCTGCCCAACACATTTACATCCTTCAGAATGATCCTAATTTCCCCTAAGACAACCTATAGAAATGGTCAAGGTCATGTGGGGAAGTATCTGGGATAGCCATCCCTACATAATGATAATGATAGTTAACATTTATATAGCCCATCTTTGTGCTAGGTACTATGCTAAGCACTTTACAATTATTATCCCATTTGATACTCATCACAACCCTGGGAGGTAGGTGCTGTTATTATCCCCATTTTACAGATGAGGAAACTGAGGCAATCAGAGGTTAATTGACTTGCCCAAAGTCACAGAGCCACTAGGTGTCCAAGGATGGGTTTGAACTCAAGCCTTCCTGACTCCAGGCCCAGAGTTCTATCCACTATGCCAACTAGCTCCACTTATACCCTAGGATTCCCAGGTTCCTAACACACTCAGAGTTCCTATTTCCTATTACCATTTCCCATGACCAACAATCAGGACAGAAAGAGAAGTGGTTAGAATTGCAGTATCTCTGAGGTGAGAAGGACCTCAGAGACTATCAACTCCAACCTACTCTTTAATTTTTTTCTTTTGGGGGGGGACGACAATGAGGGTTAAGTGACTTGCCCAGGGCCACACAGCTAGTGTCAAGTGTCTAAGGCCGGATTTGAACTCAGGTCCTCCTGACTCCAGGGCCGGTGCTCTATGCACTGCACCACCTAGCTGCCCCCCTACCTCTTGATCAGAAACTACAATATTGCCAACAAGTGGTCATCTAAGCCTCTCCTGGAAAATGGAGGGAGGCATGGAAGGTGGAACACAATGAATCTAGACCCCGTGTACACACCCTCAGATGCCCTAGGGTCCAAAGTCTCAAATGAACCCCATAATGGAAATCCTCAAAAGCAGACAAGAAGTGGGATCACACTGGGGGGATCACAGATCATAGATTTAAAGATGGAAAGGTACCTTACATGTGCTTCCCCATTTTACAAATACGGAAACTGAAGTGAAGTGACTAGCCCAAAGCCCCATAGTAAGTGATGGACTCGGGGTTTGAACCTGGGTCCTCTGATTCCAAATTGAGCATTTTTTCTACTGTACCACACTGTCTCTACTAAGACATCTTATATTCCACAGCACTCCACTTACAGTCACAGCACCCCTCAATATCTTGAGCACTTTAGGAGACACACATGCTGAGGTACTTAGCTAGTATAGTGGACAGAGCACTGGATTTGCAGTGAAAGTACCTATTTTCAAATCTCACCTCTGCTGCTACCTGTGCAACCTTGTAGAAGTCACTTCCTCAATCTGGGCCTCAGTTTCCTCCTCTGAGGAAGGGAGAGGGGATTGAATTTGATAGTTTACAAGGTCTCTTTTAGCTCTAAAATCTATGGAAAAGTGCATGTGCACCCAAACCCTGGACATTTCTGCCAAAGTGGAAAGGATCCAGGGCTAGGCTGGAGCCAAGGTAGTTGTGTCCTTGTTAGGGGAAGAAGATACACATACGCAGCTGCAAAGCTGCAACATGCGAAGTTCTGAGGTCATTCTCCTGGGCTGGGGATTGATGACTGGAGACAAGAAAGCTTTGAGGGTATGGCAGAATAGAACCTGAAAGAACTGGCAAGAATGTTATTTCTACATGTGTATATACACATGCATGAACACAGCGCTCTCTTGCGCTTGCGCTCTCTCTTTCTCTCTCTCTCTCTCTCTCTCTCTCTCTCTCTCTCTCTCTCTCACACACACACACACACTCCTCTTGGGTACCCAGCTCCCTGGCTTCCCCTTATAAGAAACTATAGAAAGGGTTACAACAAGCAACTATTATGTGAGGAAAGGCAGCTAGCTAGGTGGCAAAGTGGCCAGAGCACTGGCCTTGAAGTCAGGAGGACTTGGATTAAAATCTGACCTCAGACATTTACTAGCTGTGTGACCCTGGCAAGTCACTTAACCCCAATTGCCTTAAACATCCAGGGCCATCTCCAGTTGTTGGGATAATATACCTCGCCACTGCTTGGCTCCTGAGAAGGTGAGGCGGGTGACTTTGTATAGCCCTTCCTCACTTAAATCCAATTCATTGCAAGTCATGACATGTCATGGTCCTCTTCAAGAATGAAGGACAAACAATATTAGGTGAGGAAAATCTCCCCTTTCTCAGGGAACTATCACTGGGAACAAAATCAGAGGGAAGTCATTAAAGAAGAGCTCTGGTACTAGAACCCTTAACCCCCAGGGCTTACATAGGGTGCCAAGGATTAAGAGGAATATGTTCAGGCTCCAGTATATCCTGAAGAAATGACTGAATCCTGGGTCCAGAACAATAGCGTCACCTTTTGAAGAGAAATGCAGATTCTCAAGAGGGGAAGGAAGCTCAGATGGCAACCTGTCTAACCCATAAGTAAGCCAGAATCTCCTTTGTGACAGCTCCAACAAGGAGGCACCAGCCTCCATTTGGGCATCTCCAGCGATGGGAGATGTGTCCCTAGGCAGTCCATTTCATTCTTTGATAGTCTTAAGATTTTCCTTGATCCAGCCTAAATCTGCCTCTCTACACCTCCCCTCCTTTGCTATCGGGCGCCAAGCAGAAATCAAACCCTCTTCTACATACTAGCCTTCTCAAATATTTTGAAGACAACCATCATATCCTTATTCCCCTGAGTCATTTCTTCCTATAACATGCTCTCTGGTCCTCTCAGTAATCTGGCCACCTTTTCTGGATACACTTTCGTCTCTCCATGTTCTTTATATAATGTGGTACTCAGAACATATAGTGGGATTATTATCACCTGTGGTATGGATGCTATGACTCGATGCAACCTCAAATTGGCAGCTCAGGTCTACCTAAGGTCTGGCCACTCCTGGGCGTCTCAATCTCCAGCCCAGGAGAATGACCTCAGAACTTCCCATAGTACAGATTTGCAGCTCTGCCTAACTACCTTGGCTCCAGCCTAGCCCTGGATCCTACATTGCACTCATCACCCTTACATTTCTGGAGACCGAAACTCAGTTATTTATACTTCCTCAACCCAGGAGACCACCCTCCACCAGCCACTTCCTGGAACCGCCACAGGCTGACGCCTTACTTCCCTTCCCCCCCCCCCATGCACTAATCTAATAACCTCAGGACATACCCAACACCTGAAACTCAGTATCCTAATGCATAACCTAGAGCTAAAAAGCCCCACCTCCAGTTTCAACACATCCCATTCAGTTGTATCCCCCAGGGCATAACCTCAAACTGGAAAATTAAATCCGGAAATGACCAAGCTCCTTAAAGACCAATAGAAATGCTAGCTATCTCCTCCAGGAAGCCTTCTCAGTCCCCCTCAGCAGCACAGACTTTCTCAACTTCCCACAGTACTCTCTAAAGTACTAGTAATTTTGTGGGCTAGTCTTGTCTCCTACTGCCCTAGCTGCATGAGGACAAGAATCAAGTGTGATGTAATGTACACTCGGGGCTGTGCACATAGCAGGCACTTAATAAATGTGGAAGGAATGAAGGTCCCAATCCACATCCCTGGGCATCCGCATAGTGATGTTTTGACTGGGAAATCACCAAAGAGTCTTCATAGGGAACTAGAGAAATATATGCTCATGTAAGAAAGAATATGGATAGACGTCTTGCCATATATTTAAATTCTGAATGCTCCTGACATATTGACAATTCTCTCCCCTTCGCTTCTCAGCCCTAGCATCCCCAAAGAGTCCTATTCCCCCATCATGACAATCTTCATCAGATAGCTCTTTCCTTAAAGTGTACTGGATGTATGGTCAGAAGACCCAAGTTCCAATCTTGACTCTGCTACTTAATATTAGCTAATCGAGCTTGGTTAGATCACTCCATCTTTTTGGGTCTAGGTTTCCTCCTCTGGAAAACGGGAATGCTAAATTCTGTGACATGGAGCAGTTCCTGAAACATATATCCCAGATCCCTGGGGTTGTGGTCAAGTAGCAGCCTCTGATAATAACACCTCCTTACATATGTCAGGTGCCTATAACTTTGCAGAGTGCTTTAAAATCCTTATCAGCCAATGTAGAGCTTTATAGTTACCTAGAGGAAGCTAGGTATAGTGGAATGGCATGCCTAGCCTGCACTCAAGAAGACATGAGTTCCAAAAGAGCCTCCGACACTTACTAGCTGTGTGACCCTGGTCAAGTCACTTAACATTTTTTCTGCTTCCGTTTCTTTAACTGTAAAATGGGAATAATGATAGCACCTGACTCCCAAAGCTGTTGTGAGGATCGAATGGCAAATAGAGAGCTGAATAAATGCTGTGGTTTCCTTCCTTTCTTCCTATACATGGTAAATACACAATCATTATTTGCTGAATTGAATCGCCTCAAATCCTTCAAACATTCTTTCCAGATTTCTCTGGTTCAATCATTCCCTCCTCTATTCCTATGGCCCTTATTCAAAGGCTTTAACCTCTGTGGCTGGGGGCAGCAGCTTCTTCACTAGCGTCTCCACTCCAGGGAAGTGAGCAAAGCCGAGTGGAATGAATGTAGGGTTAGGGTCAGAGGATCTCGGCTTGTGTCTTGCCTCTGTGTGACCCTGGGCAAGTCACTTAAATCTGTAGGCCTCAGCTATAAAAACTAGGTGACTTCAGAGGTCCCTTCTAGCTCTAAATCTCTAATCCTATGACCCTGTTCATGGCGACACTGTCTCTTTCCCCCTCAGTTGTTGTTGTTGTTTTTACAGTCACCACAGCCCAGATCTGGCCATGTCCTGATGAAGAATTTATCATAGCTCTCTGCTGACTCCAAGAAGGTCCAGACACCTCAACCTGCCATTTAAGGTTCTCCCCTGTCTGGCCCCAAATGATACCCATCCTTTGGGTCCCGACTCCTGCAGGAAGATTTCCCCAACTAATCCAAGCCAACCTTTTAGAACTACCACAGACCTGAGGGGCTGAGTGACTAGGTAGTTCGGGCCCTCCTCACCTCTCCCTAGTACTACTGCAATAGCCTCTCCCTCCCCCTCATCCTCCACACTGCTGCCAAATTGGTATTCCTAAAGCTCAGATCTCTCCATCTCCTGGTGAAATAGCTCTAGTGCCTCTTGCTTCCTTCTTGGATAAAATGCAAATTCCATTCTTTTGCTTTCAGAGCCTTTCAAAGCTGCCTGACTTCAGCTCCCTTTGGAGGCCTATTGTACAGGTTTTTCTTCCGTGAACTCCATGGCCCATCCAAACTGTCCCACATTCCACCCCCTGGCTCTCAGTCTTTGCAGAAGCTTGTCCCCTATGCCTGAAATGCACTCCCTCCTCACCTCTGCCCGAAAGAATCCCATGACTCCTTTGAAGCTCAGCCTAAATTCCACTTCCTGCAGAAAGCCTTTCCTGTGGCCCCCAAGCTGCTACTGTCTTGCCTCACTTCCCAGCAATCACTTTGTATATATTTTGTATTTTATTTTCCCCATGCGTGCTGTTTTCTCCAATAGAAAGTAACCTTTTTAAGGGCAGAAACTGTTTCATTTTCCCTTTGCCTGGTAAAGTTCTTTTACCAACCCTGACCTTCCTTTCCATGATAGCAAAGGCTCTTCTTTTCAAACCCACTATTTTGTCAGTGTCGCTATATGGCAGCGAGACATCACTAACTCCAAAGAGCAAAAAAAAATGAGTATTACAGAGAGCACAATGGCTAAAGGGGCAGGAGGCAGGGGAGAGGGGAGCAGGGTGAGAGCAGGCTGAAACCGGGCTGAAACAGAGCAACCAATGAGGGACTCCAAGAAAAGATGTCAGCAAGGGATGGTAGCCTAGGAAAAGATAGACTGCTAGCATGGAAAGGGATGACAGGTGGACAACCAGAGCGCTGCCTCTACTGGCACAGGAAAAAAGCAAGGAAGACCTCTGGTAGGTTGGGTGGATCCCCTTTGGTAAACTTTTGGGAGGACCCAGACAAAAGTGGCACAGATAAGGCAAGCATGGACTGGTCAAATTTTGTATCACTTGAGGGGACTTCTGAATCAATGAGTTCCCATATCCATTTGAATACATCTCCAGTACGTGGCATAATGCCTGGCACATGGGGCTTAATAAATGCTTGTTGAACTAAGGGATGAATGAATATATTGAGGTAAATGTTTTATGGTATAGTGGAAAGATCCCTAGATTTCTAATAAGGATTTGAACCTGACCTCTGCAACTATGCACCTTTGGGGGAGTCATCTAACTTCTCCAAGCTTTTTAGTTTCCTTATTTGTAAAGTGGAGATCATCACATCCATTGTAGCTGTCTTGCAAAGGAAAGTACTTTGCAAACCAGAGAACATTAGAGCCATTAATTATTGCTTTATTCTCTTATTCTTTGATTTCAGGTGTGTCTTATCTGGTTGGGTACCCTGGAAACTCTCAGAAGGCAGGGCCTGATTATCTCCCTCTTGGTTCCCCCATAACAAAGTTGGAAGGATAGAGTCCTGGGCATACAAAGGATATCAGTACAAATATAGGGAAATCATGGGTTCTATTCCACCCCAAGAGGAAAACCCAGATATCTGCTCTACCTGGCCCTGGCCTCACAGCACTAAGGATCTTCTTTCTCTAGGTCTCTTGAACCCTGTGGAGAATTTGTGAAGACTTAAAGAACCCAACCAAAGTGAGTGAGTGAGTGAGTGAGTGAGAGAGAGAGAGAGAGAGAGAGAGAGAGAGAGAGAGAGAGAGAGAGTGTGTGTGTGTGTGTGTGTGTTGGGTGGTGGTAGAAGAGAACCAGCATCAGGGACCCACTGTTAGGTCCTAAACCTCTTGGTCCATTCTTTTCCCTTTTGTAGCCAGTTTCCTCTCTGAAACCAACACTAGAAGGGAAAAGACAGCAGGTATCATCTTCTTAATCCTCACCCCACTCCCATCACAATTAAAAAGCACTTTGAAGTTTGCAAAGAGATTCACGAATATCTTATTTGATCCTCACAATAACCCTAGGAAGTAGGTGCTAATATTCCCATTTTACAGATGAAGAAACTGAGGCAGGCAGAGGTTAAATGTCTTACCCAGGATCACACAGTTAATAAGTATATGAAGCTGAATTTGAACTCAGGTCTCTGACTTTGGGCAGCTAGATAAAGTGGACAGGGTGACAGGTTCGAAGTCAGGAAGACTCATCTTCCTGAGTTCAAATCTGTCTTCAGACACTTACTAGCTGTGGGACCCTGGGCAAGTTACTTAACCCTATTTGCCTTAGTTTCTCATCTGTAAAATGAGCTGGAGAAGGAAAATGTCAAACCACTCCAGTATCTTTGCCAAGAAAACCCCAACAAAGAGTCAGACATGACTGAACAACAACTCCCTGACTCCACCTCCAGCTTTCTAATGAATCACCTAGCTGCCAATATAAGGTGATCTCTAAGGGCCATCAGATTCCAGCACTGGATTAGAAATCAAAAAGAGCTGACTTCAAATCCTGCCTCACATATTTACTGGCTATGTGACATGGCACAGGTCAGTTAACCTCTGCCTCAGTTTCCCCATCTGTAAAATGAGGATAATAACAGCACCCACCTCACAGGGTCTTTGGGAGAATCGAATGAGATATATAAAAGTGCTTTGCAAAACTAAATATAAATATTAGGTATTATTAGGAAGCCACTAGCTTGCATTTCCATGAAACCATTTGCATGCCAATTTGCATGAGGCCTGTGAGTCTTAAGGAAGCTGCTTCCCGGTATGTATGGAAGCTTTTCCTTACATCAGGCTGAAGTCACCCCTGTCACTCCCCCTCCACCGCTTTTAGTTCTGCCTTCTAGGTGCTGCACTCCCCTGCTCCCAGATTACATGGAAAGCTTCTTGAATGTGGGGCCTTGGCTTTTCTTGCCCTCATAATATCATTAGGCACTAGCCAGGGCATGTCATTACTTGCTACAGACTTTATTCTTTGGAGCTCTAATAGATACTTTTGGGATCACAGGATTTGGGACTTAAGGATCATCTAGTGCTGATGTTCTTAAGAAAGATGGGAATAGGGGCAGCTAGGTGGTGCAGTGGATAGAGCACCAGCCCTGGAGTCAGGAGTACCTGAGTTCAAATCCGGCCTCAGACACTTAACACTTACTAGCTGTGTGACCCTGGGCAAGTCACTTAACCCCAATTGCCTCACTAAAAAAAACAAAAACAAAAAAAAAGAAAGATGGGAATTGAAAAATACCGTACCTTGAAGGACCAGGCAAATTTTTGCTTCGATGGACACTTCTGGTCCTTCTAATGTCTGTAGTTAGATTTTTAGAAAGGCCAAGAACTTGATTGGGGAAAAAAAATTACATCTTTATTTTCACTAACTTCTAACTGAAATTTAGCATTTTGTTCAATTATTTAAAAACCAACTTGAGGGGCAGCTAGGTGGCACAGTGGATAGAGCACCGGCCCTGGAGTCAGGAGGACCTGAGTTCAAATCCGGCCTCAGACACTTAACACTTACTAGCTGTGTGACCCTGGGCAAGTCACTTAACCCCAATTGCCTCACTAAAAAAAAAAACAAAAAACCAACTCGATCCTGATAAGGGGTAATTAGACTACCAAGGGTTCCATGATCCCCAAAAGGTTAGGAACCCATGATGATGATGCTAAAGATACTGATCGCTAACAATGATATAGGGCTTTAAGGTCCACAAATCATTTTACATATATTATCTCACTTAGTCCTTACAACAACCCTGACAGGTAGGTGCTATTAGTACCATCCCCATTTTGCAGATGAGGAAACTGAGGTAATCAGAGGTTCATTGACTTGCCCAACGTCACACAAGTAGAATGTGAGGCTGAATTTGAACTCAACTGTTCCTGACTTCAGATCCAGCATCTTACCCACTGCACCACTTATCTAGGTCTAGTCTAACTCCTCCATTCCAAAGATGTGAAAACTAAGGCAAATAGAAGTCAAACATCCAAAGTCAAAAAAGCAGAAAGCACACCAGGATTCTAGGTCTTTAGATTCTAAAGCCACTTTCATTAGAATACCACATTAGCTGTCATATATTAGTTATCTGAGCACATATCCTCTCCTTTTTCTTTTTTAAACAATTTTATTTTATTATTTTTTTTTTTTTGCGGGGCAATGGGGGTTAAGTGACTTGCCCAGGGTCACACAGCTAGTAAGTGTCAAGTGTCTGAGGCTGGATATGAAGTCAGGTCCTCCTGAATCCAACACCAGTGCTTTCTCCACTGTGCCACCTAGCTGCCTCTCTTTTTACTAAACAATCAATGAATAAGCATTAATTAATCACCTACTATCTGCCAAGCCCTGCACTAGACACCGGTGATACAAAACAAAAATGAAATCACCCCCATGCTTCAGGAGCTTAAATTTTGTCTGGGGATATAAAGTATATATAAAATTATACGTAGAGAGTTGGATAGAACCTATGACCTCACTGACATAAGCAATTTCTGGATGATGAAAGTCCTTCTGCCAATACAGAATGGTGTCTTCGGGGGCAGCTAGGTAGCGCAGTGGATAAAGCATTGGCTTTGGATTCTGGAGGACCTGAGTTCAAATGCAGCCTCAAACACTTGACACTTAACCAGCTGTGTGACCTTGGGCAAGTCACTTAACCCTCATTGCCTTGCAAAAAAAAAACTTAACAGAATGGTATCTTCTCTGCAATTTGTAATCTTATAGAGTCAACTAAAAAACACTGAGAGGTTAAAGTGATACAAAACAAATAGAAAGTAAATTTTGGGGGGAAGGATATAGTAAGTAAGGGAAGAAGGAATAGGGAGGGAAACAAGTATTTGCAAAAGGTACTTAATAAAATGCTTCCTTAATTGCCTAATATATGCCAGGCCCTATGCTAATTATTAATTTATTTGATCCTCACAACCCTGGGAGGTAGATGCTATTAACCCATCTTGCCCATATAGCTGGTACGTGCCTGAGATTGTATTTGAATTCG
The DNA here is from genome assembly GCF_019393635.1 of Dromiciops gliroides. NCBI lineage: Eukaryota > Metazoa > Chordata > Mammalia > Microbiotheria > Microbiotheriidae > Dromiciops > Dromiciops gliroides. Next base: position 580,621,529 of record NC_057863.1, read on the forward strand.
CCAGGCCTAGCGTTCTATCCATTGTGCCACCTAGCTGCCTATAGGCAGGAATCAGGAAAGACTTCCTGTAGATATTGCTTCTCGGGGTTTTAAGGGAAGTAAGATGATCGGACAAGGTGAGAGGACATTCTAAGAATGGGGGACTGCAAATGCAAAGGCTAGAAAGATAGAAGATAGAGAGTCATGTGTGAAGAACAGAAAGAAGGCAAGTTTGGCTGGATACTAGAATGCAGAAAGGGAGTAATCCGCATCTTATTTGGCATGTTCTCCTTGGTTTGGTGTAAAACTTGGTATAACATAGGAAGCACTTGCTGAATTGAACCGATGAAGGCCTCCCAAGATGCACCAGATTCCCTCTGTTGGATTTTTGCAATCCTGAGGAGCATCCAAGGTACAGATCCTAGTGCCACTGAAGCACCTGAGTGTCTGAACAGGTGCAATAGACTAGAAGGAGGGGGGCTGGGAGAGGAAGCCCAGGGCAAATTTAGGATCAGAGTATAAGGAACCAATTTCCTCCTGCCTTTGGGTGAAGATCGAGGCCCAGGTCTATGAGGAAGGTTTTCAAAGTACTCTGAGTGGTTGCTGTCCCAGGGATCTACCATAGTCCAGTTATCTCAAAATACGACAGAATGGTAAAAGCCTTCTCACTAAACGTGGGAATCAGGAGCCCTGGTCAGAGGTGTCAGCTCTGACATTTACTGGCTGTGCCCCAGGCAAGTCACTCCATCTCTGACTCATCTGTAAAATGCTGACAACATGACCCAGCTCATAGAGCTATCATGCAGCTTTATTATCCTATGATTTGTAATCACTAAAGTATTATAGAAATATGAGTTATTCTTATGGTCTGTGGCCAGCAGTTAGCTCTGTCCTTCCCTTCCTCCCTTCAGTCTTTAGTGGCCATTTTATCTTCCTAGATCTGGAGATGACCAAACCTAATTCCTGTATATTATGAGGGAAGGAACTTTCCTCAGACATCAAAAAGCACTGGTCCAAGGTCACATAGTCAGTCTATAGCAGAATGAGAATTTGAACCCCAATATTCTGCCACTCAGCCCAAGGATCTTTGCCTTCATGATGCTGCCTCTTCTTGATGTCAATCAACAAGCACCTCACCTCCTGGGTATGTAGCTCAGTGTCATGGGAAGAGGAGACCAGGTCCCCTCCCCCAAGTCATTCTCCTTTCTGAACCTCTGTACAATGAGGGAATTGCACTAGATCAGGCTTCTTAACTTTTTTTTTTGGCGGGGCAGTGAGGGTTAAGTGACTTGTCCAGGATCACACAGCTAGTAAGTGTCAAGTGTCTGAAGGCCAGTGCTTTATTCACTGCACCACCTAGCTGCCCTGTCACAGACTCTTTTGGCAGCAGTCAGATGAAGTCTATGAATCCCTTCTCAGAATGTTTTTAAATGCATAAAATACATAGGATCACAAAGGAAAACAGTTTCTTAGAAAAAGGAAATCTATTTCCTAGATGCTTTGCCTCCTATGATTTCTCTATGCCTATATTTTGCCAGGGGAGCTGACTTTAGGATCCAGGAGGTCTAATGATAAAGACAAGATACAGGAGGTGACAACTAGTCATCACAACTGTTTATAAAATGCTTGGTATACATATCTCATTCAATTGGACCCTTTGCCACAACCCTTTGAGATCGGTGGTGCAAATATTATCATCTCCCATTTTATAAATTGCTAAAAATGAAGCTATGAGTGATGAAGTGAATTGTACAGGATCAAACAGCTTAGGGGAAAAGGTGGGCTCAAACTCAATTAAGTATAGGAGGAGGTATACACTAAATGCCAGTGGGCACTACAAAAGGGAGGAGAGATAACTATGGGCTGGGCACTTATTACTTCTATGATATTGGGCAAATCTCTCCTCTCCATATCTGACCTCAGTTTCTTGTGAACTGAAGGAATTGAACTAATCTTTATAAGACCTCTCCCACTCCAAGTTCTGTGATCCAGTGATTGATTGATTCTCTGGGCATCATTTTTTTTTTTTTTTTAGTGAGGCAACTAGGGTTAAGTGACTTGCCCAGGGTCACACAGCTAGTAAGTGTTAAGTGTCTGAGGCCGGATTTGAACTCAGGTACTCTTGAATCCAGGGCCAGTGCTCTATCCACTGCGCCACCTAGCTGCCCCTCCTGGGCATCATTTTGAAAGAACTCTGGATTGGTTTAAAAAAAAAAAATTAAGAAGATATTTGGGACAGGCTAGACAAATGACTGTCAACTTGTTTTTTTTTTTTTTTTAAAGCCATTCTGTTTACATCAAATCTAATCCCTTAATCTTTAAGGTTCCAACAACTTGGTCCCAAACCAATGGGAAAGCATGCCATCCTCTTCTCATTACAGAATGTAGTAGAATATAGATTCAGAATGAGGCACATTTTATCATACACTGTTTTGCTTTTGAGAGAGAAGGGGAGGGGATCAATAAAACATTTATTTTTTTCTTTTTTTGGCAAGGCAATGGGAGTTAAGTGACTTGCCCAGGGTCACACAGCTAGTAAGTGTCTGAGGCTGGGTTTGAACTCAGGTCCTCCTGAATCCAAGGCTGGTGCCTTATCCACTGCGCCACCTAGCTGCCCCTAAAACATTTCTTAAAATCCTCTGAACTACCTTTCTAGCCAGCCAGGTAGACCTTATTCCTGGGGATACCTCTGCAGACATCAGAAACTTTCTCCCTTTCCAGTTCCCTTAAACTTCAAATCCCAGCTCTTCCTATTCCAGAGTCATTCCTGCCCATTCTGGCCCAAAGGATCCCAAATTTTGAATTTTTTGGAAAGGACCTTAGAGGTCCAATGCATTCATTTCACATGTGAGAAAACTGGATATGCCTTGCAAAGAAATAGTAAATTGGAGGGGCAGAATTTAAATCCAGGTCTTTTAATTCCAAATCTATCAGATTTTCTGCAGCATCCTGTCTTGAGCCCATTACAATGTCTGGTGCAAATATGAATGGTCCAGTACCTCCTCCTTCAAATCCAGACTCTTGGCCCCTTACCACTCCAGTCCCCATGACCTCATTCAACAACCTACAGCATGAAGGCCTTGAGTCTGTGACAGAAGCTAGTTCTTGGCTTTCTCCTATCCTGCCCTGTGCACGAGACTTAAATCCCCAACCAGACCGGAATTCCCTTGAGACAGGGGTCTCTTCCTCCTCCCAGTACAGGAAATCTCAATAAATACAGATGGTTTGTTAGTGAATGGGTTGCTGATGCCCACCCCCTTCTCTTAATGGGCATCAGCATTTCCGGTGTCTACATCCTTAGGGAAAGGAAAGTTTACCCACAAAACTAAGCCCTCCCTTTGACCTAGACTGAAAAGCCAGAACAGAACTCCCATTGGCATCAGTAATCAATGGGTGTGACAGACAAGGGGACAAAGACAAGCGTCTTAGGATTTGCAGAAGCTTAAGGGACCCAAGGTCATCTAGTCATGCCCATACCTGACCAAGAAGCTTCTCTACAGATGGCTGTCACCCAGCTTTAACTTCAAGCGAAGGGGAATGCATTATGTCTGAAAGCCACCCTTGCACTCTTCAATAGCTTTTGTTGCCAGCAAATCAACACTGTAAAGACCACCTAGCCCCACCCCCTCATTTTTTAAAGGAGAAAACAGAGGGAAGGGACTTGCCCCAAGTCACATACTAAATAAGAAGGACTAACATCTCTTTATTCCTAGATCACTCATCTTTTCCCTTCCCCTCCCTACCTCTGACTCTCAAGCACTAATTTAAAGGCAATAGAGCCTGGTACACAGCTTACTGGGATTGGGGGAGGGTACCACTGTACTTCCTGCCCCATGCCAGCCTACAGCTTATAGCTAGAGGCAGAGACTCTCTGGAATCCATTCCATGCTCTGCTCCCCATCTCTGACTTTTGAAACCCCTCTAATATAATGAAAACGCTTTCACCATGAAGCCTTCCCTGATGTCCCCTGCTCCCTTTCTATCAAGCAGAAACCAATCTCACCCTCCTCAAATTTCTAGTAGCACATTATTTGGTTCATCCCTTTGTTCCTATTATACTTTCCCTACTATCATTCTTCTTTGCAAAAATGTCTAACTTCTCCAAGTCCTTGACGACAGGTTCTATGTTGACCTTCATCTATGTATCCCAAGCATGGAGCACATAGTTGGTGCTAAGTGTTTACTGACATTTTAAATTGAGGGGAGAGGAGGAACCAGAGAAAGGGCTGATGATGGGGCCTGACCGTTAGAACAGGGGAAGTGTCCCAACAGGGAGTGGCTGGCAGTGCTGTGGGGAGGGGAAGGAAGAAACCTAAAGGGTGAGAAGGGGAAGAAGGAAGGGTAGAGGCTGGGGAAATCCCAAGGGGTGAAAGCACTACCCTGATTTTCCTAGCTTCTCCTCCTAATGTCTCCCAATCAATGAGACTACCCATCATCCTCTCCTGGGTCTGATTCCAATCCCTAATTTTTTTTTTTTTAGTGAGGCAATTGGGGTTAAGTGACTTGCCCAGGGTCACACAGCTAGTAAGTGTTAAGTGTCAGGCCGGATTTGAACTCAGGTACTCCTGACTCCAGGGCCGGTGCTCTATCCACTGCGCCACCTAGCTGCCCCAATCCCTAATTCTTAAAGGCATACATCAAAGCACAAAGCAAGTCCAGTTCCCTTATTTTACAGAGGAGGAAACTGAGGCCAGAGAGAGGAAGGGAAATGCCCATGATCATGTAACCTGGGACCTAAGCACAAGGCATTTGATTTCCAAATTAATGCTTTCCCACCTATACCACAATGATTATTGTCCACTCTTTTTATTGTGGGGAAAGGACTTTAGAGATCAAGTCCAACCCCCACATCTGACACAGGAGAGAACAAGCCTAATAATCCATCTCTGATTATCTTTGTCCCTTCTATACAAATAATAATGCCTCTGTGTGCAAGGAGCCCTACCAAGACTGGACCCGTGACTTCCTTGGTATATGTATCTCCTTGTTGGAGAAGCTCCCTCTACTAATGCAGGTCAGCACCTTCTCTGCAACTTAAAGCCCTAAGAGAATTACATAGAATGTTGAAATTTGCCCAGGGTCACATAGCTTTTGTCAAAGATGGGATCTGTACCTGTCATTCTGGCTTCAAGGTCAGCTCCCTATCCACTAAAGCCACACAACCTCTCATCAGGGATAATACAAAGGCAAATAAAGCCCAGTCATTCCCAAATCCTGTCTGTTCTCTTTCTTCCAATGTCTATGCGTACAGCCCCTTCTTGCCAAACCTGTAGCCCCAGTCAGAGCCCAGGCCACAGCTCTTCCCACTTTGTTCCACAGCAGTATGCTCCTTACTCTAATCTGTCTCTCTATCCCTCTTCTACATAGTACCAAAGCTGGACTGCCTTGTGGCCTAGCTCTGACCTCGACCATGCCCTACTCAAGAACCTGCCAGAGATCCTCATGGCTGACTGGAGAAAGAATTCTAGACATAGAACTAGATTCTAGACGCAGAACATAAGAGCTGGAAGGAATTTCAGATCAAGGAGAAAACTGAAGCCAGGTCATAAAATTAGCGAGTGTCATGGCAAATTAGAACTGGAACCTAAGCCTCTGATCTAAAACAGCTACTCTTCACTACATTACGATAATGAGTCTGGGATGGGGGCATGAAGCTCACCCTAAATACTGTCAGAAAGCTGTGTATGTAGTGAGTCTCTTTGGAGGGGGTGGTAGGGAGAAAGGAGAGAGGAGATCAGGGAGAGTACTGTGGGCTAAGGGCAGAGGGGACTGTGGGGAAGAGTGGGAACTAGGCTACAGCTGACTGAACATGAGATCTGCCCTAGGACTGACTATCCCTCTACCCTTTCTCTCTTTCCCAGAAACACACAGGCAGGTCCACTGACCAGATCAGAAAGCTCCTCCTATAGTTTTGGGGAGAAGTTCCTCACTGCCTTTGCCATCCACCCTATTCTCCTGTCATGGTGGATTTGGAGGGGAAGGGAACTGGGTGCCTGGGTCCCAGACTCCAGTAGGGGGTGTAGTCTCAGTGCTAACCAATCACTTAAAGATCTTGTCACCACCCCCAATCTCTGATGGAGCAGCCAGACTTAGGCTGTGGCTAGGCAGGAAATGGAATTGTTGTAGCTCAACTTGGCTGGCAGCCCTCTTCTCCCCAGACCACTGGGGCCCTGGGGGAGGGCAGAAGGGAAAGGGCTAATGCATCCTAGGGTCCAGGCTCACAGTAAGGCCTGGGGTGGATGGACCTTGGAGCCTGGGAGATGGGCCACTAAAGACAGGGGTGAGGCTCAGTCCCAGCTATGTGGAAGAAGGGGTGGGGTGGGGCAATGGAGAGGAAGACTCCTTAGGGAATCCCACAGTCCATCATCCCAGGGGTGGGGCTTAGGCTGCCAAATGATTCAGAGATTCATTGAATATTAGAGCCAGACTGGGCCTTACTTAGAACAGAATAAAAGCTGGAAGGAACCTCAGAGATTTTCTTGTTCAACCCCCTCATTTTACAGAAGAGGAAACCAAGGTCCATTGAAGGCAAGGGACTTGCCCAACATTAACCAGTGAGTGAGGCAGGCAGTAGTAGAGCCTGGACCCCAGTGCTCTTTCCACTGTGCTTGACTCTACAACTCCTAATGAGAATTTCATATCCAACAGTCAAACAGCACAGAATGGCCGGAAGACCAGTGTCCTCCCCCCACCTCCCAGGGCCACCCACACCCTCCCCAACAGGAAGGACGAACCCCCACCCCCCTCCCATTTCCAAACCAACTCAACCCTGGCCCCAGGCCCCACCTCTAAGGAGACTGGAGGGGGTTTCCATAGGGGAAAGTATGTGTCAGGGAGGAAACTCCACTTCTCTTCTCATTCCCCTGCCCTCCCCCCCCACCAGTCCTAGACTCATCTCCTACACACACACACACACACACACACACACACACACACACTCTCTCTCTCATCTCCAAGGTACAGCCTCAAGGCACACGTCCCCACACCAATTCCTGGGACTATGAGCTCCTATGTACCACTTGTCATCTCTCTATAGTAATATTATCTAGCATTTCAATCTGCAATTGACTATAGGCTATGCACTGAGTGAAATGCTTTACAAGTATCTCATTTGATTCTCACAACAACCTGGGAGACAAGTTCTATAATTCCCATTTTATGGTTGAGGAACATCAGGCAAACAGAGGTTAAGTGACTTGCTCAAGGTCACACAGCTAGTAAGTGTTTGAGGCCAGACTTGAATTCAACATCTTCCTGACTCCAGGTCCAAAGTTCTATCCACTGAGCCACCTAGCTGCCCTGATCTCAGCAGGTGACAAATAAACAGCTATTGAATCAAATTTAGCAGCAGCTCATTTGACCCTCACCACAGTTATACGAGGAAGGTAGGTAGTACTATTCTATTGTATCAGTATCCTCACTCTACAGCTGAGGCTCATAAAGTGGAAATGGCAGAGAGAACACTCAGACCCTGGACTAGAGGTGAGCTTCTCATCCATAAGAGGGTAAGCTGCCCAAGGAGGCTCCTTTCATGCCGACCAGGTCAAGAGCTCTGTGGGGAAAGGGTTGGACAACCTGTTCCTCTAAGTGTCTCTGAGCCCTCCCACCCCATGGGGTGTGTAGTGTAGTAGAGATCTACACTTAAGAGTCAGGAGACCTGGGGTTAACACTAGCCAGGTGGCCCTGAGACAGTCACTCTCTGAACCTCAGTTTCCTCACCTGTAAAAATAAGGATATTTGCATGGTCCATCAAATGAGATACTGTATATAAAATGCTTTGCAAACTTTCAAGTGCTATATGAATATAAACGAGTAATATTACTAACATCTTATTTCCTTCCCAGGGGTGTGTTTAAATATTTTAAATTGCTATTGATAAATGAGCTATTATTCTTATTAAGTACCCCTGGGTGGCTCAGAGACCAGCCTTTTCTATCTACACCCTTCACCCCACAGTGAATAATGCCAACCATTCCTCACCAGGGAGAGGGGTAACATGTAAGGCAGAAAGGGTAATTCCCTGGGCTGAGGAGAAGACACAGCCTCCAGGGAGAGGGCTATCAGCCAGGGGACAGAGTTGGATCAGAAACATTTCTAAGAGGGGATAGAGCTATATATTAGTGGAGAGACTGGGGAGGCTGGAGCTAAAAGGGGTTAATCTGGGCAGACTTCCTGGAGGAAGGGAGCCTCCAACAATTGTTCAGAGTTACAGTGCCGAGAGGGTTCTTAGAGATCATTTAGTTTCTATGATTCTATTTTAACCCCCTCATTTATCAGAGGAAGAAATAGAACAAAAGAGGGGAGGGACTCATCTAAGGTCATACAGTAGGCTAGTGACAAGAGACAGGGGTAAAGCCCAGTTCTCCTGGGCCTCAGACCAAAGCTTTTTCCACAAAGGAGAGGGAATCTTAAGAGCTACAGTTCTGCTACTTCCTAAAGCTCAGGGTTCAATTGGGTGAACCATTGCCTTAGTTTATCAATATATAATTGTGTGTGTGTGTGTGTGTGTGTGTGTGTGTGTGTGTGTGTGTGTGTGTGTGTGTGTATAATAGGATATAATAAATATCCTGGGGCAGCTAGGTGGTGCAGTGGATAGAGCACTGGCCCTGGATTCAGGAGTACCTGAGTTCAAATCCGGCCTCAGACACTTGACACTTACTAGCTGTGTGACCCTGGGCAAGTCACTTAACCCCCATTGCCCCACAAAACAAACAAACAAACAAATAAATATCCTATATATCCATATATATATATATCTCAAGGATATAATAAGTCCTTCAGGGGATTGACAGGACAGTAGAGGCAGATAACTGGTGCAGTAGAAAGAGCCTTTGGGAATCAGGCCTAGGTTAGAGTAGAAACTTTAACTCTAACCATGTGGCCCAGGACAAATCACTTCACATTTCCAGGGCTTCTGGGTTCCCCTCTGGATGACAAGGGAATCAGTTAGAGAACCCCTTCCGGGTCTAACAATCTGATTTTATAACTTCTGGTTATAACAATCTGACTGAATCTCTAAACTTTATTCCTCATAGGCTCTGTCCCATGAGTCAAATAAGCAGCAGGCTAATTAAATATGCCATAACTCCATCCCACCCATCCTACTCTCCCATGAGTAGAGAAGCAACCAGTCTCAGTCCCACTGTCTCTTCTTCCCCTCATCCCCCACAGCTACTCACTGGGGCTATGAATTCATCATAGGACCTGACACAGCTCCCCCTAAAGCCTAAGGGTACATAGGTGTTGTAGTGAATATAGGGCTGGGCCCAGGGTCTGGAAGACTTGCTTTCCCCAGTTCAAATCTGGCTTCAGACAACTACTAGCTGTGTGGCCCTGGGGAAGTCACTTAACTCTACTGCCTCAGTTCCTCATCTATAAAATAAGCTGAAGTAGGACATGGCAAATCACTCCAGTATCTTTGCTAAGAAAACTCCAGGGGCTGCTAGGTGGCGCAGTGGATAGAGCACTGGCCCTGGATTCAGGAGGATGTGAGTCCAAATCCGAAATCCGGCCTCAGACACTTAACACTTACTAGCTGTGTGACCCTAGGCAAGTCACTTAACCCCAATTGCCTCACAAAAAAAAAAAAAAAACCTCCAAATGAGGTGAGGAAGATTTGGACAAGAATGAAGAAAAATGACAACACTTACTAGATGTGTGACACTGATCAAGTCACTTCACCTCTGTCAGCATCACCTTCCTCAACTGTAAAATGGTCAATTGAGATATTTTTAAACAGCACAGTGCCTGGCACACAGTAGATGCTTAATAAATGCTTGCTTGTTTCCTTCCTTCCTTCCTAAGGGTGGGACTAGAAAGAATCAGAAACTAACTCACTTTTCTAAGCTCATTCCAGCTCTCTGAGTCTATGAACTGCCCAGCTGGATGATAACTTTTGGTGCAAGAGCCTCCTTGGATGCTGAGGACAGAATCTCTCAATGTATAGTAAAAAGGACATTTACTTTGGAATCACAGGGCTTGGGTTCCCATCTTCTTAGCTAGTCCCTACTCTTCTCTGGGTTCCACTTTCCTCTTCTGCCAAAGGAGCCTTCTGAGGTCCCTTCCGGGTATGATCCAATGATCTACCAATCAATTTCTAACCACCTCCCTTTTTCAACTATTGCCACCATCTCCACGTGGCCTTTCCTATCACTAATTTCCCTCTTTCCCTTCTTCTCCCTGTCCCTACATAATCCAGCTACAAAAATGAATTTTCCAGGATATGTATACAAGGGACAAGAAACAAAACAAATTTAGTTCTGACAAACATGAAGACAATTAGCCTTACTCATAAAGGGAATCTTGACAGTTTCAGACAAAGTAGCACCTCAACCTTCCCCTACTTTTAAATCCTTAAAGTTCCTCAGGCCTAATCTGGTCTTTGATTTTCTCTGTCTAGGCTGGGAGCACCTTCTACATTGTCTGGACCTCTTAGGGCCTGTGGGAGAATGGTATCTTTATTATTCTTAGGGATCAAAAGACTTAAGGCTGAAAAAGCCTTAAAGATCACCTAGCCTAGTACTTCTTAACTTTTTGTGGGGGTCACAGACTCCTTCGACAGTCTACTGATGCCTATGGACCCCTTCCCAGAACCACATTTCTAAACGCACACAATAAAATACATAGGATTGCAAAGGGAACTAGGTTGAAATAGTTATCAAAATATTTTAAAAACCAAATTAGGGGCAGCTAGATGGCACAGTGGATAGAGCACCGACCCTCGATTCAGGAGTACCTGAGTTCAAATCCGGCCTCAGACACTTAACACTTACTAGCTGTGTGACCCTGGGCAAGTTACACTTAACCCCAATTGCCTTACTAAAACAAAACAAAACAAAAAAACCAAACAAACAAACAAACAAAACCCAAATTAATGGATCCCAGGTTAGGAATCCCTGAGTTTAGTCCGACCCTTCATTTCACAGAGGCAGCAAATGGGAAGGGAGATGAGTTGCTTAGATTACACAGGTGGTAGATAGCAAAGCTAGAATTCAAACCCAGAACTTCTTTTTCTTTTTTTTTAAGTGAGGCAATTGGGGTTAAGTGACCTGCCCAGGGTCACACAGCTAGTAAGTGTCAAGTGTCTGAGGCGGGATTTGAACTCAGGTCCTCCTGACTTCAGGGCCAATGCTCTATCCACTGCGCCACCTAGCTGCCCCTAAACCCAGAACTTCTGACCCCAAAACCAATCATCTTTTTGGCTCCTAGTCCTGCCTAGTAGCAGTGGATCCAGGGAGCCAAGATGCTCAAGGGGACAGAAAAGTTCAAGGCTATGAAGTTTTCTTTAAAGGAGAGCCTAACAGCACATAGCTCAGGCACTTGGGAGGGAGGAAGGGAGGATTCATGAGTTCATCTGGTGAAGGTCCTGGGGTGGGAAGCAGGAAGAGGCTGATTTGGAAGTAGATCAGCCTACAGAGTTAGATACCAGGCACAACTTTCTGAAAGTGGCGCTGGCTCTAGGAGAGGACATTTCCTTTCCTGGAGGAAAGATTATGTCTTTTAAAAAGAGGAAGGACCCTTGGTAGCTGGGGTGGGGGATGGAGAACCATCCTTAAGAGAGGCAGAAGCATAGGCAAGCTGACCTTTTCAAACTTCAGCTAGGTCACGAGTTCCTGTCCTTCGTCCTGGGCAAGGGTTGAGCTTAAGTTCTTAGACTGCATATAGAGCCTCAGAGGCATGCACAAGTGGGGCCAGTGGAGGAGATAAGAGAGAAGAAGAGCCCCAAATGCCCTCCCCTCAAGGAAAGGTGGGAGTAGCTGTCCAGAGAAGGTAGCTTTGACAGACAAGGCAGACAGGTGAAGTGGAAACTTAAGGCAGCAGAGTAGAATACAGCTAAATCCTGATTCATGTAAGTAACAAATCCTACCGTGTGAAATTATTTGAATTCACACTACACATTTCCTTTGGCCTGGAATCAATGACCACATTTTACACAATTATAATTTCGAATAGTATAAACCTGAATATATGCAACCACTTCACAGAATTCATTCTTTGCACTAACTAGGACCTAACTGCAGTGCAGTCAGAATATCAGCTCTTCTGCTACCTTTCCATGTTGCCCTAGACAAATGACTTCACCTCTATTTGGTTTCAGTTCTCTCCTCAGTAAAATGCCAGGGTTTGGACCCAGGATCTCTATGGATCCTTGGAGAACTAAATCCTAAGATAATAAGTGCCTAAGGGCTACCTTTTCTCTCCATTCACCCCTCTGACCCCAAGCAATCTCAAAATGCCAGTAAGATGGTGTTCAGACAGGTTATAACCTTCTCCTACAACCCTGACCCCCTTATTATCATAAAACCTTTCCTCAGAGAAACTCAGGAGTCTTCGAAAGGATTGCCAGTGATCATGAACAGTGGAAAGAGCACTCAGGATTCTAGACCAAAGACCTAGGAAAGCCCACCCATTTCAGCCACTGGATGGTTGCTTAATTACGCACAAGCAACGCCTCTCTGTGACTCAGTTTCCTTTTCTGTAAAATGGAGCTAACAATATTTGTAAGCACTACCTACCTTACAGAGTTGTCAAAGGAAAACACTTCGTATGTCTTAGGTCCACTTAGAAATAAGAGCTGTTATAATCATTCTTCCCTCATTTTCTCCAGGCTGAAACCCTCAAGCAGGATAAGGATCCAGCTAGTTCCTATTCCCCTAAGTGTCTATGGGAGGAAATTTTACACATATTGTCATCTCCCCTGCAGTTGCTCATGCCTTCCCTCAATTCCATATACTTATAGGAATTCATTCATTCATGGCTGAAAACCATGACTTAAGACAACTCTTCCCCAATCAATTCTGCTTAGGGGCAGAAGAAAGCTCTACACATGGGTAGAACCTCCCAGATATGGCAGTGCCTCTGTTTCAGTATATCTTCAGCTCTTAGTGTTTTCCATACACAGAATGCTTAATAAATGCTTTTCATTCATTCATTCATTCATTCATGAGAAGATCCCAGCACTCCTTTGGCCCCAGCTCTGGTAATATGGGGGTTGTGTATGAGTGTATACAGCCTAGAGTAGATACCTTTTCCAACTTCCCACTCCCCATTTGGCCCACTTGTGCATGCCAGTGAGGATGCACTTCATATCTGCAGCCTGGGAGAGAGTAGAGACCTTTCCCCTATCATATAGTTCTATACTTCCCAAGTTTGGATTTTCCCTAAAATTCTGTTCTCAATAGTCTCTTCTCTCTATTCCCTTGATATACTCAACCACCACATCAACTATAATCTTGAGGTTTCCCACATCATATAATTCATGTGAAAAAAGATCTCAAGGTCTTAGTGGACTTGCAAGTTCAATATGGGTCAACAATGAAGTGGGAGCCGAAAATCTAATTTGAATCTTGGCTACATTAAAGGAATCCTAGTGTCTAGAGAGTCCCACTGAACTCTGCACTTGTCAGAAGTCTGAGGTGGACTGTACTCAATTCCTGGCACCACTAGGTGAAGCAATGGATAGAATGCTGAGCCTTGAGTGAGGAAGACTGCTTCCTGGGTTCAAATCCAGCCTCAGACACTTACTAGCTCTGTGACCCTGGACAAGTCACTTAACCCTGTTTGCCTCAGTTTCCTCATCTGTAAAATGAACTTGAGAATGAAATGGTAAACCACTCCAGTATCTCTTCCAAGAAAACTCCAAACGGGGGTCATAAAGAATCAGAGATGACTGAAAATGACTGAACAATAACAGCAACAACAATTGATAAGTCAAATCCCAGAAGAGGGTGATCAGTATGACTGGAGTACCCAGAAGTATAGTGTAGCTTGAAGGAAATACAGATGTTTAAATTGGAGAAGACCTGGGGCGGTGTGAGGAAGCATTTGAAGTCAACAAGTTTGAGATTTGTTCTGCTTGCATCCAGTAGGCACAATTGATTGATGGTGGGGGAGGGGGCGAAGATGAAGATCTTGGTTAACTTTAAGTATTATACCTAAAGATTAGATCTGTCCCAAAGTGAAAAAGTATGATTTGGGAAGTACTGCATCCCACATTTCCACTGCTTGTGGGGACATCTTGGATGTTTCCCCCAGCATCTTAAGCTCAGACTAAACTCCTCATTTCCCCACCCCTTCCCCCACTTCTGCAAGCATGCTCTTCCTCTAAACTTCCCTATTTTTGTCATCCTCCCAGTCAGCCAGGCTCAGAAAACTTCAGAACATCACTGACTCCTCCTTCTTCCTTGACCCTCACATCCAATCAGTCAAGTCTGCCTCAGCAAGTCTCTCCCATCTATACCTTTCCTCTCTGTCCCCACAACTCTTGGTGAGCCCAAGCCTCATTTCCTCCCTCCAAGGGGATTACAGCAGTCTCCTCAATGGCTTCCCCATCAGCAGTCTCTTCCCTTCAGTACCTCCCCCACTTGGGACTAGAGTCACTGTCCCACAGACTGACTCTAACCACATCTCTCTCCTGCTCAGAAACCTGCTTTGGTTCCCCAGTGACTCACAAGAGAAAAGCTAGATTCCTGAGCCTGGCATTTCGGCCCTTCCAAGACTTGACCCCCAACAATCTATTTCCTCTAGCTCTGTAAAAAGACCTCTTTCTTCCAGTCAAACTGACCAATTCCCAGTTCCCTAAAGATACAGCTCATGATCAAATGAGATGTATGTAAAGCAAAGGGTTATGTAAATGTTAGCTTCTATTATCAGCTATTATGTTCTTTCCACCTAGAATAACCTCCCCTCCTACAAGGCTGTTTACCCAACTTCTATCCATCCTTCAAGGTTCAACACAAGTGCCACCTCCTCTATGAAGTTCTCCTGAGTTTCTCTAGTGGAAAATGACCTTTTTGTTCTCTGAACTACCACACCTTGAACTTCTACCATCGCACGTGCACACTTAGCCTTAATAAAGTTATGTGTCTGTGCCTTATCCCTGGCCCAGAGACCCTCTCTGACTTCACAGAGATTCCCCTACAATACAAATCACCCAGACCCAGGACCCCAACCCTAGCTTCAAACTCTTTTAAGCCTCGATCAGTCCTGACCTCACAGAAACCCTGATCCAGTCAAGGCATTGCCCTCAACCCAGAAGCTCCCCAACCAATCTACACACTCAAGGCTCCTCCCAACCTCAGAGACCCAACCTCCAGAGCAAAGACCCCTCCCTCAACATAGAAATCCCTCCGAAATTCTGAGATTTAGGGAAACCCTCAATCTAAATACCTTCTCCAAATTAGAATCAACACCCAGCTGCAAGCCTTTCCCCAACCTCTGAGACCCTTCACTTAGCCCAGAGACCCCTTAGTAATCAGACTACCCTTTCCAATTCCTGAGATCCTTCCTTCAACTAGATATCTCTAGTCAAGAGATCCTTTCTCCCATCCCTATTATGATTTTCCCCCCAACATAGAGAAGCCTCACCCCCTTCCTTATCCCAGACACCCCACCTAACCCAAAGACTTCTCCCGAATTGCAGAGACCCTCCTCAAACTCAGCTCGATCCCCTTTCCCAGCGCAGAAAGCCCTCAACCTCAGAAAGCGCCTCCCTTCCCTAGAGATCTCTTCCAGTAAGAGATCCCGTAAGCTCCGAGTCCCCCAACACAGTCGGCCTAGTCCCATCCACCCGGGCCGGGCAGACAGGACAGAACAGGGGTTAGCGCGAGCGCGGCCCCGGCCCCAGCCTCTGCCCCAGCCTCAGTCTCAGCCTCAGCCTCAGCCTCAGCCCCAGCCCCAGCCGCCGCCCAACTTCCAGTCCTCCGGGTCCCAAGGAAAGTTTGTGGGCTGGGACCGCGCGGTCCCTGCCTGTTCCTGCCGGCCCGGACATGGAGGGGGTGGCTGGGGGCACAGGCTCACCTGGTCCTCTCCCTCCCTCCCTGCCCACGGTGGGGGCGCTGGGGGCGCTGGAGGCGCTGGGGGCGGCAGCGGCAGCAGCGGCTCCGGGGCTCGAGAAGGAAGTGAGAAAGAGAGGCCGGAGGAAGTGGGGGGGGCGGGGGCCGGGGCCGGGGCCCGGGCCGGGGGGCGGGGGCGGGGGAGGGGCGCGACGAGGAAGTGCCGGGGCCCCGCCCCCACTCCCGCCTTCTCCGCTCTTTCCTGCCCTCTGGCCTCTCTTCTAGGGCCCTCCAGTCCCACCCCCTGACCTCTCCGTCTTCCTCTGCCTTCCCCCGCCTCCACTCCTCTTCTTCCCCCGCCTGCTCTAGCTTTCCCTTTGCACTCTGCCCTTTCCTCGTCCTCTGTTCCCCTATTCTCTCTAGCCCCACCTTCTGCCCTCTCTCATCTGCCCTAGAGCTCCTCTCTCGCCCCGCCCACTTTCTCTGTCCTTTTCCCTCCCCCAACCCTCTCTCTTCCCCCCCCCCCCCCCCCCCCCCCGCCAGCCGCCTCCCGGCTCTTGGTCCTTTTCCTTCTTCCACAGGCACAGTCCCATCCTTCTCTCCCAGGCCCTTACTCTTGTCTCATCCTTCTTCCCCAGACCCCGCCTCTGCTTTTTCTCTGTCCCCCAGGCCTTCTTTAGTTCCCTTCCCTTTTCCACCTTCATCTTTGTTCTCCCCAGTCCTCTCCGCCTTCGTGTCCCTCTTCTGTTTTTTCCCCCCTTTACAAGTCCTCCCTCTCCTCTCCCCAGTGTCCTTTCCCTCCCGCTCTCCCCCAGCCTCTCCTTCTGCCTTCTGACGACTGGCCCCAGAATTCCTCACAGTTGGAAGGTCATCTAGTCCATCCAGACGTGACCCGTCCCCCTTCCCTAGTTGGAATAGCGAGGGGGACAAGGAGAGGGCCCATGGAGACTTAAGGCATTCCTTCCAAATTTCAGAACCCCTGAACAAGGACTTGGTCAGACTATTAAAGTTAGAAAAAACCCGTAGTCCAAGTCATACTTTCGCAGGAATCAAGACACCTACCCAGGTGGCCCTCCAGCCTACATTTTAAGACTTCTGATGGTGAATTCATCCCTTCTGAAAGCAACACATTCCACTTAGGAATAGTTTTAACTCTCTAATTTTTCTTCTCATCAAGCTTAAATCTTCCTTTCTTCAACATCTAGAGAGTTGGCTTCCTTGTTAAGGTTCCTAAAAGGAAAAACAGGTCCCTGGGGACTTCCACCCCTCACCCCTTTCTTCCAAAGACCTGATCCAGAATAGAAGGACCAAAGGACAGGGTTGGAAGTGGGGGGAAATGAGGGAAGGGGGAAGGAAACTGGCATTTACATGAAAGAAAAGACTCGATCAGCAAAGATGCAGGTAAGAACTGCCTGTAAGGCCCCCAAAACAGGATGTTACTGTTCCACACCCATGGGGCACCCCCTTTTCTCTCCCTCTACCCTCTTCCCCCTGGCTTATGGAGGCAGGGGGTGTTTAGGAGGTTTTGCCTGAGCCACAGGAGCTGAGTAAGTGTTGAAGAAGGGAAAGACAAGAGTCAAGGCTAAGGAAGGGCCTAGAGTTGGTTGCTTGTCCCTGGCATAAACCTTGGTTGGGCTAGGGGCAAATCATAGGATTTAAGGTTGCAAGGACCTTTTCTACCTACTCCAACCCCAATATTTTGTAAAGAAGGAATGGGGGCAGCTAGGTGGCACAGTGGATAAAGTACCAGTCCTGGATTCAGGAGGACCTGAGTTCAAATCCAGCCTCAGACACTTGACACTAGTTGTATGACCCTGGGCAAGTCACATAACCCCAGTTGCCTCACTAAAAAAAAAAAAAAATCCTTCACCCAGCTCAAATATCATATCTTCAGTGAAGCAAGACCTCCCCATTTGCCTTCCCCATTCCCCCATGCTGGAAGTGATGATAACAATAACTTTCCTTTCTCTAGTACTTTAAGGTTCACAAAATGCTTTTATTTGGTCTCTCAGTTTAACTTCCTTTTATGTCACTCCCCACCTCCCCAACTCACAAGACTAGAAAGGGGAGTTGGCATACTCTTTGTTCCCCACAATCACTTCCTCTCTCTACACCACTATCATAACCTTTTCTCCTTAGAATTCACATCATCTGATTATAATATCACCTTGTGCTGAACCTCTTTCACTTTCCCACATTCCTCAACAGTATCAACAGTTAACTATCTTTCCCTCTATCCTAGCCCCTGTCTTTATCCTTGGTAACATTAATATTCTCATTCATGATTTGTTTATGTCCTGCTTCTGCAACATACTAACAGAAAAAAAAAACACCCTGTCACTTGATCCCTCCATCCCTGCTAACTAGTTCCATATCTCTTTTGCCCTTTGCGACTAAACTTCTTGAAACCTCCACTAACAACTGGTGCCTCCACACTTTCTCCTCTCACTCTCTTCTTAACCCCTTACAGTTTGACTTCAGCCTCATCATTCCACTGACACTGCTCTCCCCAAAGTTACCAATGATTGCTTACTTGTCAAATCCAGTGGCCTGTTCTCAATCCTCATTCTTCCTGACCTTTCTTCAGTGTTTGATACTTGCTCACCCTTTCCTCCTTGATATTCCCTTCTCTCTCGGTTTTCAGGACACCATTCTCCTCCTACATATCTGACCTATCCTATCTTCTTTGCTGGATCCCACCCAGATCATGCCCTCTAACCATAGGTGTCCCACAGAGTTCTGTCCTAAGTGCTCTTCTTTTTTGCCTTATACTACTTTACTTGGTGATCTCATCTATTCCCATGTATTTAATTACCACCTTTCTTCTGATTATCCTCCAATCTAACTATTCTACCCTAACCTGTCCCTCCAATCTCAGATCTCCAACTGCCTTTCAGACATCTTGGATTGAATGTCCTATAGACATCTTAAATTCAACATGTCCAGGGGGCGGCTAGGTGGCGCAGTGGATAAACACCGGCCCTGAATTCAGGAGTACCTGAGTTCAAATCTGGCCTCAGAGAATTGACACTTACTAGCTGTGTGACCCTGGGCAAGTCACTTAACCCCCATTGCCCCGCCCCCCCCCAAAATTCAACATGTCAAAAACTGAAATCATCTTTCTCCCTAAACCCTCTCCCCATGTCCTAACTTCATTATTACAGTTGAAAGCATCCCCATCTTCCTAGTCACCTAGGCTCTCAGCTTGTGTGTCATCTCTGGCTTCTCATTATCTCCCACCTCCCATATCTAATCCGTTGCCAAAGCCTATCAATTTCATCTTTGCAACATCTCTCAAATATCCCCCTTCTCTCTTCCAACACTGCCACCACCATGGCACAGGTACTTATCACCTCACACTTAGACTATTGCAATAGTCTGATGGTGTGGCTGCTTGCCTCAAGTCTCCTCACTCCAATCCATCCTTTATTCAGCCACGAAAGTGAATTTCCTAAAGTGTAAGTCTTACCATATCACCCCAATACTCAATAAACTCCAGTGGCTCCATGTCACCACTAGGATCAAATACAAAATCCTCTTTTGGGCATTTAAAATCCTTCATAAGGACCCAGTTCCCTGCTACCTTTCCAGTCTTCTTATATTTTACTCCATGACATGTCCTCTTCAGTCCAGTGACACTGGCCTCTTCGCTGTTCCTTGAACAAGACACTCCATCTCATCATGGCTCTGGACATTTTCTCTGGCTGTCTTCCACGCCTGAAATGTTCTCCTTCCTCATCTCCACTTCGGGGCTTCCCTGACTTCCTTTATGTCACAACTAAAATTCCATCTTCTAGGGGGCAGCTAGATGGCGCAGTGGATAAAGCACCGGCCTGGATTCAGGAGGACCTGAGTTCAAATCCAGCCTCAGACACTTAACACTTACTAGCTGTGTGACCCTGGGCAAGTCACTTAACCCTAATTGCCTCACTAAAAAAAAAAAAAGTATTTCCTATTTAACTTCTATATATTTTATTTGTATATATTACTTATTGTCTCCCTCATTAGATTGTGAGCTCCTTGAGGGCAGGGACTGTCTTTTGCCTTTTTGTATCTTCAGGAATTAGTACAGTGCCTGGCACATAGTTGGTAATTAATAAATGTTTATTGACTGACTGCGTGACCCAGAGCAAGTCACTTAAGTTTTCAGTGTTCTAGGCTTCTTTCTTTCTTCCTTCCTTCCTTCCTTTCTTTTTTCATACTATACACTAGAAAGTTTTATTCAAAGGAGAGAAACTAAATAGAAATCATAGAACAAATAATAATTTGTCCGAAAGATGTATGTGAATCACCAGGTTTACTTATAGTTAGTCACAAATATGAGACCTCTTTGGGCCAAATCCTCTCATATCCAGCTGTTCCTGTCAAAAGGGGATGTTTTGTTCTCTTCTTCCTCTTTCTTCCTGTCATTCCTTTTTTTTGGAGAATTTTTATATTTTTTCCCAATTACATGTAAAAACAAATTCTAATGTTCATTTTTAAAAATTTTGAGTTCCAAATTATCTCCCTTCTTCCTTCCCTTCTCTCCTCCTTGAGAGGCAAGCAATTTGAAATAGATTATACATATGCAGTTATGCAAAACATATTTCCATGTTAGCCATATTGCAAAAGAAAACACACACCAAAAACAATAACAACAACAAGAAAAATAAAGTTTTTTAAAAGTATGCTTTTATCTGCATTCAGACTCCATCAATTCTTTCTTTGGAGGTGGATATAATTTTCACCATAAGTTCTTCAGAATTGTCTTGGATCATTGTATCTATGAGAATAGCAAAGTCATTCACAGTTGGTCATTGTACAATATTATTGTTACTGTGTAAAACATTCTTTTGGCTCTGCTCACTTCACTTTGCATCAGTTCATATAATCTTCCCATGTTTTTCTGAAAGCATCTTGTTTGTCATTTCTGATAACACAGTATTCCATCAAGTACTACAACTTGTTAAGTCATTCCCCAATTGATATCATTCCCTCAATTTCCAATTCTTTTCTACCACAAAAGAGCTGCTATAAATATTTTTTTACATATAGGTCCTTTTCCTTTAAAAAAAAATCTCTTTGGGATACAGACCTGGTAGTGGTATCTCTGGGTCAAATGGTTGGATTAGTTCACAACCATTAGTCATTGGTATGGGAAAACTAGTCCCAGTTTTCCCACATCTCTAACATTTGCCATTTTCCTTTTCTATAATATTAGCCAATCTGATAGGCATGAGGTGGTACCTCAGAGTTGTTTTAATTTGCATTTCTCTAATCAATGGTGATTTAGAGCATTTTTTCATATGACTATAGAGAGTTTTGATTTCTTCTTCTGCTATTGACTTAGAAAGTCACAAGTTAATATTATCTAAGTTGTATTTTTATTTATTTTGTTAAGCATTTCCCAATTATTTTAATCTGGTTCATGAGGGTATAAATTTGCTGTGAGTTTGGCACCTCTGCATTATAATACAAGAAGAAGAGTACTGTGTGATGAGACCTGGGGCCAGGTTGTAAAAAGTTTTAAGTCAAAAAGAGGTTCTATTTTAGATTAGAGAATCAATAGGGAGCTGTGAGAATAGGGGAGCTAGATGCAGACCTACAGTTGGGAAATCACTTTGATAGTTTATTCTGGAAAGCAGTTTGGAACTATAACCACAAAATCACTAAGCTCTGCTTGTTCTCTGACCCAAGGATACCACTAGGCTTATAGCCTAAAGAGGTCAAAGGAAGGAAAGGGACACTTGGACAAAAATTATGTATAAAAGCACACGTGAGAAAATAATGTGTTTTGGGATGCCCACAGGCCCCCTGGTCGCTGGAGGGGATAATATTAAGATTGATTGGATTGACTTTGCTGATTAACTCACTTAAAGTTAACTTAATTAAAACCACACCTACCCAAAAGCCTGGCCCTCAGAGGGCAAATTCTCTGAAGTCTTACCTCAGCACATTCTGCTCATGGACCACCCTCAAATCCAGTAAACCAATAGATTTGAATGATGCTAGCCAATTAGCTTGAAGCAGTGTGTAAGGGCTGTCTCTCCTTCAGACCCACAAGAAGCTTCCACTCACACAGGCACAGTGACTTGTTCTTGGTCTGAGACTCTGAGGAGGCGGCAACACCTTACTCTCTCTCACTCTTCTAGCCTAGGTACATAGGGCTTCTGAACTTTCTGAGCCATGTGCTCTCTCTCTTTACTAATATTTAATATACTTTAATAAATGCTTAATGCCCCAAAACTGGTGCCTCTAATTTATAAGTAGCACTATATTAGAAACCCCAGCTAATTTTCCCCAAATTTGGGACAGAAATAAGGTGAACACATATAATTTTAAATGCCACACACATTTTATTGTTATAAATAACTATACACAAAGTGGGTGCTCATGAATTAGGGAACAGCAGAACTAATTTATAATATATGAATGTAATATTATATTCTGTTTTAAGAAATGATGAAAGGAATTATTTTGAAGAAATCTGGGTAGATTTTTATGAACTGTTACATAGTGAAGTGAGCAAACCAGAACAATTTATATAGTGACTACAATATTGTAAAGAAAAACTGAGACAAGAACTATAACCAACACAATGACCAAGTATGTGCCAGAAGACTGATAATGAACCATGCTTCCTACTTCTTGGCACAGAGATGCCAAAATTACCTAATGACTTACACTTTCTCAATGTATAGACTCGTTTTATGTGATTATACTTATCTGTTACAAGGGAGGGCTTTCATTTTTCTTCCTGGGCCAAGGGAAATTGGGAAGGAGATGAGGTAATAAAGATACTAAAAAGGAAAAAAAAGAATGTCAATGATTTCTTCTTCTGAAAACTGCCTGTTCATATCCTTCGACAAGTTATCAATTGGGGAATGGCTTGTATTCATATAAATAAGTGCTTGATGGAAGTTGCAAAGAGAAGGATTTACATTAAATGTAAAGAACAGCTTCTGAATGATTTAGAGCTATCCCAAAGTGGAATAGGTAGGTCTTCAGGTGAGACAAGGGCCAGATGACTGAGAATTCTTGTTCAAGTGTGGTCTAAGCTAGGGAACTAGTGAGATCATTTTCTGCTCACTCTGAAGGTCTATCTCCCAGTCCATCACCCCTGCTCTGGTTTCCCTTCTTCCCTTAATAATTGTAGTCTTAACATTATAGTAATCCTTTTCTTTCTTTCTTTCTTTTTGTGGGGCAATGGGGGTCGAGTGACTTGCCCAGGGTCACACAACTAGTAAGTGTCAAGTGTCTGAGGCTGGATTTGAACTCAGGTACTCCTGAATCCAGGGCTGGTGCCTTATCCACTGTGCCACCTAACTGCCCCTATAGTCATCCTTTTCAATGAGGTTCTGTTCTTCCCCACCCTGGAACCCTCATTCCCTTGTCCTTCAGCAGTTTTTGCCCTTCTCGTTCCATGCCAAACTACTGGAAGAAGTCAAGATACTGTGCTGAGAGGCTCTGCTACAAAGTCCCACAGACCATGTTCTTTAAACTTATCTGGGTCCTCATTGCTTCCTAGAAGTCCTATTCATTTCTGATTTACTTCCTTTAACAATTCACAAGGTGGTTCTTTTAAATGTTCTCTTTCCTAAGGCATCTCCTCTCCCCGATCTTCTCTCTCAGCACCTCCTACTTTAATAGCTAGCATTTATCTCACACTATAAGGTTTGCAAAGTGCTTTCTGAATATTATCTCATTTACTGGGAAGAGTGCTTTCCTTCTGATCTTGGTGTACTTTAGAGCTTTTCTATCAACCCATACTGGAACAGACTGGCTGGGTGTCAAGAGGGCAGCTATTACATCACTTCTGGGTCCTATGGTTAATTCTCAGGGTTTGGAGGATATCTTTTCTAACACTATAACTTAGGGGTCCCCTATAGCATTTGTTTTCCCCATGATTATCAGTTGATAGTCAGGCAGACTAATTCATTTTAGAAACAGATATTTACTTCAGTGGTATAGTCAATACAAAACATCAAACTTCTCTCCCCCTTTAAAAGATCTATGACATCCAGTTATACACCACTAGTGAATCTGCCTTTCTTCACTGCATCCAGTCTGTCTTTGGCTTGATGTAAACAGTGCTATCAGCTGTTGCTATCCCAGACACACTGCTTGGATGCTGGTGAAAAGTTAAAAAAAAAAAAAGATGGTCCTCTGAAGTATACAAGGTCCTATTCTGGAAAAGGGGTGGGGGGGTGGTGGGAATGAAAAGGAAAAGAACAAGGTTAAGGCTAAGGCATTCTCTTCTACCCTTGCCCCAATCACTTCCTTCTTTGTGTCTTGCCTAGAGGTTTCTCTTCACTTCCAGATGCTCAGATTTCGGATGCTCCAGATTCTCTTCACTGCTAGAAGCCTGGTTTTTTGGGTTCTGAACTGATTTGCTATTCTATAGATTCAACTGCAGACTTGAACAAATCTCAGTTAATCTAAACAGATTTCCTGTCAAACCTAGTTGAAATATTTGAGATATTCTGGCCTTATTCACATTTAGTTCACCTCTTAGATCACTGAGTCAATACTTCTCCATGGGTCCTCACTTAATAGTCTTACTCATAAATGAAAGTACTTCAACCTCACCATGACTAAAATTCATTTTAATATACCTAAATGGTTGTCTAGCATCTGCTTCAAGACCTCTAAGGAGGAAGAACCCATGATTTCTCTAGGATGCCCATTCTCCACAGGCCTGATTGTTAGGAAGCTTTGCCTTATATCAAGCATAAATTGGTCTCCTCTTCTCTACACTCTGTAGACAAACATAATTGTAGTTCCTTTTCCACATGATAGCCCTTCAAAGAGATGGAGTTAACTATCATGTTCCCTTTGAGTATTTTCTCCTTAAGATTAAACATGCCCAGTTTCTTCTACTAATCTTCATATTACATGCCTTCACCATCCTGGTTGGCTTCTTCTGTACACTTTCCAAATTTTAAAAAAGTAATAAACATGGCAAGGAATTGGAAATTGAGGGGTTGCCCATCAATTGGGGAATGGCTGAACAAGTTGTGGTATATGAATGTAATGGAATTCTATTGTGCTGTAAGAAACAATGAGCAGGAGGAGTTTAGAGAAATTTGGAAGGACTTGCATGAACTGATGATGAGTGAGATGAGCAGAACCAGAAGAACACTGTACATAGTATCATCAACATTGTGTGTTGATCGGGGCAGCTAGGTGGTGCAGTGGATAAAAGCACTGGCCTTGGATTCAGGAGTACCTGAGTTCAAATCCGACTTCAGACACCTGACACTTATTAGCTGTGTGACCCTGGGCAAGTCACTTAACCCCCATTGCCCCGAAAAAACAAAAACAAAAACAAAAAACATTGTGTGTTGATCTACTGTGATGGACTAGATTCTTCTCACCAATGCAATGGTATAGAAGAGTTCCAGGGGACCCATGATAGGAGAGGATCTCCAAATCCAGAAAAAAACAAAACTGTGGAGTATAGATGCTGATTGAACCATACTACTTCTTTTGCTTTTGGTGCTGTTGTTTTTCTATTTTGAGGTTTTTCCTCATTGCTCTGATTCTTCTCTTATAATATGACTAATGCAGAAATACGTTTAATGTTATTATGTATATATATAAAACCTATATCAGATTACCTGCTATGTAGGGGAGGGGGGAGGGAGGGAAGGGAGGGAGAAAAATCTGAAATTGGAAAGCTTATATAAACAAATGTTGAGAACTATTTTTACATGTAACTGGAAAAAATAAAATACTTTTATCAGAAAAAAGTAATAAACATCTTTATTTATAGTTTTGAGTTCCAATTTTTATCCCTCCTTCCCTTTCTCCCCTTCTCCCTCTCTGAGGCGGTAAGCAATCAGATATAAGTTATACATGTATGATTATGTAAAGCATTACCATATTAGTCATTTTGTACAAGAAAACTTGAATACAAGGAAAAGAATAAAAGTGAAAAATAGCATGCTTCAATCTGTGTTCCATAAATATCAGTTCTTTCTTTGGAGGTGGATAGTATGTTTCATCAATAGTCCTTTAGGATTGTCTTGGATCACTGTATTGTTGAGAATAGTTAGGGCAGCTAAGTGACCCAGTGGATAAATCACTAGCCCTGGGTTCAGGAGGACCTGAGGTCAAATCCAGCCTCAAACACTTAACACTTACTAGCTGTGTGACCCTAGACAAGTCACTTAACCCTCATTGCCCTGCAAAAAAAAAAAAAAGAGAATAGTTATCATTCATAGTTCTTCAACAAATAATATTGCTGTCTCTACTTTCCAGATTTTTAATGTCCATTTTAATGTAATTTTTTTTTTTTTGGTGAGGCAGTTGGGGTTAAGTGACTTTCCCACGGTCACACAGCTAGTAAGTGTCAAGTGTCTGAGGGCAGATTTGAACTCAGGTCCTCCTGACTCCAGGGCCGGTGCTCTATCCACTGCACCACCTAGCTGCCCCCTTAATTTAATTTTAATGTCCATTTTAAATGGTGGCATCCAGAAATGAACAAACACTGAAGCTGATTTCTGACAAGCCCAGAGTATAGTGATACTATCCTTCCCTATTCCTGAAAGCTCTGTCCCTTTAATGTAGCCCAAGACAACATTAACTTTTTTTTTTTTTGTGGGGCAATGAGGATTAAGTGACCTGGCCAGAGTCACAGCTATTAAGTGTCAAGTGTCTGAGACTAGATTTGAACTCAGGTCTTCCTGAATCCAGGGCCAGTGCTTTATCTACTGTGCCACCTAGCTCCCCCCTCACATTAGCTTTTTTTTGTGTGTGTGTGAGGCAATTGGGGTTAAGTGACTTGCCCAGGGTCACACAGCTGGTAAATGTCAAGGGTTTGAGGCTGGATTTGAACTCAGGTCCTCCTGAATCCAGGGTGGGTGCTCTATCCACTGTGCCACCTAGCTGCCCCCTCACATTAGCTTTTTTAAAAATAAAAGTATTTTATTATTTTCCAATTACATGTAGGGATAGTTTTCTTTCTTTTCTTTTTTTTTTTTTTTGGGCAGGGCAATGGGGCTTAAGTGACTTGCCCAAGGTCACACAGCTAGTAAGTGTCAAGTGTCTGAGGCTGGATTTGAACTCAGGAACTCTTGAATCCAGGGCTGGTGCTTTATCCACTGCACCACCTAGCCGCCCCTAGGGATAGTTTTCAACATTTGTTTTTTTAATATTTCCAATTTCAAAATTTTCTTCCTCCCTCCTCTCCCTTTCCCCATCCCCTAGACACAGCAGCTAATCTGATATAGGTGTGTTTATATATATATATATATATATATATATTTCTGCATTAGTCATGTTATAAGAGAAGAATCAGAGCAAAAAGGAAAAACCTCAAAAAAGAAAAACAACAGCACCAAAACAAAAGAAATAGTATGGTTCAATCAGCATCCATATTCCACAGTTGTTGTTTTTCTGGATTTGGAGAGCCTTTTCCATCATGAGTCCTTTGGAACTCTCTTGCACCATTGTATTGGTGAGAAGAATCCAGTCCATCACAGCTGATCAACACACATCACATTAGCTTTTGTAGCTGCCTTAACACTGCTGAAACTTACTGGGTTGGCAGTCCACTAAAACTTCCAGATCTTTTTCAGAACAACTGCTATCTATCCATGCCTCCCCCATTTTATACTTGCAAAGTTGCTATTTTTGGGACTCAAGTATAAGAATCTACATTTATTCCTATTGAATTCAATTTCGTTAGTGTCAACACAATGCTCTAGCCTATCACAATAATTTTGGATTCTTTAAATTGTTACCTCTCTGATTCTTCCCTCAGTTACTTTTAGCAGTTTCCTTTCTGTCTCTCCTCTCACCTTCAATTGTGTCCAGCAAGACTATTCTTGAAAAAAAAACAAAAAAACAACTATTCTAGACTTTATCTTCTCAATCTTGGTAATCTTATCCCTTCTCTTTGCTTCAATCATTGCCTCTAAGTAGATGACTCATAGACTCATAGATTTAGAGCCCGAAGGGTGGTCATTTAGTCCAACTCTCTAATAATATGGATGAAGAAAATCAGCTCCAGAGAGGTTAACTTGGCCAAGGTCATACAGGTAGTATGTGACTCCCAAACCTTTCTTCCCAAACTCTCATGTGAACACCTGAATTTTCCACTTCTTGTTGTTTAATGGGTGCCTCAACCTCACCATAACTAACAATAACCTGTCATCTCCTTCCCTTCCCCCAAACTCATCTTTTATCTGTAATTTCTCAATTTTTGTTCATTTAAAAAATTTCTTAGGCTCAAAATCTCTGTGAGTTTTTGCCTTTTCCTCATCTCTTATATCTGATCAGTTGACAAATAATTTTCATTCTAAGTCCAGCGTTTCTTCCTCTCCTATTTGGATCTTCCTTTCATTTCACAATATGACTATCCTCGTTTAGACCTTCAGCATCTTTTGGTTGGGTTGTTGTAATAATATCTTATGTGGTCTTCCTCATTCTGGATGATTCTTCTCTAATCCACTGCACCTCAGCCTCAGGCCTGAGAGTATATTGAGTATATAATCATCTGAGAATAAAAAGTCATGTGCCATGTTAGTTTCCCTCCACTTTAGTCTTGGCTTGTAGCCTTTTCAAGTTAAATAATTTACCATCAGTGTGGTAGCTGACCTTGATGCCATTTTTGTTGAAGCATCTGACAACACGGCTGAAAACACCATGCTAAAAAGCATGGGAGCAAGCACACATTGCTTCACTCCGTTGGTGACTGGCAAAGCATGAGAACATTGTTCTTTATCCAGAACCAGTGCAAGCATGCCATCATGAAACTGGAGTCTGTACTGATGAATTTCTCTGGGCAACCAAATTTTGCCGTGATTTTCTATAAGCCCTCACAACTGACAGAATCAAAGGCCTTGTCAGGTTGATTAATGTTGTGTAAAGACCTCTGTTTTGCTCCTGGCATTTCTGCTGGAGTTGTCAGATAGCAAACTCTATGTCAACCATACCTCAGTTCTTTTGGTTTTTTTTTGGTAGGGCAATGAGGGTTAAGTGACTTGCCCAGGATCACACAGCTAGTAAATGTTAAGTGTCTGAGGCTGGATTTGAACTCAGGTCCTCCTGAATCCAGGACCGGTCTTTATCCACTGCGCCACCTAGCTGCCCCCCATTCATTAGTTCTTTCTGAAGCCACACTGACTCTTGGGTTCTCCATTGTCTGACCAAGCTCTAAGCACCCCACAGCACCTGCTTTCTCTGTCTTGGTGGCCCTTTGGAATAAATTGCTCTCATCCACTTCTGCTAGGTGAAGTCTTCAAAATGCTTGGGGTAGGGGCAGCTAGGTGGCTCAGTGGATAGAGCATTGGCCCTGGAGTCAGGAGGACCTGAGTTCAAATCTGGCCTCAGACACTTAACACTTACTAAGCTGTGTGACCCTAGGCAAGTCACTTAACCCCAATTGCCTCACTAAAAAAAAATGCTTGGGGTAGACACCCTTTTCAACTGACCTATGGTTTTGATGCCCATCAGTTACCTATAAGCTGGTTTAGCCCATCTGCCAAGATGGTTTTTTCTTTTTCTTTTTCTTTTTTTTTTGGTGAGGCAATTGGGGTTAAGTGACTTGCCCAAGGTCACACAGCTAGTAAGTGTCAAGTGTCTGAGGCTGGATTTGAATTCAGGTCCTCCTGACTCCAGGGCCAGTGCTCTATCCACTGCGCCACCTAGCTGCCCCTGCCAAGATGGTTTTACTGGTGTGTGGCCACTGCACATGCTACAGCTTCTTGGAATCACAGGTGAGAGTTGGGTGACAGGTGGATGGCAAAGGTGGATGAGTAGTCCTGAAAAGAGATTGTCAAGCCCTCACCACAGGGATGCTAATTCTCCCTGAACACCCCATATACTCAATCCATCCTTTACACAGCTGCCAAAAGAATCTCCCTTATGCACATTTTGGACTACATTATTTCTTGATCAAAATCTATTAGTGACTTCTTGTTCTTAGCATAGCATTGAAGGCCCTCTACTACTTGGCTACAACCCATGCTTGTGTTACCTTATTCCCCTTCATTCATATACTCTAGCCAAACTAGACAGCTTGTTATTTTCCAATCTCACCCTGACCCTTTACACTTCATACCATATCTAGAACATATTCCCTTCTTTCCTTTACCAACTGAAATTCATCTCTTCTTTCAAGGCCTAGTTTAGGTGTCACCTCTTCCATGAGACTTCCTGCATTCCTATTTAGATGCCTTCCCTGACCACTATCCTGGCTCTGAGCTGTCCTCATTGTTAGGTGGTTAAATGCAAACTCACCTAACCCCACTATATTTAGCTGATCCCAGGTCATGCTTAGGCAGCTAGGTTGCACAGTGGATCTAGGACTAGGTTTCATGAATTCAAATATGGCCTAGGATACTAGCCCTGTGATCCTGGGTAAGTCACTTTACCCTGTTTGTTCCAGTTTCTTCATCTGTAAAATAATCTGGAAGGAAATGGCAAACCATTCCAGTGTCTTTGCCAAGACCATCCCAAATGGGGTCATGAAGATACAATTGAAATGAGACAACAATAAGGCCATGCTTTATATTCCATTTAGCCACCTACTCCTGGAATCTTGCCATTTGCCCTGTTGCCCCACATATAACTGTCCTTTTCTGCCTCTCCCCCCACTCTGTGGTACCCCCTTCAGAGCTACTTTCCCAAATCCCACTTGCATTGGGAGGCTGGATCCCCAAATAGTGACTGACTACTCTCCTCTCAGAATTTTTGGGGTAACCATGGGATTTCTTGGATTGTTGATCATGAGCTTCTATCTGGTGTGCTTTCCATTAATCCTAAACCAGAGTTAATTTGCTTTTAGAAAGGATATAAGTAGGTATGGTAAGGTCAGTTGGTACAGAAACATCCTCCCAAAGTGGAGGCCTATTCTCTTCTTGCACTAACAAGATCCCTTGGGAGAATGGACTCAAACTTAGATACCACGTGTCAAAGGATAAACTCATAGTCCTGGTTACTGGAACTCTTTTTCTACCTTGGAGTACTCATGAAGCTCTCCTGAGGTGTAGCTCTCTTCTTGAAAATGTCTTTCTTGGGGGGCAGCTGGGTGGCGAATGAATAAAGCACCGGCCCTGGATTCAGGAGTACCTGAGTTCAAATCCAGCCTCAGACACTTGACACTTGCTAGCTGTGTGACCCTGGGCAAGTCACTTAACCCCCATTGCCCCGCCCCCCCCCAAAGTCTTTGTTTTGTATTTCTAGTTTGTCTTCAGTGTATTTCTCAGGTTCTGATCCAGATGTTGCTATTAGCCACTACTGCTTTAGGAACATTGCTATTGTTATTAATGGGAATGCTAACCTTCCATTCTTTCAATTTCCTTTTATGAGTCTTTTACTGCTGGATTATATTTCACTCCCCTTTTGTTCAGGGAACAGTAATCAAAACATCCCTACCTTTGCTTCTGGAATAGGGCATGCTAGTCAACTGCCCTGTCTCCAGTCAACTTTCTCATGACTCTTCAGACAAAAACTCCATTCCTGGGCCACCACTCTCACTCTCTCTCTCTCTCTCTCTCTCTCTCTCTCTTTGGTGAGGCAACTGGGATTAAGTGACTTGCCCAGGGTCACACAGCTAGTGTCAAGTGTCTGAGGTTGGATTTGAACTCAGGTCCTCCTGACTCCAGGGCCAGTGCTCTATCCACTGCGCCACTTAACTGCCTCGGGCCACCACTCTTTATGTGTTGTCTCTATCATTAGAATGTAACCTTCTTGAGGGAACGGGCTGTTTCACTTTTGTGTTTGTATTCCTGGTGTATAACATAGTGCCTGACACATAGTAGGCACTTTTAATACATGTTTTTAAATTCAATCACCTGAAAGCGATCCTTCATTTGCCTTTATTACACTTTGTATTATATGAAATTGGCTTACATATTTGTTTTATACTCCCTATTGGTATCTAGATAATCCAATGGATAGAGCCTTGGGCCTGGAGTCAGGAAGACCTGAATTCAGATCTGACTTTTGACCACTTATTAACTGTATGGCATTGGTAAATCACTTAACCTCTGTCTGCCTCAGTTTCCTTATTTGTAAAATGGAGATAATAATGGTACCTACCTTCCAGAATTATTGAAGATAAAATCAGATAATAATTATAAATTGCGTAAAGCACAATATATGCTGCTATTGCTGGGCTACTACTATTACTACTACTATAGGGGTTTCTACCTGAGGTCTATGAATGTACTTTAAAAATATTTTGATAACTATATTTCAGTATATTTGACTTCCTTTATAATCCCATGTATTTTATTTTATGCATTTGTGAGAATATAATTATTAATAATTGATTTCTAGGGGAAACCCAGAGATTAGTTTAGTTGCTCTCTCTCCCTCACCCCAGAAAGTTCATTTCCTGCCTGGGCTGAGCCCAAGGGAACAAAGGAAATGTAGGTTGATTCTCTTGTTTAGCTAGGGGAAGAAACACACCTAGACACAAGAATTTACCTTTTTGTATACTCTTTATTTATTTATTTATTTATTTATTTTGGTGGGGCAATGGGGGTTAAGTGACTTGTTCAGGGTCACACAACTAGTGTCAAGTGTCTGAGGCAACATTTGAACTCAGGTCCTCCTGAATCCAGGGCTGGTGCTTTATCCACTGCGCCACCTAGCTGCCCCTTGTATACTCTTTAGACCACTCTCAAGTCATGTCAATCAATGGAACTGAATGATGCTATAACCAATTAGCTTAGATCTCTATCTAAGGAGGATAAAACCTCTGGCCACACCAGGGTCAGCCCCTTTTGCTCTCTTTTTTGCCCTTTACTGCCTTTCTCTCTTGGCTTCTTGGACCTGTTCCCATGGTTCTAAATGCTGCCGCTTGGTGCACACTCTTAGGTATGTAGGCCTGAAAACCTAAGACTATCAGGAAATTAGGGAGACATGAGGTCAATTTTTTACTGGTATATATGATATTAATTAATAATAAATGCTTACTGGGGCAGCTAGGTGGCGCAGTGGATAGAGCACTGGCCCTGAATTCAGGAACCTGAGTTCAAATCAGACCTCAGACACTTGACACTTACTAGCTGTGTGACCCTGGGCAAATCACTCAACCCCCATTGCCCCCGCCAAAAACACACAAAAAAACCTTACTGCCCAAATGGGTACAATAGCCATTAATATATAAATGGAAATAATTAAAAAAACACATTTTAAAACATAGTATATGTGTCATATCCTTATAGACAATATATATGTCATTTTTCCTTATTATATCCCCTGAGCTTAGCCTAGAACCTTCCACATAGTAGCTGTTTAATTAATGTTGTTGAAAATTAAACATCGTTTTTATTTGCCTGTCTCCTACAAAAAATTAATAAACAGATCAGAGAAATTAATTTTATAATAGCTCCTACAATGTTTTCATACCTGTCCTCCTATGAAAAAACAGATCAGAGAACATAAGGTCCTACACAAAAACCCAGCTCAGAGACAGACAGGAAAACATTATATCAGTTTATTTATCCCAAGAAGAAAGAAACATGATCATATGGAGATCCCTTCCAAAAGGGGCTTAGAGACTCCCTCTTTCTGAGGGTATATAAGGGTTTTTTTGTTCACTGGTTACAGGGTGTTGTCAGTTTCATTAGCATGCTACAAATCGACCCAAAAGCAAATACTGTAACAAGAATGGATGTAATTCAAAGCAGTTTTAACCATTTCAGTTATAACAAGTATGGAGGAAATAAAGAAGTACCATGATAAGATCACAAGATTCCAAAAACAGAGTTTGGCAAGGATGAGCACCCAGATGTTCCCATAAGGGACTTACTATCCTGAGGAAAGAAGGCCCCAGGTAGGCACTGTGAGATTTAAAATTGGATATTAGATCATAAATCTCCCCTACTTAACCTTTCCCTTAATTTATCTCCCAAACTAGTAAATGGAAGCAGGTTTTGGTTTTCTAGATAGACCTTTTTATTTATAGTTATGATAGTCACAAGGTGATGTTGGTTAGAAGGATAGGAAAGTAGAAACACAATACAAATCGTCTTAAGTCTAAGCTTAGTCTATATTCCTTATAACAACTCACCAAACCGACAAGGCCACCAACCGACAAGGCCACCAACCGACAAGGCCTCCTTTGGAGAGAGAGAGTCCGTGCCGCGCCGTCAGGAGTCCCGCCAAGCAGGCAAAAAGGCCTCTCTCCTTTTCTCCACCCCGGAAGTAAAAAAAAACCCGGCAGGCAGTCTGACATGCGCAGCAGGCGCACTGTACCTGGCAGGCAGTCTGACATGCGCAGCAGGCGGACTGTACCCGGCAGGCAGTCTGACATGCGCAGCAGGCGGACTGTTCATCTCCTCCCCAAAAGGGTGGTCCTTGAAAAACTGGCGTCTTTCAGTTATCCTAACCGACTGTTAAAAACTTTCATATTTTACCACATTTCCCCCCTTTGCTTCCTCAAGAAACGGAATGTTTCCTTGATGGAACAGTAAAAAGAATATAATAACTTTTGCTGACTAATAATATGCGAACAACAATACAGAAAAGGAAGAGAGGAAAGTTTTGTCCAGAGGGGCAATTTTTTTTTTGTCCTCATGAACCGACGCTTTGACATTAGTCTTGCAAAGGGAGAGCCTCTGCAGAGAGTACATGTTACAGATAGTATATAACAGAAAGGAGATAGTAAAAGCTAATAAAGCAAAACAGTTCATATAAAGTCTCTGAGTTCTCTTGTCTTCTTGAAGTGGTAAGATGTCATCAGGAGGAAACTGGATTCTGGTCTGGAAAACTGGATTCTGGACTCTGGTCTGGAAAGCTGGATTATCTTCTTTAACTGTTTGAATTGCTGTATTTTTAAAACCTTAGCATAGCATTGTCAATGATCAAATTAATAAATTCCATTACATTCCCTCCTTTATATGGTTAGACTTGTAATAGAGGGTTGAGGTAGTTATGCAATGTGTAACACTTTTTACCACCATGTGTCTGGATCAAAGCCAAATTTAGTATGTGTTCATGACACCTGAAAATGTTATGGAAAGGTTATCATACCATATCTCATGGTTCTGAGACAGCCAGTGATTGTGCTAGGCCACAGGTGAATTCAACTGAGTGAGATAAAAAGATAAATAAGTTCAGTTAAATTAGGTTAAATTAGGAGGGAGAGAGGATGAATACTGGACTGTGCCTAGTAATTGTGCTCTACATAGTCACCATCATAAGCAAACCATGGACTTACGTATACCTGTCTCTCCTTTTGTTGCACATATATTCTCTCCAGGGCCTGCGTCAGAGTTCACAGCAAGTTAGTCTCTGAAATGATAAGTTTCCATATTTCTGAAATCTCATTAATTTCACCAAAGACAATATGATGGTAAAAATGTGTGCTATGCTGCATAACTGAGAATATATTAGTGATATATACAATAATTCCAAACCATACCCAGAGTATAATGACATATAAATAATAAACGAATGTAAATAGCTGATTATATTAGACATTGTTACATAATCTTCTTTTAGACATTATTACATAATCTTCTTTTAGCAAGTAGACCACATCATCTTATACATGAATTCTCTGGTATAACAGTAGCAGATACTTAAAGTGGTGATTAATTCATCAAAAAGAAATAAGACTTCAATTAGCAAGATTCAATATTCAATGTTTTCAGTGAGGTATCAAGCAATTTCTGGTACTTTTTAGTTAAACAGAACAACATACAAGAGAAAGGAGAAAAATAAATAAATAAAACAAAACTCATTAGAACTCATGGTTCTCTCAAAAAGAAAGAGTAAATAAAAAAAAAGAAGAATTCTGGTAGCTTCTGAGGCCCGATAGCCTCACCCACAGCATATACTTAAAATGTCTTTGAATAATCACTTAGTTTACAAAATTTAGTTTTAAAGAAAAGCAAAAGAAACAAAAGTAAAAAAAAAACCAAAGCAAAACCAAAAATAAAAAATAAAAAGCAAAAGATTCGCTAAGCACCCTTTTGTGCTCTTAAAGAACTTAAAGGTGCAGTCAATTCCAGGTCTTTTCAGTGCCTTTCAAAAGTCAAAACAAAAACAAAAAAACCCAAAAATTAATAAAAAAAAAAATAGTTGAGGTAGGCCAGAAAACTAGGCCATGTACTTCAGTGCTTTTGCCTGTAGAAGGAAATGCTTGTTAAATTATAAGGTATTTAAGCTGCTAGAGTTTGGGGTATGCCACATTGTTTTAACTGGTTCCCCAATTCTCTGCATGCCAAAGTGGCAGGGGTTTCTGAATTGTCATTGATCTTTCTAATGCTGTCATAATGTTCTTTATGGTAGAAAATGTGGAGTTCTGTAGCATCAGTTTTGTCTGTGCCACTGATTTTCAATAAAGGCTGATTTAATTGATGAACCACAACATTCAGCTGATGCTGCTTAGCAAATGCTACAATTGTATCATTTCCTCCCCACTTTCCAAATTTCTTTAATTCATCAACATATTCTTCAAAAGGGGAGTCATTTACTATAAAAGACTCAAACTCTTGTCTATGGTTAATCATATAAGAAGCAGCTTCTTGTCTGTGTCTGAGATGATTTCTACAGTGACCTTCTAGCTGGTCTGCTAAAGCCCTAAAAAGGCAATTTCCGTCTCCTGATACTTTACGAAGACTGAGTCCCAAAGCATTTAACTGATCAGTGGGATTCTTAAATGGGAACTTCCTGTTTCCTCTGAACTTTCTTTGCTCTTTAACAGTTGCTATCGTTAGGGTTTTTACCTCTTTAGCGTCTACCTCAGGTCTATCTGAAATCTCTTCACCTATGAATGGTGCAGGCTTTATATGAGAGCAATGAATCCATGAGTCTTTTTCACCAATTTTAATGGCGGTAGGAGTTGTCAATAATACCTGAAAAGGTCCTTCCCAGGCAGGTTGAGTTCCACTGGTTCTCTGAAAATTCTTTACATATATTTTATCTCCTGGGTTGAAGTTATGCAATGAAAAGTCTAATGGTCCTGCCTGGACCACAGCTCCTGCCTCATGGAGTTCACGTAGCCTGGTCTGTAATTCCTGTATATAGGAAGCAACAGAAGTATCACCTCCCACCAGTGATGTATAAACTGGGGAAAAAGTTTTAGCTTGGATAGGAGGGTGACCAAAAAGCATTTCATAAGGAGATATATGAAGTTCTCCTCTTGGTCTACTTCGTAGATAGAATAATGCCAATGGTAGAACATCAGGCCATTTCAAATGGGTTTCAGTACATAATTTGCCAATCATACTCTTAAGCTCTTTATTCATACGTTCGACTTGGCCTGAACTTTGTGGATGGTAGGGCGTGTGGAATTTTGGAGTCACTCCCAAGAAAGAGTAGATTTGGGATAAAATCGAATCAGTGAAATGTGTGCCTTTGTCAGAATCGATGCGGGCTGGTGGGCCAAAACGAGGTACTATCTCTTTAAGAAGAATTTTGGCAACAAAGGCAGCTGTGGCTCGGGGGCTGGGAAAGGCCTCCACCCACCGAGTGAGCTGATCAACTATAACAAGGCAAAATTTATAATGTCCTGCTTTTGGCATAGTAATATAATCAATTTGTAAGTGCTCAAAAGGTGTATATGCTAGAGGACGCCCTCCATAAGCTTTGGCCTTAAAAGCATACTGATTATAAGACTGACATGTGGAGCAGCCCGAGCAGATTCGAGATGCTGTATTAGTCACACCTGGTGCTATCCAGGTTCTCTTAATAGAGTCTACAATGCCTTGTGTACCAAAATGGCCTTTTCTGTGAACAGAGAGGCATACCTGGTGGTAGAATTTCCGGGGAAGAAATGGCTTACCTTCCGGAGACACCCAGATGCCATTGATCTGTTTCGCCTTAAATTTCTTTTTCCACTTTTCTACTTCAGAATCGTCATAGGTTAGGTTGGAAGGAATATCCTCAGAAGGTGAAAGGTTAAATACATGTTCAGGAGCTTCTAATGCAGCAAGCTTGGCTGCAGAATCGGCTCGTGCATTTCCCTTTGAAACAGGGTCACTATTCCCTGTGTGGGCAGGGCAATGTACAACGGCTAGGGAAGAAGGCAGTTTTAGGGCATCTAAGAGGTCCTTGATAAGGTCCCCATTGGCAATAGCCTTGCCCGAGGATGTTAGAAAGCCTCGTTGACGCCAAATCATACCAATAAAGTGGCATATGCCAAAGCCATATTTCGAGTCAGTAAAAATGGTGGCACTCTTATCTTTAGCTATATTACAGGCCTGTGTAAGAGCCACAAGTTCAGCAGCCTGTGCACTAAAATGGGAAGGCAGAGAAGCTGCCCAGAGGGTGTCATAATCAGAAACTACAGCAGCTCCAGTAAAACGGGTTCCCTCTCTCATAAATGAGGAACCATCTGTATAGAGGACAAGATCAGGATTTTCTAAAGGTGTATCAAAAAGATCATCACGGGGTTTTTCAGCCATATCAACTAAAGAAGCACAGTCATGCAACGGTTCCCCCGAGAATGGTAAATTAGGGAGTAGTGTTGCTGGATTAAGAACTGTGCAGCGTTTTAAAGTGATATTCTCATTACCTAACAGGGTTATTTCATACTTAGCCAGCCTTTGATCTGAAAAGGCTTGTGTCCTGTGACGTAGTAAGAGAGCCTCCACTTCGTGAGGGCATTGCACAGTTAGAGGGTTACCTAGGACCAAATCAGAGGCTTTTTCTACCAAAAGCGCTGTGGCCGCCACTGCTCTAAGGCAAGGTGGCACTCCAGCCGCTACAGGGTCCAGCTGAATTGAATAGTAGGCTATAGGACGCTGGTTAGGCCCCAGTGACTGAGTCAGGACTCCAGAAGCCACCCCCCTTTGTTCATGCACAAAGAGAGTGAAAGGCTTACTATAATCTGGCAGTCCTAGGGCAGGTGCTGATAACAAGGCCCGTTTTAATTCTTTTATGGCTGAGAGATGCTGGGGATCCAACTGTAAAATGTCTGGAACAGAACTTTTTGTAAGAGCTATGAGGGGTTTAGTAATTTCACCAAAAGAGGGTATCCATTGTCTACAGTACCCAGCTGCTCCCAGAATGGCTCTCAACTGCCTCTTAGTAGTGGGGGCAGAGAGTTGTTGAATGGCCTGGACTCGCTTAGAAGAGACAGAGCGAGTTCCAGCAGCCAAAATAAATCCTAAATATTCTACCTGGGGCAAACACCATTGTACCTTTGTCTTAGAAACCTTGTGTCCTCTCTTGTGCAGCTCCAGCAGTAAGTGACGGCTATCTTCCTGACAAATTTCAGCATTAGGAGAGGCCAAAAGTAAGTCATCAACATATTGTACTAGTGTGGAGGCTTTAAAGGTAATAGAGGCCAGATCCTGCTGTAAAATTTGGGAAAATAATGTGGGACTGTCTACAAATCCCTGTGGGAGTCTAGTCCAGGTCCACTGTCTATTTTTCCAGGTAAAAGCAAATAAATATTGGAAGTCCTCATGTACTGGTATGGAGAAAAAGGCAGAGCAAAGGTCTACCACTGTGAAACATGTAGATTCATAGGGAATTGAGGAAATTATCATAGCCGGATTTGCGACTATAGAATGTCTAGGAATAACATAATTATTAATCGCTCTAAGATCTTGCACAAAGCGATAAACAGGTTTACCATCTGGCCCAGGCTTGGGTTTTTTAACTGGCAAAATGGGAGTATTGCATGGAGAGTGATGACATGGAATAATAATACCCTGGCTTTTCAAAGCCTCAATTATAGGGGTGATCCCTTCTATTGCTTCCCTAGACAATGGATACTGTGGAATGGAGGGGGGTGGTCCCCCCTTAACTTTAAAGGTAACAGGCATGGCAGACTTAAGGAGCCCCACCTCATTAGGGGATGAGGCCCATAAAGACTCAGGAATGTCAGAGGGGATTTTGGA
The DNA here is from genome assembly GCF_019393635.1 of Dromiciops gliroides. NCBI lineage: Eukaryota > Metazoa > Chordata > Mammalia > Microbiotheria > Microbiotheriidae > Dromiciops > Dromiciops gliroides. The sequence continues at coordinate 580,661,076 of NC_057863.1, forward strand.
TACCTCCCCTGCTGTTCCTTGAGCTTCTGTAAGTAAAATTGGTAATAAATGAACAGTATCCTCTGGCAATTGTAAGGAGACAGCCCCATCTGGAGCACAAGATATGGTTGCTCTAAGCTTGCAAAGGAGATCACGACCTAATAAATTTACAGGGGCATCAGGCATGAGTAAAAATGAATGTTCTACTGTTAAGGGCCCCATAGATACCATGCGAGGATTCAATTTTGCCACTCTCTGGCTCTTTCCTGAGACTCCCACTACATTCAAATATCCTACAGGTCTACACCCAGCATCTGGTTTGCTTACTAATACTGATTTAGAGGCTCCTGTGTCTAGCAGACAATCATAATAAGTCTCCCCCACTTTTAAGGTGACATGTGGTTCATTACTCTGGGGAGGTGAATGGACTGGCACAAGTGCATTCAAAAAATCCGGATCTGGGAATATATGGCTTTCATTATCTATGTTCCATTCCTCCCCAAGACACCATCATTCCTGTGTCCTCTTCTGAGGGGGGTCTTGGTTACCATTATTCTGGTACTGCCTTTCTGTATTCCTCCAAAAAGATCTATTTCTATTTTGATTTCGCCTGTAATTAGAATTAGAATTTCTTCTCCAAGTCCTACATTCTCTCAATTCATGCCCCTCCTTACGACAGTAACAACACACCTTAGTGTCCTTGCTCCGGTATCCACATGGCTGACTAGTAATCGCTGGTGCCAGAATGCTCTGTTTAGGGTGATCTGGATCTTCCTCACGTGAGTCAAAGACATAATTTGCAAGTTCCTTAATTCTATCTACTGAGAGATTTCTCCAGTCTGGACATTGTCTCAGAAAGTATCTGCGTATTTCTGGCAGTGAATTATAAACAAATGTGTTGAGAATGATACAGGAATCTCTTAAATCTACTGGATCCAATCTGGTGTACTGTCTAGCGGCCTCACAAAGTCTATCATAAAATCTGTTTGGTCTTTCATTAGCCTCCTGAGGTAGGCTTAAAAATTTCTGCCAGTTTTCTGGTTTTCTAGAGCAAGATTCCATTCCCTTCAGAAGTGTTTCTCTAGCATCTTTTAATCTTTGGAAATCCCTATCATCATTATAATTCCACTCTGGATCCTTTAGAGGCCATTCCACATCGGCCTTACCTTTCGCAACAAGGGCATTTCCTGCTGAGATAACATCTGTAATCTCAGTTGGGGACAGTAAAGTTTCCAAAAGGCAAGTAACATCAGCCCAACTGGGTTGATATGCATTAAATATAGTCCTTAACTGTGAAATTACAGTGTTAGGATTTTTCTCAAAACTAGGGATGATTGATTTCCATGCGCTCAAGTCACTTGGTCTAAAGGGGCTATATTTTCTGACTTGAATTGGCACTCCCTTCTTACTATGTTCTATAGCTTCCTGCAGAGGGAGTAGTTTCTGCTGATCTGATTCTGAACTTGGATCATCTCTAGTAGAAACAGCCATTTTGAGGTCTCTCTCCATATGTGAGAATTTCATTTCGAGGTCTCTCTCCATATGTGAGAATTTCCCCCATATCATAACAATGATAATAACAAAAACAATGATAATAACAAAAACAAAAAAAAACCAAAAAAAAATAAAATCCTTAGTCGTATGAACTATGGATGTGGTATTAAAAGGTATTTCAATTGCAGGCATAAAATTTCTACTTATATTAAACGTATTTTCCCAAAGATTCTCACGTATACTATTATACAAAAAACTTTTTGCTGCCTGAATGAGGAAAAAACCAATAATGTTATGAAGGACCATTGAGTAAACTATTCCTCTAAGTCGGGATGTTATGCTGTCCCAATACATTCCGATGAGAAAAATCAAAGGGATAGTAGAATATTCGAGCATCTTGCCCTTTAAACTGGGCTGGCTTTTCTGTTTAAAGCAAGACTCTTAGAGGCTTAAAGTCTTTAAGGGAGATTAGACAAAGGGAAAGTCCGTGGGGGGGGGGGGTAATTTGGAAAATCCACCGAATTGGCCGGCTTATGGCCAAACTAGGGAGGGTGGGAGGGTCCTTAAGGTCCCTTCGGGGTCGCCAAAACTGTGAGATTTAAAATTGGATATTAGATCATAAATCTCCCCTACTTAACCTTTCCCTTAATTTATCTCCCAAACTAGTAAATGGAAGCAGGTTTTGGTTTTCTAGATAGACCTTTTTATTTATAGTTATGATAGTCACAAGGTGATGTTGGTTAGAAGGATAGGAAAGTAGAAACACAATACAAATCGTCTTAAGTCTAAGCTTAGTCTATATTCCTTATAACAACTCACCAAACCGACAAGGCCACCAACCGACAAGGCCACCAACCGACAAGGCCTCCTTTGGAGAGAGAGAGTCCGTGCCGCGCCGTCAGGAGTCCCGCCAAGCAGGCAAAAAGGCCTCTCTCCTTTTCTCCACCCCGGAAGTAAAAAAAAACCCGGCAGGCAGTCTGACATGCGCAGCAGGCGCACTGTACCTGGCAGGCAGTCTGACATGCGCAGCAGGCGGACTGTACCCGGCAGGCAGTCTGACATGCGCAGCAGGCGGACTGTTCATCTCCTCCCCAAAAGGGTGGTCCTTGAAAAACTGGCGTCTTTCAGTTATCCTAACCGACTGTTAAAAACTTTCATATTTTACCACAGCACTTTTATCTGTTAGTTATCTGGGTTCACTTTGGAGTTCAGTTGAAGGACATTTTGCTCCTATTAACCCAGGGTTTCATAAAAAATACTTTTGGATAATAAAGCACCTCCATTAAATCCAGGTGATCCATACCTTCATATTAACAATGTTTACTGAATTACATTTCTTTCAAGAAAGAAAGAAGTGAGGATTAAGTGAGGTAATGGATACAGAAGTGCTTGATAACTGCCCTATATAAGACCGAGCTACTATTATTATTATTTTTTTCTTTTTGGCACGGTAATGAGGGTTAAGTAACTTGCCCAGTGTCACACAGCTAGTAAGTGTCAAGTGTCTGAGGCCAGATTTGAACTCAGGTTCTCCTGAATCCAGGGCTGGTGCTTTATTCATTGTGCCACCTGGCTGCCCCCTTGAGCTACTATTATTAGAGAAGAGGTCACTATTAGCTATTAGCTATAGTAGTCAAGGAAGGATTCTTGGATGTCATGAGACTAGACTAGGAGCTCAAAGATTAGCAAGATAGAGATAAATATAGAGATGGACATGCCAAAGAAGGAGTTGGGAACTTGGGGGAAGGTAAAGCCCATAGAACAGAGCCACTTAGCAACCTTGTTCATCTGGCAAATATTTTTAAAGTAACTGTTATGTAATGTAGTCCTGTGCTAGGTCTTGGGAGGCGTGGGGGTAGATTAAAAAAAAAGATGCTTTGGACACTGTCTTTTGTGGAATAGCAACTTGAGGTGGGGTGATGCTAATATCCTTGATAATTGGAAGTGAACGAAAATCCACCTTCTCCTTGCTCAGCTCATTACCTGCTTCCCTTTCTGAAATCTCTGGTTAGGAGACTGAGTGTGAAGAAGACAGAAACATAGGAAAGCTTTATCTGTGATCCAATATGGCTTACTTTGATACGGAGTTTACTCAGACTTTAGCAGGAAGGATTCGAGTTAGGCCCAAGGGAGAATTTCCTGACCATGATGCTGGAAGGGATGATCAAGGGAGCTTGGAAACTGTAAATTTATAGGATGATAGGACTTAGAACTAGAAGACACCTCACAGATCGTCCAATAAAATGTCCTCATTTGAAAGAATGAGAGAGCTTAGGCCTGGAAAGGTGACTTAGGATCATATGTTCATAGATTTAGAGCTCTAAGGGACCCAATAAGTCATTGGGTTCAATCATTTCGGTTTTTTCTTTTTCAACTAATAAGCATTTATTTTCTCTCTCTTTCAATCTCCCCTTCCTCACTGAAAAACAAAAACAAAACAAAGCAAAATCCTTGTAACAAATACATATGGGGGCAGCTAGGTGGCACAGTGGATAAAGCACCAGCCCTGGATTCAGGAGTACCTGAGTTCAAATCTGGCCTCAGACACTTGACACATACTAGCTGTGTGACCCTGGGCAAGTCACTTAACCCCTATTGCCTTGCAAAAAACCAAACAAACAAACAAACAAAAAACCCCCAATATGTATGGTCAAACAAAACAGATTCTCACATTGGCCATGACCCAAAATGTATGTCACATTTTGCATTTTGAGTTCATCACTTCTCTTATCTGGAGGTGGACATCATGCATCATCATCAATCAGTTCTCCAGAGTCACGCCCAACCTCTCTTTTTTTCACAGATGAGAAAACTGAAGTCCAGACAGGCTAAGTTGCCCAGCATCACACCAGTTAGAATTGGCACAAATGATATGAATTCAGGTCCTCTCACTTCAAATCCTAGGTTTATTTGACTGAACTATGCTGTCTTTTACACTGAAGTATAAGGGAAGGGCCTTTGTCTAGAGGCAGAGGGATTGTAAGAAGAAAGAAATCTGGAAATTTGGTAGAGGCCATAAAGTCTTGCTATGGTTAGGCACAAGTTTATTTTGCTTGTTTTCCTCCTATCTCCAAAAAGGCCCAGCTAAGATAAACTGATCATCTATCTGAAGTCCCTAAGACACAAATACTAATAGTGATGGAGGAGGCTAAAAGTGTTAACAGATAGCCTATCAATAGTAGCTATCGAAAGTAACTAAAGGGTTAACAGACAAACCTAAGACCTGAGCTCTAATTTAGATCTGAGCTCCAAGAGGGATTCAGACCCCAGTTCTACAAGGGATTAATGGATAATTTAAGACTTGGGCCTAGGTACCTGGAGGTCTGGCTCCTATTAATTACCCCCATTAATCACCACTCACAACAAAAACATAAAGAGGCAAGTCATAGAGACCTTAACTACAACAAAAACATAAAGAGATGGGTTATAGAAACCCTAATTGATAAATGTTAATACCCAGAAACTAGGCCTGAGAATGAAAAACACAGGGACACTCTCACCTTGGCAAGTTGAGGTAATGTGCAAGAAAAGGCCAAATTTGTCCCCAGATTCACCTTATGACTCATAAACCCCCAAAACATACCTCCACAGAAAAAGGTACCTGCCTCAGGGGTTGGCTTAAGCCTCCAGGAACTCCAAATTAGGATAAGTCCTCCCCTGTACCTCCCTAAGGTAGAGATTATTATAATCAAACTGATTATCAATTTATCCATACTATAAATATAACTGTCTTCTATTTCCCTATTGGAGAGATATCTCCATGGTGCTCTCCCTGTAGTCACTCACAGTATCGCAATAAAACTTGGGAAACTGAATCACTGAGTCTTCTAATTCTTTGGGATGCCTCACAATCAATTTGATCAATTAAACCCACCCTACATCAATTGGATGCATTCCATGGACTGCCCATCCATCTTACTCTGGGCTTAATCTTTTTCTGCATCTTAAAATGAGTATATTTTACTAGGTGACAGCTAAGGTCCTTTCCAGTTCTAAGTCCTGAGTCTACGAATTCTATGTTTGTTGTTGTTTGTCCTTCATTCATTCAATGACATCACGAGGGTGATGTGCTGACTTGTTGGTGAATTGGATTTAAGTGAGCCAGAGCTTAGTAAAGTTGTCAGCCTCACTCTCTTCTCCAGAATCATCGAAATCCCGTGTCAAGACAAAAATCAAGATGACTGGTGATGGCCCAGGATGCAATTTTTTTTAATAGAGTAAGGAGTAAGGTGTACATGGAGATACTAATAAGGAAGACTACAGACTTCCTCATTCTTTTTTCAACTCAGTCATAGCTGCAAGTTGCTACTTCAGGCACCAGGGGGCACCACATGCACTATAGTTGGAGACCGAAGGCCATTCTCAGCTTGGCAGCTCTCTGGTTCTCCCTACATGCCAAGACTTCAATAATTTAATGGATTTGTGATCTCATTTTGGATCTTAATCCCTCTCTGAGTTCTCATTTGCGGGATTCTTGTTTTTATCCTCCCTTAAACCTTCAATACTGCTGATCTTCCTTTAGCCCTTTCAACATTTTATAGGTTCCTCTGTAGACTCTGACTTTCCATCTGTTCTCTCTCTCACTTTTGCTACAGGAATAGAATATCTACTTTTATGAACCCCTATTTCCTAGCCTTAACTCATTTACCTAGCCTTGATCACTGAATGGGAATTGCCTCAGGCAAACTGAGACTTGGGAAAGACTTTAGCTTAAAAAAGTCCAAATCTCCCACTGCTACCCAGGAGCCATCTCCAGGCATTCTGATCTGGCTGTGGGGGAGACAGTGAAGCTGGTGACTTTGTACAGCCCTCCCTCACTTAAATTCAATTCACTTCGAGTCATGACATCACCTCCCAATGTCATGGTCCTCTTTCAAGAATGAAAGATAAGCATTTCCTGTACGATGTTCATTACACAGGGTGGTATAGTGGGTAAAGAGCTGAACAGAAGGATCTAGGCTAAAGTCCTGCTTCTGACACACACTGGGTTGTCTGACTCTGTGCAAGTCACTAAACTCTCAGTTTTCTAGGTAAGTCTATAACTATAAGCTGCCAGTCTGTATTTACAGAGGGAATTCTTCACCTGGAGCTATTCATACCATTGAAATTATACATCTGTTCCTGTTGTTATTATTAACTTCTAGAATAAAAGTCATCATTGCTAATATGTCGTAGTTTACCTATGCTAAGGGCATAGGAGATTCCTTGATATTTGTAACCACAGAGAAAATTTTGTCCAACAATCTTCTGATTCTAAATATCAAATGAGATAATACTCGTAAAGGGTTTTTCAAACTTTAAAGCACTTTAGAAATGCTAGCTTTTGTTATTATTAATAGCTAGCAATATTAATTGCATTTATATAATGCTTTAAGGTTTGGAAAGCACTTTTATTATCTCATTTATAATAAGTATTTATTGTTATCATTATTATAATCAAGCAAAGCATAAAGTGGGAACGGGTGTACCAGTCAAAGAGGTTCCATAGTCTCATGGTAGATTATTTGTGAAGATTCCAAGTGGAAGGGGGATTTTCTATGGATTGTGCATTTTTACAGCTGTTCTTATCTTTGGATAACATTGTGCCCATAATGCCCCAGAATACTAGAGCCTTCTCAGTGAGCTCTAAGGATAGTTACAAGAACTTGGCCTAGCAAACTGCATGAAAAAACATTTTAAAATGTCTGTTATACAAGACTGTGGCAAATAGTTAGATAAGCAGTGCATAGTGTTAGTTCCACATCAAAATCTCTGAAGATTCAATATTGTGGGTAATCCCTAAACTTTAATAATAACTTCTATTTCTTTTGTTACAACACACATTTATTTTTTTATATATTTGGGGGGCTGAGGTAATTGGGGTTAAGTGACTTGCCCAGGGTCACACAGCTAGTAGGTATCAAGTGTCTGAGGCCAGATTTCAACTCAGGTCCTCCTGACTCCAGGGCCCATGTGCTCTATCCACTTTGCCACCTAGATGCCCCAATAACTTCCATTTCTTTACTTTCTTTGCAATAGTTCTGTGAGGAAGGGAGTCCATTATTAGGTTCATTTTGTAGATGAGAAAACTGCACTGCAGAGAGCAAAGGGACCTTCCTCAAGGACATAACACTAGTAAGAAAACTGGCCTCAACTTCAGCAGAGGAAGCCAAAATTTAAACCTGGCTCTGATAACTCTAAAACCAGGGTACTCTGTTAAACTACTAGTGTCATTTTTACCATGGCATCCCCTTTATGTCATGTGTAAAAAATTTAATTATTAATAACTATATCTAATCTGAAAAATATATAATTGGGTTTATGAAAAATTATAAGTATATGAAAAATGGTAAGTTTAGAGAAATTATAATTGGGCTGTAAGTCCCTTCGTGGTCACCATTCAAATGTGAGAATATTTTAAATGACTAGCTGGGCCTAATTTTGGGGGAACTAAACTGTGGATGACTAATCTGGGGACTTTTGACTGTTTGGCTATCTGACTGCTATTAATTTAATGTGGGCCATTTATAAAGTTCCACCACACTGCTCCCAAATTGATAAACTAAAGATTAAGAAGGCTCTTAACTAAATAATCAAAGCAGAATTTATTTATGACATACTATTTAAAATTAAGAATACAGGGAAATAAAATGTACAACCTGACTGCTTTCCTGCAGTTTTTTTCCACTGTGTCTCTTTCCCACCTGCTGCGCTTTGAACTTTTTTAATACAATAAGGGCCTTAGCCACTTCTGCCTCACGGTATTTTCACTTGCTCAGTTACTTTCACTAACTCCACCTGTACCCTTTCACTTTGTAAATCCCCTTGCTTCTAACTTTCCTTTCCTTACTTCCACTGCTGAACCCCTATGTTTCTCTTTCACTGACCTTCTGTCTGTCTGCTCTGTCAGTCTGCCCTTCGGCCTCTCTTTTCCCTGCTCCTAGTCCTTCTCATCTTCTCCTGCATCCTTGTAGCCTGGTCTCCAGTCTGCCGCACTCCAACCTTTCTAATCTCGTCAGCAGCTGCTTGACCTCTTCTCCGCCTCGTCTCCTCCATCCGAACCCCTTGCTGTCTAACTCCCAGGTCTATATATACCTTTTCTTCTCTCCACTTAAATCTCGGGGCTTCCTGTGCCCCCACAGACCAAGCTAATCCTCCAGCTGTGGCTGGTGGGGGGGGTGCGCTCCAGCCTCATGTGACTCAGCACAGGCTATCCAGGATCTTTTGGATATCTCTGCTCAGGTCGGAGGGAGCTGGGGCCTTTTTTTCCCCTAGCTGTCTGACCTGGCGTCTTGTACAGCCCATGGGGCTTTTTGGCTCAGCTGAAGCAGAGGGGGAGAGGCAGCAGCCCCTCCCACACAGAAGAGACCCTGAGGGCCTAAGGCTTTCTGATCTCAGCCTAAAGATAGGGTCCCCAAATCAAAATAAATTTCCATACATGTCCATTGGAATGTAAACTCCTCAAGGGCAGGAGCTGCTTCAAGTTTGTCTTTGTCTTCCTAGCACTTAAAGCAGTGCCTTGAACAGAGTGGGAACTTAGTAAATAAATGTTTGTTGAATTGAATGTTATGTTTGTATCCTTCAGCATTAGAACTGGTTGGCAATCATAATATCCCTTCATATGTATGAAGTGCTTTATCAATTTTTCTTTTAACATTAATTTTTATTGATATTTGGATTTCCTTTATAACAAAGAATTTTGCCTTTATCAGTTTTCTTTTCTCTTCTTTTCTTTTTTTTTTTTTTTGTGGGGCAATGAGGATTAAGTGACTTGCCCAGGGTCACACAGCTAGCAAGTGTCAAGTGTCTGAGACTGGATTTGAATTCAGGTTCTCCTGAATCCAGGGCAGGTGCTTTATCCACTGTGCCACCTAACTGCCCCTTCTTTATCAGTTTTCAAAGCATTACTTCCTTTGCTCTTCACAACTGCCCATTCAGGAAGGCAGCTCAGGTGTTTTTCTCTCCATTTTATGCTCTTTTTATTACTTTGCAAGACAGGGCAGGAAACAAGACTTATCTAAACTTTGTGTTTGTCGCAGGTCCCACTTTACTGTAGAGAATTCTTTCCAAGTTGCTTTCTATTTTCTTATTTATAAGTTCCTCTGGAGCCCGGCCTATTTCATTCTGAGAAAAGTCTTTTGCATGCCTAGAGACTAGTACAGGACCTTGCACTTTGTAGGTGTTTAGAAAAATGTTCTTTGAAGGCATAAATGGGATGATATTTCACTGCCCTCATGCATTCATTAGCAAATTGTTCTGGTCAAGCTGCAATAGAAAAATGGTAGGGAAGTGCTGGCCACGAGGTCTCCCTCTTTTGAATGGGAGGGAAGAGACAGTGTTTTTACCTTTCTTTGCCTCCTAAATGCTTCCCTATGTTCCTGACACAATAGTAAGCTCTTAATAAATGCTTAATGACTGACAAAGGGGATCAGATCAGGAAAGAGAAAGTGCATGGATGGCTCATTCCTGGATGGATGGAAGAAATTCATCCTACCACAGCTGGAAGAATACTAAAAAGGCACATGCCCTCTCCAAAACCTCGATAATAATACTCAAAGAATTCTCATACCCAGGTTGATCTCTGTTAACTATCTCGGACACGTGCCTGCGCCCGAAGCCCCTGAACTCATCCACTAGGGGACGCTGGCGCGCAGGCGCGAACGAGACGGAATTTGATTGGCTAGGAAGCCCCGACAGTGGGTGGATCCTCGAGGCCAGTCGTGAAGAGGAAGCGTGCTTTCATTGGTTACGGGGTGCGGAGGAGTGGGCGAGGCTTTGAAGAACCGGACTGCCGGCGGGCGGTCGCGCGCTGGGCCGGACCGTTGTCGGCTCTGTCAGCTGGGTGGCGGCCTAGACGGTATCGGGGAGGGAGGAAGAATTCCCAGTTCTGGTCCCATCCTGTCCCATACAATTTCTTGAGCCCTGCCATGGGGGCGGGGTCAGCGGCTGTAGCAAACTCTCGGTTTCCCGCCCCACGGCGAGGTGGTTATCGCGGGAGAGCCCGTTCACTGTAGGGGGAGGGGAAGGCTCCCGGGAACGGCTCATCGTGGGGAGACGGAGGGAGGGAGGTCCTGGAGAGAGAGGGACTCCGGAAGAGACCATCATTGTGCCTGGGTGGTGGTGGTGGGGGCAGAGGGATCCCTGGAACACCCCACGGCAGGGTAAGGACTTAGGGCTCTAGTGAGAGGAAGGAGCGATCCGGGGCCTGGACGACCGGACAGCCGCAGGACACTAAAGAAGGGCCTGTCCCAGCGGCGGCCGGCTGCACTGAAGCCTATCCGGGTGGAAGCTGGTCAGAGCAGGGTTATCTGGGGAGAGTGGCTCAGCCGGGCGGGCAGGGGGCGAGTCTTGTACGCTAGTTCACCCCGGGATAGGCCGGCTTTGCAGGAGGGGGCGGGGCTCCCGCTCCTTTCCCTCCGCCCCCTCTCCCCCGCCCAGCCTGCGTTCAATTTGGGGAGGGCTTTGGGATCCGGGAGCTGTTATGCCCTAGCCCACCCCGTCTAAGGCCAAGCCCATCTGTGCTGTTTTCAGCCGGGCTGAAGGGACTGGGGCTGTACAAAAACCCCGGGGACGACTGCAGCTGAGGTGGCTGCTGTCCTTCCTGGTGGGTGCCAAGCCAGGGCTAACCGGACAGGCGGGGGGCGGGGGCGGCAGCGGCGCTTAACCCAGTTCTCAGATCAGCCTGCCCCGTCGGTCAGTCCGTACCCTGGGAGGGCAGAGCCAGGACCGGCCTTAGGGATCGAACCCCCTGAACTTTGGGTCCCGTCCCCTCAGGCCGGGAGGGCATCCCGGAGTCCCCTTGGGGGTTAGGGTCAGTCGAGAGCAGTGGTCCCTCTTGTCCCACATCCCCCAGTCCCCTGGCGCCGCATTCCGCGTGCTAGCGTGTGAACTCCGTGGCCTTCCAGGTGGGGAAGGGGGGGGCTGTTGCGGGCGGCGACGCGGCTGACACGGCTTCTACAGGCTCGCTCCCTCCCTCCTCCCTCCCTCCTTAAACTCTCCGGAAGCGGCAAGTGCTTTGGGAGGGGGGAGGGGGGTAAAGCAGCTGCGAGGAGTTGGAGCGCCCAGGCCATCGCTGCCGCTCGCAGCGGGCAGAATTAGGCTGACCGGGAAGGGGGCCTGGCTCTGGATACCCCCACCCCCGGCTTGGAGAGTCTTACCTTTCCCGATAGTGGCCGCTGGCAGGACAGACAGACTGACAGTGTTCTGGGACTCGAGGGGAAGCTGCGAAGCCCCAGGACTTTGAGGCGTGCCCGGAGCTAGCAGGGGATCTGCGGGCTTGGGGTACGAGGATCCCCAATACTTGACTTTCACCCTCTTGCCCTCTTCCTGCCCAGCTTGGGGCTGCGGAGGTGCCTTGGGAGACTGAGAGCGGGAGCAGCGGCGTGGGCTGAGGGCCGGGCTAGGCCGAATGCTGAAGGAGAGGGCGTCCAGGCTCCCCTTACCGGCCGCGTAGCCTTCAGCCATGGATGTGACCCCCGGCCTGGCAGTCTGGCTCTTATGGGCGCTCCTTCTGCACCATGGCCAAGGAGAGAAGCCTCCAGGAGCCAGCCCCGAGGAATCAGCAGTGGCAGGTAAGGCACTGGGACTGAGAAATGGAGGCTTGCCGCTGGGTTGGTGGTGGGGGTGTTGGCCTTAAAGTCTCACCCGAAATTTAGAGAGAAATGACCTTCTGGCCTCTGCTTGTTGGCTACTTTTTCATTGGCCCAGAAATGCCTGACCTGTTAAGAATTCATCTTTTAATACTCTCTAGAATGCTTTGTATTTGGCGTTAAAGGGGACCTCTTTGCCTCTGTGGATCAAGACCCCTTCCCAGTATCCAGGAGAAATGATTTAGATGAAAGACTTACTAGGACAGCCATATGCAGTGGCTTTAAGCACTACTAGCCTCGAAGAATAGTCTGCCTTTTGGTTTAAAGAAAGCAGCTCAGAGGGATCCTGTCCCATCTCTCCTAGGAAGGCCACCTCTCTTATGTGAGGACTTTTTCCCTTGATGGCCTATACAGAGCCTGTTGTCCCTTAAGTTCTGTGGCTTTCCTTTGACTTTGTCATGGAAGCAATCAGCCAACCCTGAGAGCAACCTGAAAGTGAGATTCATGGTGAGGGGGTTGGTGTAAGGAAGAGCAGCCCATGAAGAGCTTAGAGCTCCCTCTCACTGCTTGATTGGAGAGCATTACAATTCTGGGTTGTATATGAGTCCTGGTTTTCTTTTCTAGGTTTGCAGGTCTTTGTCAGGGAGCAGTACTAATGCTGTTGCAAAGTACATTAATTTAGTTGATTTTACTGTGAGTTCAGGAGGTGAGAAAAGAATTTTACTTCCCACTTTCCACTTCCACAAGGGTTCTCTTAGGACCATGGCACCAGCTGGCTTGGGCCATTCAACTCTGTCGCTCTGCATAGGCACTGATTTCTGGGAATTGGGAGAGTGCATGGTTGGCCTGGGTTTGATGGTTATCTTAGGGTGTCTGGGTCCCCTCTGTTAGCAGCATGAAAAAGAAATGTAGCTCATAGTTTTGTGGCAGCAGCAGAACTGCTGTCCTCATATGGAGGAGTGGGATTTAGAGCTCTTACTTTGTTCTGTGGCTCTCTGAACTTTCCCTGCTAGAACAGGATTCAAGACTCTCCCCTAAGAGTAGGAGTGTCTATCTTGTTTCCAAATGGAGTGAACCTTATGAAAAAGGCTTCTCTGATTTGGACAGGTTGGTGATTGTTTTAGAAATAGGCCCCAAATGTATGTAATATCTATCCATCTAGGCCACAGACCCCTACTTCTCCTCAATAATGGTGTTCACTCAGGGCTATTGGGAGATCAGTAGCCTTCACAGGTAAGATTGTGAAGTAGACAAATTGCGAACCATCCAAAACTGCCATCAGCTCTTCATGTTAATTCTTTCCTAGCAGATTCCCTGTATTGTAGCAGAGATCAGAGCCTTAAGCTAAGGAATGAAGTGCTGAGGGTAGAATTTTAGGCAGAAGCAGGTGGGTTTTTTCCCTCTTTCTGGGAGGGAATGGGCCAAGCATTGCTTGAAATCTTATTTTAGAGGCTTACCACTGGTCGTGCTTGACGCTAGCCCAATCTACTCACAGGCCTTTTTGTGTTCTTTACATCTTTCTTCATATGTAGACTTTGATCTTTTCTACATCAGGGCATAAAACTTTCATTTTGGTCTTAAATTATTTTGATTCTGCCTGTGTCCCCTCCAACCAGGTTGTTGTAGCTGCAGGTACTAACAAGACAGTACTCGGTACACAGGTTACTGTTGTTCTTGAATATAGCTGTACCTTGGAACTGGGACTCAGACTGGTAGAGTGGGGAAAAGGGCTAGATTTGGAGTCAGGACACTAGTTTTGAATCCTAGCTCTCATGCTTACTAGCTGTGTGAACATGAACACCTCATTTAGCTGCTCAACTTTTTTGTTTCCTTCTTTGTAATTTGTTGTTCAGTCGTTTCAGTCATGTCCGGCTCTTTGTGACCCCATTTGGGGTTTTCTTGGCAAAGATGCTGGAGTGGTTTGCCATTTCCTTTTCTAGCTCATTTTACAGATGAACTGAGGCAAACAAGGTTAAGTGACTTGCCCAGGGTCACATAGTGAGTGTCTGAGCCAGATTTGAATTCAGGAAGATGAGTCTTTTTGACTCCAGGCCTGGTTCTGTCCATTCTTCTCTGAAAAGTGAGAGTAATTAAAACTTGCACTACTTTTTTTATGGAGTTGTGAAGAAAGTACTGTATAAGCCTTAAATATACTTCAGTAGATCTATTATCTCATAAATGTGAGGTGGTAGTTAATTATATTGCATATATGACTCTAGTTTTTTCTTTGGGAGCAGGGGAAGCAGTTAACTGAATATCTCCTACAGGAAGTCTTCCCTAATCCCCTTAATTCCAGTGCCTTACATCTGTTAATTATTTCCTGTTTATCCTGTATATAGTTTGCTTTATATATATTTCTTTGCATGTTGTCTTCTTCCATTAGATTAGAAGCTCTTGGAGGTCAGAGACTATCTTTTACATCTTTTTATATCCCAGCATTTAGCACAGTGCCTGGCATATAGTAGGCTCTTAATAAATTTTTATTTATTGATTGATTGAACAGTCACACATAGGTACCTGGGGGAGATGCTAATTGTGGAGCCAGTTGAGGTAGCTTGGGAGGGAAGAGTACTTTCTGAGTTTTCCTTTGTGTACCTCAGAATGCCAGGGAACAGACTGGGCTTTTCAGAGTTCCATGGCAATTAGGGAATCTGTTTCGGGAATAACTTGCTATCCATCTTGCTATGCTTTCTCTTACTGGACTTACCTTGGGCAGATAATCTTTGGATGGGGTGACCTTTTGTGGCCTGTGTGATCTTGGTATGCTCTGGAGAAATTGGTGTTTTCCTGAGTAGAATAAGTCTTGGAGACTTTTTGTATGTAGGTGGTACCAACTGGAGAGGTGACAGTGTGAGAGAACCAGGGATCTCATCCTCTGCCCTGGAAAATGATCCCAGTCCTTCTTGTTCCCTTTAGCTCTATAAATCCTGCCTTTCTCATCCATCAAGAAGGCAAGACTAGGAAGGGGCCAGAGATGTAGATTTACTTTCTCACTTTCTCAGATAATCTTGGACTTTTCCCTTCTAGTCCCATATATTTGTGTGTGTGTGTGTGTGTGTATGTGTGAACATAATGGTTTTTGTAGGATTTAGTAAAAACAAATCAAAACCAAACCAAACCAAACCCCTTTTATTTAACAGCCATTTTAGGTACAGAAAGACATACTCTCCTGAGGAGGTGGGCGGATACAAATAGTGTCCTAGGCCAGGCATTAATGAAGGCCAGACCTGAAAGGTGCACTCAGGTGGATTCTAATTCGCTTTCTTAGTTTCTCATTGTGCTTTCCTCAGCTAATCCTGAGCCTGCATTCCTTAGGTACCTGCTGTTTTCAGCAAGCCAGGCTCTGGGCTTGCCTGACTTTTGGGCAGAACATGTGTCTGGGTTCTCAGAAAATTCTAGGGCTGAATGTGAAGGGTCAGAGTAATAGTGACCAAGTTTAGGAGATCTGGGAGTTAAAGGCAGGTTGGAGCAGTGGTTCTCATCCCAGTTTATTACAGCCTTTTAGCTATAATTGAATTTGAATTTGTTTGAGGTCAAGAGTTGCTGTGTATTCAGCCTGGTCCAAGACTTGAGAAGGGCCTCCTGGTGAGAGACACAATAAAGGCAGTGTGGTATGGTGAAAAGTTAGGAAACTAACTAGCATTTGCTAAGCACCAGGCACTGTGCTGAGTGTTGGGGATACAAAGAAAGGGGGAAAAAAGAGTCTCTGTCTTTTGTTTGTTTGTTTTTAGCTCTATAGCTTACTACTTGTGTAACTTTGGGCAAGTCCTCTCTTTACTCTGGGTCTGTTTTCTCATCTGAAAAATGAGGGAGTCGAACTAAATCATCTCTAAAGTCCCTTTTAACTAACTCTGTGATCCTTTGCCTATCAATTGGTGCTGAAAGGCAGGCTGGGCTCTTACTTTGGGGCCTCAGTGAAGCAAGTTCCTGGCAGCCCAGCCCATTGCTGACGCCTCCAGCACTATAAATGGCTTTGCCATCTTGGGGGCTGTGCTGTTTTTAGCTCTGGGTGGCTCCCGGAACTGGACTGGTGCCAAGGGTAAGGGCAGGTGGGTAGGGTTGGAGGGAGAGAGGCAGAGCCTGGAGATAGACCAGGCCAGCCTGACGAGGCTTGCTATTCTATTGCTGTTAACAGTTTGCTGTCCTAGGCTTTAGTTTAAAGGTTGATACTTCTGAGGAGGTGGCTAGGCACCTAGGCTACCTTGGGTACTTAGTTAATTGCTAGATAGGAAGAGCTTACCATTTCCAGGAAGCTTGCTCTAAATATTTCAGCCTATCTTTATTTTTTATCTTGGAACTCCTCTAGCCTTTAGGGCAGGGGACCCTAGGTGGCAGGTTTAAAGAATCACAGGTTGGGTGGATATGGAAGTCATACCTAATTTATAAAACGGGACAAGTTGGACTAATAGACTGGTAGAGAAAGAGAATGTTATGGAGCCTACTTAGATTTTTAGTAAAGCATTTGTCAAAATCTGTCATATTGTTGTGGACCAAATAGAGAGAGGCTAGATAAATGATGGTACAGCTGGGTTCCAAAACATATAGTCACTAATGGCTTCATATCCAACTTGGAAGGATATTTCTAGCAAAGGACCCTGGGCCTTGCTGCTTGGCCTTGTGTTGTTTAACACTTTTATCACTAACTTGGATAAAGGCATAGATGACATGCTTGTTGAATTTGTAGATGACAAAAAGCTGTGAAGGACAACTAATACGGTTAAAGATAATATCTAAGAGGATTTTGAGACAGGTTGTTATAATGTTGGACTATATCTAGTTGCATGAAATTTAATAGGGATAAATGCAAAGCTTTACCCTCAGGTTCAAAAATAAATCTACTTCCTAAGTGTATGGGTGTGGCTAAATAGAAGTTTATGTGACAAAGGTCTGGGGGCTTTAGTGGAATACAAATTCAGTAAGAGTCAATGTTGTGATATAGTAGTTAAAAAGCTAATGTGATTTTAGGTTGTTTAAAGACAAGCATAGTATAGTGCCTAGGTCCTTTCAGAGAGATCCTGCTATACTCAGCTGTGGTCAGAATACAGCTAGAATATTGTGTTTAGTTCTGGATGTCATACTGATGAACTGAAGAATGGGCCTGGCCTGTAATTCGGAAGATACTTTGTCATCTGAGAATGAGGTGCTGTAGGAAAATATGGTCTCAGTTTACGAGACCCCCTCCTGAATTATGGAGTCCAGATGAATACACATGAAACACTTAATGACCAAGGCCACATATGTGAGTAGCTGCTTTATAGTGTAGTCTATAGAGTGTGTGGCATCCAAGCAGAGAAGAGAACCTAAATAACAGGGTAATAGTTGTGAGATAAAGACTGCATCAAAAGCATAAGTTAGGGAGTGATCATATCAGGTTGGAGTCATCTGGGAAGTTTCTCTGGAGGAGTTGGGGCTTGAACTGGGCCCCAAAGGATGGGTAGTAGAATTTAAACAAAATAGAGAGGACACTTACTAGGCATGTGGGAAGGTGTGTAGCATTCTTAGGGGATTGGGAACAGTGATGAGCCTGATTTGAGTAGGGTCTACCCTTATCTAGAACCCTGTTGTGCAGACTCCTTTTCCATCCCTTCCTAATCATAGTTTTATTTATAGAACAGTACTGTTTTCAAAGTTGTTTTGTATCTATTATCTCATTTGATTTCAGAGTAGTCTTCTTTGTTTGAAGTGTTGTCATGTGGAAGAAGGATAAAACTTTTTCATTTTGCTCCTGTTCATTTTTTACCTAAAAAACTAGGACCAATGGATGGAAGTAATATGGAGGTAGATTTGGGCTTGATTTAAAGAAAACTTCTTAAACAATGAGAGCTTACTCAGAGTGGAATGGTTGCCCTAGGAGGTAATAAATTCTCCATTACTAGAGATCTGCAAGTGATTACTCAGCCTTCACTTAGCTAGGATATTGGGGGTGGTGGTGGTGGTGGTATTCCTTTCCTGGAAGTGTTATACTAGATGACCTCTAAGTTCTTCTCCAACATTCTGTGTTCTAAGTTCCTTTTAGTCTCTGAGTCTAAGCTTCTATATGAAAAAGTGGCATTTCTATTAGTTGGCAGGTTGCTAAGTTTGGCTGCCACTGATGCTTCCTGTGGGAAATGATTCCACAGGAAAGCTAATATATTGGCCTCACTAAATAAGTGGAGTCAGGTCTAAATCTGATTCTTCATCTTCCCCTTTTCAGTCCTTAGGAGAAATACTGTCTTTTCAGTCTGGGAGGTGTTATCCACTCAAGTTAATTTTGTATTAACCACTCTTTGGGCTTAAAACTGCAGTTTATTTAGACTTTTAACTCTTTTGGGTAATAATAATCCCTCCCATTTGTATTTAACCTTCAACTGTTTTCTCTCTTTTTTCTTTTTCTTTTTTTTCCGGGGCAATGGGGGTTAAGTGACTTGCCCAGGGTCACACAGCTAGTAAGTGTCAAGTGTCTGAGGCCAGATTTGAACTCAGGTCTTCCTGAATCCAGGGCTGGTGCTTTATACACTGTGCCACCAAGCTGCCCCCTTGATCAACTGTTTTCAAAGCAGTTTCCTGCCTATTATGTTTTTGTTTGATTCTTACAACGTTCCTGTGAGGTCAGTAAGACAGGTATTATTCCCATTTTTACAGATGAAGAAGTTGAGGCCAAGAGAGTTAGATTGTTTCGATCTATGCCAACATTCTGAGAATCATGGAGCTTGGAGCTGAAAGGTTAGAGATGATCTATCTGATCTCACTTTATTTTATAGGTGAGAAAACAGTCCCAGAGAGGGAAACAGATTTACTCAAGTTTACATAGGGAGTAAATACCAGAGCTGGAATTTAAACTTTGCATCTCTATTATCACATTTATTTATTTACTTTTCTTCTAAGAAAGATTTCTTTTTTTGCATTTAAAAAAAAAATTCTGAGTTCCAAATTCTCTGCCTCCCTCTAACTTCTCCCCAACCCATTGAAAAGGAAAGTAATATAATATCAGTTATACATGTGAAGTCATACAAAATATATTTCTATATTAGCCATGTTGCAAAAAGGAAAAAAGCAAGAAAATATTTTTAAAATTTATTTTTAATATTATTTCTCTTTAAATTTTGAGTTCCAGATTCTCTTCCTCCTTCTCACCTCTCTCCCACCAACTGAGAAGGCCAACAATATATCAGTTATATATGTGAAATCATGTAAACATATTTCCCTATTAGCCATATTGCAAAACAGAGCAAAAAAAAAGTGAGAAAATTATACTTCAAATTGTACTAAGAATTCATCAGTTATCTCTCTGAGGTGAAGAGCATTTTTTTTTGACATGAGTCCTTTGGAGTTATTTTGGATCATTGTATTGATCAGAATAGCCAAGTCTTTCACAGTTGATCATTACAATATTGCTCTTACTGTACATAATGATCTCTAGTCTTCTCACTTCACTTTGTGCTCGTGTCATATAGGTTTTGCCATGTTTTTCTGAAAGCACTCCCCTCATCATTTTTTTCCCCATAAAAATCTTTTATTATTTTCCAGTTACATGTAGAGATAGTTTTCAACATTGGTTTTTATAAGATTTCTAGTTTCAAATTTTTCTCCCTCCCTCCTCCCTCCCCAAGACAGCAAGTAATCTGATATAGGTTATATACCCCTCATCATTTCTTATAGCACAATAGTACTCCATCAAAATCATATGCCACAACTTTAGTCATTCCCCAATTAATGAGCATCCCCTCAATTTCTAATTCTTTACCACTACTGTAAATATTCTTGTATATATAAGTCCTTTCCTTTTTTCCTTTGATCTCTTTGAGTTACAGATCTTGTAGTGGTATTGCTGGATCAAAGGATATGCACAGTTTTATAGCCCTTTGGGTATAGTTCCAAATTGTTCTGCAGAATGGTTGGACCACTTCCCTACTCCATCAGCAGTTCATTAACATACCTATTTTCCTTCATCCCCTCCAGTATTTGTCATTTCTGATAGGTGTGAGGTAGTACCTCAGAGTTGTTTTAATTTGCCTTTCTCTAATCAGTAGTGATTTAGAGCATTTTTTTCATACACTTATGGATGGCTTTGATTTCTTCTGAAAATTGTTCAGATCCCTTGATCATTTATCAATTGGTGAATTGCAGTTTTTATAAATTTGACTCAGTTCCCTATATATATTTGAGAAATGAGACCTTTTTCAGATAAACTTGATGTAAATTTTTTTCATATTACTTCATTGTTTATAGTATTTTTTAGCAAAATGTAGTTTCCCTGATTATTTCTTTTAATTAGGTCTATTTTTGTTTTTTCTGATATCATGATTACTACTCCTGTCTTTTTTACTTTAGCTGAAGCATAATAGATTCTCATCTAGCTTTTTATTTTAGTACTGTCTATCTTTCTATTTTAAGTGTGTCTCTTGTATAAAATATATTGTTGGATTCTGGTTTCTAAGATAGCTCACATTTTTTTTCTATTTTTTCATTCTTTTTTTTTTTTTTTTTTTGGTGGGGCAATGGAGGTTAAGTGACTTGCCCAGGGTCACACAGCTAGTAAGTGTCAAGTGTCTGAGGCCGGATTTGAACTCAGGTCCTCCTGAATCCAGGGCTGGTGCTTTATCCACTGCACCACCTAGCCGCCCCCTATTTTTTCATTCTTTTGACTTTGTTTAATTGTTTTTTGATGTTTCATGGAGTCGTTAGCTGCTGCCTTGCTGTTATTCATTTGTTTCAGTGATGTCTGACTGTCTGTGAACCCATTTTGGGGTTTTCTTGGCAAAGATATTGCAGTACTTTGCCATTTCTTTCTCTAGCTCATTTTTCAGATGAGGAACTGAGGCAAACACTGTTAAGTGACTTGCCCAGGGTCATGCAGCTAGTAAGTGTATAAGGCTGGATTTGAAGTAATGAAGATGAGTCCACTGGGCTCTATCCACTGGGCTACCTATCTGCCTCCTGCTGAGAAAGAATTTGACCTTTTGAAGGTCATCCTGGAAGTTCATGGACCGCCTTTTAGTCATGTCAATCAATGGACTTGAATGCTACCAGCCAATTAGCTTGGCTGTGTGTGGGGACTGCCCCTCTTCCTGTTGGACAGGGGGCTTCTGGAGGAACTGACTGGTACTCTCAATTTTTGGGAAGTGTGAGGGCCTAGGTAGAGGTGTGTTTTCTCTCTCTCTCTCTCATATAGATCTGAGCTAGGGTTTTTCCATTCTTTCAGACACATGTGCTCTCTCTCTCTTTACTAACTTCTAATATGCTTTAATAAATGCTTAAAAGCCTAAACTGTTGCTGAATTTATAAGTAAATCTTAGCTAGTTCCCCCCGCCCCCCCCCCACGGGGGGGGGCAGGTAAGAATACACACATTAGATTTTGGGGGAGGGGTGAGGCAATTGGAGTTAAGTGACTTGCCCAGGGTCACACAGCTAGTAAGTGTTAAGTGTCTGAGTTCAGATTTGAACTCTGGTCCTCCTGACTCCAGGGCCAGTGCTATATCCACTGCGCCTCCTAGCTGCCCTGGAACACATTAGATTTTTTTTTTTTTTTTTTTTTTGCAGGGCAATGGGGTTTAAGTGACTTGCCCAGGGTCACACAGCTAGTAAGTGTCTGAGGCTGGGTTTGAACTCAGGTCCTCCTGAATCCAAGGTTAGTGCCTTATCCATTGTGCCACCTAGCTGCCCCCAACACATTAGATTTTAGACATCATACTCCCAAAACTTCCCTCTCTTTGTATTTGAGAGAGACAGTTTTTTGTTTTTTGAAGGGGATGTGAATTCAAGTGAAAATTCTTATAAATGTGTGTGTGTGTGTGTGTGTGTGTGTGTGTATTGTATGTTGTTTAGTTAATTAGTTGTGTCAGACTCTTCATGACTCCATTTCGGATTTTCTTGGCAAAGATGCTGTAGTGGTTTGTCATTTCATTCTTCAAGTCATTTTAGAAATGAGAAACTGAGACAAACAGCGTTAAGATACTTGCATAGGGTCATGCAGCTAGTAAGTATCTGAGGCTGGATTGGAACTCAGGTACTCCTGACTCCAGGGTCAGCATTCTGTCTACTGTACTACCTACTTGTCCAATTCTAATTGTTAAAGAATTCCTTCCCCAAGACAAGAAGCAATCTGATATAGGTTATATATGTACAATCATGTTAAACATATTTTCATATTAGTCATGTTGTGAAAGAAGAATCAGAACAAAAGGGAAAAACCACAAGAAAGAAAAAAAAAACAAAACAAAAAGTGAAAACAGTATGCTTTGATCTGCATTCAGACTCCATAGTTTTTTTGGGATGTGGAGAGCATTTTCCATCATGAGTCTTTTGGAATTGTATTTTATCATTATATTGCTTAGAAGAGACAAGTCTATCACAGTTAAGCATTGCAAAATGTTGCTGTTACTGTGTATAGTATTCTGGATCTGCTTACTTCACTAAGCATCAATTCATGTAAGTCTTTCTAGGTTTTTCTGATATCTGTCTGTTCATCATTCTTATAGCACAATAGTATTTCATTACATTCATATTCCACAACCTGTTCAGCCATTCCCCATTTGATAGGAATCCCCCAAATTTCCTATTCTTTACCACCATGAAAAAAGATGCTATAAATATTTTTGTATATGTGGGTCCTTTTCCCTTTTTTTGATCTCTTTGGGATACAGACCTATCAGAGGTATTGTATTGCTGGATCAAAGGGTATGTATAGTTTTATAGCCCTTTGGGCATAGTTCTAAATTGCTCTCTAGAGTGGTTGGATTAGTTCACAACTCCACCAACAATGTATTAGTGTTCCATTTCCCCCCATATCTTCTCCAACGTGTGTGTGTGTGTGTGTGTGTGTGTTTGGTGTAGTGAGGGTTAAATGACTTGCCCAGGGTCACACAGCTAGTAAGTGTCAAATGTCTGAGGCCGGATTTCAACTCAGGTCCTCCTGAATCCAGGGCTGGTGCTTTATCCACTGTGCCACCTAGCAGCCCCCTCAATGTTTATAATTTTTAAGGAGTTCTTTTCTTCAATGAATGTGTGTTCCTATTTTACTGTTAGGCCAATTATGTTTTTAAAATAGTTATTTTCTTCAGTATTTTTGTCCCCCCCCTTTTTTAAACCAAGTTGTTAATTCTATTTTCATAATTTTCCTGCATCATTCTCATTCCCAGATTTTTTTCTCTACCACTCTTATCTTTTTCTTTAATTCTTCCAGAAATTCTTGCTATAATTGGGTCCAATTACCATTTTTCTTTGAGTCTTTGGTGTAGCTGTGTTAAAATTGTTTTCTTCTAAGGTTATGTCTTGGTCTTCCCTGCCACCATTGTAACTTTTTATGGTCAAGTTCTTTTGCTCATTTTACTAGCCTGTTTCCTCACTTTGAACTTTAACATAAAGTTGGACTCTGCTCACCTTGGGGTGGGGAGGCACTGTGCCAAGTGTTAGGTTTTTTTGTGCTGCTATTTTCAGAGCTAGTTCTGGGGGCCTGAAAGTTTTTGATGCTTGCAAGGTGGTATTATCCTGAGAGAGATATGGTCACTGCTCTCCTGGTCTGTTCTCTGGTCTTTACCTGGGAAGGGTCCCTGCTCCCCTGCAAGTAATAGTATTTTTCTTGGCTCTGGAACTGTGGCCCCTGTTCCCTTGTGACTGATCACAAATACTCCTCTCTGCCCTGGAACTGCAATCCAGAACTGTGTGTGGGCAGTAGAGTTGCCAATCACCACCAGCTGTACCCAGTGCCAGCGAGCGGTCCCTTGTAATCTCTTTCTGACCAGTTGTCTGACCCTTTTACCTTTTCTGAGCCAAGAGCTCCTGAAGCTCCTGCTGCAGTTGGCACTGCAGCCTTTAAGGCCTTTTGCTGGTGCTCCTGCTGAGCTACAGGCCTATACCCAGCCCAGTGTTACAGACCTCTCCTGTGGACCTCCTAAGTTGTCCTAGGTTGAATAAATATCTCCCTCTTTTTGTTGGTTCTGCCAGTTCAAAGTTTGATTTAAGACGTTATTTTAAACTTGTTTGGAGGGGAATGTTGGGAGAGTTCATTTGGGAATTGGCCCGCATCTTGGCTCTTCTCAGGTTTTTCTGAACCCATCCCCCTCATCATTTTGTATAGCACAGTAGTATTCCATCACAATCATAGACCACAGCTTTTTTAGCCATTCCCAAATTGATGGACATCTCTTCAGTTTCTAGTTCTTTGCTACCACAAAAATTGCTGCTATAAATATTTTTGTACATATTGATAGGTACTTTCCCTTTTTCTTCAGTCTCTTTGGAATACAGACTTCGTGGTATTGCTGGGTCAAAGAGTATGTAGTGTAACTCCAGATTGACATTCTTTCTGTCAGTGGTGCTGAATCTTCAATGATGAATACAGCATAGCCTAAAAGTCAGGATACTGGAGCCAGTGGATCTGACTTGCGGTCCTAGCATTGGCATTTAACAGCCTGTGGGGTTATATGCCTTGACCGTGGGATGCTTCACCTGCCTATTTGACAGGTGCCTCCTTCAAACAAATACACTCTGACCTTTAGCACTTTAGGCCCAATTCCCTGACCTGTGTCTGTGGTCCCATATTTTGTCAATCACATTGCATCTAAAGTTTCGATTTAATATGTTACCCAGTTCCTAACAGAACTTTGTTCACTCATCAGGCCGTATTCTTGGGCCTCATATTTAACAGTGGTAAAACTCTATTGAACAATATTTACTAAGCATTTGTTGTGTGCTCAGTAGCAGAGCCTTGACTTGAACTCAAGCCATATGACTTTTAGTCCAACACTGCTATTCTAGGTGCTACAGGGGACACAAAGAAGTGTGACATGACTGCTCACACTCTAGTTGAAGAAATAAGATGCAAATATTGTTATGATACTAGTCAACGTTCCTAATTCTAATACCAAATGATCAGTTGAGGCCATAGGAATACCAAGAAGGAGATGAGCAATGTAGTTCATGAGCGCTATAGGAATCTTAAGGAAGGAGAGATCATTGTGGCCTGGGATCATCAGGGAAGGTTTGGGGTGAGTGGGCCATGAAGATATTTTGCTTTATAGCATTGTTCTTCTGTCCAGTGAGTTACTGTGATCCTGTTGAAGCCTTATGGGTTCATTCTAGATTGTAAGAAAAGTTCCAAAGGGAAGATCCCCAGAGGCAGTGAAGTTGACAAAGCTTTGACTTTGTTGACAAAACTTTGGATCTGGCTGGTATTGACCAGAACTGTGGCACCATTGTCCTTGCAGCCTTATTAGAGGGGTGAGGATTTGTTTTCTTTAGAAGGACATTGAAAGTGGGTGTGCAACAGCAGCCTGTCTGCCCTAAGGGAAAAAGGGGGAGGGTTAAAAGAGTCTACCTACCTTTCTGGAAGAGCTCTGCTGGCGTGCATTTGCCAGTGTCTCTCCCTCCCCTGTCCCTGCTCCTTGAACCTTGCTCCCTGAATATGTTCAGCTCCAGTCACACTTTTCCTTGAACATGCCAGGCTTGGTAATGTAGCTGTGTCTTTGTTCTCCATGTTTCTTCCACCAGGAATTTCCCCCAACACTTTTCACCCAATGAAATCCTATCTATCCTTTAAGGGCCAACTCAAGTCCCACTTCTGCTGCTCACATTTCTCTGACCTCACTTATCTCCTAGGAGCACTAGACTTGAAGTCAGAAAGCCTGGGTTTTAGTTCTCAACCATTCCTCCTTTTAGCTCTGTGACAGTGGCCAGAAGCCTCCACTCAGCCCAAGTTTCTTTATCTGTAAAATGGGCATACTTTTGCTACCTCCCTCAAAACATTGTGAAAAAAGCACTTTACAACTGTAAAACATAAAACAAATATAAATTACTATTGATATTCAACCACCTCTGAATTCCTAATAGATCTTATCTAGCTATACTCTTTATTTGGTATTTTGTACTACCTCATATTTTTAGTTCCCCCTCCATGTGTACATATTCCCTTCCCCTTCTAGATTGTAAATCCTTTGAAGGGCCTAGACCATGCCTCAAACTTTTTTTTTTTTTGTCATAGTACAGGAGAAAGAGGCCTGAAAAGTGAAACTTCAATTTTAGTGTTGACTCTGGCATTGCCTTTCTATGACTGACCTGGGATTTATTTCTTCCCCTTGTTGGGTCTCCGTTTTTTCTTCTGTAAAATAAAAATATTAGGCTAGATTATGCAAAGCATTACCATATTTGTCATTTTGTGCAAGTAAACTTGATTAAAAGAAAAAAAAATGAAAGAAAGTGAAAAATAGCATGCTTCAGTCTGTTCCATCAATATCAGTTCTTTGGAGGTGGATGGTATGTTTCATCAGTAGTCCTTTGGGATTGTCTTGAATCATTGTATTGTTGAGAGTAGTCACATTCACAAGTTCTTCATCAAACAATATTGCTGTCTCTGTGCACAGTGTTCTCTTGGTTCTGCTCACTTCACTATACATCATTTCATACATGTCTTTCCAGGCATGGGCAATTTTCTA
Source organism: Dromiciops gliroides (assembly GCF_019393635.1). Lineage (NCBI taxonomy): Eukaryota > Metazoa > Chordata > Mammalia > Microbiotheria > Microbiotheriidae > Dromiciops > Dromiciops gliroides. Next base: position 580,687,525 of record NC_057863.1, read on the forward strand.
AGACCTTAAGTTGTAGAATGTTTGCTGATCTGCATTTGGTAGGAGCATCCTTACCTTGAAATCACAGATCCAGACCAAAAAAAGAAGCCATTTTTGCCTCAGAATTCCATGCTTATATGAAAGGAACCTTGTCATTGTGGTGGCATTATGGCTGTGAAAAATTTTGCTTCTGGAAGTTGATGGGAAGGGCCATAAATGGTACCAACTTTGCATGGCAAAGAGATACCAGGACTAGGGTAATTGACCCAGCTCTCACTTGCAGGCAGTTTTCTCCCCAGGCTTGCATTGTGGCCAGACTGAATGCTAGGTAGGTGGGTGAATGCTTATTTGCCTAGGAAATTTCTCCTTTCTCTCTCTATTAGGTGTGTTTCACAATAAAATGACTAGGTTTTATAATATAAGGATTATGTTCTCTAGTGATGAATAAAGCACTGTTTTTGTAGTCAGAAAATCCAAGTTCAAGTTCTAACTCTCAAATATATTAGCTTTGTGAGCCATGGGCAAATCCCTTCACCTTTCTGAGCATCAGTTTACTTATCTGTAAAATGGCACAATCTCTCTTATAGAGTTACTGTGGCAGAATCTTTTAGTGATCTATCAGTACCATGATTTTAGTAGTAACATGTATAATCAGGAAAAACTAGAAACAATCTGAATGTGGAATGAAAGGTGAGTGGTGATTTCATGGTAGATTAATGGAATACTTTAGTGTATAGGGGCAGCTAGGTGGTGCAGTGGATAGAGCACTGGCCCTGAAGTTGGGAGGAGCTGAGTTCAAATCTTACCTCAGATACTTACTAGCTGTGTGACCTGGGTAAATCACTTAACCCCCAATTGCTGTAAACATCTGGGACCATCTCCAGTCATCCTGATATATACTTTGCCACTGGATCCAGATGGCTCTGGAGGAGAGAGTGAGGTTGGTGACTTTGCACAGCCCTCCCTCACTTCAATCCAGTTCAGTGCAAGTTGTGACATTACCTTGATGTCTTGGTCCTCTTCAAGAACAAAGGACAAACAACAACAACTTTAGTACAGTTATAAGTAATTAAGTATGAACTATATAAAAAATCCTGGTGAGGTAGTAGAAAACAAAAGCCAAAATAACCAATTTTGTCTGCATACTAATTATATCTGGCCATGTGAGGGGAAAAGTGAATAAAAATAAATGTACAAATGAAGAACCCTGATGAAGACTTAGAATGAGTGACTGAAAAAGTGTGATGCCTCATGTTTAAATTCAAGTGGTTACTAAGCAAGTTTGCTTTGTGTTTGATTGGAAGTCTTGTAGTAGATACTAGATGACCACTTATTGGGGATGCTTTGTAAAAAATTCCTGCTCTAGATTAGATTGGCTTTGTAGTCATCTGGTATTCTTTGTTCTTAGCCTGATTTCAAAGACCCCTTAGTGTGGCAAGGTCTTTTGCCTCTTTGCAGGCAGAGGAGGCAGGTCAGACTTGCAACTGTTGTGGACCTCTCAGCACCCAGCCTAAGGCCTTGGCATCATTAGGTCCTGCATTATTTGGTCCTGCAAGGTTTTTCTTAACTTCAGAACTGGGGATGTTGTTCAGAGTAACTTTCCTTTCAAAAAATTCTCCAGCCTAAACTAAATGGAGGAAGAGGGCTTTCTAGGGAGGGAGTGTATGAGGGAGGCAGAAGTATAAAAATGTCAGTTGGGCTGTGGGAACATCACACAACTTCCTGCTAGCTGGTCAGTGGATAAAGTTTATTGAGTAATGGCACTATTCCAAGCCCTGCTTGGAGCCCCTCAGTTACCCTGTTACATCTCCTCCCTCTCTCTCCAGCAGGTCCAAGTTTTATTGCTACTGTCTAGTGTCTCTGGGTTATCTCAGCTCTCTTAGAAAGCTCTCAGACCTCTTGGAGTACTCAGCACTGCAGTTTGTGGGAGGAGAAACTTTGCAAGGGATGCCAATTCTTTCCCAACCAGTTTCTAGAATAAGGTGACTAACATTAAGTGGGGTTACTGCCTAGGGAGATCAGCACCTCTAAATGTAGCACATATACATCTTAAACTCCCTTTTAGGATATGCTGGCCTCACAATCCAGCCCTTCAAAGAGCCATTTATATACATATACATGCATATAAATGTACACACATAAATACATGTATAGATACAGACACACATGTAAATTTAGGATTATAGAGTCAGAGGATACTTTAGAGATTAATTAGTTCCATCCATAGCTGAAGCCTGAAGGATAAATAACTAAACACAGGGAAATCTCTCTTATTTCATAGCTGTAAGTTTTTCTTTACATTGTGCCAAAATCTGCCTCTGCCTCTCGTTACATAGGTCCCACTTTCATCCTCTGGGACTAAGCAGAACAAGTCTAATCTCCAGGTGGCATGGTCAGTACTGTACTGAACTTGGATTTAGGAGAACTTAAGTTTGAATCTTGCCTCAAATATATACCAGCTGTGTGATCCTAGGCAAATCACTTAACCACTCAGCCTCAATTTCTTCATCTATAAGATGAGGAAAATAGCCCCTACTTCATAGCATTGTTGTGGGAACAAATATGATGATATGTCAAGTGCTTTGCAAATTTTAAAGTGCTATATAAATGTTAGTTTTTTTAAAAACATTTTTTATATCATAAAAGTATTTTATTATTTTCTAGTTACACGTAGAGATAGTTTTCAACATTTGTTTTCCTAAGATTTCTAGTTTCAAATTTTTCTACTTCCCTCCCCTCCCTCCCCCCTTCCCAAGACAGCAGGCAATCTGGTAATAGGTTATATATGTACAATCATAGATGTTAGTTATTTAAATACTTGAAGAAAGTCATCCTATTCCCCATTAATTTTCTTATGCAGGCTTTATATCACTATTTCTTCCAACTGACCCTTTGTGACATGATCTCTAATCCCTTCTCTATTCTGATTACCCTCAGGACACATTCTTATGTGTCAATATCCTTCCTAAAATGTGGCTCCCAGAGCTTGGTATAATGCAGATAACATAGGTGTTAGAGCTATAAAGGACCTTGGAGGTGATTTAGTTTCACAACCTCATTTTACGGGGGAAGAAATTGAGTCCTAGAAAATGGAAATGACTTGGCTAAGGCCATACCTTGGTATACTCAGGTAGCACTCTAACCAAGGTGTCCTGATTCCCAATCTTAATGTTTTTCTACTTTACTATTCTGCTTTCTTAATTTGTAATTAAATGGTGGCATTTGTTTGAATTAATGAAAAGGTCCAAAGTATAGAAGGGATGTGGTGAAAGACTTTACTTTTAAAATTTTGTAGATAGTTGCTGAGCACTAGATCCTATGTACTGTACAATATCCTATATCTCATGGGCCCTGTAAGTTGGGGTGGGGCAGGGAATGCATGGAGAGTATTAATATTTATTTCAAATCTTGAATGGTTGGTGAAGGATTTAATGAGGCTTTTCTATATACCCAGAGCTGTAGATACATGCATATATTCAATTTGTGTTAGCTAGTGAAAGGAGTCTGGAAGAACAGGTTCTGAGGTAAACCTTGAAGGAAGGAATCATCTTTGTTCATTATTCTCCACCCTGTTATTTTTTATCTTTGTATCTGTAGTACCTAGCACTGGCCCTGCCTGCCCCTAATGCTTAGTAAATGTTTGTTGAATTGTATCCTGTATTGGGTCCATAAATCCTCAGGGTACTCTCTGGGAGGTATGGAGTTGGATAGAGTTGATAGAAGTGGAAGTCATCATACCCTGTATTATTTATTCTTAAATTAAAAAAATGTAAAAGTGTTGATGCTTTTGTTTTTTACTCTCATTTCCAGAAATGCTGCTTCTGATTCCTCCTCCTTTCTTCTTTCAGTCCTTTGCTTGAACCCTTTCTTTGTTGTTGTTGTTTTTTTTTTTTTTTTTGCGGGGCAATGGAGATTAAGTGATTTGCCCAGGGTCACACAGCTAGTAAGTGTCAAGTGTCTGAGGCCAGATTTGAACTCAGGTATTCCTGAATCCAGGGCCGGTGCTTTATGCACTGCGCCACCTAGCCACCCCTAAATGCTTGTTGAGTGATTCTTTTTCTTTTCTTTTTTTGTGGTGCAATGAGGGTTAAGTGACTTGCCCAGGGTCACACAGCTAGTAAGTGTCAAGTGCCTGAGGTCAAATTTGAACTCAGGTCCTTCTGAATTCAGGGTTGGTGCTTTATCCACTGTGCCACCTAGCTGCCCTGAACCCTTTCTTGTAACAAAGAAAAGCACCTGATATGGTGGCCTCATAGGATAGTATACAGTACAGCATTCTGCCCTGGTAGTCTTTTGCCTCACTGCTGAGAAGGTAGAGGTCATACCCTAATTATACAAAGGAGAAAACTGAGGCTTAAGAAGTGAAATGACTTTTTCAAGGTCAAATAACAAGTTTATGACAGAGTTGGGACCTGGGGTTTCTAACTCCCAGTCTAATTTTTTTCCTGTTATATGGAAGTTGATAGAATAGAATAGAATTCAACTCTGGGGAACCTTTTCTTTTAAAATGGTTTTAGATCAGTCAGCACAAATTTATTAAGCACTTCTTATGTGCATTGTGCTAAGCACTGGGAATACAAAGAAAGGCAAAAGCACAGTTCTGCTCTTAAGGAGCTTGAATTCTTACGGGGAAGACAACATGCAAAAAGTTGTACATAAGGGGGCATCTAGGTGGCGCAGTGGATAAAGCACCAGCCCTGGATTCAGGAGGACCTGAGTTCAAATTTGGTCTCAGACACTTGACACTAGCTGTGTGACCCTGGGCAAGTCACTTAACCCTCATTGCCCTGTAAAACAAAAAACAAAAAAAAAGTTGTACATACAATGTACATACAGTGTAAGTAGAAGGTAATTTTAGAGGGAAGAAACTAGCAAGTGGTAGTGCCCAGGAAAAATCTTCTTCAGAATGTGGGATTTGAACCGAATTGTGAAGAAATCCAGGAAGTGGAGGGGAGGAAGGAGAAGATTCCAGATATGGAGGACAGCCAATAAAAAGATATGGAGTCAGGAGGTGGAGTATACTGTTTGAAAAACAGCAGGAGGCCATAATCTGCTACCTTCCCAGTCTAACTATACTTTGAAGAAGACTGGAAAGGTAGGAAGAGACCAGATTGTGAAGGGCTTTAAATGTCATATAGACCATTTTATATTTGATATTGGAGTTTATTAAGTAGGAGAAATGACATGGTCAGACTTAAGCTTTAGGAAAACTTCTTTGGCAGCTGAATGGAGGGAGGATGGATTGGAGTAGGGAGGGAAGAGAAGGAAGTGAGGAAAGGAGAACAATTAGAGGGCTATTTTAGTAGTTCAGTTGAGAGGTGACTATCTGTAGAAAGAAGGCAACATGTACAAGAAATGGCGTGAATATAGAAATGACAAGATTTGGCAGCAGATTGGGAATTTGGGGTGAATATAAATGAGGGAATCAAAGGTGGCCTCGAAGTTATTAGCCTGATTGACTTAGGGGGATGGTGGTACCCCTTTATAGTAAGTGAAAAGAGGGAGTTTTCTTGAAGGGAGGGATAGAATGACCTCTGTTTTGGGCATGTTGAGTTTGACATGTCTGTGGGACATTAGTTCAAGAGGTCTAAGAGGCAATTGATTATACAAAACTGGAACTCAAGAGACAGATGAGAGCTGAATATATAGATTTGGAAATCATTTGCATAGAGATGATAATTGAACCTATAGGAGGTGATGGACCACCAAGCAAGATAGTATAGAGTGAAAAGAGAAGAGTTTCTGGAACAAAAGCCTTGGAAGAATATGCAGGGTTAGGGGGCAGCTAGATGGTGCAGTGGATAAAGCACTGGCCCTGGATTCAGGAGGACCTAAGTTCAAATTTGGCCTCAGTCACTTGACACTTACTAGCTGTGTGACCCTGGGCAAGTCACTTAATCCTCATTGCCTAAAAAAAAAAGAAAAAAAGAAAAAAAGAAAAAAAGAAAAAGAATACTGGATGATGATCCAGCAAAGGAGACTGAGAAGGTGCGGTCAAACCAGGAGAGAACAGTGTTGTGAAAACCTAGAGAAGAGTGAGTATCTAAGAGAAGAGGGTGATCAACAAATGTCAAAGGCTACACAGTAGTAAGGAATGATGGAGACTGAGAAAAGCCCATTAAATTTTGTAATTAAGAGATCTCTGGTGACTTTGGAGAGGGCAGTTTGAGTTGAACAACGAGATCCAAAGCCAGAGGATTTAGAAGTGAGTGAGAGAAGAGGAAGGGGAAGCAACTCCATAGATGGCTTCCTTTAAAAAAATTTATTTTTTATTTTTTTAATTAACAAAAAATTACTTTCTTTTCCATCTCTCACCCCTTAGAAACAAATATACATGGTCACCCCTCCTAAAAATGAATATACATGTTACAAATATACATGGTCAAGCAAAACAAATTTCTGCATTGACCATGTCCAAAAAACATGTCTCAGTCTGCACCCTGAATCCATCATTCTCTGTCAGGAAGTAGGGAGCATGCTTTATTATTGGTTGTCTATCGTCATTGGTCTTTTTGTTGATTAGAATTTAGACAATTTTCCCAAGAAGTTTAGCTACAAAAGGGAGGGAAGATAGAGGATAATAGCTCTTAAGGATGGTTATATCAAGTGAGAGTTTTTTTATGACTGGGGGAGAGAGATATGGACATGTTTGTAGGCAGCAGGGCAGCAGCCAATAATAGGGAGAGATTGAAGTTTAGTGAGAGTATGCGTATGGTAGAGGGCCATTCTGTTGGAGAAAATGGGATAGAATAGAATCAAGGATGTGTGTGGAAGTGTTTGTATTGGAAGGAAAAGAGTATACTCTTCTGGTGAGACTGGGGTGAAAGGGGAGATAAAGAGATCTCACAAGGCTGTGTAGGAGAGGGATTAGAGGTATTGAGAAAGACATTGTTTCAGGCTCCCTACACCTCTTCGTTGAGATCTCTTCCCAGGCAGACCTCTGTAATTTTTCTCCCAAAAGATGCACATCTGTGGCCTAATTTCCCCCCATTATTCTTGTTTCCAGATTCCAAGAAGATCACTTGGCATCAAGATTCAGAAGAGTAGAGAGGTAGTGACAGAGTAGAATAGAAATGTTACTAAACAGTCATTAATGGTACTAAACTTACTCATTAGAGTTCAGAGCCTTTCTCCATGATTTATTTGCTGTAAGATCTTAAGTGAGTAATTTCATTCCTGTGAGCCTGTTTCCTCACTTATAAAATGGGAATAATACCTATACTGCCCTTGTTGCAAAGTGTTTTGTAGTGGGCAAATAAATATGAACAATTAATATATTGCTGGGTGTTGATGAAACCATTATGGAAGGGAGCTTTGAGGTGTATACCATGCTTTCCTTCCTCAGCATTCCAGTTATTTGGACTGGGTAAGAGTTCTCCTAAGAGAAAGGAAAGTAGGAGCTCATGCTAGATTAGGGTGATTAGGGTGGCAGTGTTAACTAGACAATCCACTGGTGTATCAAAGCAGGCAGGAAGCCAGATCTTTTCATATACAATTTTCTTCTTCTTTTTTTTTTTTTTGGTGGGGCAGTGAGGTTTAAGAGACTTTCTCAGGGTCACACAGCTAATAAGTGTCAAGTGTCTGAGGCCACATTTGAACTCAGGTCCTCCTGAATCCAGGGCCAGTGCTTTATCCACTGCGCCCCCATATACAGTCTTCTTGAGCCCTTTCCCTGTCACTGCTGCTGTTCCTGGGTATGGAGGAGAAGGCTGCAGATATGGGGGGAGCGTGCTCTTTGGACATTCTCTGGGGAGCTCTGTTCTGTATCTCTACTGAGAGGTCTTGAACATGCCTGTTTCTTTTAGAGTCCAGCCAGACACCTGCTAATTATTTTGGACTGAACTGGATGACTGGACAGGATATGAGATGGCTTTATGGCTACTAAAGTAACAGTTGAAGGAAGTCTTTTCACCTTCTACTGCCAAACATTTTCTTCCCATGTCTATCTCTTTGCATTTTATCTCTTGGGCAGCTTTCTACCTTTCCTTCTTTTTCCTCTTCTTTTTCATTCATGCATTTATTCATTCAATAAACATTTATTAAGTGCCTATTGTATGTCAGGCACTCAACTAAGTGCTAGGGCTACAAAAAGAGGCAGAATGATAGTCCCTGTTCTCAAGGAGCTCACAGTCTAATGAGGGTCCCTCTGATGCTTGCTTTACCACTTTCTTGATATCATATTTGGCAGGTTTCTTCAGGTGGCAGGTCAGATTCATAACAGATGAATTGGGAGTAGGAACACAAAAGGTCATGCCTTTGAGCTTGCCATTCAGTTCAGGTATGACCTTGTCTACAGCCTTATCAGCATCAGTGGAAACAAAGATGATATTCTGGGCAGCACCATGCCCATCATGCTATAGCTTGCCAGCGAAGCCATCTACTGACTTCTGGGTAGCAGTAATGGCATGGACTGTAGTCATGAGTCTTTCCACAATGCCAAAGTTGTCACGAATGCACTTGGCTAAGGGGGCCAAGCAGTTGGTAGTGCAGGAGGCATTACTGACAATCTTAAGGGAATTATCATATTTTTCATGGTTCACTCCTATCACCGACATTGGGGAATTAGCAGAAGGGACAGAAATAATGACCTGCTTGGCTCCACCCTTCAAGTGAGCCCTAGCCTTTTTCATGGTGGTAAAGACAGCAGTAGACTCTACAACATACTTGGCCCCAGCATCTCCCCATTTGATATTGGTGGGTGGGGTCCCACTACTGGAATGTGGTAATAGCTTTTCCATTGATCACTCTTTCCATTCTCGACCTTGACAGTGACCTTGAACTTGCCAGGGGTGGAATTGAATTGAAACATATAAACCATCTATTTGAGGTCAATGAAGGGGTCACTGATGGCCACAATGTCTACTCTGCCAGAGTTGAATGCAGCCCTGATCACCAGGTACCCAATATGGCCACATCTGTTGACTCTGACCTTTACCATCTTGTTTCAGGGATGTGACTGAAGCAGTGGATCCTGTCACTGAGCTTGGGAGAGGAACTTAGAACTCAAATTTGTTTTTCTTTATAGTATTGTTATTGTTTGAATTTTTTTCCTGGTTCTGCTCACTTCACTTGACATCAGTTCTTTTTTTTTTTTTTGATCATAAAGTATTTTATTATTTTCCAGTTACATGTAAGGATAGTTTTCAACAATTGTTTTCATAAGATTTTTAGTTCCAAAGTTTTCTCCCTCCCTTCCCTCCCCACTTCCCAAGACAGAAAGCAATCTCATATAGATTATATGTATACAATCACATTAAACATATTTCTGCATTAGTCATATTGTGAAAGAAGAATCAGAACACAAGGGAAAAACCTCAAAAAAAGGAAAAAAAAACAGCCAAAAAAGTAGAAACAGTAAGGTTCGATCTGCATTGAGAATCCACAGTTCTTTTTTCTGGGTGTGGAAAACATCTTCCATCATGAGTTCTTTGGAATTATCTTGGATCATTGCACTGCTGAGAAGAGCCAAGTCTATCACAGTTGATCATCACACTATGTTGCTGTTACTGTGTACAGTGTTCTCCCAGTTCTGCTCACTTCATTCAGCATCAGTCCACTTTCTAGGTTTTTCTGAAATCTGCCTGCTCATCATTTCTTAGGGCACAATAATATTCCATTACATTCATATACCACAACATGTTTAGCCATTCTCCTATTGATGGACATTCCCTTGATTTCCAATTCTTTGCCACCACAAAGAGAGCTGCTATAAATATTTTTGTACATGTGGTTCCTTTTCCCTTTTCTATGATCTCTTTGGGATACAGACCTAGTAGTGGTATTACTGTGACAAAGGGTATGCATAGTTTTATAGCCCTTTGGGCATAGTTCCAAATTGCTCTCTACAATGGTTGGATTAGTTCACAACTCCACCAACAATGCATTAGTGTTCCAATTTTTCCACAGCTTCTCCAACATTTATTATTTTCCTTTTTTGGACATCAGTTCTTTTTTTCCTTTTTTTTTAAATCACCCCCATCAGTCCTCTCTAAAAAAAGTATGCTTTAAGTCTCCCCCTTTAGACTGCAAGCTTCTTAAATAGGAGCTATTTAAGTTTAAACGTTTATAAGCACTTTTAAGATTTCACCACCTCAATAACCAGATCTACCACATTACTATGCATCTAAGCTGGGGCCAAAACGGCCTTCTTGGTCTCCTCACATCATCTCCAGCCCCTTTGCCCTTTCTCAGTCCTATACCTGAATGTCCTCCCTCCTCTCAGAATGCTTAGTTTCTTTCAAAACTCCGGTGCCACCGCCATTCAACACTTCCCTGATCCCACCCAGCGGCTAGCGCTGCCCAGATAACCTAGTTAATGCTTTTTTTTAAAAAAATTTTTTTTTTTTTGTGGGGCAATGGGGGTTAAGTTACTTAGCCAGGGTCACACAGCCAGTGGGTGTCAAGTGTCTGAGGCCGGATTCGAACTCAGGAACTCCTGAATCCAGGGCTGGTGCTTTATCCACTGCGCCACCTAGCCGCCCCCTAGTTAATGCTTTTTAAAAAGCTTTACCCGTAATTACACACGTGTTTGTCAATTTCAATGTCCTTATACATCTGTACTTAGCAATACCTACCAGAGGGCATTGAGTGGTGATAACTGCACAAAGGGTGCACTTGGGGGCAGCTTCCTACCAATAACCACGTGTTTAGCATTTCTGTTCCCCTCCCACCCCCACCCTGTGACCCTAGAATCAAAGTGCTGGTCGAGTCGTATGTCGATTGTCCTTAAAAGAACCAGTCAAATTTGGGCTGAGCGGAACCAGTTATAAACAAGCCAGGGCTGCTCTTGCACTGCTGCTTGGCCTGGGATACCATAGCACAGGTGTTCTACAAGTGCGATGGACATCAGTTCTTACAGGTCTTTCCAGACTTCCTCTGAAACAATCTCCTTTGTTGTTTCTTACAGCACATTAGTATTCCATTACATTAATATGCCATACTTTGTTCAGCCATTCCTGAATTGGTAGTCAACCCCTTAGTTTCCAGTTCTTTGCCCCCACAGAAAGATATTTTTGTACTTGTGGATCCTTTTGGAGTATAGGCCTAGAAGTGGTAACATTGGGTCACAGCGTATGCACAGTTTGTAACTTTTTGGGTATAGTTCCTCTCTGGGCTTCAGTTTCTTCATTTGTACAGTGACATGGTTGGACTGGATGATCTCTAAGCTCCTTCCAAGGCTGAAGATTTTAGGATTTCTGTAGCTGAAGAATAGGCAGTATTCTCACTTGGTGGGAGCTAATGATTTTTTTTTTGGGTGGGGCAGTAAGGGTTAAGTGACTTGCCCAGGGTCACACAGCTAGTAAGTGTCAGGTGTCTGAGGCTGGATTTGAACTCAGGTCCTCCTGAATCCAGGGCTGGTGCTTTATCCACTGCGCCACCTAACTGCCCCTGGGCTAATTATTTTTTAGAAAGAGGCAGACCATTTCTGGTAGGAGGAAATGAGATACAGAAACAGTGAACAAGAACAAATGCATCGTGAGTAAGTGATTACAGGGGGAAATGGTGGAAAAGAGGTTTTGGACTCTAATCTTGGCTATCGAGAGAGAGAGAAAGAGAGAGAGAGAGAGAGAGAGAGAGAGAGAGAGAGAGAGAGAGAGAGAGAGAGAGAGATAAAATTCCACATGTAGACTGTATAAGGAGGGGCCTGAGATAACCCTGTTTTGCTTCTTGGTGGCTCCTGTGATGGATGAATGTCTTGGACTATTTCTTATATATGTCTGGTCTCAGAAAACCTAGTTGAGGAAGGGGATGTATTAGAATTCTGTGGTACTGGGGGCAGCTAGGTGGCGCAGTGGATAAAGCACTGGCCCTGGATTCAGGAGTACCTGAGTTCAAATCCAGCCTCGAACACTTAACACTTACTAGCTGTGTGACCCTGAGCAAGTCACTTAATCCCCATTGCCCTGCAAAAAACCAAAAAACCCAAAAAAACCCCCAGAATTCTGTGGTACTTTCTGTTACCATTCTGGGAGGGACTGAGCTTAAATCTTTCTGGTAGCAGGTTTCTCTAGCTTGTGATTGTCCCTTCAGGAGAATTCATGGTCATTTACAGCATATATTCAATTTGACTCTTGTTCTGGGTCAGTTGAGCATTCTTACGGGAGACCCAGGGGTCAGTGTATGTGTTTGTATATTGTTAATGAGGTATTTATGAGGTGGCTTTTACTAGTTAGAGCCTGTTTTTGCATTCATGCCTGAGTGACTTCTGAAGGCTAAAAACACTTCATTTGCAGGGTTCCCCTGTAGAGTAGCTAGATTCCTATCCTTGAAGCCTTTGAAATTCTGCTAGTTTAATTCAGTTAAAACATTTTTAGTACCTACTGGGTTTGAGGCCCTGTGCTCAGAGCAGAGTGTAGGGTGGAAAATATACAGATGAAAAACCATATAGCTCCTTCCTTAAGAAGCTTCCAGGGAAAATAAGGCCTTCATAGAAATCTCTGTGATACACATTAGAAAAGAATGGCATAGGAGAGGGCCCTAGTATTTGGTATATTTGAGGAGGGAGAGACCATTCCTAACTATGAGGATCAGAGAAAGTGGCATCTGATTGGGCTTTCAGGGAAGAATTTCAATAAGTACAGATATTGGCAGGTGTGGAGGAAATGTCTGTTGTGGGTATGGAAGATCTGAATAAAAGGAATGGAAGTGGGAGAGGGCAGTATGAGATCTGCAATGGGTTGGAATGCCTACTTAGCTCTGTGTGTGTGTGTTGAATAGGTCAGTTAGCCTCTGTGGGCCTCAGCTTTCCTCTCTGAAAAATGAAGAGTTTGGAAGGAAGCTGTCTTTCAGCTCTGACGCCGTGATCCTGTAACTTTAAAATGAGGAGGTTGAATTGGATGATCTCTACAATTCTTTTTACCTAGAAACCCTAAGATCCTAGGAATAGCCCAGCTTCACTAGAAGATAGGGTTTGTGAAAGGATGTAGTATGGCACAAGACTGTCAGGGAGGGCCTTGAATACCAACAAGACTAAGTAGTTTTTATATCTTAGGTAGTATGGATCCACTGAAGTTTCTTGAGCAGAGGAGAGAAGAAATCTGAGCTGGGCTCTAGGGAGATGATGGGTCATTCTGTAGTGGGGATACATTAAAGCAGAGGGGCTAGAAGCAAGGAAGGCCATTTGGAGCAGAGGTGTCAAACCCCAGTGCAGCTTGAACAAGATTAAAATGGAATTGGGAAATGTTTAACAAAAGAAATAAAAATATAGTGAAATGTAGAAAATGTTAGTGTGTTTTTCCAAGTAATTGTGAGGCCTTCAGGGATCTTTTTTGAGTTTAATACCACTGATTTAGAGTATTCAAAATTGCATCTGGCTGACTTCTTACAGATTTTCAGCGCACTGATCCATCCCATGAGTTTTTGAGTAAGTGAATTGATTTGTTTGGGACCTTCCCACTTTATTCCTTCTTTGGTATCATTATTTCAGATTCTGGATTGAGCATCACCCCAATCAACCCTAGTCCTTGGGGGACTTGCATTTAAATAGTCTGTGGCAATTTTCAGCCCTGAGGGAGGAAGGGAGTTGTCAAATGTTTCCACATTCAAGTGGCCAAGCATTGGGCAAGGTGGGGTTGGTTGGGGGAGGAGTGGAGAGATAGTGGGTGACTCAGCAGGATTAGTGTTGGCCAATTTCTTGCCTGGCCATCTTGGGAGATGTTCTTGGTCTTGTCATGGGGTGTAGCTAGAGTAATTCTGCTTTTATCCACGAGTGCTTCTGTTGGGGAAACATATATTCTTTATTGGTAGTACTTTGTTTTGAATTCCACCTTTCATACTGTGGGCAAGTCCTTTAACTCTCTGAGCTTTGGTTTCCTTATCTATAAAATGAGTATAATAATACCTCCAGCAGCTACTGCATAGGGTTATTATAATGATCAAATGAAGTAACATATATAGAGTACTTTATAAAACTTTTATAAACTTAAAAGTCTTATATAAATGTTAGCTATTATCATTATTACCAATAAAGCCAAGTAGGTTCCACTACTAGGCTTTCTAATTTCACATGAGTTTCATTTCAACCTGTTGGGCCCTTGAACATATTTGTCTTTGCCATCATGTTTTTGTATGTGTTGATCCCATGATCCAAAAGAAGATGTGGTTCAATGGAAAAAGCTCCATTATGATCTCTTATGAGTCAGTGAAGGATAACCCACCCCCTTCTACCCAGATTTTAAGGCCTTCCTCTTAATATGACCTCTCTGATTATTCCATCCCTCACTAAGTTGTTTCCTCTGAATTTTTACTGTGCTTACTCTCAACTAGTTTATTAATATTAAGTACATATTATGTGTTGGGCACTGTATTTGATGGCGGGGGAATATGGAGATGAAAAATTAGGTTATTTGACTGTCAGGAACTGACAATTCTAGTAGTACCATAAAGAATTCAAAGTCTGCCCAAAAAAGTCTTGGTGCAGTCTTAAGCTTTATTAACTTCAGAAGTATAAATGCTACAAACTTGCAAACACATTATTTGAAATAATGAAATTGTTTGCAACAGTTTGTGTATGACAGTTTCTCAGACTCTTGGATTAGAGGAAGTCCTCTTGCTTGGCCATTTTGGTCACTTGATCTGTCTCACTTCGATTTTTTTTCTTGCGTGGTCATGTCAAAACTGTCATGTATACATCAAACTCTCACTCTTTGGATGACCTTAAGGTTATAATTATAATTTCACTACAAGTGAGATTCTTTCAGTTATTGAGCAGCAGTTGATGAAAGTTTTTATAAAATTTGAAAATTAGCTAGGGTGATATAAAGCACAAGGTGGTAATTTGGTTTGTTATTATTATTATTATTATTATTATTATCAGTGAGGCAATTGGAGTTAAGTGACTTGCTCAGGGTCACACCAGATTTGAACTCAGGTCCTCCTGAATCCAGGACTGGTGCTCTATCCACTGTGCCACCTAGCGGCCCCATTTGGTTGAATTTTAATGAGACACATCACAATTGATTTTTCTTTTTTGGTAAGTTTGTATCATTTCTAATCCTTGAAGCTATCAAAGCTTAAAATTGTACTAAGACTTTTGGGATATACTATATGTGGGTTTTTTGTTTTTGTTTTTGTGTTTTGCCTTACCAGGTAAGTCATGAACCACTTGAGGAAAGGAGCTTTGTTTCTTTGATACTTTTTGATCCCCTACAGTCCCTGCACAGGGCTAGGCTTATACAGTATATTCAGTTGACTGTTTGCATGAGAAGGTATGCTACTAACTGTTGTGTGCCTTAGAACAGGTTATTTAACATCTCTGGGTCTCTATTACATAATAAATATTTCTTCAACAGATCTAAAGTTTCATTGGTCTTCCTGCTCTCTCTACTGATGCAGATTTTGTATATTTTGCATTTTTGTACATAGGCTTAATGAGTTGCTGTGGCTAGGAGAATTTATCACCCAGTGGCCAAACTTCTTCTATGAGAAGCCTTTACATCTTTCACTTTGCTGAGATAGCGTTTGAGGATCAAGAGAGCCCTCTATGCTTTGATGAGGTCTCAAGCAGAGGGCACTATTTGTAAAATGGGGATACCTTACTCTGTAAAGGTGTTATTTTGGAATTGCCTCAGATGACATTATTGGCACACTAATCTTGGAGGATGTATCTCTATCTTCATGTCAGTCAGTATTGTGGCTTTCTGAAAGGACAGCTATTTCTTTGAAAGGTCAAGGCATTTCCTTCTTGAGGGTAATTAAGAGCAAGATAAGCCCTGGACTTGGAATCAGGTGATCTCTGACATTAGCTATGGAAAAGTTACTTTGACAAAACTAGGTGGTGCAGTGCATAAAGCCAGGTTTGGAGTCAGGAAGATCTCAGACACTTACTGGGTGTATGACCGTGGCCAAGTCATTTAACCCTGTTTGCCTCAGTTTTCTCATCTGTAAAATGGGGATAGTGACAGTGCCTGTCTCCCAGGGTTAGTGTGAAGATCAAATGAGATAATTTAGAAGTCCTTAGGACAGTGCTTGACATATAGTAAGTACCATGTAAATATTAGCTGTTACTTTTTTATACTGGACCTTACTTGATTCATCTGTTAAATGGGCACAGTAACTAACTTTTCTTTTAGGGGTGGTTATGAGGAAAGTGCTCAGCAAACCTTATGCAAATTTGAGTTAAAATAGACTCTGTATCTGTTGTGTCACTCCTAATTTAACTTAGCTCTGAGAGACTTATCACTAGAAGTGTGGCCACCAGATGATGCATTCTCCTTTCCATATCCTGGTGTAGAAGAGCACTGTCACTATAAGAAAGTAGAATTTTCAATCCCCTTCTCTCTCTCTCTCTCATATGTTCCTTGAAACTCATTTGCTTATGAAAACCCTGCCCCAAAGGTGGAGCCCAAATCCTTTGGTGCAATTTTCTCCTTTTACTCATCCCCTAGTCCAAGAAGAACTCTCCTTGAAGTGACAAATGCAACCATTGTCATTAGGGATTTCATTGTTCATGTAAAAGAAATGTTTAAAAACAGTTGATATTTTTCTTGTCAATTTAACCAAAGGAAAGAACCTACTTTTGGGGTGATATGTTATATCTCTTATTAGATACTGTTCTTTTTTTTTTTCCCCGTATAAATACGGTTACATTTAGAGATAATTTTCAACTTTTTTTTTGGTTTGTTTTGGATGGGGCAATGAGGGTTAAGTGACTTGCCCAGGGTCACACAGCTAGTAAGTGTCAGGTGCCTGAGGTCAGATTTGAACTCAGGTCCTCCTGAATCCAGGACTGGTGCTTTATCCACTGCGCCCCCTAGTTGCTCCTTCAACATTTGTTTTTTTTTTTTTTTTTTTTTTTTAGTGAGGCATTTGGGGTTAAGTGACTTGCCCAGGGTCACACAGCTAGTAAGTGTTGAGTGTCTGAGGCTGGATTTGAACTCAGGTACTCCTGATTCCAGGGCCAGTGCTCTATCCACTGCGCCACCTAGCTGCCCCAACATTTGTTTTTATAAGATTTCTAGTTTCAAATTTTTCTCCATCCCTCCCCTCATTCTCCCCTCCCCAAGACAGCAAGTAATCTAAGTTATATATGTACAATATTTCTGCATTAGTCATGTAATGAAAGGAGAATCAGAGTAAAAAGGAAAACCTCAAAAAAAGAAAAACAACAAAAAGAAAAACAACAGAAATAGTATGGTTTGATCTGCATTCAGATTCCACAGTTCTTTTTTTTTTTTTCTTCTGGATTTGGAGAGCCTTTTCCATCATGAGTCCTTTGGAACTATCTTGTACTGTTGTATTGCTGAGAAGAATCAAGTCTATCACAGTTGATCAATACATAATGTTGATGATACTGTGTATAATGTTCTCCTGGTTCTGCTCCTCTCATTCATCATCCGTTCATGCAAGTCTTTCCAGGTTTCTCTGAACTCCACCTGCTCATCATTTCTTACAGCACAATAGAATTCTATTACATTCATATACCACAACTTGTTCAGCCATTCCCCATTTGATGGGCAGCCCCTCAATTTCCAATTCTTTGCTACCACAAAAAGAGCAGCTATAAATATTTTTGTACATGTGGGTCCTTTTCCCTTTTTTATGATCTCTTTGGGAAAAAGTCCTAATAGTGGTATTGCTGGGTCAAAGGGTATGCAAACAAAGCTTTATAGCCCTTTGGGCATAGTTCCAAACTGCTCTCCAGAATGGTTGGATCAGTTCACAGCTACAACAATGCATTCATGTTCCAATTTTTCCACAGCTTCTCCAACATTTATTATTTTCCTTTTTTGTCATATTAGCCAATCTGATAGGTGTCAGGTGGCACCTTAGAATTGTTTTAATTTGCATCTCTCTAATCAATAGTGATTCAGAGCATTTTTTCATGTGGCAATAGATAGCTTTGAGTTCTTCATCAGAATACAGCCTGTTGGGGCAGCTAGGTGGTGAAGTGGATAGAGCACCGGCCCTGGAGTCAAGAGGACCTGAGTTCATATCCGGTCTCAGACACAACACTTATTAGCTTTGTGACCCTGGGCAAGTCACTTAACCCCAATTGCCTCACAAAAACAAAACAAAACAAACTGCCTGTTCATATCCTTTGACCATTTTAGATACTGTTCTGAAAGTTGTTTCTGACATATCCCTGCCTCCCTCCCCCTACCAAAAAATAGATTAAAAAATCTTTCTTGATTGGTGTTTCATTCATGGTGTGTTCCTGTCTCCCAATAATAACTCTTCTAGCTGGAGCTCTCTTTCCAGATGACATCCCTGGGAGGTAAAATTAAGTGTAAGTTCTAGTGGAGGGTAGAAATCATTTCTTTTGTGCCCTTATTGTCCCATTTCTTAGCACAATATTATGCACACAGAAGGTGTTTAATACATATGAAGTAGAGTTGAACTGAGGTGGTATAATTCCCACTTTTCTGGAGGAGATAAACCAAAAGAAGTGGAGTGGCCCCTAGTCACACAGCTGGCAAACTGGTGACTATAATGGTCCCTGCTCACCTAATTCTAAGTCCTGGACCCATTTTGTGAGCATGTTGTATTGTCCCTGGAGAAATAAGGTCCTTGAAGGCAGGGCTGTTTTGTTTTTGTCTTTGTGTCCATGCTATAAATGTTGAATTAAATTATGAAATCCTAACTCTTAAATCCTTTGGTTTCATCTTCTCTCATGAAGAAAAAGTTGAATAACAAAGAAGCAAGCAGTAGCTGTGCACCAGATGTGTGATAGAGATGGAAAGTGTGGAAATTTATTTTGATTTGGGGACCCTACCTTTAGGCTGAGATTAGAAAGCCTTAGGCCCTCAGGGTCTCTCCCCCTCCTCCTCAGCTTCAGCTGAGCGAAAAAGCCCCGTGGGCTATACAAGATGCCAGGTCAGACAGCTGGGGGGGGGGGGAGCCCCAGCTCCCTCCGACCTGAGTGGAGCTATCCGAAAGATCCCAGATAGCCTGTGCTGAGGCTCGTGAAGTGGGAGTGCACCCTCCCCCCCAACTAGCCGCAGCCCTGGCTGGCGGATTAGCTTGGTCTGTGGGGGCAAAGGAAGCCCCGAGATTTGAGTGGAGAGAAGAAAAGGTATATATAGACCTGGGAGTGAGACAGGAGGGAGGATGGACTAGATAGACAAGATTGGAGAGGGGCAGACTAGAGAAAGAGGGACTAAATAGACAGGACTAGAGGGGAGCACGGACAAGGACGGAGGAGAGTTCTGTTCGTACAAGGAGACAGGGTTGAGAAGAGGTCAAGAGGGCGGCTGACAAGATTAGAAACAGCATCGTGGGACTAGGAGCAAAGGCGGCAGAAGACAGACTGACCAGGAGGCAGCAGAGAGCACAGAAGCCGGTCAGCACAGGGAACAGGTTGGAGAAAGTGAAGATTAAGAGGAGTTAGAAGAAAATAGCTGAGCAGGAAAAGTGTAACGTGCCCTGAGGGGGAGGGGGCTAAGGCCCTTATTGTATTCAAAAAGTTCAAAGCACAGCAGGTGGGAAAGAGAGGCAGTGGAAAGAGACTGCAGGAAAGCAGTCAGGTTGTACTTTAGTTCCCTGTATTCCTAATTTGAAATAGTATCTCATAAATGAACTCTGCTTTGATTATTTGGTTAAGAGGCTTCTTAATCTTTAGTCTATCAGTTTGGGAGCAGTGTGGTGGAACTTTATAAACGGCCCACATTAAATTAACGAAGTCAGATAGCCAAATAGTCAAAAGTCCCCCAGATTAGTCCTCCAGTCAGATTAGCCCCCCAAATTAGGCTAGTCAATTCAAAAATATTTTACAAAAGAGATGTAGGACTTAATTTGGGAGAAATAGAAATCTCTTCTGATTTGATTATCAGGGAAAATTCTGTAGACTCCTTTGCCTGCTTTCCCCACTTTGCTTTTTTGGGTAGGCCTTTGCCTTCCCCCTCCAAGATGAGGAAGGAGCCCAGCTCTTTGGAAATGGCTTTCTGGTGGCTACCTCCTCACCTTTAGAAAGTAATTTCAGTACTCATTTTTTAAGCCAGTTCCTTGAAAAACCTGCCAACCCTTATCTCTCTGTTCAGCAAGAGGGAGCAAAGAGGACAAGTAGAGAAGAATTTACTCCTGTGTGGTCAAGCCCATAGTACAGTGAGCTGGGGATTAACAAGCCCCGTGGGAGCAAAGCTCTTTTTAACCTTGGGCTGGGGAAGGTGGATGAAGTTCCTCTTTCTGAGAAGCCTGTTTCAGATAATTTTTATTCTCATTTCTATAGCACTTGGAAGTTTATAAAATGTTCCCCCTGTAAATGATAAGTAGTGTGAATGTATTTTCCCTTTTTACAAATGTGGAAACTGAGGATTAGAGGGGGGAAATGTCTTTCCCAACATCATCCGTTGCTGTCCTATGCCTGCATAGTTTCTTAGCACAGAACCTAGGCTGTGATGAGAGGAAGTCTGAAATCTTAGTTCTCTTCTCCACAGCAGCTTCCACAGTCCTTTCACTTGGGTTTCAAGGAAGGGTTGCCTTAACCACTGGCTGAGGCCTTAAGAAAATCAGGAATGCCCTGTGAGTGAAGGTGGAAAGGGTGGGGGGGCAAAGAGAGGAATCATTGTTCAAGTGTTGGCGTGCTGCTCTGATGTTATAATGGGGTAATAAGGTTTTCAGCAGTGTGTTATCTTGGCAACATCTTTTAAATGGAATTATGACTGCAAAACAAAGCCACTCCATCCAGAATCCTAGCATGCTTTACATGGAAGGGATATTCTTAGATCATCTAATCCAACCTGTACTTGAGCAGGAATCTCTTTTATCATATTTCCTACAAGTTGTCATTTAACTTCCACTTGAAGACATTCAGAGATGGGTGATCCTGAGGCAGATCGTACAGTTTCTTGAATGCCAGGATTGCGGTTGTATAGTCAGTCAACAAGCATTTAGGAAGCACTGTGGCAGGTATTGATACGAGCAAAAAGAAAGCCAGTCCCTTCCCTCAAAGGAGCTTATTACACTTTCCTGGGACAGGACAACATATAAAAGGAAACTGAAAAGTGTGTCTGTGCAGGGATAACTGGGAGAAGAATGAAGGATGGCTGGTCAAAGATCACTGTGATTTTAGTCTGGGTGACTGGGAGAAGTTATTAAAAATAGTCAACAGAAATCAGGAAGTTGGAAGGAGAAGCAAATTTGGGGAGGAGGGTGATGAGTTAGCTATTCTGTTATGTCCAGAAGGCAGGTGAAAATGTGGGACCTCTACTTCCAGGAGGAGATATAAGTGGGAAAATAGATTCATTTTGGATGATGACTCACAGAACCTTGGACTCTGCAAGCTGGAAGTAACCTTACTCTGATTATCTCACCCAGGCTTATCTAGCTCTTTTTCCAGGTGAGGTCCTCGAGGCCTAGAACAAGGAAGTCATTTGCCTAAAGTCACACAGTGAGTGAATGCTAGGGCTAGGTTCCAGGTAGGTTGATCATATAAATACATAAATACTGAATTTTCCAGCTGTCCTTAAAACTTAGCCTATGAGAGTTCATGCTGAGGGGTAATCTGGCCTCTGTCCTTTAGACTTACACTGCTTGGTGGTAGAAGGGGATTGCTTCCCCTCCAGAGCAAGGGAATTATTCAGTGCCCATCCTCTTTGCCCTGTCCCTCCCCCCTTGTTGTAGCACCAAGGCATTTTTGAAGCACAAATGACTCACTGACTCACCCTTTGAAGGAAGGACGCTCTGTCATCCCTACTCAAATGACATCTTGGGCATTGCAGTGTTGCAAACCAAATATAGGTGGGTGAACCATTTGGCCTCTTCCCTTTCTGGAGAAATTCCTGAGCACTGGAACAGGAGGAGGAGGAGGAGGATGGAAGGCCTATCGCTAATCAGGCAGAAACAGATTTGGGTCTTGGGGAATTTAGCTTAGGGTAGATCATTATAGGAAGGATGTGAGGTCTGGAAGCCATGACAGAGCTCTAGGACCATACAACCTTAATGGGAGATAAGACTTAACAATGATTAGTTGAGGCTCTGAGAAGGCTTGAAGGGGATTGAGTTTATTTACTTAATAAAGAATTGAGTATCTTCTATTCTCTACATATCCTAGGATATATCCCATCCCTGTTCTAGACTACTTGGTGGAGGATAAAGAGAAGCATAAGCCAGAACCTTTCCCCTTCTAGAACTAATTCTAGCTGAGCATTCAAGGCATATTCATAAGGGGCAGCTGGGTGGCGCAGTGGATAGAGCACCGGCCCTGGAGTCAGGAGTACCTGAGTTCAAATCCAGCCTCAGACACTTAACACTTACTAGCTGTGTGACCCTGGGCAAGTCACTTAACCCCAATTGCCTCACTTAAAAAAAACAAAAAACAAGGCATATTCATGAGAGTTTAAATATATTAATAGCAATATATTCATTAACAATATATCAATCTTTGTCAAATGAGGGATAATAATGAAAATAACCAATATTTATATATTATATAAGTGCTGAGTAAATGAACTATGCTAAAGCGATTTGCATTCAGTTATCTTATTTGATTCTCCAAATTGTCTTAAGTTATATTTGTGCAAATACTACAGTTATTCCAGTTTTACTGATAAAGAAATGGATTTGGAGAAGGCAGTAGCCTAAGGTCATTGAACTGGGCCTCTCACTTTAGTTTTCTGATTTTTCTTCTAGTGCTTTTTTGGGCAGGAAATGCTGTGGAATTTTAAACTCTGGTTGTCAGGAAAAGCTTAATAGAGCAGGTACCCTTTGACCTAGGCCTAGAGGAATTGGTAGGATTTGGAAAAGTAGATGTGGGTGGCACCTGGGCCATTCTAGCACACGCAAGGTACTACTATGTGCAAGACCCTATGCTGGGCAGTAGGTCATGTAGCCGTGAATACTACTCTCCCTTTGTTGTCCACTCTTTCTAGTTTTGAGGAAGCTAACCCTAATTAAAATGAAGTTTTCTTGGGGAGGGCTGTCTACAAAGGCAGCCATTTTTTATGTATTAAGGTGCATGTTTTCTTGTTGAGTGTCATTGGTTATGTTCAACTCTTTGTTGACCCCATTTGGGGTTTTCTTGGCAAAGATGCTAGAGTTTTTTGCCATTTCCTTCTCTAGCTTATTTTATAGATGAGGAAGCTGAGGCAAACAGGGTTAAATGTCACACCTCCTAAATGTCTGAGGCCAGATTTGAACTCAGAAAGATGAGTTCCTGAAGTCAGGCCTGAATCACTAGCTGGTTGCCTAAGGTTAGTCTTTGGGGTAAAAAGTTTGGATTCTTTCAAGACAGCAGTGGCTTATCTTCCAGGCCTGTCCCTTCTATCTTGTTCCTCTGTATATGGACAGCTGCTCTTTACCAGGTGTAAGCACCCTGCCTCCTGTCCTCTCGCCTATATTTGTTTCACCAGGATAGTATGGGTGGGAACACCATAGAAGTTTCCAAGTGTGCTAGGGCCACTTTGAGCCTGTTTGGTCCTAGGGCATCCAGGCTCTCCAGCCTCCAGAGGGCTACGTTTACCAGCTTGATTTGCTTTTTTAGTAAAGCCAGGATAAGTTGTCCACAAGGTTTGTTTTTCATCTGGGGGTTATTTTCAGCCTTAGATCCCAACAAGATGACATGTTGGCGATGTTTTCCTGGAGTCTGTGCCCATGCTGTGAGGATGAAGGACAAGTATCTGTGAGGAAGTAGGCAGATTTCCCTTCCACATATCCCCATTTCCCACCAGGAGCTGATTTTTTTTTTTTTTTTTTGCCTTCAGGATTTCTATTCCAAGAACCTTCCCTTTATTTTCCTATCAGGAGCAGTGGGGCGTTTTTTTCTTGTTGCTTGGCCCTACCAGTAGTGATTGTGAATTCTCTTGTAGGAGATTGTCCCAGACCTGTGGCATTCAGAGTCTTGTGGGGAATGTAAGATTCAGATATGTGTAACTAGAACATACAATTATATAGGATTCAGTCCATGAGAGAGGCTCAAAACAAAATGTAAAGTGAGGCTCGGAGAATCAGGAAAGGCTGTATGGATAAGGTGCCATTTGAATTAGGCTTTAGGCAAAATTGAGGCAGTCGTTGAAGATAGGATAACAAAAGCTTGGGGGAGAGAGAGAACAGGCTGTATTTGGAGATCAGAAAGTAGTCCATTTTGTTGGAACGTACAGTACATGTAGGCACTTAGTATGAGATAAAATTGGAAAGGTAAGGCGGTGCCAGGTTATAGAGGGCCTTGAATGTCAAGCAGGGGAGCTTTATTTTATTCACTTGGCAGTAGAGGGCGACTGAATTTTTGAGCCAAGGAGTGACATGACCAGATCTTCTTCCCTAGTGTTCTCTTAGTTCAAGCAAGATAAGCCTGTGAATAAGAAAGGAGACTAGAGGTAGGAAGGTGTGTTTTTGTAAGATAAACTAGTGGCCTTTGTTAGGAATAATATTTTAACGCAGTCGCTGATATCTGATCAGGTACCCTGTGATCCTGGACTCTCTTTGATCTCTTAATTGAATGCTAATCTTCATGGCCTAGCCCAGAAGTTTCTTTGTAGTTATTTAGGGTGCAAGTTTGACTTTTTTTCCTTCTCTGAACTCTCAACAGCAGCTAAGTACTACAAAGTTTCTTTTGACCCAAACTGCTAGCTTCTTTCAAGCAGATACAAAACCAGGCAGCGGGGTAAAATTCGCAGAGCACAGATCTGGGAATCAGATGATCCTTGGTACTAATTCCAGCCATGCCTGTAAGTGTGTGACCTTGGACAAACCATTTCTTCTTGGGACTCTGTTTCCTCTTCTTTAAAGCAGAATTGATTTGATCCCGTCATTAGAGATCTTTAAGTGAAGATTGGATGCCAAAATGCTCAGAGGTGGGGCTGGGAGAGAGGAGAATCCTTGCTCAGTTACATATTGGTTTCTTTTGTTTTTTTGTTTTTTTTTGAGGGGCAATTGGGGTTAAGTGACTTGCCCAGGGTCACATAGCTAGTAAGTGTTAAGTGTCTGAGGCCGGATTTGAACTCAGGTACTCCTGAATCCAGGGCCGGTGCTCTATCCACTGCGCCATCTAGCTGCCCCTCATATTGGTTTCTTCTGAAGTCCTAGTTAGCTCTGAGATTCTGTGGCTCTTAAGTCTTCCAGGTCTCCTGAGTTGTGATTCCATCTTTGTTGTTAATCTTAATTGTAGGAACCATGTAGACCATTTTATACATGTCTCTCTAATAAAATGTGAACTTTTTAAAGGGCAGGTTATGTTTAATTTATTACTTTGTATTCTCAGCACCTGGCACATATTAGGTGCTTGTTTGATGGTCTTCCCTCTCCCAATGGCACATAGTTAGGATTGGTTTTTCTTATCATTCCCAGTGCTTCTTTTTTCCCCAAGCATTTCTCTTAGTTCACCGATATGCAAGTGTGACTAAACCATACTGTTCTTCCTGGCAAGGTTCTTAGGAAAACAGAAGCTCAGCCTGGAGGTAGGAGGGGAGAGGAGAGGATTAGTTTATGAAATTTCTATTTGAGCTCTCAGACCCCAAGCTTGGGAATAATTTGCATGGCTGCATTAATGTCACCACGCCCCATATGGCTGTACAAGTGCGTATGGTCTAAAGTTTTCCCAGGCTAGATGAGAAATTTGCTGCATTTTAGAGTCAGTGAAATAATTATAGGTCTTTGAAATTTCTAAATGATGATACTTTCTGGTTCCCTTTCCCTCTCCTCAGCCTTCCCAAATATATTTCTGTTTATGTTCTATTGAATGTCTGACTTGTGGATGGTAAGCCCATTAGCCAGAGGAGCCATAATTAATGACATACTAAAAGGATTAAACTAAAGGGTTGTTGACTTGACAAATTTTGAACCTGAGCACACAGTCTGTTGGCATTTGTACTTGTCAGACAGGTGGTGTCTTACTTTCCACAGCTACCACAGAAATGGTAACTTGTAAAGAACTATTTCATCCAAAGGCAGGGGCTTATCTGTGCCAGACTATTTGATGTTGCAGTGTACCCTTTGGAAGGGGGTCACATTGAGTGATCCAAGCTGGTTGTAATTGCCCATTGGTAACTTATGGATTCCTTTGTCCCATCTGCAGGTATATAGATGGGACCTGCTGCTGCCTTCTCTCTCTTCTTTTGGGAGGGGTAAAGAAAAGACTGGGAGAAGTTAATTGGTCCTGCTGGTAAATAGGTCAGAGAGAGTTAAAATAAAGAACCCTCCCACTGTACCCTTATGTGACTTTTACCATTACAATTTTGTATCCTTTTTTTGGGTGGGGGAGAGAGGGAGTTTAATGTTATTTTTTCCTTAATTCAGTTGACATTTACTAAGCACTTATAGGCATAATGAAAAGTTATATAGTGTATAGTTGTATATCAAGGACTGGTTTTGAAGCTAGGAAGGCTTGGGTTTAAATCCAGCCTCTATAACATTAGCAGTATGATTATCAAAAAATCACTTAATCTCTTTGTTTTTCTGACTATTCCCTTAACCCCTTAAGTAATAGATGAATTGGAAATCTACCTTGGTGGTAGATTAGGTTTCCACTCGAGAATTCTCCACATGGTGAATGAATGAATGGATGGATGAATAAATAAATAATGTTTACATAGCACTTTAAAGTTTGCAAAATGCTTTACAAATATTTCATTTTATCCTCATATCACTCCTAAGAGTCAAGGTGCTATTATTATCCCCATTTTACAGATGAAGAAATTGAGGCAGGCAGCAGATAAGTGATTTCCCAAGAGTTACACAGCTAGTTAGTGTCTGCAACTGATTGGTCTTCCCGACTTCTGGTCCAGTGCTCTATCAATGAGGCTGCTTAGCTGCCTCAAAAGTTCAGATCTCTTCTCTCCTCACCCTCCATTCCACCTCTCCTTACCTTCCATTCCCTTCTCTTCACCCCACTACCAAAGTGCAGAGTATAGGAGGCAGCCAGGTGGCGCAGTGTATAAAGCACCAACCCTGGATTCAGGAGGACCTGAGTTCATATCTGGTCTCAGACACTTGACATTTACTAGCTGTGTGACCCTGGGCAAGTCACTTAACCCTCATTGTCCCGGAAAAAAACAAACAAACCCCCAAACAACAACAACAACAAAACCCCAAAGTGCAGAGTATATTGCTGAGTGCATGCACAGGATAATTATAATTTATAATATTATAATAGTAGCAGAATGAAGTTCTACATGAGATTCAATGGAAAAAATTCATTAGGGAGGAGCTAGGAGGCAGAATCAGGAAAGGTTCAAGGGTCTAGGTGGCAGTTAAGACAAAAGAGCTGTCTGCCTCAGCCCTGGATAGTTCCAGGACCTGAGGTTCAAACTCATTAAGAGGAAGAAGACTCAGGTCCAACTGTGTGCTCTTTTCTGCTTGGATCATTATTTTTACTCTCTTCTCTGTTGGTCATGTGATCACCTTGGCCTTCGGCATTTGGATTGCTGTGTGTTGTCCAGGGCCTTATGAATATAGGGACTGGGGTGGGGGTGGGGAATAGAACCATTTTTAAAAAGTCTTTGGCATTGGAAAAAAAGCAAGCATTTCCAGAGTGAATAAGTATCAGTTTTATGCTAAATCTTCCCTTCTCTGAATTCCTTTAAACTTACTCAGTATATTTGAATGACTATCATCCACTGCTTTTTTATTAGCAATTTAATGCGCCTGTCTCAAATTCCCATTTAGATTTATTAAATTTGTTGAGAATAGGTGTTCTGTTATCCTTCCACTTCTGTCCTGTGATAGGTACTATGATAGGCCCTAGGGATGCAAAGTCAAAAGCAAAACAGTTTTTGCCTACAAGAAGCTTACATTCTATTTTTTCTATTAATTTAGAATTTTACTTTTTCCCCCAATTATATGTAAAAACAGTTTTTAACGTCCATTTAAAAAACTTTGTGTTCCAAATTCTCTTCCTTCCTTCCTCCCCCACACCCCTTAAGAACTCAAGTAATTAAGTATAAGTTATACATGTGTAGTCATGCAAAATATTTCCATATTAGGTGGTAAAAGAAAACAGACCCCCCCAAAATTATGCTTCAATCTGTACTCAGACACCATCCATTCTTTCTCTGGAGATGGATCACATTTTTTTAAGTCCTTCAGAGTTGACTTGGATCATTGTGTTCCTGAGAATAGCTAAGTCATTCCCAGCTGATCATCTTACAATATTGCTGTTAGTTTGTATACAGTACATTTCACTTTGCATCAGCTCATGTAAGTCTTTCCAGGTTTTTCTGAAAGCATCCAAGAAGCTTATATTCTATTTTATTTTTAAAAATTTATTTATTTATTTTAAGTTTTGAGTTCTAAATTCTACCCCGCTCTCATTCCCTTTGTCCCTACCCTCCCCCCTCCCCAAGGTTGCAAGCAATCCATCATTATAGGTTATACATGTGCAATTATGTAAAACATTACCATATTAGTCATTTTATATAAAAAGACTCAAGTAAAAAAAAAGAGAAAGCGCAAAATAGCATGCAAGAAGCTTATATTCTAAAAGGGAAAACAACACATATACCTATAAACATATATGAAACACATGTGAAGCAAATAAAAGGTAATTTTGAGAGGGAATGATCAGTTGAGTATTTGAGATGAGCAGAAAAGGCCCCACAGAGGAGTTGTGGAACCCTGGGCAAACTTCTCTAGGTCTCTGTTACTTTCTCTGTAAAACGGGAATCGGGCAGTGTGGGAAAAGTATTTGGGCCTGGAATTAGAAGGCAAGAGTTTGAGTTCCAGCTTGGAAATTTACTAGATGTGATTCTGGGCAAGGCATTTCACTTCTCTCTGGACCTTGGTTTCAGCA
This sequence comes from Dromiciops gliroides, assembly GCF_019393635.1. NCBI lineage: Eukaryota > Metazoa > Chordata > Mammalia > Microbiotheria > Microbiotheriidae > Dromiciops > Dromiciops gliroides. The sequence goes on from NC_057863.1 coordinate 580,716,161, forward strand.
TTTACAGATTAGGGATAATAATATTGACATTCCCGGGGCAGCTAGATGGCGCAGTGGATAGAGCACTGGCTCTGGAGTCAGGAATACCTGAGTTCAAATCTGGCCTCAGACACTTAACACTTACTAGCTGTGTGACCCTGGGCAAGTCACTTAACCCCAACTGCCTCGCTAAAAAACAAAACAAAACAAAAAAAACAAAAAAACAAAAAATAATATTGACATTCCCTATGTTAGAGCTCTTTTGAGTAAAGAGCTATAAGAAACAGCATTGTATAGGTGTACCTTGGAGATATTATGGGTTGCTTCCTAGACCACTGCAGTAAAGTGATTATCAGTACTTTATTTTTTTATTTTTGGTGAGGCAATTGGGGTTAAGTGACTTGCCCAGGGTCACACAGCTTGTAAGTGTTGAGTGTCTGAGGTCAAATTTGAACTCAGGTCCTCCTGACTTCAGGGCCAGTGCTCTATCTACTGTGCTACCTAGCTGCCCCATGAGCCACCTAGCTGCACCCAGTAAAGTGATTATCACAATAAAATGAGTCATACAAATTTTTTGGTTGAAAATTATGTCTATACTATTCTGTAGTCTATTAAGTGTGTAGTAGTATTATGTCTAAAAAAGCAATGCGCATACCTTAATTAAAAAATACTTTATTGCTAAACATGCTAACCATTTTCTGAGCCTTTAGTGAGTCATTGTTTTGCTGGTGGAGGGTCTTGCTTCAATGTTGATAGGTGCTGACTGATCAGGTTGGGGTGGCTGTGACAGTTTCTTAAAATAAGACAACAGTGAAGTTAGCTGCAGAGATTGAGTTTGCTGCATTGATTTGACTCTTTCACTTGAACACTTAGAGGCCATTGGAGGGTTATTGATTGGCCTAATTTCAGTATTGTTGTGTCTCGGAAACTGCAGGTTGGTGGAGCATTCAGTACACACAAAACATTTATCGATTTAGTTCTGTCTTATATGGACACAGTTTGTGGACCCCCCCCCAATTGTAATAGTAACATCAAAGATTATTGTTCACAGATCGCTATAATGGACAAAATAATAATGAAAACGTCTGGAATATTGCAAGAATTACTAGATATGACATGGAGAAACAATATGAGCACATGCAGTTAGAAAAATGGCGCTGATAGACTTGCTTGATGCAGGGTTGCCACAGACCTAAAATTTGTAAAAAACACTATCTGCAAAGCTCAATAAAATGTAGGAAGGAATTGGATTTAGGGTCAGAGTTCTGGCTCATGCTCTGGTTCTGTTACTTTTGTGACCTTGTGGGAGTCATTTGCCTTCTCCTGGCCTTAGTTATTCATCTGTAAAATGAAGGAATTGGACTAAATAGAGTTGAAGGCCACTCCCAGCTCTAAATCTGCGATCCTCTATTTCATTTCTTAAAAGGGTAGTGAATATTTCTTATTCTGTCATCATGATACCACTTCACCTGCCTAACATTAGGGTGGTGAATGAAAAATCTACTACTAAAAATTCCTTCCAGGTTTAAGATCTTTTGAGATCGTTAAGATCTTCCAGGTTTTAAGATCTGTAGAACATCAGTTAATCTAGTTCAAATTGTTCCTGAATAGGAGTCTCTTCTACCTTATGCCATCCCACCTGTAGTCAGCCAGCCTTTGCTTGAAGACTTCTGGAGATGGATAATCTATTATAGTCTCCTGAGGAGGCCTATTGCGTGTTTCTTCAGCTCCTCTCTACAAAGAAGTATTCTACTTTCCAGTGAGTCCAGGGTGGTTCTTCTGCCGCAAGCCTGCCACTTCCCCCTCCTTTCTCCTGGTTGTACCCTCTATGTGGGTATGTGTGGGAAAGGGCAGGTAGGTGGAGCAGAGGATAGAGCATTATTAGCCTAGTGTCAGGAAGACCTGGGTTCAAATCCAGCATTAGACATTTACTAGCTGTGCAACCTTGGGCAAGTCACTTACCCCTGTATTCCTCAGTTTCCTTATCTGTAAAATGAGCTGGGGAAGGAAATGGAAAACCACTCCAATATCTTTGGGGCAGCTAGGTGGCACAGTGGATAGAGAACTGGTCCTGAAGTTGGGAGGATCTGAGTTCAAATCTCACCTCAGACATTAACTAGCTGTGTGACCCTGGGCAAATCACTTAACCTCAACTGGCTTAAAAAACATCTGGGACCATCTCCAGTCATCCTCATACATATATTGGCACTGAAACCAGAGGAAGAGAGTGAGGGTGGTGACTTTGCACAGCCTTCCTTCACTTAAACCCAATTCACTGCAAGGCATGACTACCCCAATGTCATGATCCTCTTTGAGAACGAAGGACAAACAACAACCACAACAAATACCCTTCTGTGTCCATCCTGAGTAGATATAGTCCTTCTTCCCCAGTGGGTTGAGCACAGGGATGGGCTTTCAATCTCTGATGTTGCTGGTTGTTGTTAATGCTTCTATCCCATGGCTCTGAATGGGCTTCCCTGTGCTTTTCTTCCCATTAGATGTGGAGGCTTTCCGTGTTTGTGCAGCAGGGAGTTCAGGCAGTTACTCAGCCATTTTGTTCTTTTACATTTGCTGATTACACTGACCTGTAAATATTCCTCCCAACTTCAGGACCAGTTCTCTATCCACTGTGCCACCTAGCTGCCCCAAAGATATTGGAGTGGTTTTCCATTTCCTTCCCCAGCTCATTTTACAGATAAGGAAACTGAGGAATACAGGGGTAAGTGACTTGCCCAAGGTTGCACAGCTAGTAAATGTCTAATGCTGGATTTGAACCCAGGTCTTCCCATTTTACATTTCTATACTTCCTCAGTTTGAAGGATCTTTTTGTTCTTAATTCATCTTTGCAACCTGAGCAAGATGAATTCTCAAGGTGATTCATAGAACCACACAGTCCTAGAGTGCAGTAGCAGAAAGGAACCATAGAGAGCATCTAATACAACTCTTTTTTCTCACCCCTTGCCCAACTTTGCCAGTTTTTATAGAGGAAGCAGCTGAGGTCTAGAGAAGGGAAGAGATATGTTCCAAATCATTCGGCTTTTAAGTGGTAGAGTTGAGACTTTAACCCAGTTCTTCTGACTCCTTATCCAATGTTCTTTTCATACTACCTCTGGTAGGTATTTCTTATTTGCAACTTCACTTCCAGTATCCACTGTTATCATCCATATCCTGTTCGTTCTTAGCCAGGAAAAGTCTGCTTCACAGTCATATACATAAGTTGGGTCCCAACTTCCTGGCTAACCAGGAAATCAAAGGAATGGTGGGTAGGAGCTAATTCAAGAAAGAATAATTGCAGAAAGTTAACAGAGACTTCTAAGCCTCCAGAAATGAGTTAGACACTCCCTTAGAAGCCCCTTAGTATAATCCAAATCTGAAAAGGTATTTCCTTTGCCATATTGCCTATAAAGGATCTCCAGCATCTGTCAGCAAATTGAGATCCTTCTGCTATAGGCTGTAAGCCAGAGGTTTCAGGGACCTTGGAGGTCTCTGAGACTCCTCTGCAGGCTGGACTAGATGCTGTAAATGAGACCCTGCTCTGCGCTTGGAGTCTGAGCCACACAGCTGCCATGCCGCCTTTTGAGCTGCTTTTCTTTCTTGGTACATTGCCCATATCCTTTCTACTCAGGAATGGTACCCCCATGTGCAGTTCTCCTCAGTTCTTCCTGGATTGGTGACTTGGAACTGGGGAGTGAGCTACTAAAGCTGCCAATTTGTACCTGTCCCTATTCCAGTTCCCTTGTATGTGTCTGGTGGTGCCCCAGTAACTCCCTTTGGCCCTGGAGTACAACTTCTCTCTGCCATTCCCTGTATGCTCCTGGTCCAGCCCTATTCCATGCCTGTCTCCCTCTGCCAAGCTGGGCTGGACAAATGACTCACTGTGACTTTTTCTGGATTTCTCTATCAGGATTCGGTCTGGTACATTTTATTGATATGTTTGGAGGAATTTCGTGGAGGGGAGTTTGGCTATATTGCTTCCTACCACTCTGCCATCTTATTGTTTCACAGGTCCCTTAACTTTCTTAGAGGATGTTAATAAGCCTTCTTGTTATCTGTGGTTGGATGTGAGTGAAAATTGTTTCTGTTGCTTGCTTAGTACTGGAGACAGCTAATCTCCCAAGAGAGGGAACTTATTCCTCAAAAATTCTTATCCTCGAAATAGCCAGCCTTCTCGCAGTTGGAATAGGCTTTTGCTTCCAGAAGGACTGGCTCAAGCCTTGCCTCTTCCAGGAAGCCTTCTCAGACTACTCTTAAGCCACATTGGTTGGTCCCCTTTCTGAAACCCCATGGCATTGTCGTATTTTAGACATTTGGCTTCTTAATCGTATATGTAGGACACAGTTAAATATTGTCTTGTGTTCTTATTGTTTCATGGGAAAAAGTATTATCTACATATTTAGGTTGTCAGCTCATCAGACAAGTACTACATCTATTTTTTCTTCATGAACTTGCAGTCAGGTGACCTGGATTAAATTTCTGGGTCTTCATGGCATAATTTATTTTGTTTTTGGTTTTTGGTTTTTGGTGAGGCAATTGGGGTTAAGTGACTTGCCCAGAGTCACAGAGCTAGTAAGTGTCAAGTGTCTGAGGATGGATTTGAACTAGGGTCCTCCTGACTCCAGGGCCAGTGTTTTATCTACTGTGCCACCTAGCTGCCCCTCAAGGCCTAATTTGTAAAATGAAAGGGTTGAATTAGTGGCCTCTGAGGTTCCTTTTAGCTTTAGGTTCTATGTTAAAGATGTTGGTTTGAATCTCACTATCTGATTTAGTGATTCTTTGTAACATCTTTATCTTTTTATTCCCCTTAGTACTCAGCATGAAGTCTTGCACTTGATCACCTCCAAATGACTGTAAGGAGTTTGGTGTTAGGAGGGCAATGGTAATGATAAATGGCCTTCTGGTGCTTTCCCAACTTGTCTCAGTCCCTCTTTTTTTGAAAAAAAATTTTTTTAATGAATTTAATCATTAACAGAAATGGACATTTCGATATACAAAGAACAAAAAGGAATTGTATATGAAACTCTGAACTTAACGTTTGTTAAAAAATATATATTATACACACACGCACAATTTAACAATATAGCAACAGAATTGCTATTTGTTCATGTTTTACAAAATATTTTATTGATATTTTTTCTTTTGAAATTTTTTTGTATCTGTATCACCCTAATTAATTCACCCTAATTTGTCAAGCAAAGCAAATCAATTACATTGACTGTGTCTGTTAATATGTCTTATTTTACAATTTTTGTCCATTACCTCTTTGGCAAGAGTTTTCTAATATTGTTCAAATGGAATGGGGCCACTCTAGGGCCAGTTTCTTGGGCTCAGTAGCTCAGAAAGAGGCCCTACCTGATGTCTGCTGTTTTGGTACATTGGGGTCAGAAATCTGGCCTTCACTAGCTGGGCCTATTCCTGGTGTTTCTCCTCTCCTTCCCATTTTACAGGTACCAGTCTTATCACCTTGTTTTAAGGATCAGATGATTTAGAGGTAGAAGGGACGTTAGACCATCTAGTTTAGCTCTCATTTTTGAGATGAAAATATTGAAGCCCAGAGAAGGGCAAATAACTTTTCCAAGGTCATATGTTAGTTATACAGCAGAGCTGGGATTTGAACCCATGTTCACTGACTCCAAAGCAAGTGTTCTTCACATTATACTATGTCACTTCTAGTCCTGAGGGTTTAGAGACAGATGTTGTACCTGGAAGCCTGCTTGCCTAGTGACTGTGGGATTGGAACACATAACTGTGACTCCACTTTTCTTCAGAAATCAATAAGCATTTATTTAGTAGTCTAGTCATTGTGTTAAGTACTGAGAATGTGAAGACAAAAAAGAAAGTCCTTGCCAGCCAGTTGCTTATATTCTCTAGAAGTAGGGGATGGACAAGGAACAATATATGCAGAGAGAAGCTGTGGTGAAAGACCAGACATCCTTGGCTACTTTTGTAGTAATTCCCCAAGCAGATGGTATGTGAAATCAGTCTGCATTAAATGATCTCAGATCAAGGGGAGAGGAGAGACTCATCTCTGCCATCAAGAAGCTTTGGGGAACTTGATTCACCCCATAGAAGCTGCATGAGAACAATTCAGGATAGCAGAGAATTAGTTACTGATTCAAACCTGGGAGTGAGACAAGTCATGTTGGCTCAGTATTTCCTAGACAGCCCAGCCTCTTGTTCAAAGCAAACTGTTTTTCAAAGGTCTGCTTTTTGGCAGTTGGGGTTGATGCAAAATGTGGACTTGAAGAACTGATGATCGTACTGAGAAATTGGCAGTTCTAGTGTGTGTTCCTCTTTGTGACCTGGGTCAGGCTAAGCCCCTTTTCCTCCCTGGGCCTCTACTGCCTTCTCTTTCCAGTGATAAAGTTAAGAGGCAGTGTAATCTGGTAGAAAGAGATACTGACTTTGGAATTGGAAACCTAGGTTTCAGATCCCCATTCTGTTTGTGGTGTCTATGTAACCTTGGTTAAGTCATCATTTAAACTCTTTGAGCTTTTGTTTTCTTATTTGTTTTTGTTGTTATTTTTTGGTGGTGTGTGTGTGTGTGTGTGTGTGTGTGTAGCAATTGGGTTGAAGTGATTTGCCCAGGGTCACACAGCTAGTAAGCGTCAAGTGTCCGAGGCTGGATTTGAACTCAGGTCCTCCTGACTCCAGGGCCAGTGCTCTATCCACTGTGCCACCTAGCTGCCCCTGTTATTTTTTTTTTTTTTAACGAAGGGGCAAATGTTCTCTAAAGTCTCTTCCAGCTGTGCCATTCTATGATCTTGTGATTATAGTAGTTGAGGGAAGAAAAGAAATCAGTGTGGGCATAGTGGCCTGGGAGAGTACTGGTATACATGGGACCTCAGCATTGCCTTGAAAGAGGAAGGGTTAAATGGAGAAGAGCCCTGAGGACAGGAATAGGGGAGAATGAGCCCTTTATAACCTAGCCCCTTCCTACCTTCCTAGTTTCCTTATACCTCACAACCCATCACATATTTTTGGATCCTGTGACACTGGCCTCCTGGCTTTTACATGAACAAGACACTCCTCTCAGATTTGACCATTTTATCTGGCCTTCCCCCGTGCCTGGAATGCTCTCCCTCCTCAAATCCACCTCCTAGCTTCCTTTAAGTCTCATGGATGAGTGGGAGATAGAATGTCACGTAGAAGGAAACAATAGCAAATAGGCCAGTCTAGCTGGAATCTAGAGTACACAATGGAGCAATAAGTGTTATTTTGGAAAGACAAGCAGAAGCCTTGATCATGAAGGGCTTTACATACTAAAAAGAAGAGCTTGTATTTTGGCCTTGAGATAATAGGGAGCCATTGAACGTTTTGAGCAGGAGAATGACATGTTTAGAACTGTGTTTTGGGAATATAAATGTGGTAGTTATATGGGGGATGAATGAGCGAGGGGAGAGGGTGGATGAACTATGATCAAGGCAAAGGGCAAGTCAGTCTCTTGCCCCATGAGCTCTCTACTAGTCTAGTTGAATTTGTTCAGATGAACTATCATTTTAGTTCTGTGGACTTTTTCAGAGATAATTTGATGTTGGTCACAAACGGGATGCCATGAGTGTGAATATATCTCAAGCCTGCGTTGTTTTGGGGCAAGTTCCTTCCTCTTTGGGACCTATTATCTGAGGAATTGGACATAGTTCAGACAAGGAAGGTACCTTAGGGGTTCTCTGGTCTGTTGCTGTGTTTTCTATTCCCCTTCCAGTCTGCCTTTTTGATCATGCCTCTTCTTTACTCAAAAGACTTCAGTGGCTCTATTACCTCCTGAATATAGTGTCAACTCCTGACCCTAGTAGTTGAGGCCCTCCACTATCTGGAGTTGTTCCATACCAATCTCTTTTATATATTTTACATTCCAGGCACATTTGATTACTTTTGATCCTCTTTTCTTTTTTATCCTTTCCCATCTGCGCCTTTGCTCACACTGCCCTGCATGCCTGGAGTAGATGCTACTCCCTTCCTCCACCCCTCAGCTCCATCTGTTGAAGTCTCTCCATTCAGTACCCAGGGTTCATTGCAAGCTGATTTCCTTTGGATGAACATGTTGAGAGAGTGGGGTGCACAAGGTGTGTCCAGGACTCTCCATTCTCCTAAGATGCAAATAGAACTGGCTAAAATGCTAGTTATCTTAGCCTTATAGATAAGTGCAAATCTATTGTTGAGCTGCATACTGAGGTAGGGCATCTAGCTGTGGTTGAGGTCAATGTCTATCTCTTGGACTTGTTGGGCGGGCAAACACATGCCATCGTCCTGACCTTTCTTGAGGTCAGTAGGTAGAGGTTACAGGCTACTCCTAACACTTCAGTTCATTCGACATTTATTAAAAGCACATTAATATTCAGGAACTTAGGCCCAAATATAAAAATGAGAAAAACAGTGTGGTCCCATGGATCCATTTATCATCTCTATGATGATTTTTGAATCTGCTTTTCTAGCCTCAGCCTTTCTGCTAACCTCCAGTCTCTCATCTACAACTGCCTGTTGAACATTTGAAACTGGATGTGTTGTAGACATCTTAAACTCAGTATGTCCAAAATTGAACTCAATATCTTTCTCCCCAAACTTCTTTATAGCTTCCCTTTTACTGTTGAGGGACCACATAGTCCCAGGCACCCAGACTTGTAATCGAGGTGCCCTCAACTCTTTACTCTTTCTCAGCTCCTATATCTAATCTGGCTGCCTCCAATGCCTAAAATACTCTCCCTTCCTCATCTTTGCTTTCTGGCTTTCATGTCTTTTTCCAAGTCCCAGCTAAAATCCCACCTTATACAGGAAACCTTTCTTAATCCCTCTTGATTTTCCCTCTCTTATTTCCTATTTATCTTGTTTATAGTTTATTTGTAAAGAGTTGTTTGCTTGTTGTCTCACCCATTAGGCTTTGTGCTCCTTGAAGGCAGGGACTGGCTTTTGCCTTTCTTCTTACCCTGCAGTGCTTGGTACAGTTATTGGCACATAGTGGGGCCATGTAATAAATGTTTGTTTACTCACTGATCCATAATAGGCATTAAATAAATTTTGCCCTGAATGAATGCTATATATATGAGTAAGTATGATGCAAAATGGAATGTAATATGGCCATGAGGATGATCCAGATAAAATACTCAGAAATCTGAGAAAGGGAGAGGTCACTGAGCAGGGAGGGTCGGGTAAGAGTCATTATTTCTAGGAAGCAGGCTAGCCACTGGATAGGTGCCCAGGGTGGAGTGTAGTCAAGGAGTTTAGAATATTATCTCAAAAGGCTGTTGTAAAGAAAGCATTTTATAACCCTTAAAGCGTTATATAAATTTGAGCTACTGTTATTATAGCACTGTGGTGTAGTATAAAGAGCACTTGACTGAGAATTAGGAGACCTCATTGTGTGTTCCAGCTCTTCGATTTACTAGCTATGTGACCTTGTACACATTATTCAACCTCTTAATTATTCCTCTTTTTATAGATTAGAGGATAATACTTGAATTATATAAATCACATTGAAGCAGTTGAACTTGGAGTCAAGAAGGACCTGGGTTTGAATCCTGTCTTCAGCATTCATTTACTCTGTGTCTGTGGTCTAGTCACTCTGAACCTCACTTTCTAAACAGGTCCCTTTAGTACCTATTTCATAAAGTTGTTTCAAGGCTCAAATGAGATAAGTCAAATCAAGCCACCTAGCATTTATTAAACACCTATTATGTGCTAGGCACTATGCTAAGCACTGGGAATACAAAAAAGGGTAAAAGTCCCTGCTTTCAAGGAGTTCAGTTTAGTGTGTGTGTGTGGGGACACAGCAAGTGAACAACTGTATAAACAACATATACACAGGATAAATTGGGGGTAGTCCCATAGGGAAGGCACTAAGATTTAAGGAAGACTAGGAAAACTTTCTTTCAGAAAGTAGGACTTTAGGAAGACAGAGGAGTCAGGAGATTAGGAGAGAAAATTCTAGGCATGGGGAACAGCCATTGAACACCCACTCAGTATTGGGAAATGGAGGAGTGTCTTTTTTGAGAAACAACAAAGGGGACAATATCACTGGATCACAGAATATGTGAAGGCAAGGGGAGTGTTAGGTGTAAGAAGATTGTAAAGGTCGAAAGGGATCAGATTGTGAAGGACTTTAAAAAACATGTTTTTATATTTGATCCTGGAGGTAACAGGGCATCTTTAGAATTTAGTAAATAGGAGGATGATACGGTCAGACTTGACCGTTGGGTGGAGGATGGATTAGAATGGGGAGAGAATGGAGGCACAGAGACCAACCAGCAGGTTACTGAAATAGATCAGGGGTGAGCTGATGAGGGCCTACACTAGGGTGATTTCAGTGTCAGAGGAGAGAAGTATATGCAAAAGGTGTTATGATAATATAAAATGTTATGAGATAACTTGTGTAAAACTATATAAGGTCAGTTGCTGGTGTTAGTATAAAGTAGAAAGTGTTTTTTTGTTTTTGTGGGGCAAAGAGGGTCAAGTGACTTGCCCAGGGTCGCACAGCTAGTAAGTGTCAAGTGTCTGAGGCCGGATTTGAACTCAGGTCCTCCTGAATCCAGGGCCAGTGCTTTATCCACTGCGCCACCTAGCTGCCCCCCTAGAAAGTGTTTTGTAAACCTTAAAGTACTATAGAAATATGAGGTACCATTGGTTTTGACCCCTGGCTCTCTACTTTGCTGTCACTATGACTGCTTCCTTGTCTTGTGGAGGCCTGGCTTCTATGCTCAGTGAAGTTTAAGTATATCTTTGCTAAGACCACTCCTTGGTGCTTTCAGTGCTATGAGGCTCCAGGCTCCGCATTCTGCCTTTATTTAGATCCAAGGCCTGTGGCATGTACTTTGATCTTCAGATTCTGGCTATCAGGGCCTCTGTATTGAGCATTTATAATACCAAAATCACTCTTTTTATTTCTGGGTGATAAGTTTGATTTGATTGAAACATGTATCCTAAAGGGATGAACTACTTTGGCTTCTCTTCACCTCTTCTTACTTAGGCTAGCCTATCTGCAGCAGAAATTGATTTCAGAGCATTGGAAGTAGGTGACAGAAAATACTATTGATCATCTTTCACATTTATTCAGTGGTTTTTAACTCTGTAAATTGCTTTCATGTTATTCAATACTTAGAACTCTGAAGTAGGAGGATTGGTTTCCTCTACTTTTTAGTGATGGGGCCACTGAGGTTCAAAGAAGGTAATTTGACATGAATAAACACTATCATGGCATTTAATGGCAGAGCTAAAACTAGACCTCAGCTGTGATCAGAGAGGAGATAGGAGTTAAGTCTGGAACAATTCTGGAAAGGTATGTTGGGGTCAATATGCATCTGCCTTCTAAATTTGATGTACTTTCTTTTACAGAATTGTGGAAGGGCTTTTAGAATTCATCTCCTCCAACTCTACTAGACCCAGCAGATTTTTTTATAGTATGCCAACTGGCAAGTGGTCAGTTGGGTTCAATTTGTATACCCAGGGTAATAGGGAGCCCACTGACGCACAAGGTGCCTCATTCCATTGCTGGACATTTCTGATTGAATCGAGATGAAATCTGTCTTGATCTCCTTTAACTCCACCCTCTTCCCTTACAATGATATCATTTTAGAACTAGTCTAATTCCTCTTTGATATGGTGGCCCTTCAGATATTTGAAGAACATTATCTTCCTTCTTTTCTTCTGGCCAGACATTCTCATTTGCTTTAATCCATTATTGCATGTGATGGTTTAGTGTAACTTCCCCATCCTGGCTGCTCATCTTTGAATATGTTCCAGTTTGTTATCATCCCTCTTAAAAAATTCAGTTTCCAAACAGAGGTGTAAGGTTTTTTGTTTGTTTGTTAGGATTTCTTTGGTTTTGTTCACTTCCTAACAAATTCCTTTCCTCATTGACATGGGTTTAGGATAACTCAGAAGAAGTTTCTCCTTTGAGAAGCAAAACCAGAGGTGGTCAGATAACAGAAGAGACGTATTAAGGAATTAAGGGACAATTAAAGTTTAGCTTGGTCAACTAGATAACAGGACAGACATGCCTAAGAAGTAAGGGGAGATAAAATCCAATAGCAGGAAAGTCAATTGGACGTGGCTACTACCTGACCAGAGCCTGGAGACTCAGACTATCATTCAAAAAAAAAAATTCCCCTGACTCTCAGGAATCTCCCCCCCCCCCCCCCCCAAGGAACTTTCCATTTTCAGGTGGTTGCCCCGTCTGTCCTCTAGAAAAGCTTTTGCTTTCCTTCTGTTCAGGGGGAAGATGCTTCTAAGCCATCTCCTCGGGAGGGGTGGTCTTTGACTTTCCCTCTCAGTCACTTTCTCTAGCACCCAGTAAAGGACCGTTTGAATCCTACTTGGACTGTGTGTGAGAATGTTATTCTTTACAGAGGAATACCTAATGACCCCCACCACCTCTTTACCCAGTGACATCCATGGTAGAATGCTCAGGCGCATGACTATAACAGTCACATTTGTCACTTCCTTACCTCCTAATCCTTTCTTCTTTAGGTTAAATGACTGCAAACAAACACTTTTGGGGACATAATCACTGTCTTTAGATATTTGTTTCTTAACAGTTTGTCATTAGCACAAAGAACTAAGTGGATATGTAGGTTATTTGGTGTTTTTCATGTTGATTAACCCTTCCTAGGAGCTAGCTGTTTGTAGAGGGTTCTGGGATTGACACTCTTCTAGCAACCCCAGTGGTGTTCCTACAGGTATTAGGCAATCAAGGGGTTAGACCAGCCCCCATATGGGGTGACAGGATCAGAGCAGGCAAAGCACTGGAGAAGGTACTGCTGGCAAAATTTGGGAGTGAAAGGAAGCTTTTCAGGATTTTTGCTAATATAGGAATGATTTGCCAGTAAGTGAGCCTTGCCTATGTAAATAGGCTGGTAGTTGATGGCATAGAATGTTTAAGCTGGAATGTGTCTTAGAAATATAAAAAAGTGTGCTGAAGTAAAAAGAATGATGGATGCAGAGTAAAAGGAAATTTGTGTGTTGGTCCAGGTCCTACATAAGGGAATGGGGAGACCTCAAAGTAGGCCAGGACCACATGGCTGGTGGCAGGAGATCTAGGAGGAGCTCAGAAGAATTGGGAATTGTGGTCATTTAGTCAGTATCCCTTACAAGTAACTATTGATTCACTGAGAACCTTCAGTTTTCACTGTTATAGCTCAGAAAGTTCAGGTTTAGTTTTTTCTCCTCTCCTTTACAGAAATTTGCTTTTGGGTATGTTTTATGGTGGAACGTATTGCTTTTTTTTTTTTAGTGAGGCAATTGGGGTTAAGTGACTTGCCCAGGGTCACACAGCTAATTAAGTATTAAGTGTCTGAGGCCGGATTTGAACTCAGGTACTCCTGACTCCAGGGCCGGTGCTCTATCCACTCTAGCTGCCCACGTATTGCTTTTTGAAGTGACCAAACTCCCTTTGAGCTCAGTCTCTTGCCTTTGGTACACAGTAGAGTTCAGTTGTCTGGTCAGCTAGGTCACAGACAGGATGGTCATTTTCACAACTCCCTCTCCCTTTTCCCATGCTCATCTGTGTAAGAGGGCACATTTTTCTTGGTGGAGTTGCTTGGAAAAAGAGGTTCAACCTACCCTAGTGAAGATTGGGAAATAGCAAGGATTTGGATACTGCCTATTGTGTTTGAGTTTTTGAGTGCCTTAGATCTACATACAGACTGTCCTAGAGACATAAACTTCTTTTGGCTGTTGATGTCATTAGCCATTAGAATTTGCTTTGCACTGTCTTAATTTCTATGAGTGATAGGCTAGAATTCTTCCTCTTCTTCTTCTTCTTCTTCTTTTTTTTTTTTTTTGGTGAGGCAATTGGGTAAGCCCAGGGTCACACAGCTAGTAAATGTTAAGTGTCTGAGGCCGGATTTGAACTCAGGTCTTCCTGAATCCAGGGCAGGTGCTCTATCCACTGTACCACCTATAGAATTATTCTTCCAAACATTTTGTAAATGCTCAGTGTGCCAGAAGGCAGTCAGTTCTGAGCAAGATTGTGCAGTGAAGGTAAAAGTTGAATTGTCTCCCAGCTTACATTGTGGGGACTCAATAGCTGTTGGAATGAATAAAGTTTACTGGGCTATAGTGATTGCTGATCTCAGGAATGTTTGCCAGGAGCCGTGATGTTTGGGTGTGTCTTTAGTTGAGGTTTAGCCAATCTCCAAAGCCTAGGTACCCTGAGTGATGTGGAGCTGAGCTCTTGTCTGTGCTGGCAGGACCCACCCCTTCCCAAAGATCTGACATGTCTGCCAAGCCCTGGGATGGGGGCCAGCCCACATCAGTGCCCATTCCTGGATTCCTGGGGGTCACTTGGAGCCAACCCTCCTCCCCACCAGGGACTTTGGAGAGGGTAAAATTGGGCCTGCTAGGCATTGTGCCATCGTGGGGTCTGGATAGAAGCCAAAGCTGGAGTTGAGAGCCTGGAGTTGCAAGCCTGCTGCAATGACTGACCTGTTGAGAGATGTGGCCAGAAACAGCAGCAACACAGTGATTGATTCAGAACACAGTGGATTCAGGACCATGTCACTGAATGTTGTTGCATGCCTAACCCAAAGGGCCTAGGTACTGTGAGGGCATATAAGGCTATGAACCTGACATTATTTTTGACTGCTCTCTTCATCTCCTATATCTAGTCTGTCATCAAGTCCCATTAGAGAATGTTATGCTCTTAGATCTGGAAGAGATTTTAGGAGTCATGTAGTCCAAACTCCTATCCCTGGTTAGAATCTCCTTTATAGTTTCTGTTTGAGCATTGTAATTTTTTTCCTTTGAAATTCTGCCTTTTCTACCATTTCCACTGTCAAAATTATACTCTAGTCCTAATTCATTCTTCAATTCCCAGGAGAGCCTTATCCTTGGTTTCTTGGTTTCCAGTAACTATTTGATACATTTCGTGTTCTTTATTTGCTTTGTATATGTGTCTCACTTCTTCAGCTGGTAGACTGAAAGAATATCAGAGCTGAAAAAGATTGGCTATTATAAAACATCAGAACTGGAACATTAGAACAGAAAACAAAGATTGATAGCTAGAAAGGATCTCAATGATAGGGCATATGCATATATAGGTTAGTACCTCTTCTCACCCCAGCCTCGCTAATTAGTAGGGAGAAGTATAGGGCAGTGCATTTCGGGCACATTTTTGGATGGAGAGTGTGGTACCCACCCATGGATTTGTAACCTCTTCTATCATTCCCTGCCAAGTTGGCTTATTCTCTATTTGCCTTGTTGCCAGTGTCAGATGGGGTGAGGAGTTCTGCTTCATGCAGCTGAGGTTTCAGTTTAGTGGTCTGCATTGGTTTCCAAAGTTTGGGAGTGAATGAATGAATTAGCCAACATTGACTCAGCACTTACTATATGAAGGGTGCTCTGGGAGAAAAACAGAGCTTAATGTAAGAAGACTCAGGGTTCAAGTTGTGACTGTGACAGTTGCTTTGTGACTTAGGGCAAGACACTTTAGCTCTCTTTGAGCTTCAGTTTCATCATCTATAAACTAAGAATGATAATACATATACTGTCTCCCTTAGGGTTTCTCTGAGAATGAATATTTATTGAACTGTGAATAAAATATTTCAGTACATAGTAAGTTTACTGTATGTGGAAGATGCCTACTGCCAGCTCAAGGAAGGAAACCCTTTCTATTTTGGGACTTCACAGCAAACCAGGGAGAGAAGTATATGGCAGTGCTAAATATCTTAGAAGTTTGAGGTGATCATTCTGGGGAGTGGGAATGACCACTGGCTGTAGTGATGATGGTTTCCTTTACTTCACTCAGTCCTGGGCACAGGAAATGGGATTTAAACACTGAAACTATTCCTTCCTCCCATAGTAATATAGGTCTTTCTGTTTTCCCATTATCTTTTCCAAACTCTACTTTTTATTTTCCTCTCCATTCTATCCCCCGTGATGCTCTTCCTTCCCCCTCTCTACCAAATAGACCCAGAGCTTGTGCCTCTATGAAATCTTGAAGCTCCCATTGCCCTTCTGCTCCTGGGCTTCCCTGATTGGGTGTCAGAAATCCACCTGACGATGGGTCTAATTCTTATGGGTAAGGGTAGCTGGAACTTTCCCTTTTGGTTGTTTGCATTTCTTACCAACTGTTTTAGATCTGAACTGAAGATAATGGACCTAATGTTTGATGTCAGTTAATAAGCATACCGTGTTTTAAATTTTTAAATTAAATTTTTTTGTTTTTAATATAAACATCAAAAATGGGTCTTTATCAGGGGCCTTCTCTTGCTGTCTCTGGACAGAGCCCTGTAGACTACTCATATTTCTGTTCCTTTATCTATCTTAGTTGGAAGATATAGGTTTGTTTGCCTTTGCTGATGCTGGCTTTGTTGGCAACCCCTTTTCCTATTGCCTGTAAACTGGCTTTTTGTGCAATTTTTTAGGAAGAAGTAATTTATTGTAGTTCCTCATTGGATTTCTTTTTTTATTTTTAATTTTTTTTGGCAGGGTAGTGAGGGTTAAGTGACTTGCCTACGGTCACACAGCTAGTGTCAAGTGTCTGAGGCTGGATTTGAACTCAGGTCCTCCTAAATCCAAGGCCAGTGCTTTATCCACTGCGCTACCTAACTGCCCCCCTCATTGGATTTCTTGATCATTGTTCTGTCTGGTGGGAATTTCAGGATTTTGTTTGAAGTAGGTCTCTGGAGCTGGGTAGCCTGTCTTATTTGCTAAAAGATGCATGCTTTTTTTTGTAGGCTTGTGTACTTAGAACTGAGTTTATAAAGAAAGGCAAAAACAGAATCTCTGTTCTCAAGGAGTTTGAATTCTAATGGGAGAGACAACAAGCACAAAATTGTACAAGCTATATACAGTCTATATAAATGGAAAGTAATCTCAGAGGGAAGGCACTAGCAGTGGTGAGAACTGAGAAAGGACTCCTCCAGAATGTGAGGTTTGAATGCTGAGTCTTCAGTGAAGCCAGGAGTCAAAGGTAAGGAATGAACATTTCAGGTATGAGGAATAGCCAGTGCAAAAGCAGAGCTGCAGGATGTGTGAGGAAGGCCAGTGTTGCTGGATTGTACAGTGGACTAGAAAGGTAGAAAGGGACCTGGCTGTGAAGGGCTTTAAAAGACAAATGATTTGATCCTGGAGGGAACAGAAAACCAAAGGAGGTTTTGAATTAGGGGCTTGACATGGTCAGACCTGGATTTTAGGAAGATCTTTTTGGCAGCTAAATGGAGGTTGGATTGGAGTGAGAAGAGACTTGAGGCAGGGATATCAATTAGAAGACTATTGCAGGGGGCAGCTAGATGGCGCAGTGGTTAAAGCACTGGCCCTGCATTCAGGAGGACCTGAGTTCAAATCTGGCCTCAGATACTTGACACTTACTAGCTGTGTGACCCTGGGCAAGTCACTTAACCCCCATTGCCTGCCCACCCCCCAAAGAAGGAAGGCTATCGCAGGTAGTCTAGGTGTGGTGGCTGTGTGAAGGGCAAGAAGGTGATATCTAACAAGAGATGTCATGAATTTTACCTGGCAACAGTTTGGATATCTGGGGCCAATGTATGTGAGGTACCAAAGATAATATTAAAGTTATGAGTCTGGGTGATTGGGAGGACAGTGGTACTATTCCCAGTAGGAGGCGGAAGGGATTGCTGGGTATAGTAATGAGCTTTGTTTTGGGCATTTGGAATTTGAAATGTCCACAATGTTCAAGATATCTAGTTGGCAGTTAACGATGCAATGGAGCTCAGGAGACAGGTTAAGACTGGATTTATAGATCTTGGGATCATCCACATAGGGATGGTATTTGAACCCATGGGAGCTGAAGAAATAACCAAAGGAGATAGTACAGAAAGAGAAGAGAAGAGAAGAGGGTCTAGGAAAGACCTTTGGGTGAGGCTGCGAGGAGGGAACACTCATGGTAAGTAACCTTTGCAGTTTTTGCTATTACTTTGTCTTTCTCTTTAGTCTTAAGAGAGCATCACATTTGTCTTGGGAAATAAATTGTGTTTCCACTGTGGTTTGTAGGGGGGATGTTGGAAGTGTAGCTGTCCGGAATTCCTTGATTCTCCCCCCCCACTTTTTTAAAAATTAAGACAAGATTGAATTAGAAGTTATACAAGTATCTGCTTTAGGGCTCCTCTTCAAAGACAGCGTGATACAGTGGAAAGTGTGCTTGCTGACTTTGGCGTCAGAGGACGAGTTCAAAGCTTTTCTCTATCACTTAACATCTCTGGGCCTCAGTTTCCACATCTGTAAAATGTCGGTGTTAGATTAGATCATTTCTAAGTCCTTTCTACCTCAAAACTATGACAAACTGCTAACTTGAGCTAATTTGTTTAGTATTACTTGAATCTGTGGCATCAGAAGCCACTAATTCAAGTATGAAATTGTTGGAAGAGATCTAATATGATCTCATCCCCCTGGGTACTGGCTGTTTCATGAGTCCCATTTCCTCAGTCATTTATATTTTTTAAAGGAATCTGGAGGCTTGGGCTCTGATTTGACTCTGATCTACCAGGTTTAAGGGCCTATCATTTAGTTTTTGACTCATACCAAGAGATATTTGTAGCTCTGGAAGGGACAGTTAGAAACGCTGTGTGACCCTTTTTAAGTTAGAGCTCATTGTATGATTGAATATCAGAGTTATTAAATCTGACACAAGTTTATAGGCTGATTTGGGAAGAAGCTAATTCCTCGTCATTATAGGTCTCTGGGCAGCTAGGGGACACAGTCAATAGAGTGCTGAGCCTGGAGTCAGGAAGACTCATATTCCTAAATTCAAATCTGGCCTCAGGTACTTACTAGCTGTGTGACCCTGGGCAAATCACTTAACCTTGTTTGTCTCTGTTTTCTTATCTGTAAAAATGATTTGGAAATGACAAACAGTGTTAGTATCTTTGCCAAGACAACCCCAAGTGGGGACATGAAGAATTGGTCACAACTGAAAAATGACTCAACAACAACATACGTCTTGAAGCAGAGATAGATTGGATGCCACCTCTTAGATGTTGTAGAAGGGATTTTTGTTTAAGCAGGGAGTAGAGTTGATGTCTTCTGAGGCTCCTTTCAACCCTGATTAGTCACTCATTTATAGAGGATGAAATTGAAGCCCAGTGAGGAGGTGAGGGAAGGACTTCTTCAAGGTCACACAGGTCACAGTGGAACAGCTTAGTCTCTAAAGATGGTTCCAAAGATAGTTCCAAAGGAAGATTGGAAGAATAGTCCTGCCTTCCTGGACAGAACTTCTAGTTGATCCCCTACTGCATGCATTCCAGTTAGTTTAGAGCAAGGCCTTAAACTTTTTCCACTTGTAACCCCTTTTTGCCTGAGAAATTTTTATGCGACTCCAGATATATAGGTATATAAAATATAGGTACACATAATTTTTTACTGTTGCCAAATTTTTTGCAACCCCCACATTCAGTTACATGATGCCTTATGGGGTCACAACCAACAGTTTAAGAAGCTTTGGTCTAGAGGCTACCCCTCCACATAATCTGCTTTTATTACCCTAAACCTTCCCTCTCCCCTCCAACTTGATGGGCCTTTCCTCAGGCCTAGGTTACTATTTACAAACAACAGACTGTTACTGTGTAGGAGACCACATGACCCTGGCTATTAATAGGATTGAAACTTTCTGTAGAGCCAGTGTAATTGTTTTCCCTCAAGCAGCCTTCCCAGGCCGTTGGTTCAGGGAAGGGGGAAAAAGAATGAGTGTTCTCAGGGTCTTTTGTTTTCTTAGTTCTTAGGAGTTCTTCAGTCCAATGGAGGTGCCAGACTTTTGTGATGAAATAGCCTCTTCCTTCACCTATTGGGAATTGTTTACATATGTGGTTTTGGGACTGGCATCTGGAAGAAGCTGTCAAGGTTGTGGCTTGAGCTAGTGGGTGGAAACAACAAAGGAGTAGTGATTGTCCATTGGTTTCAGAGCCTATCATTCACAGAATCACAGCATTTTAGAGAGATCTCAGAGAAATCTTGTTAAGCCTAACCATGAGCAGAAACCCCTTTTACAGTATAGCATCCCCAGTGAAAGGAAAAGTAATTTGGTGAACTGGACCAGTTGACATACAAAGGGGGAAACTATCTCTGGTTTATCTAGAGAACACAAATCATGTCGAGATACTCCCAGAAAAAAAGACTATATCTTCTATACAGCCCTGCCACTTGTGGAGACCAGGGACTCATTTGAAAATAGAAGAGAAGCCTAAATTCACCTGAGATCAGAACTAGCTAATCAGGCCTTCCTTTTAGAAGGATAATGTGGAATTGTAGATCATTTACATTTGTAGATCTATATCTGAATTTTTTGACCATCACGGTCTTTCCCTCCTGGTAATTTGATTCCCCTGTTCTATTGTGGGTTCTGTGTACAGCCTCAATATACAAGATCCTTTTGGGAAGGGGAGCAGCAGAGACATACCATAATCCTCTGTTCTTCTCCTTTTACCCATTACCTTCCCAATGGGTCAACACAGGACAGAAATATCCAGGAAAAAAAAAAAAGATTCCTTGGGATCCAAACACACCTCTAACTATGTAACTGTGCCATTTCCATGTACAGAAAAATGACTTGGTTCACAGTCACAGAATCTCAGAATTAGAAGAAACTAAAAAAGTTTTTATTTTAATAAATAAATGAGGTACTTTCTAAGTGTCAGGCAGTGTTACACACTAAAGATAAAAATACAAAAGTGATAGGCTAAACATTAAGGAGCTTTATGAGTATATATACAAAATGAACACAGTAATCGGTGGGGCACATACAACTGGGAATATCAGAAAAGGCTTTTGAAGGAGGTGGCAGAGATTATAAACTGAAGAAGCTTGGAGTTTTAAGAGGCAGAGGTGACAAAGAAGAGCATTATGGGCCTGGGGGAAAGCCTAGAGGTTCAAAAGTCTAGAGGGTAGGAGGTGCAATTTTGTGTATGAAGAACCATAAGTAGGTCAGTTTGGCCTGGAGCAAAGTAATAAAATAACAAATAATCAGCTTGGAAAGATAGGCTGGAGTCAGATTGTGAAAGGACATTAAATGTCAAATAGAAAAGTTTATATTTTATCCTATAGGTAATAGGGAGCCATTGAAATCTCTTGCTTGAGCTAAGTCAAATCAAGTCAGCAAACATTTATTTATGAAGCACCTGCTATTTGCTGGGGATGCAAAAGAAAGGCAAAAAACAATCCCTGCTCTATCTAATGTAAGACAATATGAAACAATTGTACAAACAAAAAATAGACAGGGCGAATTGGAGATAATTTTAGAGGGAAGTTACTAGCATTGGGAGCGTGAGGATCAGGAATGGATTCTTGCATTAGGTGGATTATAACTGGCACCTTAAGGAAGTCAGGGAAGCCAGGAACCATAGATGAGTCAGAGGAGCAAAATAGCCATACTCGTTCCTTAGAGCTAGCAATAGTTATTGCAGTAGTCCAGGCAAGAGGTGATATGGTCCTATACTAGAGTGGTTTTGATGTAAGAACAGAAAAGTTTTCACAATTGATTGGACATGGTGGGGTGGTGAGGGAGAGTGAAGAGTCAAGGATAGTTCCCAGGTTGCCAACCTGAGTGACTCTGTGTGTGTGTGTGTGTGTGTGTAAAGGGGTGGGTTTTTTGGAGGAAAGATAATGAATTCTCTTTTTCATGTGTTGAGTTTGTGATGCCAGTGGGATATCTTAAGTGGAGATATCAAGTAGGCAGTTGGAGGACTCTTAGAGGTTGTTAAAATAGGTCTTTATTGCAGTAATTGGAATGAGACCTCTGTGTGTTTGCAGAGTTTAAAAACAAGGAGATATGATCAGTTGCTTCCATCCATTTTAATTCTTTTATTTGGCCAGTGAATGCCTTTCCAAATGAGTGATTATGTGGTAACCCTGCATTCTCTCAAAGGAGGGGAAAATCAAACACATACTGAAGACTTAAGTGTCCAAAGGAGATTTATTAAAAGATATTCTTTACATGTGGCTGGAGACAGGAATAGGAGACCAGGGACTTCCAAATCCATGTCCAGATTTGGGTAATGGTTTGGTAACTCCCTAAATTGTTGTTATAGCACCTCCAAAAATGACTTCCCAGCTTTCCCTTTTTAGAAAGGAAAAGTTCCATCTCTGACATGTTAGATATACTCTCTCCTTTTGGGGAGTACTGGGTGGGGAGCAGCGTGTTTCTGCTACCTTTGCTTCTAGAGGTAAGCTTTGAGATCTTTAAACACAGTAATTTGTTGAGGAGAATGAGAATAGGAAAGTAAAATGTTCCCTGAAATGCTTAAGATTGGTTAATGGAGGATATAGAGAGTCCTATCATTAATGCCAAGTACTATTTGGCCATCAAGGCTGAGAATGATACTTTATGAAATTATTATTAGGAAAGGAGGGGAAAGCATTCTTGGCTGGTTTTCAGGATGAAAACAAAGGTTAAGGGACAATGAACACTTATGAGATACATAAAAATTATTTGGGAATTGGCAAAAGAATGTCTTTTGCTTGTTCTTTCAACCTCTAAGGAATCGAGGCCTTACACAGGACTTTCTGGGCTTTTTTTTCCTCTGGGATTTTACATGTGAAATTCGAATTTGCATTCCATAGTAGAGGGGGGAATAGGCTTCCCATATAAAAAGATCCTAAGAGGTGAATAAGGGTCTTATTTATTAATATAGCTATTATGTATAAATGTGTGTAAGTTATATATTCTATAGTGAGCAATATTTAGTGCAGTTTAGACCAATTTAGTGAGGAAAGGTAGAACTTGCAGATTCAAAATTACAAATGGCCAAACTATATCCTCACACAAGGGTTATCGAATAAATATATAAATATAAATACACCTAGAGACAGACAGGAAAGATATCACAGAAGTTGAAGTTGTGTTGGTCATGCTGCAGTCATCTAGTCCAACCCAAACTTGAGCTGGATTACCTCCACAACATTCTTGACAAATGGTCATCTAGCTTTGATTTGAATACCTCTAGGGCTAAGAATCCATTATTTCCCAAGGCAGGCCATTCTGGTTTTGGACAGCTCTTATTCTTAGTAAATTTTTCCCTTCACATTGAGTTTTATTCACATGAAATACATTCATAGTCACATGAATTATTGTTTACCTTCATCCCTTTCCCTATTATCTTGTTCTGGTACAGTTGATTTTTTTAGTGCAAAAATAGCCCTATTAAATTTCAGCTTATTAGATTTGGCCCAGTGTTGGAGATTAAAATGTTTTCAAATCCTGACTTTGTTACTTAATGTTAGCTATCTTTCTCAGTGTTCTATTATCCGAAAATCTGATATGCCTTCATAGGGAGCAATTTATAATGGGGAGTGTTAGCTAGGCGGCTCGCTGCAATATTGGGGCAAGGAAGGAGACCGACAGCCTCCCTCAAAACAGAGCAGGATTTATTTAACAAGAACGAACTTAAAAAAAACACCACAAACAGGATCAGTAGGATTAAGGGAAAGGAAATAAAATGGGGAAAGGGAAAATGATACAATCTGAACAACACCACTGCCCAAGAATCAGCTGAGAACACACAGCAGCGTCCTGTTGCCTTCCAGCTTCAAGCTAGAATGGTGAAAAAAACCTTCCTTCTTCCTAGCAGACCCCAGGCTGACCACACAAAGCCCCAAGCCAATTGGCTGGCCGCTCTGACAGTCACACGACTGCCCTCACTGGGCTTCCAATCATTATAATTTTGCCAGGCACGTGTAGGTGTTGGTGAGTAGTGATGACGTGAGGTGCCAGCGCCATGGTGACGGCTGCAACTAGTGGGTGGAGCACCGTGAGGTTTGTGGAGCCCCAGACCAGTGAGTGTGCCGAAGTTTTTTTTTAATTCTAGCCAAAAGATGGGGTCATAAAAACCTCAGATAACAACTAATTCTTTACATAAGCAATTAATAAAATTATTGAATGGTATATGTAGGACCATGAACAGATTTCTGTGAAAATAGCCTCCAAGCCTCCAAGTGTCTCTCTATTGATAAACCAGTTCTGATGAAAAGTGTTGTTGCTAATTTTTTATCCAGCAGCAATAGTCATCGACCTTTTCTTTTCTAAAGTATCCCTATCTAAACACCATTTTTGCATACCAGAATGGTAGCACATGTATATTTAATGAGGTTCACTGGATTCCTCTGGTTATAATAGCAATAATAATAACTTACATTTACATAGTGCTTTAAACCTTACAAAACACTTTTTTCTTTTCTTTTCTTTTTGGTGAGGCAATTGGGGTTAAGTGACTTGCCCAGGGTCACACAACTAGTAAGCGTCAAGTGTCTGAGACTGGATTTGAACTCAGGTCCTCCTGAGGCCAGTGCTCTATCCACTGTGCCACCTAGCTACCCCACTTTTTTCATAATAATCTTGTATGGTAAGTAGTATAAATATTATATCAATTTTTCTGAGGAGTTAACAGATGCAGAGAGTTTAAATGGCATGTCTGTTATCACATAATTAAATGATAGAACTGAGATTTTAACCAATATTTTCTGAATTTAGTGTTTGTTCTACTATCATATAAGTGAGTAAGACAGAGAAAGATGGTCAAGGTGAAAAATATGACTTCCTAGGGCCAGAAGTCATAAGAGTGTGCCTAGAATCAAGAGGTGGAGTCCAGGTGGCAGAGTGGCAGGAAGTAGTATAGCAAGCTGCCCCTTAACTCCCAGACCCCTCCCCCCCCCAAATCGCCTTTTCCAAACAGGTCTAAAAAACACACCAGAATTAATCCCAATGGGGAGAAGTCTAGAAAAAGCCACAGTGGGTATTTGTATTAGCCTAGACATAGACAGAGGTCTTAAGATATTGGGGATAGGGTCTGACCAGGAGTATGCTGCACATGGAGCACTCTAGTGCCCAAGGAGAGGCTGTGCACCAGGGCAGGAGAAAGTCTAAGATCCACATGGGACACTGTTATAAGGTTAGGTCTGGTGGTCTTGATATTACCATGCCCAGATCTCTTGGAATCAGAGAGCAAAATGGAAATATAAAGAATATACCAGTCACTGCTTTTAAGAAACCCCCAAATGAAAATTCCTGGAAAGATTATAGTCAAAATCCAGAATTTCCAGGTAAATGAAAAAAGACTGCAAGGAGCCAGAAAGAATTCAGGAGGAGTCAGAATCATACATGATTTAGCAACCACTACCTTCAAGGAATAGTGAGCTTGGAACGTGGGATTATAGCATTCAGAGTATGGTTTGCAGTCAAGAATAATTTACCCAGAAAAATGGAGTAAAATGCTAAAGGGGGAAAATGATTAAGTAGAGGACTTCCAGGCACTCCTGAAGAAAAGACCAGAACTGCATAGAAACTGAAGTCTAAACACAGGAGTTAAGAGAAACATAAAAGGTAAACATATATGAACAATGATAAGTGACTGAACAAGGACAATAAACTGCTTACATTGATGTATGTGTTGCCTCTGAATTCTATCATCATCAGGGATCATAGAGGGAGTCTAATTAGACAGTGTGAGAGAAGTTATATTATGTCTTGAGCTTAAGAAAAGAATGGAGGGGCAGCTAGGTGGTGCAGTGGATAGAACACCAGCCCTGGAGTCAGGAGTCCCTGAGTTCAAATCCGGCCTCAGACACTTGACACTTACTAGCTGTGTGACACTGGGCAAGTCACTTAACCCCAATTGCCTCACCAAAAAACCAAAAAAAACAAAAAGAAAAAGAAAAGAATAGAAAGCGGGAAAGAATAATACACTGCTTGGGGGTGGGGAAGGTAAAGGAAGGTTAAGGAAAAATATCTTACATAATATAACAAGAAGATGGGGTTGGGAGGAACAGTCAACATGTGACCCTCACCCTCATCTGAACTGGGGAAAGGAAGGAAGAATACATAGATACTCACAGAAGAGTACAGAAATACATTTCCCTCAATAGGGAAATAGGAAGGACAGGGGAGAAGAGAGAAGGGACAAACTAGAGGAAGTGATTAGTTTTAAGGAAAACAAACTCTAAGGATGTACAAAAATATTTATAGCAGTTCTTTCTGAGGTGTCCAAGAAAAGGAATCCAAGGAGTTGACTATAAATTAGGGAATGGATGAAGTTATGGTGTGTGTGTGTGTGTGTGTGTGTTCACACGCATATGTGTATATGTATGTATGATGGAATACTATAGTGCTGAACTCTATGTAATGACCAACCATGATACCAGGAGAATAATGATGGAATATGCTATCTACTTTCTGATAGAGAGGTGAAGGTTACAAGAAGGTACAGAATGTACAAGCATAATACATACACACAATACACACATCTACTTACCTACCTATATACATACATACATATGTGTGTATATGACATGTCCAATGCAGAAATTTGTTTTTCTTGACTGTACATGTTTTTAACAGGGGTTTTGTTTTCCTTGTGTTCTTAGTTAAAAGTGGGGGTGGAGGGGGCAGCTAGGTGGTGCAGTGGATAGAGCACTGGCCCTGGATTCAGGAGGACTCAAGTTCAAATACAGCCTCAGACACTTGACACTTACTAGCTGTGTGACCCTGGGCAAGTCACTTAACCTTCATTGCCCCACCAAAAAAAGGAAAAAAAGATAAAAGTGGGGGTGGAGTTGGGGGTGAGAGAATGAGGTAGATTTTTGCTGATTGAAAAAGAAAATTTTAAAAATGCCTAGGTTGTAAAGAACTTTAACCATCATCTAATCTGGCTCTCTAGTTTTACAGATAAAGAAAGAGACCCAGAGAAGAAAGTAGCTGCCTTAGGTCTCTTAGGTAGCAGCTGAATTTAATTCTTCCCATTCTAAAGCCTGTGTTCCATTACACTATGCAGTAACCCACAAATAATAATTTGTGGTGACCTGAAGCCAAAGTTGATGATCCTTGGGGCTCAGGCAGGAAATAGGGCTAGGGAACTATTTAAGGGCAGGGGAATTACAGTACTCCTGAGACTCAGAGGGGCTACAATCACAGGTAGGGTAGACCTGGAACCATGGGCTCTGGGTGGCATGAGAGACTTACTTTAGTCAAAGGTGTCTACTTGGTGACATTTCTGCCCACTTTGGATTAGAACCTGAAAAGTCAATTAATCAAATTCATTACCCTTTGTAACTTCCTTCACAGTGCTCTCAACCAGTCCTCATATGTCATAGTCTTGTCTTTTCCCTACCATAGTTCCTAAACTCTAGACAGATTCCATTTTTTCTGTGTCCTTCCTGAATTATTTATAATTAAATGCAGTACTTCAAAGAAATTGGATTAACTCTGGACCAGTCTATTCTCCTTTTCCTGTAGTCTTCTCTTCTCTAGGGAGGCAGGAACCAAGGATGAGTCTCTGGGGACATAAATATCTGAGAGCAGAACTCATTAGAAATAGCATGTTGCTCCGGTTAGTTTTCAGGGTCACTGAGTTTGGAGAATAATATCACAAGAGGTTGAGGAAATTAGATTCTCTTCTACTCCTCTTCCCCCCCCCCCCAGCTTTAATAACCCAGCATGACGTGCTAAGAGGATTTGAATCTTTCAGAATAAGCACTTAGTGTCCATTTAAAAGCCACTTAATAGTCTCATTACTCGATTTGGTAAAGGATCAGCTTCTTTGACTTCATACTTCTGAGAGATCCAGTGACCTTAGCATGAGCAAGTTTTCTTCCCAGGGATATTGTCAAGTGTCATTAGATGATAAAGGCAAAGTGCAGAACTGGAGAAAAGGCTTTAGTTAGCATGTGAGGGGAAGACAGCCAGGAGACAGACTGGGATGGGGAGTAGAAATGCAGATTGTAGAAATAGGGTGATGATTGTCTAGCACCAGAGTTGGCAGTCTTGCCCCTTTCCTTCTCTACATCCTGCCTCCTTGAGGAAGGGTTTGTGGTGGGGAACAGGTGTCAGGGAATGAAAAGAAGAGTTTCTCTTAATTATATATGCACTGTTGTAGGGGAACCCTAAAGGAAATGGACAGGTTTGGGCTTTTGTGGGGTCAGTGGCTTTGAGGACCCTTTTTAGACTGTCAATTGTGTGTGAATTTGTGGGGGAAGGGGTTCTGCTCAGTTGAAAGATGTGACTCATGCTTTTGAATATCTTGAGAATTGTATTTCACTGAATGTTTTATTGATTCTTTTATTTGAATTTGTAACTGAATGCTTTCTAAAAATGCTTTATGTGTTAAACTATATGATCTATAAATATAAGATCTTTGCCAATCCTTTGATCTTAGCATTCTTTACACTGTATTGATTAATTTTAACTTTGTACCTCCTATGCAGTACCCTAGGCAGCTCTCTGAGACTTAGTAAGATGTAGCAAAAGTGCTGATCTGCATTGGTAGAGGATGTTTTCTCATTCGGGACATCCTTTTATAAATGAAATCACAAGTGCTGTCTTTATCCCTATCCTACCTACTATGCAGAGTGATGTTTATCTATTACTATTGTGTCATTCAGTATTACATAATGTAGAAATAATCCTATTCTCAAGATAGGGAAACTGAGGCAATGGATTTCAACAAATATCCATTAATCAACTTATTTCTGTATGGCATTGTGCTAGGTGTTGGGGATATACAGATGAAAACCATAGCCCTACTCTCAAAGAACTTAGAGTTTACCAGGGAAATAAAAGATAAACAGTTACCACGATCCTAGGAGCCATTCCCCATTTCTTCTTCTTCTTCTTCTTCTTAATTAATTAATTAATCCCCCCCCCCCCATCTTCTAAGTTCAACTGGCTACTCTTGGCTCTCCTATCAGCCCATACAATTTAGAGAAAGCTGGTCAGGGTATCTGAATTATTTCTTAGTGTAAATTATGATTTCCTTATTTCAGGGATTAATTAAATTCAATTGAATCAAATTCATTGATTATACTCCTTGCTATCACTGGAACTGGGTGACTGGATGTCAAAGTAGATAGTGCAGGTAGGAGACAGTTTTACTTATTGTACCCCTTTTGCACCATCAGAAAGCATAATTATTTTATTTTGTTTTAGGCACTGTAGGTGGCTTTGACATTGAATTACCTTATATTCATTATATATTATGTATATGCTTATATTGTTTTTCTCTTAAAATGTAAGCTCCATGAATTCATTATTTCACTTTTGTGTTTCTTCAGTACTCAGTATAAGCATAGTTCTGAGCATAAAGTAAGCTCTTCATAAATGTTTGTAGATTGATTTATTTGAGGGTGTTGTCTTACCTAAAATGCCTTCAAGATGCCTAGGTCAACACTATATAAGAGCCCTTCCCAAGATGTATATCTGAGCACATGAATTGCCCATGGGAGTATTATTATTTCTTGTAGGTGCTGGAACCAGAAGTTAATGTTCATATAGAATCTGAATGACTGTCCTGTGATGTAAGTGACTGAAGAGCTCCTGTGGTTGATATGGAGAGATGAGACATTTCTAAGATTTAGTAGGTCTCATTGCTTAAGAGGTTACATCCATATTATTTACCACTCCTGTTATGCATGGCTGTTCATGTGTTGCAACTGCTAACTACTGTTGAGAAGAAAAATTAGGACTGAGAGATAATATCCTTTTCTTCACCCACATGTGGCCCTCACTGACCACTGGTTCTAGTCCTGGGAATGAGGAGGAGGAAATTCCAGGGAAGAAATGTCATTGGCATTTTGAATCAGGAGTTAATGAGGTCAGCCTCTGTAGGGCCCAGCAAAATGAAAGAATGAAAATGAACCAACTCTAATCTCAGCTGAAGGAGATTTACTCAGAAATCATGGCTACTTTCTGTTACTGAAAATGATGACTGTCATGTTCATCCTGGCTCCAGAGTCCTTGGAAAAAGACTTCCTTAAAAAAAATCATGTGTTATCTGCTTTTCATCTCTTGCTACTCCTTGGGTCACAGAACTAAAAAAGATCTTGAGCCTGAGAGAGCAAGAAGTAGTAGAGGGTGTGCTCTGAAGAAGATCCAGAGCCATCAGTTATCTGGAGTTTAAGGTGCTAGGAAGCCTGTGCTTCTTTCTAGAGATGCTGAAGTTGGGAAGTCATTACTTCAAGTGCAGTTATCTTCTACTTGGGATAAAGTTGTGAAGTTAGCATTGAATTTGAGTTCAGTCTTGTTGGGAGACTGGAAGACCAGTTATTTACTGACTTCAGTGCCATGACTGAACTCCCTGTTGATTCTGTCTGTCACCTACACCCTCTTGCTGTCTCTGTTTCGATTGACTATCAAAGGAAACCGATAGTTGTTTGAGTATAGTAATCTAGTGGGGACTTAAGAGATATTTAATTGAATCACTTCATTTCCCTCTTTAAATGGTCTCAAGCCCAGTGATGCCTAAAAACGGACACATAAAAGTCATCTAGATCAATTCACCACACGATAGATCTCCTCTTCAATATCCCTGACAAGTGCAGGGTAGTGTGGTGTTGTGGAAAGGGACCCTGGGCTTAGAGTCAGGAGACTTGGCATTGAGTTCTTTCTCTGACTCTTAGGATGTGTGTGTTCAAGGGCGAGTCATTCATTTCTCTGAGCCTTGGTTTTCTCATCATTACCTCAGAGCAGTATTGTGAGGAAAGCACCTGGAAAGTAAGGTGCTGTGTTGCACTTTGAAAAGTTTATTGATAGCTTGTATTTTTACATCACTTACATCTTTCTGTCTCTGTATTTTTCTCCTAGGAAACTCATATCAAAGAATAAAAAAAGAAAGGAAAGGTTTAGTGAACTTAACCAACATACCCATAAAGTCTGGAATTAGTATACATTATTTCACACAAATAGTCTCTCACTTCTGCAAAGTATTGAGGGAAGAAGATGCCCTTTTTATTTCTTCTTTTAATTTTTTTTTTAATGGGGCAGTGAGTGTTAAGGGACTTGCCCAGGGTCACACAGCTAGTAAGTGTCAAGTGTCTGAGGCCGGATTTGAACTCAGGTCCTCCTGAATCCAGGGCTGGTGCTTTGTCCATTGTTCCACCTAGATGCCCTCTTTTATTTTTTCTTTGAAGCCAAGCTCAGTAATTTTTATTTTATAATTTTCAATTTTGTTCTTTTCTTTCTGTTTACATTGTTGTAATCATCATATATGTTGTTTTCCTAGTTCTACTTATTTTACTTTGCCCCAGTTTATATATCTTTCATGTTTCTCTGTATTTGTCACATTGTTTTTTAAAATAAATTTTATTTCCCCCAACTACATGTTAAAACAATTTAAACGTGTTATTTTAGTCTTTTTTTTTGCGGGGGGGGGGGGGGGGTGGGGTGGCAATTGGGGTTAAGTGACTTGCCCAGGGTCACACAGCTAGTGAGTGTTAAGTGTTTGAGGCTGGATTTGAACTCAGGTACTCCTGACTCCAGGGCTGGTGCTCTATCCACTGCACCATCTAGCTGCCCTAATGTGTTTTTTTAAAAAAAGGTTCAAATTCCAAATTGTATCCCTTCCTAAGATGGTAAGCAATCTGATATAGGTTATACATGTACAATCATATAAAACATTTCCATATTAGTCATTTTGTACAAGAAGACTCAAACCAAAAAAAGTAAAAAATAGTATGTTTCAGTCTGTATTCAGATAATATAAGGTTTTTTTTCCCCTGGAGGCAGATAGCATGTTTCATCATGAGTCCTTTGGGATTGTCTTGGATCATTGTATTGCTAAGAATAGCTAAGTCATTCATACTTCTTCATCAAACAATATTGTTGTTACTGTGTACAGCATTGTCCTGGTTTTGTTCACTTCACTATGTATTGGTTCATGTAAGTGTTTTGAGTTTTTTTTGAAAATCATCCTCCTTGTCATTTCTTACAGCATAGTAATACTCTATTGTAATCATATACCACAATTTATTCCTCTATTCCCTAATTGATCAGCATCCCTTAAATTTCCAATTCTTTGCTACCACAAAAACAGCTGCTATAAATAAGTAAACAAATAGGTCCTTTTCCCTTTTTTTTTGATCTCTTTGAGATACAGACCTAACAGTGGTATTGCTAGATCAAAGGGTATTCAGGGTTTGGTAGCCTTTTGGGCATAGTTCCAAAATATTCTCCAGAATAGTTGTGTTAGTTCACAACTCTACCAACAGTGCATCAGTGTCCCATTTCCCCCACATCCCCTTCCACATTTATCATTTTCCATTTTTGTCATATTAGCCAATTGGATAGTTGTGAGGTGGTACCTCAGAGTTGTTTTGATTTTCATTTCTCTGATCAGTAGTGATCCAGAGTATTTTTTCATATGATTATACATAGCTTTGATTTCTTCATCTGAAAACTCTCCGTTCATATTCTTTGACCATTTATCAATGGGGAAGACTTTGTACTCTAATAAATTTGACTCATTTCTCTTTATATTTGAGAAATTAGGCCTTTATCAGAAACACTTGCTGTAAAGACTGTTTCTTGCTTTCTGCTTTCCTTTAATTTTGGTTGCATTGGTTTTGTTTGTTGAAAACCTGTTTTAATTTATTATAATCATAAATTATCCATTTTACATTTTTTAATGTGTTGTATCTCTTGTTTGTTAATAAATTCTTCCCTTTTCCATACATCTGCAAACTATTCCTTGCTCTTCTAATTTGCTTATGGTATCACCCTTTTATGTCAAAACCATATACCCATTTTGCCTGTATCTTGGTATGCAGTATAAGATGTTGGTCTATATCTAGTTTCTGCCATACTGTTGTCCATTTTCCCAGCAGTTTTTGTCATATATGGAATTCTTGTCCCCAGAGCTGGGGTCTTTGGTGTAAAAAATTAATTATTAACTATATCTAATCTAACCTGGAAAAATTATATAATTGGATTTATGAAAAATTATAGGTTTAGAGAAATTATAATTGGGCCATAAGTCCTGCCAAGGTCGCCGTTCAAATGTGAAAATATTTTGACCGACTAGCTTAATTTGGGGGGACTGATCTATGGAGGACTAATCTGGGGACTTTTGACTATTCGGCTATCTGACTGCGTTTAATTTAATATGGGCCGTTTATAAAGTTCCACCACACTGCTCCACTCCCAAATTGATAAGCAAAATATTAAGAGGCCTCTTAGCTAAATAATCAAAGCAGAGTTTATTTATGAGATACTATTGAAAATTAAGAATACAGGGAAATAAAATGTACAACCTGACTTCCTGTGGTCTCTTCTCTTTCCACTGCTTCTCTTTGGAACTTCTTGAATACAATAAGGGCCTTAGCCGCCATTTGCCTTAGGGCACTCAGGTACTTTATTCCAACTCTGAGCCCCTTTCACTTTGTAAATCCCCCTGCTTCTAACTTTCCTCTCCTTACTGCCACTGCTGAACCCATGTGTTTCTCTCTCACCGACCTTCTGTCTGTCTGCTCCATCAGTCTGCCCTTTGGCCTCTCTTTTCCCTGCTCCTAGTCCTTCTTGTCTTCTCCTGTGTCCTTGTAGCCCTGTCTCTAGTCTGCCACGCTCCAACCTTTCTAATCTCGTCAGCTGCCACCTCTCTCGTCAGTCTGAACCCCCTCTAATCTCATCAGTCGCCCCTTGACCTCTTCTCCGCCTAGTCTCGTCCGGCAGAACCCCTTGCTGTCTAACTCCCAGGTCTATATATACCTTTTTTATCTCCACTCAAATCTCGGGGCTTCCTGCGCTCCCACAGACCAAGCTAATCCTCCAGTCAGGGCTGCGGTTGGGGCTGGGGGGATGCTCCAGCATCACATGCTACACCAGAGCCCAGGGCTCCAGGGGCCCATGCCCTCTGCTGTGTGCCCAGGGACCTTGGCATGGGCTATGCCAGAACCTGGCCTGGACAAGCCCAGGATCTCTCGGATAGCTCCGCCCAGGGTGGAGGGAGCTGAAGGCTTCTTCCTCCCAGCTGTCTGACCCAGCATCTTGCACAGCCCAGGGGCTTTCTGGCTCAGCTGAAGCAGAGGGGGAGGGGCACCAGCCCCTCCCACACAGAAGAGACCCTAAGGGCCTAAGGCTTTCCAATCTCAGTCCAAAGGTAGGGTCCCCAAACCAAAATAAATTTCCACATTGGGTTTATCAAACTCTAGATTACTTTGGTCTTTTACCATGTGAGACTGTTTTTGTGATGGTCTTTTTTTACCTGTAGAGAAAAGATTTTTATATTGGGAAGAAAGACCATACATATTCTATGTAGCCCTCAAGGATCAGTGAGGAGAATTTTAGGGAGGAAGATTTCAATTCAGTATAAGAAACACCTTCCTAATAATCTGAGCAGTCCCTCTTTATGGGGCTAAAATTCTAGCTAGTCTGTCTACAATATCTAATGAGTGGTCGCCAATAAATTACAAGCTTTAGCAAGAGTTAGACTTTTAAGCATTTATTAAGGAGAATAAGAATTTGGTGAAAAGAAAGAGAAAGGCCTAGATTCATCTCTCTATTAAAGGGAGAACACAGGGCAGCTAGGTGGCACAGTGGATAGAGCACCAGCCCTGGATTCAGGAGGACCTGAGTTCAAATCTGGCCTCAGACACTTGATACTTACTGGCTGTGTGACCCTTGGCAAGTCACTTAAGCCCAATTGCCTCACCAAAAAAAAAAGAAAAAGAAAAAAAAGGGAGAGCGCATTTCTATCTCCTTTCTCCACCCAAGTCCTGAGGAAAGAGAGTGAAAGCCAGCCTCACGCCCTCTTCCTCCCACAAGCAACCGTCACTTCCTGACGTCAAAGAAAAGCTGCATGGCCTTGCTCTCAGAGGCCTTCTCCTCATGGTGGAGCTTTCCTACAGCAAGTCTCCAGCAGGTGGCATCATTCTAATCATTACATCACAATGGAACAGGCCACCTCTGGGATAGTGATCTCATAAGGGGCTTCAAGCACAGATAGTGGATGATTTGTTTTGGGGAGGTTGTAGAGGGAATTTCTTTACTGGAAGAGATCAGACAATATGACTTGACAATCCTTTCTAGAATCCCTAACACTAGGATTGTCAAGGCCCTTCTAAATGAAAAATTCTGTGACTTTCATCAGCATTGATTCATGTGCTACCAGGCTAGTGGTATGACTTCAGTGGTTTCCATTATTCTTACTTGTTTATCTCCCATATACTACTGTTTCCCCTGTAAATTATAACAATCACACAACTTTCCACCTGTATTTAAAAAAAATTTTTTGGGGGGGGTGAGGCAATTGGGGTTAAGTGACTTGCCCAGGGTCACACAGCTAGTAAGTGCCAAGTGTCTGAGGTTGGATTTGAACTCAGGTCCTCCTGAATCCAGGGCCAGTGCTCTATCCACTGCGCCACCTAGCTGCCCCTCCACCTGTATTTTTACAAAGAGCATGCATATCTATCATTCTTGGTCCTTATAACATTGCTGTGAGATTAATCAGGTATGATCCCTGTTTTAGACATGAATATATTCTAGCAATACCACTACTAGGTCTATATCCAAAAGAGATTTTTTAAAAAGTGGAAAAGGATCTATTTATACAAAAATATTTATAACAGTTGTTTTTGTGGCAGCAAAGAATTGCAAATTGAGAGGATACCCATCAATTGGGGAGTAGCTGAACAAGTGGTGGCATATGATTATAATGGAATACTATTATGTTATAAGAAATGATGAGTAGGATGAGTTCAGAAAAACCTGGGAAGATTTACATGAACTGATACAAAGTGAAGTGAGCAGAACCAGGAGAACATTGTACACAGTAACAGCAGTATTGTACATTGATCAGTGGTGAATGACTTAGCTATTCTCAGCAATACAATGATCCAAGACAGGCCCAAAGGACTCATGATAAAACATGCTTTCTACCACCATAGAAAGAACTGATGGAGCCTGAATGCATATTGAAGCATAGTATTTTTCTTTTGTTATGTTTTATTTCCCTTTGGGTCTGTGTCTTCTTTCACAACATGCATAATATAGAAATGTGTTTTATGTGATTGCACATCTATTACCTCTGTCATATTCCTTACTATCTCAGATGGGGGGAGGTGAAGGAAGGAAGGAGAAAATTTGGAACTCAGAATTTTTTCAAAATGAATGTTTATGACTAATTTGGAAATATGTTTAATGTGATTGTACATATATAACCTATATCAGATTGCTTTCTGTCTTGGGAAGTGGGGGAGGGAAGGGAGAGAGGGAGAGAGAATATTTTGGAACTCAAAATCTTATAAAAACAAATATTGAAAACTATCTTTACATGTAACTGGAAAAAATGATATACTATTAAGATTGGAAAAAATAAATAAGAACAAATGCTAAAATTGTCTTTACATGTAATTGGAGAAAAAAAGAAATGAGCATATTGAAACCATGATAGGTTGAATTGCCAGGTCCTTCTATCATATCTCAACTTTGTCCCCTTTTATCTACTTGAAAAAAAACTTTCTAAGATCTCTTAGGAGCATTAGCAAGTACCTTATGAATTTCTTAGGCCTCTCATATTGTCCTCGTGTTTTAAAGCTGATGCTGGCATTCTCTCTTTGGAGTATGTGATCTCTATAGTGTTTCCTGCAGTTTGAAATAGAGGAAGGGAAGACACACCTGCCCACTGGCATTCTTTTCTCATGACTGGTTTTCTTTGGTCCTTTGCAACATTGGTGCCAATAGTGACTCACCAATTTAATGTGTAGGTTTTCTGGACCTTAGCATTTTTTCCCCTCAGCTTAAAAAATGATGAGTTTTGTGTGGTTGAAGCATAATAGTTGAGCACTTTTCTATTACAGCAGAATGTAAACTGGAATGAAATGGTTCTATCCTTTCGAGTAGAGCAGAGAATCATGGCATCTCAGAATTGGAAGAGACCTCAGAGGGCATCTAATCTTTAATTTTTTTTTTTTTTGCATCTGATTCTTTCTATAGTTAAACAGGAACCTCCTCTGAAGAGTTCTGACATTCTATAGAAATTTCTATATGTTAAAGCCCAGTAATGGGGGGATGTTATAAGGAGACAGCTCTCTATTTGATAAAAAGATTTCCTAATACTCAAAACTGGTCAAAGGTGTAATGGTTTGCCTTGTGTCAGTAGTGAGTTTCTCATCACTGGAGATCATTAAGCAGAGGCAGGATGATCATTTGTTAGCGACGTAAGAATTCCTATCCAGGTAAGGGTTGAACTGAAGCTACCTCCTGCATGAGGTCTTTACAGATTCCTTTTCCCCCAACTACTTGTGCCTCCTCCCCCAAATTACCTTGTATTAATATTTTTTTTGGGGTGGGGCAACGAGGGTTAAGTGACTTGTCCAGGGTCACACAGCTAGTAAGTGTCAAGTGTCTGAGGCTGGATTTGAACTCAGGTCCTTCTGAATCCAGGGCCGGTGCTTCATCCACTGCGCCACCTAGCCGCCCCCAAAACTTGTATTAATCTTATATACTTTTATGTATATGCATTACCTCCCCATATTGGCCCCTTGAGGTGTAGGGACAACTGTTGATTGGTCTTTTTGTATCCCTAGCACAGTGCCTGGCACACAGTAATTCCTTACTGGGTACTTGATAATCAAATGCTTAGGTCCCTTCCAGCTCTGGCATTCTATCATTCTGCTTCTTCCCCTGACTAGATCACTGTTGAAATCTTTGCTGGGCGAGCTCTAGACTTGGCACCAGAGGATAGGCTGCTCTTTGAGTTGGCAGTTTCAGCCGAGTACTCCTTTCATGGTTTCTTTCTGCATTGGGAGTGAGGAAATCTACCTTCTTTGCTGGCCCTTTGGTATCTGTGTCCTGCTGTGTGTTGCCTCAGCTAATATAAAGGTTTCCTCAGGAGGTCATTGGTTTTCGCACAAGGGAGTAGAGGTCCTGTTCATATACCCACTCAGGCAAAACTTCATTCCAAATATTGCAGGCTGGATTACAGTTCAGTATTGTAGTTGTCATCATCAGTAGCTGTTTTTTAAATACATATTCTGGAGTTTGTGCTGCAGTTTATGTAATTGGTAAGATCAGTGGTATTAAAATCAAGCATTCAAACAACTGGATGTCTTCATCTGTTCTACCCTGAGGTAAAGATAATTTTTGAAGTAGTACTTATTAAGAGTTTACAGTCAATTTGGTGAGATGAAACCCTATATAAACGTAAGTGATACAAGACAATGTATATAGAATTGAGGAAGACTCAAGTTGTCTGAGTCCAGTGTCTAGGGTGAGGGTGAAAATCCTGTTTTATTTTTCCCTAATCAATCATACCACAACTGGAAGTTTATTTCCATCCCTCTTCATTTTTAATAAGGACATTAACAAGCTGGAGCTTGTATAGAGGAGGGCAACCAAAATGGGGAGGGAACTGGATACTATGCTTTTTTCAAGCCACTGAAGGAAACTGGGATGATTAGTCTGGAAAAAAGACTTGGGCAATTATTCCTATCTAATAGAATTGTCTTGGCAGACAGGGATTTGCTTTGCTCTGTTCTGCTCCAGAAGGAAGAATGAGGAACAATGGGAAGTTACAGGAAAAGCATTTTTTCAATCGAAGTTTAAATTAAAAAAAAAAATCTGAACTTAACAAATACCAGCTAAAATCAGTACTTTCCTATACACAGTAGAACAGAGAGGGTTGTGGATGAAACAAAAAATTTTTTTTTCTATCTACAGTTTGCTTTTTCTTTTCAAGTACATAAAACCCCCCACAATATTACTTTCTTTGAAAAAGGGTTTATTACATATGAATATGAAGGATAGGCATCTTTTCAAAAACACAAAGCTAGTATAAAGTCTCACGTTTGAAAAGGCATATACGAAACTATTTACAAGAAGGCAGTGAGCACCTTAAACATTATCCTAGTACAATATTACTTTCAAAGCTGCCCTGCTCATCTGTGATTCCTTCTGGCCTTTCTTCTCTCTCTTTTGTGCATTTCAAGAACATGTTTTAGTAACTTTTCTTTCTCTCTTTTTAGCAGCCCTCTCTCTAATTCCCTTCTCCTACACTCTGTAACTTGAGACCATCAGTTCTGTAGGGAAGTGAGTAGCATGATTTATTAATAGTCTTCTTGAATCAACAGTTAATCTTTGAGTTATGAGAGTTCTTATGTCTTTCAAAAAATGTTTTTCCTTTGGAACACTAATCCATTGTTGGTGGAGCTGTGAACTGATCCAGCCATTCTGGAGAGCAATTTGGAATTATGCCCAAAGGGCGATAAAGCTGTGCATACCCTTTGACCCAGCAATACCACTTTTGGGTCTTTTTCCCGAAGAGATCATGGAAGGGGGAAAGGGACCCACATGTACAAAAATATTTATAGCTGCTCTTTACATGGTGGCAAAGAATTGGAAGTTGAGGGGGTGCCCATCAATTGGGGAATGGCTGGACAAGTTGTGGTATATGAATACAATGGAATACTATTGTGCTATAAGAAACGAGCAGGAGGAGTTCAGAGAAACCTGGAGAGTCTTGCGTGGGCTGATGATGAGTGAGATGAGCAGAACTAGAAGAACATTGTACACAGTAACATCAACATTGAGTGTTGATCTACTGTGATGGACTATATTCTTCTCACCAATGCAATGGCACAGAAGAGTTCCAGGGAACTCGTGATGGAAGAGGATCTCCAAATCCAGGAAAAAAAAAAAAAGAACTGCGGAGTATAGATGCTGAATGAACCATACTATTTCTTGTTTTTGATGCTGTTGTTTTTTTTCTATTTTGAGGTTTTCCATCATTGCTCTGATTTTTTTCTCTTATAACATGACTAATGCAGAAGTAGGATTAATGTTATTATGTGTATATATATATATGTGTGTGTGTGTGTGTGTATATATATATATATATATATATATATATATATATATAACCTATATCAGATTACCTGCTGTCTAGGGGAGGGGGGAGGGAGGGGAGGGAGGGAGAAAAATCTGAAATTGTAAAGCTTGTATAAACAAAGGTTGAGAACTATCTTTACATGTAACGGAAAAAAATAAAATACTTTATTAATTAAAAAATGTTTTTCCTTACAATGTTATTGTATTGTAATTGTATTTTATTGTTTTGGTTCTGCTCACTTCATTATGCATCAGTTCATACAAGTCTTCCCAGGTTTCTTTAAATCCCTTCCTTTAGATATTTCTTATGGCACAATGATATTCCTTTTCATTCATATATGATTATTTGTTCAGCCATTGATGATCAACCACTTAATTTTTGGTTCTTTGCCACCACAAAAAGAGCTGCTATAAATATTTTGTTACTATGGTTCCTTTTCCTTTGATATCTTTGCACTATAGGTCTAGTAGTGGCATCACTGAGTCAAAAGGTAGGGACAGTTTGGTAACTTTTGGGCATAATTTCATTCACTTCTCTGTCAAAAGGTGAGTAACATACTTTATCTAATCAGTCCTCTGGAACTGCACTTGGTCATTGCATTGAACAGAATTCTTAAGAGCTCTTAAAGTTGTATTTACAATGTTGTTATTATATATAAATTGTTCTCCTTGTTTTGCTTACTTCATTCTGTATCAGTTCCCAGGTTTGTCTGAAACCATTGCTTTCATAATTTCTTCCTACACTATGGTATTCCATTACATTCACATATAGTGATTTGTTCAGTCATTCCCTAGTAGATAGGCAGCTCCCTTATTTAGTAGTTCTTTGCCACCACATTAAAAAAGAGCTACTATAAACTTTTTGTATACATGTAGGGTCTTTTCCTCTTTGATCTTCAGGTATATGAAACCTGTGGATGGCTACATATTGGAATCTTGTAGATGCGATTCCTGTTCAGATACTTATTGTACTGGATGATCTTCTCAGGACCCTTTCAGCTTAGAGACTGTGTTTCATGAATTCATGGTTTTTATAGCACTTTCATGTATATGCTTTCTTCATAATAAACTAGTGAGGTAGATATTAAAAAGAGGGCATTACAATCATCTCCATTTTACAGAGAAGGAAATGGAGACAAAGAGACTCAAGTAAATTGTCCAGTGTAACCTTCCCAGTGTGTGAACTTGAACTTGAATTGTACTTGAATTCAGGTGATAGGACTTAGAATGGACTGTTCTAATGTCCTCACTTTATAGAGGGTGAAACTGATATTTAGAAAGAAATGAAGTTATTTATCCAGGGTCATACAGTTAGCTGAGCTGGGATCTAGACCCTCCTTCCCTCCCTCCCTCCCTCCCTCCCTCCCTCCCTCCCTCCCTCCCTCCCTCCCTCCCTCCCTCCCTTCCTCCCTCCCTCCCTCCCTCCCTCCCTTCCTCCCTTCCTCCCTTCCTCCCTTCCTCCCTTCCTTCCTTCCTTCCTTCCTTCCTTCCTTCCTTCCTTCCTTCCTTCCTTCCTTCCTTCCTTCCTTCCTTCCTTCCTTCCTTCCTTCCTTCCTTCCTTCCTTCCTTCCTTCCTTCCTTCCTTCCTTCCTTCCTTCCTTCCTCCCTCCCTCCTTCCCTCCTTCCCTCCCTCCCTCCCTCCCTCCCTCCCTCCCTCCCTCCCTCCCTCCCTCCCTCCCTCCCTCCCTTCCTTCCTCCCTCCCTTCCTTCCTTCCTCCCTTCCTTCCTTCCTCCCTCCCTTCCTTCCTTCCTTCCTTCCTTCCTTCCTTCCTTCCTTCCTTCCTTCCTTCCTTCCTTCCTTCCTTCCTTCCTTCCTTCCTTCCTTCCTTCCTTCCTTCCTTCCTTCCTCCCTCCCTCCCTCCCTCCCTCCCTCCCTCCCTCCCTCCCTCCCTCCCTCCCTTCCTTCCTTCCCTTTCTCTCTTTCTCTCATCTCTCTCTCTCTTTCTCCTTTCTTTCCCCTCCCCTTCCTTAACCCCTCCTCCCCGTCTCTGTTTTAAGGTGGAGGAAAGAAAGAAACTTTTATTCCAATAAATAAATCTGTCAAGATGTGACCATTCAAAGGTTAGTTGGTGAGGGTAATAAGAGCTTCTAGTACTTCTACAGGGATCTAGACACAGGTACTCTGACTCTACTGCAGTCAGGGCTCTTTCCAACACACTCTGCTGTTTGAAGCTGGTTTTAGGATTATTAATGTAAGTATAGTGCTGTTTGTACTCTTCCTCTAGAACTCACTAATGGGAACTCACTGTGGGCATAAGCAATACTTACTCTTCTTGTGTAGCATAAATTAAAAAAAAAAATTTCTCCTTCAGTGCCTAGCTCTGTGCTAACCTTTAAGTCTCTCCTACCAGTTGGGACAGAATTTAAAAAGGGACCCATTGAAAGTGACATTAGAATGAAGCACTGAGTTTATCCTCTGAATTCATGTCTGGAATCTTCCTGCCAAATCACCAGGGAACAGAGATAGTTGGACCTAAACCAGAATCCTTCATGTTCTCAACATTTTCAAGCATGCAGGAGAGGCTTTATGATGATGATAATAATGGTGGTTATAATACTAAATATTTACATGTACTTTAAGGTTTGGAAAGCGATTTACATATATTAATCTCATTTGATCCTCACCATACCCCTCTGAGGTAGGTGCTATTAACCCCATTTTACAGATGAGGTAACTGAAGCTCAGAGGGGTCAAGTGACTTCCCCAGGGTCACAGTAGCTACTAAGTATTTGAGACCAGATTTAAACTCAAGTCTTTCTTATTCTCAGTTCAGCACTGTCCACTGTACTACCTACTTACCTCTCTTTTCTATCATAGTCCCCTGCCAGGAATGAACTTCCCATTTCTCAACCCAGTTTCCATCTGTTAAAGTTTTTCCTGTTGTTGAAGGCCTAACTCAGATTCTGCTTCCTCTTGGAAGCCTTTTCTGACCATCCTCCTCAAAATTCAGAGTTTAAGATTTCTCATTGTACTTTTCCTGGCTTGTATTTGCCCCTACCATATTCTTCTTTTATTATGCTTATTTCTTTGTATCTCATCTCTACCTGATTAGATGAAGAACATTAGATCCAGACCACTCTTGGAATAGGCATTTAATAAATGTTTGTTGAATTAAATTGAATGTCCTGTTTTGATGGTTTATTGTAGGTGAAATGTTCTTGTTAAAAAACAAGGTTGAAATTTGATTCATTAACTTGAGGTTTGCTTTAGGTGTACAGAGTTATTCTCTTAATTTACTTGGCAAACATTTATTCATCAGTGCTCTGAATGTAATAGGGTTGAATTGTATGAACCCACACCTGTTCAGAAGACTGAGTGAAGTCTAGGAAGGAAAGAACTTGAGAGTATCTTTGCCAAAATCTCTCAACATATTCAATCTCCCTTTGAAAAAAGCAGGGAAAAGAAAGGACCAACAGAGCAGGTTCCATTGAAAGGGAAAACCCCAGCATTGTAGCAAGGCAGAACTCTTTGGCGCTCCCCACACTTTAGCACTTCCCTGATAGAACAGAGTTCTTTACTGTGCCACTTGTGACCTTACTTAAGAAAAACTATTGACAGACTGTCAGCTGTCAGAGTATATGGGTCCTCAGTTCCCAGTCAATTTTCAGGGCCCCCTAAGAATTCCTGCTGGAAGTGGCTCATATGATACTAGATACTTAAGGATCTTGTCCAAGTGGAAATAGCCATAGTGTCTGGGTAGCTGGAATGGGGCAGAATGTCAACCTGCTTTTGTAAATGCTTGTCTTTGTGTAAGGTAAGCAGGTAACAGCAGGTCCAATCCTGGGGCTG
Organism: Dromiciops gliroides; assembly: GCF_019393635.1. Classification (NCBI taxonomy): domain Eukaryota; kingdom Metazoa; phylum Chordata; class Mammalia; order Microbiotheria; family Microbiotheriidae; genus Dromiciops; species Dromiciops gliroides. The sequence continues at coordinate 580,759,447 of NC_057863.1, forward strand.
GGTGGTTCCATCCCTCTGCTCTTTTGTTAACAGTGCTATCTTCTTCCTAAAACTTCTAGAGCTGGCTCCTTTTTATGCTCTAGCCTATGAATCTTGGAGTTGGGTGAGTTTAGAGCCTAGAACCTTGGGGAGCAAGTGCCCCAGCATTTCTTTCTTTCTTTTTCTTTTTATTTTTTTTGGTGAGGCAGTGGGGGTTAAGTGACTTGCCCAAGGTCACACAGCTAGTAAGTGTCAAGTGTCTGGGGCTGGATTTGAACTCAGGTCCTCCTGAATCCAGGGCCAGTGCTCTAACTACTGCACCACCTAGCTGCCCCCCCCCCCAGCATTTCTTAATAATAGTGAGTACTCAGGGCTCCCAAGAATATTGCTGCTATTTTAACTCAGCGTGTAAAGTTTGTTGCTAGTATACCCTCCTTCCTAGGCAACTTAGCATTTCCCCAAACTCTCAATGAAATGTGCAAAAACTTAGGGGTTTTGACTAGATCTGAGGTCTTTCTTGGCTCTGACGTTTTACACTTTATATTCTAAAGTTTCTCTAAGCTCCAACATTGTTCTAAAGGACTTTCCTTCCAGCTCTGACACTCTGTGTTTTAAGGTTTCTCTCATTCTTAACTTTGTATAAATTTTAAGTCTAGGAATGTCCTAGCAATACAGACTCCTAGCATAAAAGAACCTTAGAGTTGGAAGGAACTTCAGGCCATCTACCCTCTCTCCCATATAAGAATTTCTTCTTGGCTCTGCTCAGGCTGAGGGCCAGGGGGTCAGTATATTGGAGTTTATTTGACAAGGATCCTTTTATGTAAGCTCATTGAGGGCAGTGGCTATCTCACTTTTGGTTTTGTGTCTCCATTAACCAACTTAGTATCTTCTACATGGTGGATATTTATTACATATTTGTTGTTTGATTGAAGAAAACCAATGTGGGAAAGCTCTGATTAGTAGATTTTCCAAATTTGCCTCTTAGGTCTTATTTCTTCACTCTGGAGCCATGCAGAATAAACACATCAGCTCTCTCTGACTCGGAAGACAGCTATCATGTTTTCCCTAAGTCTTTACTTCTTCAGTTTCTCAACTACAGTGGTATCCACAAGTGGTATAATCAGGGCGATGGATGGTGGGACAGACTCCTCTTTTGAAGAAGATGCTTAACTACCTTGCATTTATATATTGACATGCTTTTAAAAGTGCTTTCCTATCCCTGTGAGGGTAGACATCTCAAACTGGATATCCAGTAGACATCTTAAACTCACTATGTCCAAAAGAGAACTCTTCTTTTATCCTAAACTATCCTTCTCCAGTGTAGAAGGCAACACTGCCCTCCCAGTCCCTTAGGCAAACAGCCTTGGAGTCATCTTTTGCATTTTTTTTTTTTGCGGGGCAGTAAGGGTTAAGTGACATAACCATGGTCACACAGCTTGTAAGTGTCTAGTGTCTGAGGCCAGATTTAAACTCAGGTCCTCCTGAATCCAGGGCTGGTGCTTTATCCACTGCATCACTTAGCTGCCCCCATCCTTTCCTTTTAACTATCTCTCACCTTCCATATCCAACCTGTTGCCAAGCCCTGTCAATTTCACCTTTGCAACATCTCTTGAATATGTCCCCTTCTCTCCTCTGACATTATCATGACTAGTGACAATGCAAGAGGAGAGACACTCTTTAATCCAGTAACACTAGCCTACTGACTGTTCTTTGAACAAGACATTCCATCTCTTGGCTCCAGGCATTTTCTCTGGCTATCCCCATGCCTGGAATGCTCTCCCTCCTCAATTCCACCTACTGACTTCCTGGCTTAAGTCCCAACTAAAATTCCATCTTTTACAGGAAGCCTTTCTTAATTCTGGTCACTTTTCTGTTATTTCCTTTTTATCCTGTTTATTGCTTGCCTTTTTCTGTGTGTGTGTGTGTGTTGGGGGGGGGGCAATGAGGGTTTAAGTGACTTGCCCAGGGTCACACAGGTAGTAAGTGTCAAGTGTCTGAGGCCGTATTTGAACTCAGGTCTTCCTGAATCCAGGGCCGGTGCTTTATCCACTGTGCCACCTAGCTGCCCCTATAGCTTGCTTTTTATATATTTGTTTGCATGTTTTCTCTCCCACTGGTTTGTGAGCTCTTTGAAGGCAGGGACTATCTTTTTGTATCCCCAGGACTTAGAACAGTGCCAGATACATAGTAGGTGCTTTAATAAATGTTTGTTGATTGATTAATGAAGGCAGGCAGGAAGGAACAAGCATTTATTAAGTGCTTACTATTTGCCAGGCATTGTGCTTAAATGTTTTACAAACATTGTCTCATTTGATCCTCACAAATAACCCTGGGAGACAGGTTATCGTTATCTCCATTTTATAGTTGAGGAAAGTGAGGCAGACAAAGCTAGGTGACTTTCTCAGGGTAAGTGAGGTTAGGGTTATCATCCCTCTTTGACAGAGGAAGTAATTGAGGGCAGAAGAGATTTTTTCTTTTTTAAGTGAGGCAATTGGGGTTAAGCGACTTGCCCAGGATCACACAGCTAGTAAGTGTTAAGTGTCTGAGGTCGGATTTGAACTCAGGTACTCCTGATTCCAGGGCCGGTGCTCTATCCACTGTGCCACCTAGCTGCCCCAGCAGAAGAGATTTTAACTTTCATGAGCTCCCACGGTGAATTAGTGGTTGATCTGGTGCTGGCAGCAATGCCAGGTGTGAACTGTCATTGCTTGTGGGCTTGAACTATTCTGTCCTGGGACACCTATTGGTAGCCTACTGACCTCCTGGTCATTATCTGTATATGCCCAAAGGGACAGATATAGACCTGAGTATCCTGAGTATCCATTTGGTTTCCTTGCTCCAAAGTTGTAAGGGTTGTGACGTACCTCTCCTTCTTCATTGTCTACATAGGTTCAAGTGAAGGCTAGAACAATAATTCTTCCCTTATAAGTTCCCCTCCTAGTGTTGATTTGTTTCTCTGTAGATAACCCTGCTCCAAGGGAATCCCAGCAAGAAGACTCCTGGGTCATTTGGGAGGCTGGATTGACAGAGAATTCTTGAAACTGACAGTTCCTATAATGCAGCTACCAGCAGAGGGATTCTGGAGAAACACCAAGCCCTGTGAACAGTTTGCCTTGATGTATTTTATGTAGTATTCCAGTAACCATACTATGTACAGTATCTGTAGTGTCTAAGAGGCCGCAATACCTAGCATGGTGGCTGGCACATAGTTGATATTTAATAAATGTTTGTTATTAACCACCCAGTGAAAGAATCTACTCTGTGACATCATAATTTTAGTTAATTTTTATTCTAGTGAATAAGGAGGAGATGGTTCAATTGCTTATGCTTCCATGGTTACAAAATATTTCTAATTTGTTTTGTTTTTTTTTTCCCCGGTGGAAGGAGTTGCTTTTTGAAAAGCCTCAGATAGGAATGTGTTCACAGCTTTGTCTCAACAGTCACTTTCTGTGCTCTGCCTATGTTCTGAGGGTTTATAGTAAATTGGCAGCCCTATGGAAGGCTTTAAACTCCAATCTGAATGGTTTACCTGTGTACCCAGAAATTAAATCATTGGACTGAAGGAACTTAGAGAAGCTTAGAGAAGACTTTAGGCCTATAGGCTTACCTTTTAATCTGTTTGAAGGGTTATCATGTAAAACAGGTATTCGAATTGTTCTGTTTGTCTTTAGATTGGGTCAAGTAGACAAAACTAGGAGTAATGAAAGGAAATTGCAAAGAGGCAGATTTCAGTTAAATAAAAAGAAAAAAGGTGGGTTTTTTTTTTGTTTTTAATAAAACAATTAGTTGTTTCCGGCAGTGGAATGGACTGCTTTAGTAGGTAGTGAGCTTCCTGTTGTTGGGGGTGTTTAAGCAAACTTGATGGGGTATTATAAAGAATAGTCCCATTCTAGACAGGGTTTGTTTGAATTAGACACCCTCATAAGGTCCCCTTTTTTGTCTATGAACAAATGGAAGGACTTGTTGGGAGAGTTTAGGTGTCGAGTATCTGATCTCCCCCCAAGTGAGGACTTGAATTTTATTTTTTTCCTTCGTGTTCTGAAGAGTTTGAGGCAGCCATGGAGCTCAGACGTTGCATTCCTCTGCCTTTCCTTTTTCAGAAATCTCCCTGCTTGGTGACGCTGATGTGAAGATATGTGTGCTATGGCTGAGTTGTTTGTGAGGAATGTTTCCCTGAGGACACTGTGTGGTGTCTAATGGCAGCTAGGGTTTGGTGGCCATTTTAATGATTGATGAAATAACTTAATTACAGAGATCACAGCTGAGGGAATTGGGGTATGTGCAGGAAGGCCACTGGGACAGCCAGAGGCTGGTCCTCAGCTGCTCTGGGGTTTAACTTCCCTGACTGTTATCTTTCTGACCTAGCAGCAGAAGTGCTGGGGGAGGGGGAATGAACACTCTCCTTAGGCAGGAGGATGACTTTACCTCTGATTTGCTTTGTGATTGGGTGTATGTCTCTTCTTCTCCCTGGGCCTCACTATCTTATCTATCAAATCAGGATAGTAATCCCTGCCTGGCCTATTGGCCAAAATTATTGTCAGAGCCATATGAAAGTGAAGCATTCCTTGAAGGTAAATGGAAAGGGTTATTAATTTCTCTTCACCTTCATACACTTTCAGATATGCTCATTAGAGGCTTCCTATTTTTTGAGGGGGAAAAAAACAGCTGTTGCAACCAAGCCCTGGAAAATCTTTGTGTTTATATATCTTTTCTCTTTAGGTTTCCCTCATTTCACAGATTTAATATCGCTCAATAAACTTGTATGCATAACAGATTTCTATGAAGTGAATTCTCTGTTTGGTTCTAGAGTTCAGAACCGTAAAACATTCTAGGGAGGCAAATGAATGCTGGATTTGGATTAAACCCAGGGCCTGAGTTAAAATCCTGCTTTTGGTGTTCATTACCTGTATGATCTTGGGCAAGTCATTTAACTTCCATGAGCTTTAGTTTTCTCATTTATAAAATGAGGGGGCTAGACTGAATAACTTCTACAGGTCCCTTTCTACCTCTGAATCTATTATCCTGTGAACCAGAGCTGTCCTACATTGGATCAGGGCTGCCTGAGAGGAAGTTAGCTCCCTCTCTCTTGAAGTGTTTAAGTAGAGACAGGTTGGCCACATGTCAAGATGGCTGTAGAAAAAATTAATGCCTTGGTCAGAGGTTGGATTAGTCTGATTGCTGAGGTACCTTTCAGCTCTGAGATTCTAAGACTCTGTGTGTCCATTACTTCCTACAATAAATTACATACCTTTGGGGAAAACATTTGCCAGTGTCAGCCAGTCGGGGATGCAAGACATTTTAGTCTGTCAGTACTCATGTCAGTGCTACTATGCCTGCTGGGAATCCTTGTCCCTGCAGCATGCCTATTGGATACTGATGGCTGGGACCAGTTGCATTCATGTATTTAGAGTTGGGGTAGGAGGCAGAGAAGCGGGTCTTCAGTATTTTGTTCTGTGCTTTTAACCTTTTATTTGTTCTGTAGTTCACAAAATGACAGAATCTCCAAGGTGCAAGGGTCTTTGAAGGGCATTCAGTTAAATTCCAGGAATCCTTTTTTCAACATCCAACTCTTGCATGAAGGCCCTCCTTGATGATCTCTTGTAATAGCCCATTCTACTTTGGTATAGCTCCAGTTGTTAAGAAGCTCTTGCTTATCTTGAACAGAAATCTGTCTTTTTGTAACTCCGCTCTTTGTTCTGGTTCTGTCCTCTTTGGGCAAGCAGAAGTATTTTAGCTAGGTAGTATAGTACCAGAAAGACTAGAAATGGAGTCAGAATATCTGATCTTGACTTTGTCACCTAGTAGCTCTGTGTCCTTGGGCAAATCATTTTTTCCCCCATTCTGGGCCTCAGTTTCCTCAACTCTAAAAGGATGTTATTAAATTAGATAATCCCTTCTCATTCTAGATCTCTCCTTGTTCTATATGACCACTATTCAAATATTTGAAGACAGTTTATAAGTTTTGTGAAAATGTGGGTATGTGTAAAAATATATATCTCATTCTATACCTATAGCCTGTCACCTTTCTGTCAAGCCAAGTCTTGTAGTCTAAATCTCCCCAGTTCCTTCAGCTGATCTTTGTGTGGTATATACTGTTTTTTAAAAATAATAAACATTTTAATTTAAAGTTTTGAGTTCCAAATTTTATCCCTCCTTCTTCCCCTCCCCTCTCCCTGAGGCAGTAAGCAATCAGATGTGGGTTGTTATACATGTGCAGTTATGTAAAACATGACCATATTAGTCATTTTGCAAAAGAAAACTTGAATGAAAGGAAAAGAATGAAAGAAAGTAAAAAATAGCATGCTTCAGTCTGTGGGTTCTTTCATTGGAGATGGATGGTATGCTTCATTAGTCCTTTGGGATTGTCTTGGATCATTGTATTGCTGAGAATAGTTGTCATTCACAGTTTTTCTATCAAACAATATTGCTGTTTCTGTGCACAATGTTTTCTTGGTTCTGCTCACTTCACTATACATCAGTTCATAAAAATCTTTCCAGGTTTTTCTGAAATCATCTTGCTTGTCATTTATAATAGCATAATAATATTCCATCACCATCATATACCACAGTGCATTCAGCCATTCTGCAACTGATGGGCATCCATCCCTTTGATTTCCAATTCTTAGCCACCACAAAAAGAGCTGCCATAAATATTTTTGTACAAATAGGTCTTTTTTCTCTTTTTTGGGATGGTGAATACTATATTAACCAGTTCTCTCATTGCCCTTTTCTATACATGTTCCTTACTTTTAAAAAAATAGCATTTTTTCTACTTACATGTAAAGATAGTTTTCAACGTTAATTTCTGTAAGATTTTGAGTTCCAAATTGTTCTCTCTCCCTCCCTTCCCTCCTCGCTCCTGAAGCTAGCAAGCAATTTGATATAGGTTATACAGTGCAATCATGTTAAACATATTTCCACATTAGTCACATATATGATCCTTACTAAAAATGTGACATGGTGCTTTACATGGGTGCTGACCAGAGAATTGTGTTTTCCCCCTTGTAATCAGGTGGTCTATTTACCAAAATGTGCTCCTCCCTGGTGTAGCTGAAAACCACAGAGTTGGCTCAGTTTGGTAGGTGTCATTCTTAGCTATCAGAGCCTTCTTATCACTATCTGGCCTATCAAGCTGTCCAAAGCCAACATATCTTCCTTGTGTAGTCAGCTCATATAACATCACTGGGATCTGACCTTCCCAGCTTGGCTTCCTCCTCCCCTCCCTCCCCCTCCCTCTAACAGCTCCCAGCTGTGGGTGGAGAGTCTTTGTTCCAACTGCCTCTTCACTCTCTTATCAAATTTGCAACCTTGGAACCTTGGGAGAGGTTGCAGCAGCAGGGGCAGTATTTACTAAGTGCATCATACTGCCTGTGACAGTGTATAGTAAGAGAAAGAACATTGACATGCAAGTTCAAAAAATTAGGTTCTAGTCCTGACTGTGGCATTAACTAGCTCTGTTTTGGGGCAGGTCCTGTCTTTCCTCTGGGTCTCAGCTCCCTCATCTGTAAAGTGCAACATGGAGAGAAGGCTTAGGGGAAATGATAGCTGGTTTTAGCTCCTCTCTGAGATCCCTTTTAGCTCCATGCCCTATGATCTTTTCTGAAGGACTAGACTATCATGGGGAAGAAGGGACAAGACAGAACTAAGAGAAAACAAGGATGAAACCCTAGGAATTTGGAGAGGTGGGGGAAGGCAAGGGGAAGCTGATTTTAGCACGCCGTCAGGACAAAGCCTCTTATCTATATTCGAGCTGTTCTAAATCGGAATAGGCTATCTCAGGAAGTAGTGAGTTCCTCATTGTTGGAGTTCTTCAGGCAGGAGGCTTGATAATCACTTGGATGTTGGATGTTGTAGAGGGGATTTCTGCTCAGGTATAGGTCGAAGTAGATGGCTTTGTAAGGTAATTTTTAACTCTGAAAGTCTCTAATCAGAACTTATTTATTGCTCTCTGATTTCAGTCCTTGCTCCAACATTTACTGATTACAGTTCCCTTCACTTTCACCTCCAGGGCTTGCATCTTCTTTATACTAGGAGAGACAGGGAAATCTCTTTTTCCAATTTCCTTTTATAAAACAAGTGGGATGGAGGAAGGAAGGCAAATATCTCCTTTTAGGTCTCAGTGCAAGTAGGAGTTGGTAGGTTTGCCCTAACTTCTGGATTCCCAAGTCAAGATCCTGCCCTTCCTTCAGAGAACCATATCTTCCTCTTTGTTTCACTTACTTTTGTGAAGATTTATTCCACAAATGTTAATTGAGTACTGTGCCTGGCCCTAAACTTAGTGGTAGGATGGGAGGAGGGAGTGGGGAGGATCAACCACAAATGATTAATTTCAGTTGAGCTGATTGATTCTGCTTGTCCTCCAGAAGGCAGAATTAGAAATAAACAGTAGAAAATCATGAAGAAGCAAATTTTGGCTACTCCTTACTCATGGAAGGTCTTTAAGAAAAGACAGAATGACCATTTGCCTAAGAAATTGTATAAAGATTTTCTATTAAGGTATAGCTTGGACTAGTTGTCCTCTGAAGTCTGGCCCTGTCAGTTCTAAGATTTTATGATATGATGACATATTTAGGCCAGATTTTTGAAAGCATGTTCTCTGTGGTTTAGCTTTGAGTCTCTGATACTGTTGTACCTGAAGACTAGAAGTAATGTAATATTATTTTAAGGTTCACAAAGCAATTTGGTTACAACAATCCTGTGAAGGAGATGGTGCAGCTGCTATTATCCTCTGCTATTTTGTATACTTGTTTCCTGATAGGATGTAAGCGTTTTGAAGATTTGATTTTTGTCTGTGTAACTCTAGCACCTAGCATAATGCCTGACCCATAGGAAGTGCTTAATGGATGCTTATGATTGATTGGGGGAGGGGGGGGCGGGCAATGAGGGTTAAGTGACTTGCCCAAGGTCACACAGCTAGTAAATAAATGTCAAGTGTCTGAGATCGGATTTGAACTCAGGTCCTCCTGAATCCAAGGCCGGTGCTTTATCCACTGTGCTACCTAGCTGCCCCCTATGATTGATTTTTGATCCCTATTTTCACAGCTGAATGGACTAAAGCTGACAGTTACGTTGATTTGCTTGAAGTTACAAAGTGTACTGGGATTTAAACCCAAGTATCTTGACTCTATAAGTAATAGTAATATTCATGCCTACTCTTGTTTTGGTAGCCCTGGGGTCTACTATCCTGTTTTTTTCTGTGAGTTGTCATTGTTGTTCTGCCTTTTCAGTTGTGTCTGACTCTTTGTGACCCTATTTGGAATTTTCATGGTAAAGATACTGGAGTGGTTTGCCATTTCCTTCTCCAGTTTATTTTATATATGAGGAAACTGAAGGCAAATAGGGTCAAGTGACTTGTCCAGGGTCACACAGCTAATAAGTATCTGAGGCTGGATTTGAACTCAGATCTTCCTAACTCCAGTCCTGGCGCCACCTAGCTGTGAGACTTTAACGGAAAGAATTTCAGGGGAATCCTCCTTTTAGTCTTCTTTTTTTCTTTTTAACTTAAGCATCCAAAAAAGGGAGCAGTTCTGTACACATAATAGGGCACAAAAAGGGGATGCTTTGTGAAACTGTGAATCCCCATTTAAATGCTTACTTTAAAAAAAGTGTATAATAAATTCTACATGTTACTTTCAAAATTGTCCAGTTTTTATTCTGTGCTTCCTTCTGTCTTCTGTGCATTTCAGAAATGCTATAATGGATCACTTTATTTTGTCATTATTATTGCTTGAAGACATGGTTGGTCTTTGTTTTTAAGTCTTTCAGGTTTTTTTTATAGTGATATAATTGTTGTAAAAATTGTCCAAAAAAAAAATTGTCCTGATTTTGTTCACTTCATTCTGTTCAATTTACTCAGTATTTTCTGAAATTGTTGCTTTTGTTAATGATGATGCAGTAATATCCCATTACATGCATATACCACAATTCACCCATTCCCAGTTATCTAAGAAGGAATCTAAGAGACCCCTTTATTTATTTATTATTATTATTTTTTGGTGAGGCAATTGGGGTTAAGTGACTTGCCCAGGGTCACACAGCTAGTTAAGTGACAAGTATCTGAGGTCGGATTTGAACTCAGGTTCTCCTGAATCCAGGGCTGGTGCTCTATCCACTGTGCCACCTAGCTGCCCCAGGACCCCTTTAGATTCTGGTTACTTTCTTTTATTTTTCTTTTTATAATGGCCACTTTGGGATCAGCAAGTTTTGCTTACTGTTCTTCCTTTCCCATATCACCCCCCCCCCTCTCAGTTATATATCCCTGAGTTTGATATATTTCTGCACCAAACTCGTGTGTGTGTGTGTGTGTGTGTGTGTGTGTGTGTGTGTGTGTTCGTGTTCAACCATATTATATCTCTGGAGGATGATACTCAGTTTTTCAGGGTAACTTATTCTTGTTTGGAATAGTGCATTCTAAGATCTCTCATTTTTAGTATACACTTCCATGTCTTGTGTGATTCTGATTGTGGATCTTTGAACTGCTTCTTTCTGGATGCTCTAGTAGTTTTTTCTTTGACAAGTAAACTCTAGATTTTGGCTATGACATTCCTGACACTTTTACTTTTGGAGGTTCCTCCCCTCCCCCCAGGAGGTTAAGTTGGATGAACTCTTGTTTACTTTGTCCTACCAGTAGTTATAATATGGACAGCTAAGTGGCATGGGCAATGGATCAGGACTCAGGAAAGCATGAGGACACATCTGGCCTCAGACACTTACTGTGGACCCTGACAAATCATTTTATCTCTGCCTCAGTTTTCTCAACTGCAAAATGGTGATAATAAATTTCCCTCCTATCTATCTGACCACTCTTTCTCAGTTGTCTTTGTTGGATCCTCATCCAGATCATACCTTCTAACTGTAGTTGTCCCCCAGGGTTCTGTCCTGGGCCCTCTTCTCTTTTCCCTCTTATAATACTTCATTTGGACAACTTCCATGGACAATTTACCATATCTGTCCTGATGATTTTCAAATCTAGCTATCCTACCCCAACCTTTCTGCTGACTTCCAAGCTCACATTTCCATTTGCCTTTCAAACTCCTCTACCTAGGTCGATTCCTTAAATAGATATCTTAGTATCTTGATAAATAGATACCTTAGATATCTTAAATTTAACATGCCCAGAACAGAACTCATAATTCTAATAGAGCTCCATTCTATTCTTCATTCAGCCACCAAAGGCATTTTCCTAAAGCACAGGTCCATACCATGTCACTCCCATTATTCAGTAAACTCCAGTAATTCTCCATCACCTCCAGGATACAAAATTCTCTGCTTGACATTCCAAATCCTTCATAACCTAGTGCCTTCCTACCCTCCCAGTCTTCTTACTCTTTGATTCATTGACACTAGATAGGCCATCTCTCAGCTCTGGACATTTTCTCTGGCTGTCCCCCATGCCTGGAATGCTTTTTCCTCCTCAGCCTATGGACTTCCCTTACCATCTTTTACAGGAAGCATTTCCCAGTCCTTAATTCTTAATTAACTCTTCTTAACTCTAGAGCACTCCCTCCTATTAAATTATTTCTTCTCTCCTTTATATAGTTTGCTTTGCATATATTTGTTTGTTGCCTTCCCCATTAGTTTTTCTTTTCTTTTTTTTTTTAGTGAGGCAATTGGGGTTAAGTGACTTGCCCAGGGTCACACAGCTAGTAAGTGTTAAGTGTCTGAGGCCGGATTTGAACTCAGGTCTTACTGAATCCTCAGGTACTCCTGACTCCAGGGCCGGTGCTCTAGCCACTGGGCCACCTAGCTCTCCCCCCCCCCCTTAATTTCTAATCTCCTTGAGGGCAGGGACTATCTTTGCCTTTTTTTGGGGAAGTATCCCTGGCACTTAGCATAGTAGGTGTTTAATAAATGTTTGTTTATTGATTCATCCATACTAGCTGGTGTTTAGCTTGATTTATTCATCTCTCTTTTAGGTTCTAAATTGGATTTTGGTTCTGAATAGGATTTTGTTCCTTGGGCCAGACTCTTCCTTCTGCTTTTGGGTGATGTGGTTGGACCTGGTTGGTCTTGCCCTGTGTGCCCTTGATTCCTGTGCTGCCTTCAACTTCCAAGGGTTAGACCCTTCTGGGTCTTTGAAGTTCAAAGCACTGTTTTTTTTTTTTTTTACTCTTTTATCATATTTTATTCAATGCAATGTCACACATAGGATCATCAGTATCAAAAGTATACAATTACTTTTACTGTAGCATGTAGAAGTCTACTTGCAGACTGAGTTAATTACAAAATGGACCATGGGTTCAAATTACTCTTTTTAGTTTGAAAAAAGTTGGAAACATTATCATCTTTCCAACTCTCTCTTACAAAACACCCTTCCAGTGAACTGGCTTTTTTGCTATTGTGGGCCCTTGATATAACCTATTCTGGCTGGTTTGAGGCATGTCTATCTCCAGCCTAAGCTAAGCTTTATCTTTGTGTTTCCTTATTCTCAGGAGCAGAAGGGTTCTTTTGCTTGGGTTGCCAGGTTCTTTCTCTGCCCTCACATGGAAACTCCTATACTCATAGCCACCTTGATTCTCTGAATTCTACATACAGAAATTTCTTGAACCATCCCCTCCTTTATTCTGAGTCCCATGACACTTTTCTCATTTCCTCTGAACTACCCCTCAAATCCTAGTTGGAAATTTCATCCTTTGTAGGAGCTTCAACGCACTATATTTTTAAGGGCTTCCCTTTTGTTTCTGGATAGAATGCTAGGGACTTGAACTCCTGGGCACCTGAATTGCTGCCCTGAAGCTCTGGTCTTTATACTGTCACAGTTCCTTCCCAAGGTCCATTCTATGACTTTATAAGCATTCTTGGTCTTTCTGAGGAGCCCTTCTCTCTTGCTGCCTCCAGACAGAGAACTCTGCTTGTGATTCATGTTTATGGTCCATTTCTGGTTGTGGTTGAAAGTTACAGGATCATTTGCCAGGATCAGTGATAGCTTTGTTGTTTGGCCCTTGGGTTTCTGGGTGATTTCCTGCACAGTTCTGGAGTAGAAGTAATTTACTATAGTTTCTTATTGGCCTTCATGATCATTATTCTGTCTTTTGGGAACATCAGGGGTTTGATGGAGTAGGTATGTGGGAGCTAAGTAGTTTGTTAGAGCCTTTTCTACAGGGGGCTCTCCTCTTCTTACCAGCCTTAGGGCAGTAAATCCAGATCTCACTGGTCTTGTCCCTCTAACCTTGTGGAGATTTTTCTGCAGTAAAAGCCTATAGTTGGTGTAACCAACTATATTTTCTGGTAGTCTTCACATTGTTTCAGATTTTAACTGGGTGTTGTTGTTGTTGTTTGTCTTTCATCCTTGAAGAGGACTAATGACATCAGGAGTGTGATGTCTTGACTTTCAAGTGAATTGGATTTAAGTGAGGCAGAGCTGTGCAAAGTCATCAGTCTCACTCTTTCCTTCAGAGTCATCTGAGTCCAGTGGCAAGACTTGGGTCAAGGTGACTGATGATGGCTCCTAAAAGGGACTGGGTTAGGCTAGAATTTCAGTCACCCTAAGGTGATTGAATCTTTGAGGGCGAGGAAGGGTGGGTGGATGAGTTTAAAGGATTTCAGCATTATTGATGTAGACACATTCAGATGGCAAAAGCCATCACTGCAAGTCATACTTTGATATGGATGTCTGTATGGAAACAAAGAGACCCCTAATTCTGGGGGCTCTGCCAGATGAGAACAGTCAATTCAGGACTTACTATGTTCCCTGGATCATATTAGGAACTAATTAAGACGAAGGGAAGAGAATCAGAAGTTTCAGCTCTTGCTTCAAGGAGCTGTTAATTAGCAGACGACTTGTCTCATGAAATTTCTGTAATGGTTTGTTGTTGTTGAGTCATTTCAGTCATATCTGGCAAAGATATTGGAGTGGTTTGTCATTTCCAGCTCATCTTACAGATGAAGAAACTGAGGCAAAATGGTTAAGTGACTTGCCCAGGGACATACAGCTAGTTGTCTGAGGCTAGATTTGAATTGTCTTCCTGACTCTAGGAACTGGTACTCCTGGTACTATATCCACTTAGCCACCTTGTTGCCCTCTGTAGTGGTTTAAGGTTGACCAAATACTTAATTCGTAATCCATCTGTGAGGTGTTATTATCTGTGTTCTACAGAGGACCGTTCAAGAAATGATGACTCGCTAGCTATGTGACTTTGCGTAAATGGCAGATCTGGTTGGAAACCCTATAAAAAGTTTGTAATCGGTAATAAAACCTTGGCTTGGGTATCATCTCTATACTTATTTCCTGACCATGGGCAGTGCTTCCAACTTTCTGCATCTTAGCCTCTTCATCTGTAGAATGTAGGGGTTTGGATTAGAGCAGCATTTCCCAAACTCATTTGGTTATGGGATACTTTGAGGCTTAAACTTGAGAGAACCCATAAAATGCTGGTTTGGCATAGGGATAGGGGGCTGAAATTCCCCAGGATAAAGATGGGGTCAGGGTTATTTGGGGGCAAAATACAAAAAAAATTGAGTTCATTCAACTACTTAAAATTGTCAAATATCATGTGTTTCTGATACATATAGAATATATAGTGGGAAAAATACTTGCTTTGGAGTCAGAGAGTAGGTTTAAATACTGTCTCTGCTGTTTATTAGCCGTGTGACCTTGGAAAAGGTATTTCCTTTGCGGGGCGGGGGGGGGCCTTCAGTTTCTTCTTTCATAAAATGAGGGAGTTGGACTAGTGGGCACCTTTGAACTCTAATTCCTATGACTAACTATCTAATAGTTTAGAGGGTTAAGGGATAGTGATACCAGTTTTCTTCTATAACCCTTATTTTATACTAGGGTTCTATAGTAACCCTAGTATAAGGTTCCATAGTTCCATAGTAACTGGAACATGGTTATAGGTAACACTGGTCTAGATGATTTGTAAGATTCCTTTTAGTTCTAAAGTTTTATGATTATAAGAATGTATAGTAGTGCAGACTATAAGAAGTATTGTTGGACACAAAGGAAAAAAGTTTACTTTGGTTAGAATTACAGGTGAAGGCTTGGAGTTTTTGCATTCTATATATTCTGGGCCTTGACAGATTGCAAGCATTCATTAGAAAGAAATTTTTGTGTTAGACATGATAGGACATGGGAAAGTTGCACTTTTAATTGTCAAAATGTGAAATTGACTGCTTTAGGAAGCACTAATTTCCTCATCACTGGAAGCCTCTATACTCACTTGTTGGTGGTAGTGTAGAGAAAATTCCTGCCTTCTAAAGTCCCTAATAATTTATCTTGGATTCTGTGATTCTAGAGGTAAATTAATTGTTTTGCCTGGAGTACTAAAACTCGGAAAGGTAGGGAGGAATCACATTATCAAGGACTTTGAATGCTGGGGTAAGAAATTTGGACCTTATCCTATAAGGATTAGGGGACCCATTGAAGGATTTTGACCTAGAAAGTGACATTGATGAAAGGAGTGTTTTAGGAATGTTAATCTGACTCCAGGATCAATGCTCTTTCCTTTAAACCACATGGCCTCTCCATATAGATTCTGTGTAGGTTCTTAATACCAGAGTAATTGGTAACTAGGATGTTTTCCCTATATTTTTGGTAAAATAAGTCCAACCATGTAAAACCCCCGTAGACCTTGGCATATAGTGGGTACTTAATGATGATTGATGAATTCTAATTCTAGTGCTAATTCTTCAAGGGGCCTTTCCAGTTCTCCTAGTTATTATTGCCTTTCTCTCCTCTCCCCATATCACCATCCATTTTATATAAACTGTATTTACTTACATTCTCTGAATATATTGTAGCCTTCCCTGTAGAATGTAAGGTCTTTGAGGGCATGGAGTGTTTCATTTTTATTCCTATCACCTAGCACAGCGCCTGCTACAGATTAGGCACTCATAAAATACTTGTTGATTGGCAAAGTGAGATAGGTCTCCAGCTTAGACTATCCAGAGGTGGGGAGGAGTTTCCTGGTAGGTGATCAGATTTCCTTAGCTCTTATGAGAAGCTCATTCTCTCTCTTTTTATATCTATTCCCAGAGATTTTTTCCTGTTTTCCCTGGAACTGATGAGATTTTGGTCAGTTATGCCTTCCAAACCCACAGCCTGGGAGGAAGATGATCCTGGGAAGGAGTGTTTGTGAGAGGTGCCACAGTATATTGGAAAGACTATGGGATTTAGACTCAGAAGCCCTGGATTTGTAGCTCAGCTCTGAAATTTATTGGCTTTGTGATGGTGGTGGACAACTCTTGTCTCAGTTTCCTATTTAAAGTGAGGACAAGGCAGTACCTGCCTCATAGAATTGTTGTGGGGAAAAGCACATTGTAAACCTTAAAGGACTATTAATTCAAGTTGTTAATATGTGAGTATGTATTGTGGACTGAAAGGGGGAGGCATTATGGGCCAGGTTTGGTATCCTTTCTTCTTGGATTGCTACCCCAGCTATCCTGACCCGACAGCTCTAGGAAGGATTTTAAGAGGCCATTTAGTTTAACCCTCTCCTTTGTAACTTACTCAAGGTTCCAAAGGTAATAAGTGGCACAGCTAGGATTTGAACCCAGGTTATTTGACTCCCAAACCACAGTTCCTTCCATTGTATCACTTTGGCGTCTAGAAATGGGGCTAGGAGACCCCTCATAGAAGTTGACTAACCTTTGCACAGAAGTAAAGAGATCCCAGGTGTGAGCATGTCTTCCAAGCATGCTAGGTTTTATGAGAACATGTGGATACTAACTCTAAAGGTTCTCTTGTTGGAACCGATTTCTAAACTAGGGTTTAATACAGTCTTGCAAACAAATACCCCAGAGGATACTGGACAACACCAACTTGCTTTTCCTACCTAGTCTGTTTTCCAGTGTGATATCTTAGCTTTCAGATTTTCCGCCTTTCCAGGAAACCTTTCTCATTTCATGGAGCTCTCATGGATCCCTCTTTGATTATCCCTGACAGCAGCATTCATAATTACTAATATAATTTATTACTTGATTTTTGTCTTGATCTCTGTTTCTTTGATTATACCCTCTGTGCTCTTTGCAGTTGGAGTGTTCTCTCTCAGTGCAGGGCAACCAGGTTTCTTCCTCCTGTTCCTTCAGGAGATAACCAGGTGCTCAAAAATACTCATGGTATGGCCAATACTAGTGTATATCTAGGATCTTAGTTTCTCACCTGAACAATCATAGTAGCCTCATCAGTGTATCCTTTGACCCTATCCTCTTTTTCTCTCATCACTGCCAGTCATGTACCTAACAGGCCAGCTCATAGGTTTCATCCCTTTCTTGCTTAGGCTCTTCTGGCTCCTGAGAATAAAGTCTGTACTCCTTAATCTGAAATTTGAGGCCCTGTATGATCTGGCTTTGCTTACACTATTCTTTCCTTTGGAAAGCTCACCTTCTCCCCTCCCCCACACCCACTGTGTGAGAAGAATCTTGTCCCCACTCCAAGGCCCAGCCCAAGTGTCACCTGTTTCCTTCTTCCTTTGTATACCCTTGCCATTCTGCATGTACCTAATAATAACCCTTCAATTAGGCAAGAAATTCAACAGATTTTCCACAAATATTTATCGCATTATACCATATGTTGCAGTTTTTTATGAAACACTAACTCTACTACTAGAACATAAGCTCTTTGAGAACAGGAAGCAGTTTTATCATGAGCTCATGTGGAAGAGGGATTATATTTGTCCTCTGGCAGAACAAGCCTCAAAAGACAGAAGTAGGAGCATCGAGTGGAAGTTTCAAAGAGGCAGAGTTCTTGTGTATATAAAGAAAAATTTCCTCACATTGTGAGTAGTACAGAAGCATAATGGGCTTCCTCAAAAAGTGGGTTTCCTCTCACTGTAGGTATTGAAGGAGAAGCTTGACGATATCAGAGGTATTACAGAAGTTGTTCGAGTATTGATTGGACTAGATAACCTTGAGGACTCTTCCACCTCTAACATTATTTGATTCTCTACTCAAAAACCTTCATTGGCTCCCAATTACCGCATTGACTGAAGAATATGCTTTAGGTCCTGATGTTCAAGCCAGTCTGCAGTCTGGTTCTGACCTAACCGTCCAACCTTATCTGATAATAAAAATATTTGCATAACTGTTATAACCAAAAAATAAATTTTTATCCATGGGGTTTTTTTACATCATCATAGTTTTCCTCAATATCCCTTCCTGTCCTACTCATAGAGAGCCACCCCATATAACAAATAGTATTTTTAAAGACAAACCCACCCCACCCCCCAAAATAGAGGGAAAAATCAGCACAACTTCTCAATGCATTGAAAAAGTCTTAAAACACATGTGATGTGCAACTCCTGTGGAGCTCCCATCTTCACCCAGGCCATCCCCTATTGTCCTTCCAGCTGCCACCACAGTTCCTTCCCTCATTCCAAGAACAATTTCCCCCCATTTCAGACTTTTGAAGTTCTTCTGTCTTTCTAACTTTTACTTAGATGCCATGAAGAGGAAGAACTCCTGACCTATTTCCCTTTCCCCTTTTCCTTTTGGCCCAGGTGAAAGTGATTTCTCCTTTCTCCCATTTCTTAGAGCAGTTTTTGTAGATTGCCCCTTTGTACTTATCACTCTCTTCTCCCATAATTGTTTGTGTGCATGCCTTTTCTTTTCCTTAATAGAAAATAGAATAAAATCTTAGAGCAGGGTCTGTATACATACTGTCTTTGTCTCCCTAACACCAGGCACTGGAGTTTGTGGGTGTATTCTGCTTATTAAATGTTGGTAGAATGAATTGGCTAAATGACTAAGCTGGTTGAAAGTGATGTCTCAGAGTCCACATACTGGAGAGTTTATTCGCCATGATTCCACTTGGTCAGAAGACATTTCAAGTTTCCCTGAATTCCTGTTCCCCTGCAGAGAGCTAAGCTGAGCTGTAGGTATGAAGGGCCCGTGCCCTGTGGTGAAATGGGGACGTGCTGTTCTGAGAACATTCTTGCTAATAGGCTACTTCTCAAGAGTGTGCCCCTTGCTGGTCTTTGAGTCCTGTGCCAGGAGCATGCTGGCAGCAGGGACTTTTGATTCAGGCCCCGAGTTCCTAACTTTCCCAATCCCAGGGCCAGTGAGTTGCTGCATACCCCAGGATTCAGGAAGTGCTCTAAATGAACACCTCAAGTGTGCCAGTAGAAAAGGACAACCTACAGGAAATGTGTCTCTAATTTATTTAGACATAGTTCTTCACCCTGCAGATATTGAGTACCTGATTGAAATATAACAACTCATTTCTCTAGCACTTGAGGATTTAGATAGTACAAGTGCAAGGGGGTGCACTCTTGAGAAGTGGCCTATTCACAAGAATGTTCCCAGACCAGCACATTTCTGTTTTCATGAAGATTGTGACTTGCTTCAGGTCACACGGCCAGTAAATGTGTTGCAGGCTGGGATTCAAACCCAAGGTGCACCCAGTTCCCAGTCTTTTGGGACACTGAGCTACGTAAGAGTTGACGAAGAAGACTCTCAGTTCTTTAGGTGTTGGGCTACAGCAGCCTTTGGCATATCTCCATACTGAGAGTCTGGAGTAGTAACTATTCTCCTTCCCTAAAATGCCGTTCTCCTCTTTGCCACCATTTTGAATTGCTTTGCTTTCTCTGCTCAGCTCAGATCTTGTGTTTTCTAGGCAGTAAGCATTTATTAAGTGCCCACTGTGTGCCAGGCACTGTACCAAGTGCTGGGGATTCAGAGAAAGGCAAAAGACAGTCTGCTCTCAAGGAGTCCACAGTTTAATGGAGGAGACAACAAACACAACTCCGTACATACATACAAGCTGTATACAGGATAAATAGGAAATCATTGACAGAAGGAAGGTGCTGGAATTCGGGGGGATGGGAATTTGGGCTTTGAAGGAAGCCAGGAAGTGGAGATTGAGAGGGAGAGAATTGGGGGGGCAGCTAGGTGGCGCAGTGGATAAAGCACTGACCCTGGATTCAGAAGTACTTGAGTTCAATCCAACCACAGACACTTGACACTTACTGGCTGTGTGACCCTGGGCAAGTCACTTAACCCCCACTGCCTTGCAAAAAAAAAAAATTGGTTCTGTTGAGAAGGAGAGAATTCCAGGCCCAGCGGACAGCCAGTGAAAATACTCAGCGTCCAGAGAAGGAGCCTGTTGTTTGAGGAATAGCAAGGAAGCCAGTGTTGCCAGATTGCAGATGGGGGGCGCCGTGTGGGGTGAAAGATGAAGGAAGACTAGGAAGGTGGAGGTGGGGACTAGCCCATGAAGATCACAGAAGGCTGAGCATGATTTCATATTTGCTCTGGATGTGAATAGAGGCCACTAGAGTTATTGTTCAGGGAGGGGGTGATGTGGTTAGACATTGTCCTCTTCTGCTCCGACCTCCCACAGACTTCATTGTTTGCACACCTATTTGGCATTTCTCATTTACTTGCTGCTTCATACTGGTGATTCCCTTTTCATTATGAGCTTTAGGAAGTAAGTTAAAGGGAGACCAATGTTTTGTTTATCTCCCACATGATCTAGTGCATGGAGAAGCCTTGCATAGTATAGATGCTAGATGCAGAAGCAGATATAGATCTGTGTTACATGTACAGGGAGGTCTTGCATATTGTGGTTGGGTAGGCAGTGTTTGATTTAATAGAGTAATTTAAAAAAACCCCAAAACTAATCTAAAAGTTTTTCTAATTTTTCCACAATCTTATAAGGTCTTCTCAAGAAGACAGGGGTGGGGTTATAGCTCCATGCCAGTAAATTCAGATGAGACATTCGTTAAGTGCTTAGCACAGTGCCTGGCACATGGTAGGTACTCAGAAAATGCTTGTTTCTTTCTTCCCTCCTCCCCAAATTTCCTACTGAGATGGTCAGCAAGGGTCATGTTATGGGTTTAGAATGTCACGCTTGGAAAGGACCTTAAAATATATAGTAACAATGGCTCACATTTATGTAAGCATTTTTAAGTTTGCAAAGCATCTTATACATTATCTTATTTGGTCCTCACAACAACCCTGTGAAGTAGATGCTATTGTTATCCTCATTTTACAGATGAGGAAATTGAGACTAAGAGGTCAAATGACTTTGCCAGGGTCATGTAGCTAGTAGGTGTCTGAAAATGGATTCAAACTCAGTTCTTCCTGACTCCCTCTGTGTGTGTGTGTGTGTGTGTGTGTGTGTGTGTGTGTGTGTGTGTGTGTGTGTGTATGCATAGGTACACATCTACAAGAATATATATTTAGAAAGTATATATGTATGTATCTGTATTTGTATGCATGTATGTATAATGACCTTAGAGATCATATAGTCTGTTCCTATAGCTTATAGTAGAAGACTGGAGCCTAGATTTTGAGTCAAAGGGGTTCAGATCCTGGTGCTGCCACTTACAGCTGTATGAGGCTGGGCAAATCACTTCCTCTTAGAGTTTCTGCTTTCTTATCTGTAAAATGGGAATAATAATGTCTCTATTTCATAGCTCAGAGTTGTTATCAGAATCAAATGAGACAATATGTGTAAAAGCATTCTGGCACTTAGACTCATTCTAACAATGGAATGGACTTTGATATGTTTCCCCTCCATGGAGTCTTTCATTTCAAGAAGAGGCTAAATGACCACTTGTCATAGATCTTGTAGAGAGGATTTTTATTTTCCCAGTAAGTGAAAATGCCTGAAATCAGGAAATGAAAGGTCTCTGGGGAAAAATAGCAAGGAGGGCAGTGACCCTGGCTTATACAGTATGTAGGGGTGAGGGGAGCTGTGGTGTGAGAAGACTGGAAAGAAGGAAGGGCTTTAAACACCAGAGAATTTTATATTTGATCCTAGAAGCAGTCAGGAACCACTGGAATTGATTGAATGGGAGGTGGGGTGACATGGTTGGATTTGCACTTTAGGAAGATCAGTTTGACAACTGAGTAGCGGATGTACTGGAGTGGGGAGAGATTTGAAGCAGGCCATTGCAGTAGTCCTGGCAGGAGTCAATGATGGTCTGTTTCAGGGTAAGAGGCAATGGCAGAGGAGAGAAGGGTGCAGTATATCTGACAGGTATTAAGAAGGTAGAAATGATAGGACTTGGTAACTGATTAGATATGGGGGGGTGGCGATGAGAGAGCTAAGAAATTAGGAAGAGTGGAGGATTTGGATGGGGGAGGAGGAAAATAATGAGTTCATTTTGGGGCATGCTGAGTTTAGGATGTCTATGAAACAGGCAGAGTTGTGAGACTGGACGTCAGGAGAGAGGTAAGGGCTAGACAAAGAGATCTCAGATTATTTGCATAGAGCTGATAATTGAATCCTCTGGGAGCCGATGAGATCACCAAATGATACAGTATAGAGGGAAAAGAGAAGAGGTCTAGGACAGAGCCTAGTTTTGTAAACCACAAAGTGGTGCATAAATGGTAGTTAATAGCTGTTATTGTCAAGGTCATACAATGAGTTAGTATGAGAGTTAGGTCTAGGACTCTGGTCTCCAGACTCCCAGTGCAGTGTATCATTAAAATCTAAACTAATTTACTAATAATAGGTTTCAAGACCTTCTGTTAATTGCTTCTCTCCCTTCCTCCCACCCCTTCTTTAAGTGACTGCCTTTTTCAATCATTTCTCTGAGCCCTGCACTGTGGCCCACCATCCCCCATGTCTGACTCAGGTGTTTCTCACTGGGTTTGGCTGCCCCAGGTGCCTGCCAGGGTTCACTATCCTGCCTGCCATGAGTCGCTGTCCTCTCATGTCTACCTCCTGGTACAAAGAATCAGAATTTTCAAAGGCTAGAATCAGGTTTGAGAACTGGGGGTGACGTTAAGAGATCATTTGGTCTAATTAATTTTAATTTTTATTTTTTTTGGTGAAGCAATTGGGGTTAAGTGACTTGCCCAGGGTCACACAGCCAGTAAGTGTTAAGTGTCTGAGGTCAGATTTGAACTCAGGTCCTCCTGATTCCAGGGCCAGTGCTCTATCCACTGCGCCATCTAGCTGCCCCCTGGTCTAATTCATTTTAAAGATGAGAAAACGGAGGCCCAGAGAAATGAAGTAAGTTGTCCAACATAACATAGCTAGTATGTATGTAGCAAGAGCAAGGTTTTGAACCCGGGTTTTTGGACTCCAAAGTGTGTGTACTACACTGTCTTAAGAGCTTTCCTTGGTAATAATTTCTGCTTAATGCCAGAAAGGAAGTAGGAATCATAGAAAAAGATGGATTTTTGATACTCATGTGTGAGCCCATTGGTTGAGGTATTTGTTGATAATTCTGATGATGGTTTAATGACAAGCTTTGATATTTGAGCTTCCGTTTTAACACAGAAGTGCAGATAATACCAACAAAGCTGCTCCCCAGTCTGCTGCTTCTGGCAACTCCCTTGTGCAAATAAAAGCAGTATGTATATGTGGGAGGCTTCTGGCAATTTGTAGGAGACCCCCAAGGGTTTCCCCAATTTTTTGGAGGGATATAGTTTGGGGTAAAATTTAGTTGTTTGAGCTTTTCAAAAAGTCAGTTGCCTACCATTCCAGAGTGAATGATGAGTTTGATTGGATAAATTTGATTCTTTGTGGTCCATGGGTTTCTTAACTAGTAGAACTGTATAACCATGGAATGGACTTTGATGTGGTCCCCTTCCATGGAGGTTTTTGTTTCAAGAAAAGGCTAAATGAGCACTTGTGATGGATCCTTGTAGAGGGGATTCTTATTTGGGTTATAGGTTGGACTAGAAGCTCTTTGAAGTCTCTTCTAATTCTATGATTCTCTGGGGGAGAAAGGGTCCTGATAAGGCAAGGGGTGGCAATGGTGATGGAGAGCATCAAAGTTTTATAGAGGCAATGATTGTGTCTTGGAGAGGTCCTGGCCAAGAGAATGTCCTCAGCTCTCTGGGTCTTATTATTAATACTTGTTTCAAAAGATCAGGGCCAGTGTTCCCAGTGATGTTAGATTTTTACACTGTAGACACATAGGTTTTCTCTTAAATTCTCCTTGCATTCTTCTAGAGCCTCATCACTTCCACACATTGTTGACTTGGAGGACATCATCTGGACGCTTAATAATCACTAGAGCTTTAAAATAGCAGCATTTTAGAAGTTGCAGACCACTTTGACACACATTAGCTTGGTTGACCTAAGCTGGGGAGGTCAGTGTAAATCCCCTTCCTCATCTCCCTTTTTGTAGAAAAAGTTAAGACTCTCTGGGATTTGAATCCAAAACTTCTGAAGTGCTATTTCCTTTCTGTCACTTTGCTTCTAAGGGACCTACTTGGGTCCCCTCAAACTGATCTTTACCTTTCTCATCAGCTAGGATTCTGTGGTGCAGAAGATGGATTACAATAACACCATGTTCTGTTGCATACCTTTTTATTATCCCCTGCTTCCTCTTGCATTTAGGATGAGATATAAACTCCTCTAGCTTGGCATTTAAACCCCTTCATGGGCTGGTTCCAACTTATTTCTAGACTTAAATCACACTACTTCTTCATACAATTGATATTTTAGTTAGACTGGCTTTTTTTCCCCTCTTTCCTGAACTTGGCATTTAATCTCCCGTCTTTGTGCCTTTGCACAAGCTGTGCCTCACCTCATACACTCCCTTACCTTCTCCAGATCTGGCTCAGAGCTCAGATACCACTTCCTAAACAAGAACTTTCCTGTTCCCAACAGCTGTCAGTGCTCTACTTGTCATTAAATAACTTTGATTTTACTTTATACAGACTTAGTATTTGCTTTTTGATGTATATAATAGTATCTGTATAGAAATTTAAAGTTTGCAATGTGCTTTACATATGTTATCTCAGTAAAACATAAAGGTCTTGAGGTAGGGACTGTTTTTCATTTCGTCTTTTGTATCCATAGCAGTTGATACAGTAGGCACTTAATAAATGCTTCTTGAATGAATGAACGAATTCCCTATTTGACGGCTTTTTCTTCAGTGAACATGTTCATTTGCCTTTCAGACTGAGTCCTGTAAGTCAGCAGTGTCAAGAAAGTGAATCAGACTGATGCTGGCTAGGGGTCATTTAGCCCCCAACCTCTAAGCACATATTAGTTGCATACCCAGGATGATTAGAAATGACACTGCTCTTTCACTTAGCTCAATGACCAGTATAGTAAGTAAAAGGTACACATGAAATTGCTTTAGGATAGTTTATTGGATAATTCTATGGGGCTGGCTGGAAAAGCAACCTGAGGTTCCTAGAGGGCCAATCACTGTAGACCAGATAAGTCAAGAAGGAGGAGGAAGAAATCCTCTCAGTGCGTATGTTGCATAAGTCTGAGCATGGACCTGCCCTGCTCGAAGATAAATGTCATAGCCTGGCATACTTTCAAATGATGATCCCTTGTTGGGATTGATTCCTGCTCAGGCACAATTTAACTAGATTTAACTCTGAGGACCCTTCCAGCTTTGGAATTCTGTGATTCCTTCCAGCCTTATTTTCTTCTCTTGTTGATGCATTGCATTCCACTGTAACTGGAACATTAACTGCTTTTCAGTCTCATTCTGCCATCTCCTGCCTCCATCCAATCAAGCAGGTCATTTTCTTTGCTTGGAAGGCATTCCTTCCTTATTTCTACCTGTTGAAATCCATTTACTCCTTCAAGGCTTAGCTCAGATGCCACCTTCTTTATGAAGCTTTCCTTCATCTCATCCCTGCTTCCCTCCTCCACCCACTTGCCCTTCCCCCCCAATGAAAATGGTCATACACTCCTTATATTCCTCATAGCACTTTTTGCTGTTCTCTCCATTTCGCCTCCATCCCGTTCTACCTCAGATGAAACTTACATACCTGTTGTATCAATTTTCATCTTTGCCTTACACACAGGCACCTTAGTTAAATGTTTGTTGAAGACTGTCTTGAGTTTGAGTTTGAGTTTGCTCCAGGTGATGTAGTGGTACCACTGGAGGCAGAGGAGAAGTAGGCAAATACATGACGTTAACTAGGAGGCTGGGCATAGAGCTGGAATTCACATCTCAGGCAGAATGATCTTGTTTGATGTGTTATTCAGGAAACTCAGGAAACTGGCTATTTTCTTTAGTTTTATTATTACAAACTTAAGAAACACGAATATTTTAAAATGCAAGGAACAGAAAATGAAGACTGTATATGAAATTATCAACTTCCATTACTTAACAGTTTGATTTTTAAAATGTATATGTAGTACAGTAGTAAAAACCCCCAAACTGCCCCACTCATTTTTATTCCCTTCTGAACTTCCTTCTGCATATTTTTAACATTTCATTGATTTCTTTTTCTTTTTTTGTGTCACTCTCATTACCCACCCACTCCTCCCTGATAATTCATTTCCCTCTCCTCCAAATAAAATCTCTTCCACAGAGGACTCAAAGACTAACATAATGAAGCAAGACAGATTCACACATTGGCCATACTTAAAAATGTATGTCTCATTTTTCACCTCTAGTCCATTATCTCTGTGACTGACATTTTTCCTGTATTTACCTTGTCTGCATTTAGCTTTCCCACCACTAAAACATATTCTGATTTCCTTGGACCAGGGGAAACAAAAACAAAAACAAACAAAAAAATGTACTCAAATGTATATTGAGTAGCCTTGGAAAAGTCTTCTGCTCTGTAGGCATCAGTTTCCTCCTTTATAAAAGAGATAACAGGGGGGCAGTGAGGTGGCGCAGTGGATAAAGCACAGACCCTGGATTCAGGAGTATCTGAGTTCAAATCCAGCCTCAGACACTTGACACTAGCTGTGTGACCCTAGGCAAGTCACTTAACCTCCATTGCCCCCCCCCCAAAGATAACAAAATACAAAAGAATAGATGCTTAAAGGGTTGGTGTAAGAATGGGATAATGTATAAAAAATTTTTGAAAATTATGAACTGCTATATGTGCCTTGGAGATCAATGAACTTGAGCCCAATTATAACCTGTCTATGTAATAGGAACAAACTTTTCTTTTTCTTTTTCTTTTTAAAATAATAAACGTTTTTCTTTAAAATTTTGACTTCCAAATTTTATTCCTCATTTCTTCTCTTCCCTTCCCCCTCCCTGAGGCAGTAAGCAATCAGATATGGGTTATACATGTGCAATTAAGTAAAACATTACCATATTAGTTATTTTGTACAAGAAAACTTGAATAAAAGAAAAAAGAATGAAAGAAAGTGAAAAATAGCATGCTTTAGTCTGTGTTCAGTCAATATCAGTTCTTTCTTTGGAGGTGGATAGTATGTTTCATCATTAGTCCTTTGGGATTGTCTTGGATCATTGTATTGCTGAGAATAGTTAAGTCATTCAGTTTTTCATCAAACAGTATCGTTGTCTCTGTGCACAACATTCTCTTGGTTCTGCTCATTTCACTATACATTAGTTCATACAAGTCTTTCCAGAGGGGCAAACTTTCTGAGACAGATGTAGAGTTTGGAAAGCATTTTTTTCCTTCTGATCAAATGAATTCTCACATATCACCAACAATTCAACAAGCATTTATTTCACAAAATTTGAGTTAGAAGGGCCCTCGGTGCCACAGTCCCTGATCTTAAGAAATTTATTAATCTAGTTTGGAGGTAAGACACTATAAGATAAATTAGAGTTTTGGAAGCATATAGAACAGAGTTACAAAGTACTCTGACAGATTTGAAGAGGGGGAATAAAACACTTCTGCTGAGGAAGACTTTCCTGTCCTTTGCCTCCAATATTTTTCCTTTTCACAAGTTGGGAGAAACTTGAGATTGACCCATTTCAGCATTAAGAGTAGGGGTTAAGCTCTAGCATTATTCCCAGTCTTGGGCTATGAGAGGGGAAAAAAAAGGATATAGTCTCAGCCTTTGAGGGGCCAATGAGAAAACTGTTGTTGAGTTGTTTGTCAGTCATATTCAACTCTTTGTTACTCCTTTGGGGGTTTTCTTGGTAAAGATACTGGAATAGTTTGCCATTTCCTTCTGCAGCTCATTTTACAGATAAGGAAACTGAGGGAAACTGGGTTAAGTGACTTGCTCAGGGTCACCCACCTAGTGTGTGTCTGAGGCCTGATTTGAGCTGAGGTAGATGAGTCTTCCTGACTGCACGCCTGGTTCTCTATCCACTGTGTTGACTGGTGTCAAGTGCTTTATTGGTAAAACAAAATGGGCTGTTCTGAAGAGTTGGTAATCACTGGAAGTATTCAAATAGAAAATGCATGACTGCTTGTCAGAGATCTCATGAAGGGGGTTCCTATTCATTTACAAGTTGGATTTGTCCTTTCAAAATTTGCAAGTCAGTGACAAAATGCTGTGAGAGTTGTGAGGAAGGAGTGTTTTGCTGTTGTAGCAGTCTAGACAAGTCTGCATCCTGCCTTTGGCTCATGTGGGTATGACAGTGCCCTCTTTCTTTCCCTCTGACAGAATTCTGCAGGATTGACAAGCCCTTGTGCCACAATGAGGATGAACAGCTCAGCTTCGAGGCCGTCCGAAACATCCACAAGCAGATGGATGATGACGCCAACGGGAATGTGGATGTGGAGGAGAGTGATGAGGTGATAAATCCCTCCCCTCCCCTCTCTTACTGTGTCATGTCTTCTTGCTCTTGTTCTTTCTTCCAGCTTTCCTCCTTTGCCTTTGCCTCTGCCTCTGCCTCTGCCTCATGTGTGAGGCCCAGCCCTGAAGACAGAGAGGGTACAGGATGTCTCCTGTTGAGGAGCAGCTAGGCAGCTCCTGGGTGGAGTGGAATGGCACCAGCCTGTCTGGGCATTACGATGGCATGCAGCCCTCTCAGGGCTGGGGAGGCCTGGGAAGCTGATGAGAGGTTGATAGTTGCTACCCCTGTAGTGAAGGATTGCTTTCTCTGTTTTGGTTAGTCCATTATGCTGATTAGTAATTCATTGCTGGGCTACTCCAAAGCACTTAATCTTGACCAATTTTTCCAAGAGCCACTGACCTCTCTGAGAAAGGCAAAGAACAACATATTTTGTACTGGTCATCCTGCTGAGTCTAGTCAGTTTGAGCTCACTCACTAAGCAGACAGGGGCTTACCTGGGGAGGAGCAGACAAGCAGCCCTAAGATTTTTTTTTTTTTTGCTGGGCAGTTGGGGTTAAGTGACTTGCCCAGGGTCACACAGCTAGTAAATGTCAAGTGTCTGAGGCTGGACCTGAACTCAGGTCCTCCTGAATCCAGGGCCGGTGCTCTATCCACTGTGCCACCTAGCTGCCCCAGCCCTAAGATTTGAAAGGACCTTTATTGTTTTGTCAGAAAGGCAACACTTTCACACTTGAAAAATGTAGGGATTTTGTAATATGGATTCGTGAAGTGTCAAATGAATGGCACAGCCTATAAGACAGAATTCTGAGAGTTTAAAGGAGGAAAAAAATCCTCTTGCTGATAATTTCTTTAATGGTGTTTCTGCCATTCTTACTCCCATATTAACGTAAAGTTCTGATCTGCATGAGGATTTGAGCCCATACATGGGGAAGCAATCAGAGGATAGGGCACAGAGTACCAGTTCCTGTTACATTTCCATTCCCTAGTCAAAATGAGGAGACTGGAACCTGAGACTGACTCGTGAACTGAGCATGTGAAAATATGAGGAACCCTCGAAGGACCTGGAAGAAGGCTTGGAGAATGGGTTATGCTGAGTAACTTCCAATATCTGAATGACTGTCTCGAGGGCAACTAGAACAGATTTCTTCTGTGTGGCCCCAAAGGGAAGAACTAGGAGGGTGGAGGCAAGGAAATGGATCATAGCCAAAGAAGATTAAGAGTGATGAAGAATGGACCTTAGATGTTATTTAGTTCAACCCCTTCATTTTAGAGATAAGGAAACTGAGGCCTAGAGAGTGCGGTTAAAGGATTTGCCTGAGGTCATGTAGGTAGTAAGTGACAAATGGGATTTGAACCCAAGTCCTCTGACTGCAAATCCAGTATACTTTCCATGGTACCACACTTTCCCATAAGGAAGTGACTTGCCCTAGGTTACACAGATAAGAAATAGCAGAGCTGGGATTTAAACAGAATCATTTATTCATATATTTATTCAGCAAGTATTTACTAAATATCTTTTGTTTGCAGTGCTGGAAGAGATGAAAAATGTAGGCATTCTTGACCTGATGCAGCTTACAATTTCATGGTTTTCTTACTCAAATCCACTGCTTTCTCTACTATTCTCTGCTAACTCAGGAAGGCAGATTTTGTCTCAATATAAGGAAAGCCTTGTCAGAACGATCTGACACTGGCTGCCTAATCATCTTCTATCACCAGAGGTCTTCAGAAAAATGTTCATTTTATTATAAACTTAGTAGCTGTCAACAAAAAGAAATAAACATGCAAAGTAAGGGACACAATCTTACATAAAACTTAATGAGCTTAGCAAGGTAGAATAAATGAAGAAACAAACAATGAAAATGCTTTTGTTCTGTGTCTTCTTCCTGTTGTGTGTGATGTTCTGGTATCCTTGGCTTCTTCCTTCCTTTTTCTTATTTTCCTTTATTGCCTTTCTTCCTCCTCCTCTTCCTCTCCTAGTTGTAGCTGGTATGAGTGAGTATAGCTCTGATCTGCTGACTTCACTTTGTAACCCTTTATGCAGATCTTGCCACATTTCCTTGTATGTGTCATGTCTTTTTGTTTTGTTTTTGTTTTTTTGGCAGAGCGATGTGGGTCAAATGACTTGCCCAGGGTCACACAGCCAGTAAGTGTTAAGTGTCTGAGGCCAGATTTGAACTCAGGTCCTCCTGAATCCAGGGCCAGTACTTTATCCACTCTGCCACCTAGCTGACTGTGTCATGTGTTTTTAAAAAACACCACCATAAGTATTCTATTACATTAACAGACCATAATTTATTTGGCAATTTTCTAACTGTTGGGAACATATGTTGTTCATAATTTTTTGTTCTTACAGAGTACAGATAAACCTTTTTTCCCCTTTTATTATGTTTTTGAGATGAAATCCGATTAAGGGAATTTCGATGTCACAAGATCAACTTTGGACTCATTACCAATGGCCTTATTGCTTCTTAAAATGCTTGCCCCAGTCTATAATCACACTAGAAATGTAGTAGAGCATCTATTTCATCGCAACTCTGCAAATCTGAGGCATAACCTTTCTAATGAGGAAGGCTGGAAATATACCTTAAAGCCCAGATTATTCCAGCTCTGCTCACAGTCCTTTACACTGTAGCCTGTTCATATGGGCCAAGATGGGCTACACTGAAGAAGTTCCATTTGTGTATAGTGGGAAGGCCATCGAGCCAGAGTTTGTGTGGGGAGCTTAATCTGGTTGTGGTCAGGAGTCAGGACATTGGGCTTTGGGGCCTGAGAGACCCCAAACAACTTCTAAGGGGCTTTGCCCGACTTAGGAATGGAGGAGAAAGCCCAACAAATAATTAAATTGTTTAGGCAGCAAGAATATTATGTGCAGCTGCCTAAGCACATCCTTTGCCAGACAGAGGAGCCCAAACAAGAGGATATGGTCCCTGCCCTTTATTAAGGAGCTGATGGAAGGAGTCACACCTGAAACAAATAACCACATCAGCCTGTATGTGATCTAGGTTAAATAGGCTACCCCCAAACCCAGACATGTTAGAACCATGGCTAAATCTAATGAGAGGAAATAGAATAAGAAAAATGTAAATTCTTATACTTGGTTTTTAAAAACCCAACTATACCAGTACAAAGCTAGACAAGTGTCACACCAAGAATCGTGAGGTTTTATGATTTTGATGTGGACAACACAGTAAGTGTTAAACCTCTCAGAAGAGGGACAGGTCCACTGCATTATCAGGGAGGGTTTCGTGGAAGAGGCAAGTCTGGAAAGTTTTAGGTGGCTAGAGAGGAAGTCCTTCAATGTGAAGAACTGTGGGAGCAAAAGTGTGGAGGCAAGGACAAGTCTAGTGTGTATATGGGATGTTATGGAGGTTGGTCTGGTTGGAGAGATAGGAATGTACTAAGGAATTTTAGGTGATAGATTTGGGGAATTTTATCTACCTGGTCCTTAAGTAGGACCAAGTCGTGGGGGATCTTGAACCTTTGAAAATTTTGAAAACTTGTAATAGGTGTTAGGAAGCCATTAAGAACTCCTGAGTTGGGGAGTAATATAATGAAAAAATTTGTGATGTTTACTTTGCATTTTCAAGCATCACTGGCCCTTGAAAGTCAGATTTAAGTTAACCAAATGTAGCTGCTTATTGTAGAGAGCTAGCACTTTGTTTCAGGTGTCCCAGCCCATGCTACCTGGCCTCTTTCTTATCTTGGTGGTGTCTTCTCTGCAGCATTTGACAATGCTTACTAACTCTTACTGTATATTCTGACTTCCCACAGCTTCTGAGACATCATATTCCTGGTTTTCTTCCTATCTCTCAGTTCTTCTTTTTCCTTATCCTTTTTAAAATCAGCTCTTAATCTACTTTTTGACCCTTTTAATATAGATTTGTTCCTTTGGTCATTTTCCCTCTCTTTGTATATACCTCTTCTTGGTGACCTGTCCTTCATTCCCAGGACTTCAACCACCAGCTCTGTGAAGCTAACTCCCAAACCTATAGCTGATCTCTGAGCTCCAGCTGCCAACAGAGTGGTGCTCTATATCAGAATGTGCCCAATAATGATAATGCTCCTATTGCACTTTATGGTTTGCAACAACAACAATAATGATGATGGTAACATTGATATAGTGCTTGCTGTGTGCTAGGCACTGTGCTTTAGTGTGTTTACAGAACACTTTCATCACATCTGTCCTGTGAAGTAGGCAGTACAACTTTAATTATCCCCATTTGACAGGTAAACAAATTGAGATTCACTGAACAGTTAAAGTAAGGTGCCCGAGCCTGCACGGCTGGTATCAGAGCCAGGACTAGCAGTGAGCTACATGAACAGATAACCCAATGGCCAGGGCAGGAAGCGGTTACAACAAGTGTCTGTGTGGGGTGTGACTTTTGGGGATGTTTTTACTGTCCCCTCCTCCTCTTTTTTCCATTTTGTGCTGCATCTTGATGTCAGTGAAGGGAGGAAGAAAATGTTCTCTTTAGAAGAATGTTACCACAACAAAAAAGCTTGTCAGCACAGACTGTTCAAAAATCATACAAAAGCTGCTACTCTTCTCTTGTCTGCGCCTGCCGTGAGCTGTTCTTTTCCAGTCGTGTCTATCTCTCTATGGCCTCAGCTACTCTGCCTCCTTATTCCCCACCCTCTACTGCTGGCTTGTGGCTCCCAAGGCCTACTGTCTATATTTTATGTAATGAGTGAGAACCTCTGGCTTTTGAGAGAAGCTTGGTTCATTGTGGCTAATGGCAAAATTGCATTTCTTTCTTGCCTGTCTAAACAAGTGGGAGCAGGTCCACCGACTAAATGGGCTTTGACCACCTGATAGGAAAGCAGTTTCTGAGCTCAAGGCCATATGGTTAATGGTGGGGATACTTGACAGGGTTGGAGCCTATAGTTTGATGGAAATCACAAGAGTCAAAATTCCTGACCATAAAAAGAAGACCATAAGACAGACCATAATTCCCCCAGAACTTGGGTTCATCTGCAGAATACTATGTGGTTGGTGGGTGATGCCTCATTTATCTTGCCTCCATTAGAGGAATAAAATACATGGGACAGTTCCAGAATAACTGGGGTTTAAATTGTTAGGCACCAAACCTTACTTTGTTTTAACCATTTTTGGAGGGATTCAGTGGCTCAGTGGTCTCCAAACACTATGCTTTTGGAATCCATTTCTTCTTCTCCTCCTCCTCCTCCTCTTCTCCTCCTCCTCCTCCTCCTCTTCTCCTCCTCCTCCTCTCCTCCTTCTCCTCTTCCTCCTCCTCCTCCTCTTCCTCCTCCTCCTCCTCCTTCTCTTTCTCCTTCTTCTCCTTCTTCTCCTCCTCCTTCTTCTCCTCCTTCTCCTTCTTCTTCTCCTCCTCCTCTTCGCAATGAGGGTTAAGTGACTTGCCCAGGGTCATACATAGTAAATGTCAAGTGTCTGCCAGATTTGAACTCAGGTCCTCCTGAATCAAGGTTGGTGTTTTATCCAATGTGCTACCTAGCGGCCCCAGAATCCATTTATTCTTTATAGTTTTGTTTTTATTTCATTTGTTTTTGACTCCTTCCCTTATGATAGACTCTCTGAACTGGAAGGGCCCTCAAAGAACATCTATTTTTTTTTCTTTCTTTCTTTCTTTCTTTTTTTTTTTGGTGAGTCAATTGGGGTTAAGTGACTTGCCCAGGGTCACACAGCTAGTAAGTGTCAAGTGTCTGAGGCTGGATTTGAACTCAGGTCCTCCTGACTCCAGGGCTGGTGCTCTATCCACTGCGCCACCTAACTGCCCCAAAGAACATCTATTCTAACCTATACCTGAAGCATGAATTCTCTCTCCCAAAAAGTGGGCATTTTAGTTTCAGATTGAAAACCTCCAGGGAAAAGAAAATCACTAATGCATGAGGTACTCTTCCACTTTAGGTCTGATTGTTTGAAATTTCCTTATTATTTTAAGCTGAAATCTGCATTCCTGTAGCTTTTACTCATCCCTTCTCATTTTGCTGTCTGGGGCCAAGCAAAATAAATGTAATTCTTTTTCCCATTTGACAAGCCTTCAAATAGCTGATGACAGAGATCCTTTGTCATGTTCAGGTACAGGAAAAACCAAATTCATCCCTTTCTTTGAACTCATATGGCATATATTATGTACTGTATTTTTAAATACTTAGTTATATTCTATCTTGTATTTTGTATTAATTGTTCCTTTGTGTTTGTAATTCTTGTCTCCCCAAATAGACACAAGGGCAGGGACCTTGGAAGTTATTTATCATAGTGCAATATTAAAAACCCTAAATTTGGAGTCAGAGGACCTGGATTCAAATCCTAGCTATACGATTTACTGCTACCTATGTGCAAGTCACTTTTCCATTCCCACTTCAGTTTCTTCATTTAACAGATATTTACTAAATACCTATTGTGTGCTGAGCAGCCTGGTAGAGTGGATAGAAAATGGGCTTTCAACTCAGGAAGACCTGGGTTCAAGTTTTGTCTCTGACACATAATTCCTGTGTAATCCTGTGAAAGTCACTTAACCTCTCAGTTCCCCCAAGCAACTTTGTTAAGACTATAAGTTGCAGAGAAGGTACTCAGCTGCATTGTCAGAGGAAGTTCCTCACACCTCACTATACTGATGAAATCCCAGGTCCAGTTAAAAAACAAAACAAAACCGAGGCAGGTACTGTGGTAGGTATTAGTGATATAGTAACCAAAACAAACAGCCCTTGCCTTCAAGGAGGTTACATTTTTGTGAAAGGAAGCAACATGTACACAGATAAGCAAATTCAAAATATTTACAAAATAAATTTAAAGTAATTTCTAGGGGGAAAGTGCTGGTAACTGGGAGGATTAAGAAAGGCTTGTTATAACATGAGGGATTTGAACTAATTCATGTTTAAGGTCCCTTTATCTCTTAATTTGTATGTTTGTATTACTCATGGTACCAAGTATTGAAATGAGCACAGAATAGAAAGTGTGGTATATAAAGGGCTTTGCATGCATTAAGAAGATCTGGATTTGAATTTAAGATTCTTCCACTGACTCACGGTAATATTGAGCAAACTTTTTTTTCTTTCTGAGCCGCATTTTGCTTGTTCATAAAATCAAGGGCCTAGGAGGGAGGTAGATTAGCGTATCTTTCGGTTCTGTCCCAGCTTTACCATCTGAGATACTTAGTTCAGACTTGTTCGTTGATTTTGTTGTGAGGAGGACTTTTGGGAGTATGCATGTGGCCTCCTCCAGAGAACTTGTATTGCTGAAGACTCATCCCCAGCATCTGGGATAGATCCTTATCATGTCAACGGATATGCATATAGGCAAAAATTGAATGCCAGAGGAATATAGCATAGAAGTAGTAAAGGGGATGTCTGTTTCCCAGGGGTTCTGAAGGCTAGAAGCAGTAATAGATACCCAATATACACACAGACAAATATAGACACAGTTTTCAATGTCAAGTGATGCTTTGTTTCTACAGTTGTCCCAAGATTGTCCTTATTGTGATCTCTGAGGGTTTGATAAAGGAAACTTTTTCCCTGTCCTTAACCTCATATGATTAATGGATATGGATATAAGGTATTGCTCACTTTCCCATATATCACATTTACACATATGATAACTTAGAATCTTCCTATGTATGATAGGAGATTCATTTTCTTTTTTTTTAAATAAAAGTATTTTATTATTTTCCAGTTACATGTAGAGATAGTTTTCAGCATTTGTTTATATAAGATTTCCAATTTCAAATTTTTCTCCCTCCCCTAGACAGCAGGCAATCTGATATAGGTTGATATATACATAACAACATTAAACGTATTTCTGCATCAGACGGTCATGCTATAAGAGAAGAATCAGAGCAATAAGCAAAAACCTCAAAATAGAAAAACAACCCCACCAAAAACAAAAGAAATAGTATGGTTCAATCAGCATCCATATTCCACAGTTCTTTTTTTTTTCTTTCTGGATTTGGAGAGCCTTTTCCATCATGAGTCCCCTGGAACTTTCTTGTACCATTGGATTGGTGAGAAGAATCCATTGTATCACTGTTGATTAACACATAATGTTGATGATACTGTGTATAATATTCTTCTGGTTCTGCTCATCTCACTCATTATTAATTCATGCAAGTCCTTCCAGGTTTCTCTGAACTCCTCCTGCTCATCGTTTCTTACAGCACAATAGAATTCCATTACATTCATATAACACAATTTGTTCAGCCATTCCCCACCAAAAGAGCAGCTATATATTTTTGAACATGTGGATCCTTTTCACTTTTCTATGAGGAGATCTATTTTTCAATCACTCATTCGATACATTAAGAAGTATTAAGTGCTTATTGTATATCAGGTGCAGTGCTAAGTATTGGGGACCCAGAGACAAAAATGAAGTAGTTCCTGCCTACAAGGAATTTACACATTTTGGGGATGGAGGAGGAATAAGGTGGACAACATGTACATACCTACATACGCCAATACAAAATTGTACAAAGTAAATCGCAAGGAATTTCAGGTTGGTTGTTGTACTAACAGTTGTGGGGAGAGTCAGGAAGGCACCAAGAAAAACCAGATGATACATTTTGAATGCAAGTCAACTGTCTGGGTTTTACTCAGTGTTTTGGATTCTTCATGAAGCACCACGAGTTAACGTAGAGATTTTTAACCTTTTTTTGTGTCATGCACTCTTTTGCCAATCTTTTAAAGCCTATGGATCCCTTCTCAGAATGTATTTAAATGCACAAAACATAATATATAGGATTACAAAGGAAACCAACTATTGAAATGTAGCTATCAAAATATTTTTGAAAAAAGTGTTGAAGAATCCCATTTTAAGAACCCCTGGTTTAGTGGAAAAAGCACTGGGTCTTGAATTTGAAGAACTAGGTATAAGTCTTGATTCTACCACTAACTAGCTATGTGCTCATGGACTATACACCTTGGACTTGATTTTCTGAGCCACTTTTCACCTCTGTAAAATGTGAATAATTATCTCCTACCTCACAGGGTTGTTGTGAGGCAAATGCTTGGTAAACCATAAAGCCCTAAATTATTATTGTCCTTCTTTATGATGACTTATAGAGCATCATGGCTAGAAGGAAGCCCTGGGAATCATAGTTCTACTCATCATTAGACATAAAGATGCAAACTGCGGGTCCTTATAACAGCAGATCATAATTAGATACTCCCAGACTCACACAGTAAACTGGCTTCGGGCTGGTTTTGCTTTATGCAGGGCAGTATAAGAAAAGGCACTGGAAAGCACCAATTCAGAGGCCTCAGGGCATTCTTCCTGGGGAGGAGAAAATAGTTTTCCTGTGGGAAATGTCAGAGCCACCCACAAGGATCTTCTTAAATCTGCCATGATGCATATTCCCTGGAGCCCTTCAGTTGGCAAGTTTACCGAGGAATCTCTAGGCCCTTTGGGAAGAGAATCATTGGCAAATCCCTGACTTCCTTGTGGTAGATCCTCTCTAGGTTTTTATCTTAAAGATCAGGAGTAGCACAGTCTACATGGGCCTTCTTTCTCCCTTTTCAGGATTCACTCAGTGCAGTTACCATGTCATTTCAAAAGGAGGCCCCAGGATCCTTCTTGTCAACAGTGAGCAGCTTCCATAAGAGTTGCCATCTTTGGGAATTTACTCTATAATCCTTGGAGAGGTGGAGCCCAGAGAGGTTATCCCAGGGGTTGAACACTTTTGTGAAGTAGCATGCCACGCCTTCCTATACCCCCTTATGGGGGTGACGGTGGGGGTGGTAGCAGATCTCCCCTGAGAGGAGGGTGGAGGGACTTGAAACTTTGTGGCAGAAGCTACCCTGGGCCTTACACTCCTGATCCTCCAGGGAGTAGGGTGGGAATGGACAATGTGGAGGAGGAAGGAGGTGACAAATTAAGTCTTCCCTGCCCAACCATATATCCACATATACCTCTTTTCACAATCTCTCTCCCTCCCTCCCTCCCTCCCCCCCTCCCCCCAATGAGGGTTAAGTGACTTGCCCAGGGTCACACAGCTAGTAAGTGTCATGTGTCTGAGGCTGGATTTGAACTCAGGTCCTCCTGAATCCAGGGCTGGTGCTTTATCCACTGTGTCACCTAACTGCCCCCTTTTTACAATCTCAACCACAAAAAATCATCTGGGACCTTCTGCCTATATACCATAGGCTGCCAACCTCTCCTGTTAAATTCATTCTCTTTTATTCATCCATTCCACAAATACTTTATAAGTGTCTACTTTGTGCAAAGCACTGTGCTTGGTAATGATTGAGATAAAGAAATTTAATAAGACTCCATTAAACAGAGAAAAGTATACCTAAAATTTTATGTGGTAAATTTATCAGAGAGACACAGAGGGATGTTATGTAAGACTTGAAAGGGAAGGTAATTACTACAATGGGTGGAGGGACCTTGGAAGGCTTCCTGGAGAGTGTAGCTTTTAAATTTGGCTTTAAAGGAAAGCAAAGGATTCAACAGGTAAAGAAGGGAAAAGAAGACATTCTAGGCTAAGGGAAGAGTATAAGTAAAGACATGATGGGAGGAGAGCTCTTAGCATGTTTTAGGGAATTGAGGAAAGACCAGTTTGAAGCATGGAGGGCTGTGATATGAAAGAAGTTCAAATCTTTGAATTAAGTCTTGCAAACAAGTCTGTGAGGGCATGTATAGACAATGTCTTTTTTAGGCTGTGAGTAACAACTTTTCATTCCTTGAATCCTCCTTAGAGGTATAGGGAGAAGAAAGCAACAAAATAAAACTGATTGTTATTACTGATAGTTAACTGACTTTTTCTAGGAGTGCCTGGGAGCCTGTTTCATAGCCAACTTTCTCTTACTGCTAAAACAAAGAACATCAATACTGCTGACCCTATAACCCTTAGTTACTTGTATGTCATTGAATTTTGTTAAAATGAGCCTGTTGTATTCCACTAAAGTCCTGATGTCTCATCACTGTTTGGAGGAAACCTGAGTTTCCAAAGATTGTGTCCATGGAGCAAAGGCTGTGTTAGGTCCTATGAAGTTTTGAGTACCCATCTAATGTTGAACTATATATCTGTCATCAGGAAACCAGACAAGCTAAGAGCAGAGAGACTGCTCACTGGGAGGTTGGCCATTAGATGATTTCATTTTTGAACTAATACAGCAACTAATGTATATGTCTGGAGGGGTGTTAATTAGTATTGGTGTTGGGGACCTCTTACTGGTGAAATAATCTATTGAAACTTTGTAATTTTGAAGAGAACTTTGTTAGAAAACATAGGACTTGGGGGGCAGCTAGGTGGCTCAGTGGATAAAGCACTGGCCCAGGATTCAGGAGGACTTGAGTTCAAATCTGGCCTCAAACACTTGACACTTACTAGCTGTGTGACCCTGGGCAAGTCACTTAACCCTCATTGCTCCACCCCAAAATACCAAAACCAAAACCAAAAAAACCCACCATAGGACTTGGAAACCAAATGCTGGTTACCAGCCTCCGTTAAATTAACAAATGAAAAGGAGTATGCTGCTTCCAGTAGAGAAAGGTAGGCAGTTTTTTGTATATACCACCTCCTCCCCCTTTTAAAATCTTATGAGTCTCTGGATCTTTTTGTATAGTAGATGGATTCTTTCATTCATTCAACTAGTGCGGTTGTAGTGTTGTGAAAAGCATACTGATTTTGGAGTTAGAAGACCTGGGGTTAGATTTTTTTGCTTAGCCACTTTCTAGTTGTGTGATGCTGGGCAAATCACTTTATTTCTCAGAGCTTGGTCTTCAACATTTTTAAAATGAAGGTAATAATACTTACCACATAGGCTTATTGAGAGGATCAAACAAGATAAATGTATGGAAAGTGCAATATAATAAATGTGAGCTATTATTATCTGTTAGATTTTAAGGTTCACGAGAGCAGGGATCTATCTTACCTCAATTTTATGCCTTCTGTACTCCTGGGTAATAATAATAGCTAGCTGATTTAAGTTTTCTAAACCCTTTACAGACATGATCTCATTTGATCCCCATAACAGCACTGTGAGGTAGGTACTCTTATCCCAGGACTCTACACACACATGCTTAAGAAATGTTTTTTCATCCAACTGCCTCACAGTATACAATCAGAGGTTTTGTTTGAGGATCAGCCCCATTCTCCCATCTACAAAGTGGGGACAGAGTTTTCATGTCCTACTGAGCTGTAGTGGAATTGGAGAAGAAATGCTAACTCTCTTTTCTGTAGCCCTGGACTCCCTGTTGGGCCCTGGGGTGGTAATTGGCAGCCAGCCTTCAAAACAGAGCCCATTGGTGAGGTTCCTGGGTGTGCTGAAAGGAGTGTAGAAATGCTGTCAAACCAGTCTATCGTGAAACTTAGGTAGGACACCAGGCAGACTACTCCTCTCCATCAGTAGAAGTGGGCACGGCTCCCAATCTGTTCTGGTGCCTTTGCCAGATACAGAGGACAAGGAAGCCATTTCCACAGATGGTCCCATGGGTTTCTAGGAAAACCCAGAAAGTTGCTTTTTCTGACAGAAGGGGAGATCCTCGCCCACAGAGCAGATTGTTCCAGGGCTCTTGTTTCTCCTTCCTTTCTTCTGCATCTGTGAATCTTTCATGGCTTATTCAGGGAATGGAAACCCCTTGATGGCAGGGACTAGTTCCAGTTGCAAGAATACTTTGTAGGAAAAGGGATGTGTATGTGTGTCTCTGAGCCATGGATAGTATAGCAATAAGCCAAGCTGCGCTGTGTTGTTTTGATAAGTCAGTTAGTTCCCTGTACAATGGCAAAAATAACACCATCCTTTCCAGGACTGTTTAGGGGATCGAATGGACTATCTTTATTACACATGCCCAGTACCTTGTCTGTGGAGGAGAAATTGGGAGCAAGCTTAGTTGATACAATTCAGGTAGGCAGTACTGGGCTAGAGCTGACCACAGTTTACTTTGCCATTGGTTCTGGTGCTTGTTTGTTTTTGGCTTCAGAAACAGCATGAACCAGCACTCTAAACCAATGCAGATCTTCATGAATATCTCCCTCTTCTCTCCAACAATAACAACATCGGGGCAAGAGACCCAGGACCAAACACTAAGGCTGCCAACCTCCCAATCACAACCAGTTTCTCTTCAAGAACTCTTAGCCCATGTCATCTCACCACCAAGTACAGAAGGATTTAATCCAATAAGGAGTTAACCCTCTTTTTATTATCTGACTCCCTTAAATACCTTGACAAAAATGCTAGTGTAATAAGTTACCACTTACTTTAGCTGTTCATGATAGTGTCCTAAGGGAATAAACTTTGCATTCTTTTCTTTCCCTGAGCCCCATGATACCTGATTCTCCTCTAATACAGATAGCTTCATCCCTATTTCTGAGGCTTGGCAATCAGCTGCTACCAAACTCTGAGAGGCATGGAGACAGGCCCACCAGATAGCCTGGTCTTGGAGTAGATGACTCCATTGACTTGGCCTAAGCTTGATGATCATCTGCCCTTTGCTTTAAGCTAATAAAGCCTTGAGGGTACCTGGAAAGTTGTAGAAGAGATTCATGTTTCAGTTAGACCCTGAGGGACCTTTCAAGTGAAGAGCCTCTATGACAATTTGTCCTTTGGCTGCCTCTAAAGTAGCACTTCCCAGGCTCCCTCTTTTGACAAGGTCAAGACAGTAATTGAAGAATCACAGGATTCAGAACTGGAAAGGGTATTAATTTCATGTTCAGTTGTTTTAGTTGTGTCTGACTCTTTGTGACCCCATTTGGGGTATTCTTGGCAAAGATATTGGAGTGGTTTGCCATTTCCTTCTTGAGCTCATTTTACTTATGAAGAAACTGATGCAAATAGGGTTAAGTTATTTTCCCAGGGTTACACAGCCAGTAAGTGTCTGAAGCTTGATTTGAACTCAGGAAGTCTTCCTGACTCCAGGCCCTGTACTCTTTCCACTGTGTCATCTAGCTGCCCTGGAAAGGATATTGGGAATCATCTAGTCTAATCTTTTTATTTTAAACATGAAGAAAGTGAGAGCTTCTGTGCCTTATCTATTAATTAAAGTAGCAGAGCTAAGATTTGAACCCAAATCCAACATCTCCATTTCCCTTGTCTTTGCCATACACAACACTGAGTCCACTATAGGTTGCATAAGTAGTTAGATAGGTTCAGGGACTAAGATCTGAAAATCAGGGCAAGAATCTGGTTCAAAGCAAGAAGCACAGGGCTGTCATACAATTTCACTGTGACAGGAATGTCTTCCCTCTTGATGTTCCCAAATCCTTTCTATCCTTGAGGGTCCAACTTAGATCCCACCTTCTATAGAAAGTCTCATCTGCCTACTCCAGTCCTCATAGTTCTCTCTTTCCTTTGAACTTATATTACGTTAAGTGCTAACAATGTGATTCAGACTTTTAACTATTTTTGTTTCACATGTTGAAATCTTAGCTCCCTAAGTTGATCATAAACTCCTTGAAGGGAAACACTTTTTCCCCTTTTGATAATTTCTTTTGTTTTTGTTTTGCAGGCAGTGGGGGTTAAGTGACTTGCCCAGGGTCACACAGCTAGTAAGTGTCAAGTGTCTGAGGCCGGATTTGAACTCAGGTCCTCCTGAATCCAGGGCTGGTGCTTTAACCACTGTGCCATCTAGCTGCCCCTCCCCCTTTTGATAATTTCATTACTTCAAATTACAAGATAAGATAGGTATAGCTAGACAGCAGTTTGAGAGGAAAAGTAGTAGTTTAATGGATTGCAAGCTCAAAATACATTGAGAATGTGGTTATAGCAATTAGAAAGTTAATGTAGCCCCATTAGGAGAGCAGTGGTGTCCAGAATATAGTTCTGCTCTCTCCACAGTAAAAAGGGACCTTGGTGACCATCTAGCTCAACCTCTACCTGAAAAAGAATCTTAACTACAACATATTTGACAAGTGGTCACCCAGCCCTTGATTGAAGACCTTGAAGGGAAGATCTGCTACCTCCAAGAGTGACCCATTCCATTTTTGGATAGCTCTAATTGGTATTCATTTTTTCCTTACATCAAGCGTAAATTTGTTTCTGAGTATCTTCTACCTATTGCTTCTAGTTCTGTTCTCTGGAGCAAGCACAAGACACTGGGCTAAGCAGTGGTGATAGAGAAAGATCCCTTGTTTTAAGAATGTTACTTTGATAACTGTGTGGAGGAAAGATGAGAGAGAAGGCTTAAGGGGTACATGGGTGCATGTTGATTATCCTCGATTGTTAAAATGGTAATCAGGTGGAAGACGGATTAGACTTATTTTCTTCGTGCCAGAGGGCAGAACTATGGGTGGAATTTGGTGGGAAGCAGATTTATTCTTGGTACAAGGAAACTTTCTTAAAATTAGTACTATATAAAATGAAATGGGCTGATTTAGCAGACATTAGATTCTTCTGATTCAATATCTTCAACGTGAAGGGTAGATGGCCACTTGGGGATGTTGTAGAAGAGATTTTTGGGCTAGACAGCTTCAGTGGTCCCTTCTAGTTCTGTGATTCAGTACTGAGCATAGAGCTGGGCACATAGTAGACATGTAATAAATACCT
The DNA here is from genome assembly GCF_019393635.1 of Dromiciops gliroides. Lineage (NCBI taxonomy): Eukaryota > Metazoa > Chordata > Mammalia > Microbiotheria > Microbiotheriidae > Dromiciops > Dromiciops gliroides. The sequence continues at coordinate 580,803,213 of NC_057863.1, forward strand.
GAGTGACAGAAAACTCAGGAAAAAATTTGATAATTTTCAGATATCTGAAAGACTGTTACAGGACAGAAAGAACAAACTTGTTCTCTAGGCAAACATTCTTTTTGGGCCTAATTAGTGTATTCTACTCCTGTCCAGGAGCCTGCTCTTCTAGTATCTTAAGCCTGGCCTAAATACCTAAGTCCAATTCTCCAATAGCCTCTTCTTGGTGAGATATACTACTCACGTCTTAGATCTTCCTTGTTCTTCTGAAGCCTTTCCCTTTTAGTCATTCTCTAGGTGATGAGAATATTACAGGTGTCCTGACTTTTTCATTTGCCTATTCAGACTCCCTTAACTGTATAAATCTTTGAGCATGGGATGGACAATCATTTCTGATAGGTGGTAGAAGGGATTCTTGTTTATACATGAATTAGATTAATTGGCCTTTGAGATCCCTTGCAAATTCGAGACCCTACAATTCTTTGTTCTTCTCCTCAAAAGGCATAATGAGGATCAAGGGTTGGCATTACAAGGAAACAGACTTGGGTTCAATATAAAGTACAATTTCCTATCATAGAGCTTCCCAAGTAGAGAGTGTGTTCTGTATCACAGGAGGTGTTCAAGTAGAGGCTGGTTGGATACTTGTTGAAGATGCTATAGAGAGGATTCATGCATCAAAAGGTGGATGGACTAGAAGAGCTGTTGGGCCATGCTAGCCCGAGAGACGCAGGACCCTTTTTCCTGAATACTTTAGCTGAGTCGCTGGGTCCATACAGTCTTAGAATCTCTTGAGTTTTTTTCTGGTAGAGAGAGATTGTAGAGCACCAAAGAAAACTACATAGGAATGTGTGGTAGCAGCCAGGCCCTGGCCATCTCCTCTCCAGCCACCTGGGGGAAAGAGTACTATGTGTACGAACTTGGCAGTCCATCTACCCACCTGCTTTCTTGCCCTGGCATTTTGAGGAGGCAAGTCTAAAAATAGAAGGGTCCTGGGACACAAGAGTTGAATAAACAACTTTCCTGCCTCCAGTTGATTCTACTATTGTCTCTAGACACAGAAATACCCTTCCTTGCCATTTCCTTGGGTAGGATACTTGGTGATGTAATGTTGGAAAGGGAGTATAGTATAGTGGTAAGAGATCTGAGGCCCAGACTCAGGAAGCTGAGTTCAAGTCTTGGATCACAGCTCAGGAGCTGTGTGATAATAGGCAAGTAACTTAAGGTCTCTGAGCTTAATTTTCTTTATTTGTTAAATAGGGATGATAGGATCATAAATTAGGGCTGGAAGAACACTTAGAGATCATGTAAGCAGACTTTTTTTTTTCTACAGATGAGGAAACTGAGGTCCAGAGAGAGTGTAACACACTGAAGGTCACATAGCTGGTTAATAGTAAAGCAAAGATTTGAACCTAGATCTTCCGACACCAAAGCAAAGCTTTTTATTTTTTGCTTTTGTACCATGCTGTCTCTTATATGTATGTTGTACCTCACAAGCAAAAGCTAAGAGGGTTGTTATGGGAAACATATTTTGCAAGCATTAAAGTGCTATAGATATGAGTTATTTATATCATCGCTAGCTTAAGGGATGTCATGTTGACCCTATTGCCTGGGAACTCTGAGGACCCGAGCCCTGGCTAAAGAGATGTTGGATTTCGAGGTACTTTTACTTCCTCTCTTGTGCATTTAACAATAGTGCTCTTACTTTAACTTATTTTAACTGTAGAGGTACTCACCCTGAGCATTGCCTCATATCTGTGTCTTCTTTCTCTTTCCTCTTATGCCTGAAGGTTAGGCCACTTGCTACCATCCTTAGGGGCTGTCCTTTTTCTATCCCATTCTTGTTCCAAAGGGCATTCTCTTGATTTTACCTCGCTTTTCTAAGCAAGACCTCCCTGGCACTGAAGGTCTTCAATTAGAGATTAAATCACACTACCTGCTGGATGGTATAGAAGAGATTCCTGTAGAGGTCTGAGCTGAATCAGATGACTTCTTATTTTCTTTCTAACTTTGACATTTTATGATTCTGTGACAATTTGGACTCTCACAAGGAGGGATAGTTGAGGGAGCAGGATTATTACCTCCCTTTTGTCTTTGAAATTTATAGTCACCTTCAAATGAAAGGCTATGTAGAACTTGGACCACCAGGAGAGTTAACTGGGCTAAAATACTCCTTTGTCACCTTTGCTGTCTTTGTACATTTTTTTTAAGGAGGGAAAATTGGCCTTTGTAAGACAATTCTGTTGAGAGGACAGTGTTAAGGGCTAAAATTCTAGCTAAACTGTCTAAAATATCTAATGAGTGGTCGCCAATAAATTATAAGCTTTAGCAAGAGTTAGACTTTTAAGCATTTATTAAGGAGAATAAGAATTTGATAAAGAGAGAAAGGCCTAGATTCCTATCTATTAAAGGGAGAGCACATTTCTAGCTCCACTCTCCACCAGAGTCCAGAGAAAAGAGAGAGAGACGGAGCGCCAGTCTCTTCCTTCCTCCTCCCACTAGCCCGCGTCACTTCCTGACGCCAAAGAAAAGACTCCTGGTCTTGCCCTCAAAGACCTTCGCTTCATGGGTGGAACTCTTCTACAGTAGGTCTCCAGCAGGTGGCGTCATTCCAGTTGTTACAACAGGAATAGCTTTTGCCTCTGAACCCCTAAGTTGGCACCTTCAGCTTAACCTGGAGCTTCCAGTGTATGGCCATCTCTCTGACTTCTTTGGTCAGAGAGTTAAACAACTTTCTCTTACCTAACCTGAGACAAAATTGTTTTAAAACTTTACTAAGGATTGGAACCAGAACAATTTATATAATAACAACACTATTATAAAAATAATAAGCTATGAAAAATTTAGAAACTCTGATCAGTACAGTGGAACCAACCACAATTCCAAAGGATTCATGATGAAACGTGCCATCTACCTCCAGATAGAGAGCTGATGAAATCAAATGAAGATTGAAATATATATTGTTGGAAGTTAATGTGGAATTTATTTTGCATAATTATACATATTTGTAATAGATTTTATTTTGCTTGCCTTCTCAATTAGTGGGGGCAGGGAGAAGTAGAAGGGAGGGAATTTGGAACTGAAAATAAAATGAAATTGAATTAATAAACTTTTTTTTTTTTGGTGGGGCAATGAGGGTTAAGTGACTTGCCCACGGTCACACAGCTAGTGTCAAGTGTCTGAGGCCAGCTTTGAACTCAGGTCCTCCTGAATCCAGGGCCAGTGGTTTATCCACTGCGCCACCTAGCTGCCCCCATGAAATTGAATTAAAAATAAAATCTTACAGAAAAAAATAGTTAAAAAAAACTCTTTGCTTAAGAAATTAAGAGAAAGGACAAAGCAAAACCACAGGATTGTATATTTAGAACTGGAATGGACCCTTGATAAAATTGGGTACCAATTATGGGAAGGGCCACTTATTGTGTTTGCCATCCCAGGATGAATCTAGCTAGATTTGGAGAGGCCATTGCTAGTTGACTTGAGAGTGATGAACATTTTTGGCAGAACAGCTTATCAAGGCCATCTTCTGCAGAATAAAAGAATTGCTTTCTTCATTGGTGGAGGGAATACTCACATAGATTAAATCATAGATCTTGGAAGTATGACCACTACAAGATAGTCACATTCATGTGGATATACAACCAACCAGGTTGAACCTGCCTTGAACCTGTCTCAGAGATCTGACAAAGCTGTCTTATCCTACCCTTGACCTTTCTGGTGTTTTCTTCTATTCAGATTCGTAGGGGAGGAGAGGGCTAAGTCTAAATATGTCTATCCATCTTCCTACTCCTCCCCAGATAATGCTCAGCTATTTAGTAGAGACCACTCTTATCTTCATAGTTACAGAAATTTTGACTCTACAGAGGATTTTTTTGATGTTTATTTTTGATTATTTATTTTTGATGTTTATTGTCACTATATCTGGTCCAAGGTTTATAGATGCTCAGATTTGTAAGAGACATCAGAGTTCATTTCATATAGCTTGTTGTCAGATATTATTTTATTGCCATTAATCATTATGGAAATATATTTCAGCCTGTTAGATTCAGCCCATTTTTTTTTTTTTGACCTGGGAAGATCCTTTTGGGCCTTAATTATTTTGTCCTCCATACAAAGTGATTTTTATAGCTTTATGTCATCTAAGCAATGAAGAAAAAGAAGGAGGCCATTTTCTTCCTGGCTGGCCTAGTTTTCTACTCCTCTTCTGTCATTGGGATCTTTGAAGATAAGCACTATTTCCTGGGACTTTCTCAGCATTACTCTTCTCTGTAGCCTCTCTGGACTCCTACAGCATCACTGAGTATCTGTACTGTATATTTACCATTCAACTAAACTCTGTCTTATGTTAGTCTCTAATTGTGATTTTCATAGGACCAATGTGTACCAGATAGGGAGTTGTCTAAAAATTCAGTCTCTTGGGTTTTTAATTTTTCTTTATATTATTGGACCTCTAGATAAAGACCTTTTCATCTCTCTGGAACCCAGTGGACTGAATGGATTGCTGAATATTGGCTCTGTCTTAGGGCTCTAGGGAACAGTATGGCTTTGGAGGTGGTAATGCTAGGATCTGAGATAAATGCTGTTACCCTTGTTAGTTAATAAACATTTATTAAGCACCTATTATGTTCTAGACATTAAGTTAAATACTGACAGTTGGGGGGAGTACCAGAAGAGAGCAGTGTAACAAAAAACTAGAAAGAAGAGAGTATGAAGGGTGATTGACAGTGGCAAAGGTTGTAGAGAGGTAAAAAAGCATGAGGACTGAGAAAAAGCCATTAGATTTGGCAATTAAGAAGTTGTTGGTGACTTTGGAGAGAGCATTTTTGGCTGAATGATGAAGAGACTGCAGAGTTAAGAGAGGGAGAAGAAAGGAGGCGGAAGCACCTAATGTAGATGGCCTTCTCAAGGAGTTTAGCTAAAATAAGTAGAGATAATGAATAATAGCAGTGAAGGATGGATCAAATGAGGGATTTTTTGAGGATGGAGGAGATATGGATATGTTCATAGGCTGTAGGGAAGCAGCCATTAGGAAGAGATTGAAGATAAGTGAGAGAGAGAGGGGATGATAGAAGAGGCAATATGCTGGAGAAGATTATGTAGAGGGGTTTATTTTGGCAAGGAGTAGGGCCAACTCAATATGTGAGAGAGGGGTGAAGGTGGAGATAGTAGCAAAAGGCATTTGGATGATATGAGATGAGGAGGAGAAATGACCTTTTTTTTTTCTTCTTCGGTGAAATACGAGAGGGTGGGAGAGTAGTGGGGAGCCATGGGAAGTTTGAGGAGGGATGAAAAAGTTTGGAAGGACCACTATGGGAAGTGGGACAGTGAGTCAATTTGGGAGGTATAAAAGGATGGCCTTGCTGCCTTGAAGGCCCAGATCTGGATAGTAGCAGCAAGATCAGAGCTGTAACTAGAAGTTTTGTGCTCTCGGTAAGTCGTAAAAAAGAGGTAGGGACGGGCCCAGGCATATCACAAGACTTTGGCTGTGAAGTCATTGCTGGGGGGGCTGCCTCCAGTGAAAGGAAATTCATTTTCTGGCAGTTTCTTATTTTAACTATGTATTTTTACTAAGTAGGTGTTAATGTCTGTTGTTTCTTCATACTTGGTATCCAGAGAAGCATGATTTTGGGGTGGTAAGCATGGATTAGTAACCCTTATAGCAGATATGTGATTTTGAGGAGAGCTGAAAAAGGGTTCAAGCCAGCCCACCCCAAATCTTAGGAGTTTTTATGGCAGTGCTAGAGTTAAAAAGCTCCTGAATGATCATCTGGTCCAGAGCTTCTTAAACTTTTTCCACTTGTGGCCTCTTTTTGCCCAAGACATTTTTACGTGACCCCGGGTATATAGGTATATAAAATAGGTCTACAAATAAAACATTTACTGCCAAATTTTTTGCAACCCCCCACAATCAGTTATGCAGCCTAATATGGGGTTGCGACCTACAGTTTAAGAAGTTTTGATCTAGTACAACCTTATTTTATAAAGGAGGAAATTGAAACTCTGTGGGAAAGAAGAATCACTGAGGAAGCCTACAGCTCTTATTGGAATAGAAGTAAAGCTGGTCTAGAATCAGAGCTCAAATTTCAGACTTCTTGACTATTAGAAATGGAAGGGCCTCATTTTATAAAGGAGGAAATAGACCCAGAGTTAGTGTCAGAGTAGGGATTTGAAGAACCTAAATTCTCCTAGTACCAGAGTTCTTTCAGCCAGATTTGTAGAATGTGATATTCTAAGATATGACTAAGGCACAATCTAGGGAAATAGTCCTTCCTTTCTGGGAATCAGCCCCTGAAGTATTGGCTCAGGGAGTGTCCTTATCCTTTTCTAGAAGTCCTCAGATCCTAAGCTAACTCACAAGGAGGGCAGCCCAGCAGTTTCCTTCTACCACTGCCCCTATCTATTCTCCTCTGGGCCTATTGTAGGCCATTGTTGGCATATTGGCCATGACCAGACCTTTCTTTCCACCCCTGTGCCAAAGCTTGATCCTAGCAGTTTATTCTCAGTCTTAACTCCACTCTCATCTGTAAGCTATAGCAGATTTTTTGGAGTGTTCCCTTTATAGGAGGTTCTTGAAACCTGTCACTATCCTTTGCTCTGCCATAGCAGCTACCACCATTGTCACAAGTTATATGAGTGCCCTTTAAATTTTGCTGCTCTGATGCAAAACCTTGGTTCTTCTGTCTTAATTATTATTACTGTGACTGAAACTAGTAGTAGGACAAATAGGCAGCCTCCATGCTGAAGAATGAAAAGAGGATGCTTTTTACAAATGCATTTGAAAAATGCCAAACGATTATATTCTTCAGGATTTGTCAGTTTTTGTTTTGTGATAGAGTCACAGAGAGGAGCAATATATTGTAGCAGAAAGAGCCTTGGATCTGGAGCCAGAGGACTTGAGTTTGAATCCTGACCCTGTTACTCACGTGATCTTGGGCAAGTCGTTCATCCTCTGGACCCCAGGTATAAAATAAGGAAGTTGGCAGGGGCCACAACTTGAAGCTTATGGATCTCTTCTTAGAATCATGTTGTTAAATTCATAAAATAAAATAGGATTAAGAAGGAAATTAATTATATTGAAATAAAGTTATAAAATATTTTTTAAAAAACAAGTTCACAGAGTAAGTATCCCTGGACTAGAGGATCTTTTGGCTCTAACTTCTGACCTCCACAGTGATCTGCCAGGTGTGTTACAGTGAGGATTCAGAGCCTTAGTGGGACTGGAAAGGAATGACATTTAGATGGTACAGGTTTCCTACATGCTGAGGATGCACATGTTTGTTTTGAATAAGGGGAAAGGGTCTTGGGGTGGGGGAGGTGAAGTGAGGGGGTGTATATGGATTTCAAGGACTTCTAAGCTCGAAGGGAAAAATAGGAAGAGTCCTTTCCCACAATGCTATCCTGTCCTAGTCTTCATCACGATTTAAAAGTGGCAGCAATGACCTCAATTAAAGAGCAGAAAACCCATACTCTCCTGGGGAAGCCCTTCTAATTAGCATTCTATTTCTAATCTTCCATCATCAGTCAAAGGTTAGTGAGCCACCAATTCCACCCAAGGTAAGGTTCTTCCTTCTCATGACTTGTTTGATTGACTGGAAGTGAGAACATTTAGTTGATATTCAGGTAGCCACTCTCATATAGGCCCCTTACATACTGTGCATTTGTTCATAGCTCCTGGCAAGCACCTGGTTGCAGTGAATTATTAGATAGCACTGATCTTGAAGACAGATGATTTGAGTTTGAGTTGTGTCTTTAGCATTTATTAGCTGTGTGACCACAGGTAAGTTACTTAACATCTCTGAGCTTCAGTTTCTTCATTTAAATTATGGGTACGATATAACTAAGTCCCAATTAGTATAAATAATGAAGTAGTTTCATGTATTTGAATTCTCTTTTTTTTGAAGTTATAATTATGTAAAATGTGGTCATGGGTTCCAGCCCGGGAGGAATATGCATTGCATCTTTGATTAATGTGATCATGTTACCAGATCTATAATCAATCATTTTTGCTACATGACTATCACCTTTCCATTTCTGATTGTAAATTTCCTTGATATATTTTGTGTCACTTTTGTGACCAATAATAATTGGTAACTTGCTAGAACCTTAGTTATATCTACCACTGTCCTTCGGGTCACCCATAATTTTGATTCTTAGGAAATTGTGGCCCATTATTCTCAGCCATATATTAGCAGAATATCGATGTTAAGAAGATACATTTTTTATGTCCAGGAGCACCTTGGAATTAGTGAAAACCCTTCAGCATTTCCCAAATATAATCCAGCCTGCTTGTTTCCCTCACATGTGATAATGAGTACAATTATTTTCCAGCCCCAGTGACTGTCTCAGAACTGTACTGATGGACTAAGATTTCATCCATTTATTTTTTCTTACATGAATTGTCACGCCATTTTATTCTGTGGATCTCATTTGAGGAACTTTGTGGTGCTCAGAGGATTGGTGTAGTTAGCATAATATCACCTGCAAGCAGAACATCTGAAATCCCTCACTGTCTGTCAGGAGCCCTTTCTCCATATGGACTCTATTCCGTGGTCCATGGCAGTACTAAACATCTTGTGCAAGTATGTTAATTAGAGGATCACTGAACATATTGTTCTTTGTGGCTACAGCTATCAAGGAATCCTGCTATTGTTTTTTTGTTTGTTTGTTTTAGTTTTTTTGGTGAGGCAATTGGGGTTAAGCCCAGGGTCACACAGCTAGTAAGTGTTAAGTGTCTGAGGCCAGATTTGAACTCAGGGACTCCTGACTCCAGGGCCAGTGCCCTATCCACTGTGCCACCTAGCTGCCCCTCCTGCTATTGTTTTAAACTTATGAATGGGAGGTGTCCTTGTAGGAGAAGAGCCTTCAAGTCTATACCAACTCAAATGCTTTAAAAAAAAGTTTCATTGATGGCTTTTGTTTTTTATGCCACAATAATTTCCCTATCTATTTCCTCTCCCATGAGCACTCCTTCTTAACAAAGAAATAGTTCAACAGAATCTATTGGCACACTAACTAGGTCTGGCAGCATAGACAACATTTCACACCCATAGCTCTCCTTCCCTCTCTAAGGAAAAGAGGGATATAAGCTTCATCATCTGTCTTCCACGACCAAGATTGACCATTACATTTAATCTGAGTTCATCTACCTTTATATTGTTTTGTCACCGTTTTTGTGGTGGTTGTATATATTGTTTTCTTGGTTGATTCTCCCTTTCCCCCTATGTATTCCTTCATACAGTTCTTCCCATGTTTTTAGAAATCCTTATTTTGTTATGCTACGATAATATTCTATTACATTCATATACCACTGTTTATTCAACCGTTCCTTAATCAGTAGTCACCACTTTGTTTTCAGTTTTTTGCTATACACACACACACATTGTGAGTTGTTTCAAGTGCTTTTTGGTAGTCAAAAAGGACACAGTGGGGGGTCTTGGACTTTTTTTTTTTTTTTTTTTTTTGGCAAGGCAATGAGGGTTAAGTGACTTGCCCAGGCTCACACAGCTAGTAAGTGTTAAGTGTCTGAGGCTGGATTTGAACTTAGTCCTCCTGAATCCAGGGCCAGTACTCTATCCACTGCGCCACCTAGCTGCCCCTTGTACTTTCTTTTTCAGTCTGTTTTGTACTAATGAAGATGTGGCCTGCTGTAGTAAATTGTTTATAGAAGAAGCCTGTCTCTAATAAAAACCCAGGGTACCCTCAATTTATAAGTAGAATACTCTTAGAGATGAAAAAATAGACATACAAGTTGATAGTGATGTCTCCTTCATTAATTTATGGGGGCAGAGAAGGAAGGTAATGTTATGAATTTTTTTATTTTGAATTGTTAATGCTATGAATTTTAAATAATTTATTCTCTTTTAATATCGTGAGAAGTTATCCTATATTTTTTGAGCACTGTTTCCACTTTTCTATATATGTAGAAAGATAGTTAGGTAGATGATAGATGGAGGCAGCTAGGTGACTCAGTGGGTAGAATGCTGGGCTTGGAGTCAGGAAGATCTGAGTTCAAGACTGGCCTCACACCTTCACTAGTTGTGTGAACTTCTGTTTAATCCACTGGAGAAGGAAATTGCAAAGTACTCCAAGTATCTTTGACAAGAAAACCCTTTAAGGGGTCATGAAAAATTGGACATGACTGAACAACAATGAACAAACACACACATATACATATGGAATATTGAGTTCTAATGTTTCAGTGTCCAATATGGCAGATCTATTACCATTATAGAAATGTAGCAATATCTGTTCCATATTTTGCCTATTTGTTTTCCTTCTACTTTCATCTGTAAATTTTATTGGAATGATTTGGCTTATTCTGGTCTCATACTAAGGTGTTTGTGTTCTTTTTCCTCTCCACTTCATTCTGCTCTTTTGTGGGGCAGTACTGCTCATAATCTTATACCCTTCTGTTCTATGATGTTTTGTTGTCTATTCTAGATTATTGTTGCCTTTAGATGTTGCATCTCCTCACTTGACAAAAAGATGTAGTATTTGCTGACTGAAATGATTTTCAAGATCTTTTAACCTCCTTTATATGGTGATTCCTTAACACTGACATTGGTTAAATTGTAGGAAATGGTGATAAGCAGCATCATTCGTGTGTGTTCATCTATTTCCTGTTTTTAAGTGTGAATAGCTTATTTGAATGGCTCAAATGGTAGTTCTTCAGGTTGCACACATTATCTTCTCATCTCTGTCTTCTAAGTTAGGCTTGATCTTTTACCTTTGCTTTAATTAGTTCAATGATCTGACTGTATATTGTATATTTATTTAGCTGTGATTCCCCACATCAGTGACCCATCATTTTCTGTCATTAAGGCAGTTTTATTTTTGTGACATTTTTGGTGTTCACCAAATTTAGCACCTTCTCCCCCCACTTTTTCCCCACTTTTTTTGAGGGGGGGAGAGGCATGGCTGGGTGTTTCAGTGAACTCCAAGCTCAGTACAAGAAGCAGACGACAAACAAAGTAAAGGAAGTTCCTGGGCTCCACCTAGGAGGGGCAACCCCCTACCTCCATGGGGAGGCTCCCCAAAGTCCCTCCAATCCCAGCTTCTCCAGGGAGAGATCATCAGGAAAAACTAAGCCTACTTCTGAGCCGTCCAGAGAAGACAGCCCTTTAGATCTTGGGGGTCGGAGCTTCTCACAGCAAATGGGTGTGTGGGCTCGAAGAGGAAAGACTGTCTAAAGGGGAGGTCACCCACCAGTAGCCTCAGGGTTAGGGTCTTCTCCCCTCCCTGGGCTGTAAGCTGTGAGGGGCCCTGCCTGCATCATAGAGAAGCCTCGCTAAACGTGGTAGGGGAGGGACAGGCTCTGCTTGGGCCAGGATGGCCCACGAAGCAGCCATGCCCACCAAATCAGCCCCATGCTAGGGGACCCCCAGGATCCCCTGCTTTCTCTGGGTCTGCATGACTTGGTCCCCCCACTTTTTAAAGAAAGTATTTAGCATATGCATAGCAGCTTCTCAGTGGTCCAGACTATTGCACTATATTTTTCTTTTTCCTTTTTTTCAGGCAGTGGGGGTTAAGTGACTTGCCCAGGGCCTCACAGCTAGTAAGCGTCAAGTGTCTGAGGCCGGATTTGAACTCAGGTACTCCTGAATCCAGGGCTGGTGCTTTAACCACTGCGCCATCTAGCTGCCCCTGCACTATATTTTTCAACAGTTTCTGCTTTCCTTCCTTGTGCTCATTCTCACTTTAAAATAATTATTATCAATGCATATGTCAATTTGGTTTGGAGTCACTTATCACATTCTTTACAGAGTTTCTCTAACTTTTTTGGTGGGGCGGGGCAATGAGGGTTAAGTGACTTGCCTAGGGTCACATAGCTAGTAAGTGTCAAGTGTCTGAGGCTGGATTTGAACTCAGGTCCTCCTGAATCCAGGGCCAGTGCTTTATCCACTGCACCACCTAGCTGCTCCCTCTCTAACTCTTTATGTCCAACAGATCTTTATTTCTTGGTGGTCTTTTTCACTATGTTCACCAGATGACCAAATGTCCCATCAATGATGTTTCTTGTTGGGTATGCAATTAAACCACTTCTTCTAACATTTGCTTTCCAAGGAGATCTTCTGAACCAGACTTCTATTTAGCTGCAACTTTCTTATGTTTTCTAGTTTCATTAGGAATGTCAATATTAATCAGTTCCTCTGGCAGTAAATTAGTCAGCAGACAAAGGTATCACAATTAAAGTACCAACAATTGTGAAATTGAAGTTTTGATCCTCATATATAAAGGTATAGAGTTTACCTAATACTACCAGAACAAGATGCTTCCCCTTTATTGATTCAGAAGTACCTGGCACATAAACTGGCATAGGTTCCTCTCAGGTTGATGTATAGGGTTTAAAAACCTTCCACAAAATCTCTTGTGCATAATATTTCATAAATCCATCAAAACTTTGGTTTATATTTACCCCTCAACTTTAAAGTCTAAACCCTAGGACAATAACTTGATTTCTCATTTTGCACTGAGATTTTTATTTATATTTTTGTTTCATAGGCTAGAAGAAGAAAATATATTCACGGTATACTTTTTTTTTTTTTTTATGGGGCACTGGGGGTTAAGTGACTTGCCCAGGGTCACACAGCTAGTAAGTGTCAAGTGTCTGAGGCCGGATTTGAACTCAGGTACTCCTGAATCCAGGGCCGGTGCTTTATCTACTGCGCTACCTAGCCGCCCCTCACGGTATACTTTTGACTATATTTACTGCAAAAAAATAGAAGATAATGAAACATAGTATTGAGATTTCACACATGGCTACAGACTCCTCAGATAGGTAGCCATCTCCTTGGAATTGCCAATGTTGCTGGTCTTATTAATGGTTTCAATTTGCAACTTTATTTCCTGTCTTTTGCAGTGTCTCAAAGGAAAAAAAGAAAAGATGGAATCATCTCACCAGTCTGCTTTATAACATTTTTTTTTTTTTGCAGGGCCATGGGGGTTAAGTGACTTGCCCAGGGTCACACAGCTAGTAAGTGTTAAGTGTCTGAGGCCGAATTTGAACTCAGGTACTCCTGACTCCAGGGCCAGGGTCATTCTCTCCATCCAGTCCTATACTGCCAGTTCCTCTTTTCTGTTTGGATTCTGATAGGTTTCTCTTTAGCATATTTTGTGGCCATAGCCTTTGACTGAGATACCTGAGGCAAGGATAATGAAAAGAGTTTGATCTCATATAAGGTGACCCGCTGTGTGCCACAAAATGGTCTGGTTTGATTATCTTTGGGTGGTCCCATAAGGTTCAGGCTGAGCATTCCAGTCTGTCCTTTTAAATTGCCCTATCCAATATGACAATTCATGACATTTTCTTCTAGTTCTGAGTACTTCCTACTCCTCTGGAGTGTATAATTCTAGGAGTATAGAGAGTATAGAGGAAAGATCTTCCCTTGTAAACAGATTTCATGCAAATGAACTTTTATAGATCGTATTAAACCTTTATATTCTTATTACCCCATACTACTTTTTGGTTTTGGTCATTCTGATGCTGTCATTTTCAGAACTAGAAGTTCTGAACATCAGTTAGGACACAGGGTCATTTAAATGTTTTCCTTCTTTCAAAATTTTTTCCTTCTTTCTTAGATTGACTTACTTTGCCTCTCAATAATTAGTGAGGCTGGTCCTTTGATAGTGGCACAATCTGTTACAAAGAGCATAGTTTTTTCCTAATTGTTTTTTTTCTTTCATTTCTAGTATATTCTCATTCTCTCTCTCTCTCTCTCTCTCTCTCTTTTTAAATATTCTTATTCTTCTTGGCTTGACGGTTGCCCCCTCTGGCCGCAGGCCACCTGAGGTCTGGGAGGAGGGAGGAAAACACAGTTTCTGGTTAGCAGTTACTTGCCTTGGCCCAGCTTCTAGAAAGTTGATTGGAGTTCTGTTATTAGCATTCCTTTTTTGGGGGGGTGGGGCAGTGAGGGTTAAGTGACTAGTCCAGGGTCACACAGCTAGTAAGTGTCAAGTGTCTGAGGCTGTATTGGAACTCAGGTCCTCCTGAATCTAGGGCCAGTGCTTTATCCACTGCATCACCTAGCTGCCTCCTGTTGTGAGCATTCCTAATGACTCCTATTGAACCCGAGACCAGCTTCCCTGCAGTAACTTTCTGGTTTTTAAGCAAGCTGTATATACTTAATGTCTCATTCTCATCTCAGGTCTTAACCTATAAGATGGCTTAAATGGTCACAGTGCTGTGGTGTGAAGGAATACTTTTGCTCAAACACCCAGAACACAGATTATTCACCCTTGGGCATAGTCTCTCTTTTTTTTTTTTTTTTAGTGAGGCAATTGGGGTTAAGTGACTTGCCCAGGGTCACACAGCTAGTAAGTGTTAAGTGTCTGAGGTCGGATTTGAACTCAGGTCCTCCTGACTCCAGGGCCGGTGCTCTATCCACTGCGCCACCTAGCTGCCCCCCATAGTCTCTTTTAATATAATGTTATAGTATCCAGCAACACATATTGAGACTGTCACTGTGTTCCCTTATAAACCCCAGAGGAAGTTAAAGTCAATTTGTTGATGAAACGTATGTGCATTGATACACGTTAGTTACCTTACTGAATATGCTGATGGGCTTGGACAGAAAGTTCTTTCTTGTCATCCATTCAACATTTCTTTGTATCTACATCCCTTTTGTTGGAATGCAGAATATGTGTGGGGTGTAGTATTTGGATACTATTTGTCTCCAACCTTCCAAGCCCTTTCCATCTAAGCTCATTATTAAGATGCAAGTTGTATACAGTGATGAGGTGATAGTTCCAATGTACTCTTCTTTGGTCAGACTATGGCTAGGGATTGTTCTCAAGTCACATTGGCAAAATAGAACATATCTAGGGGAGGGCAACGAGAATAGTAGGAGGACTGACTGAGGACCGTGATAATAGGAGGTTCAATCTGAAGAACTGTAGGCGTTTAGCCAAGAGAAGAGAACACTTGGGGGAAGGGAATTGGGGTGGGGAGGGAAATGGTATGTTAGTGCTTTTCAAGTATTTACATAACTGTCCTTTAAAAGGATTATGTTTGTTTTGCTTGGCCTCCGAGGTCAAAATTAAGAGTAATGGAGGAAAGTTGCAGTGAGGTGTATTTTGTCTTAAGGCAAGGAAAAACTTCCTAATGATATAAGCTATCAAAAAGTAGAATAGGCTGCCTTGGGAGAGAGTAGTTAGCTCTTCATTCTGGGATAACAGGGCTTGCACACATACAGAGTTTATGTAAGAGTTTAAGACATTGTGTCCTAAATACCAAGTAAGTTGTATAAGCAGTAAATGCTGTAGGCATTCAGAGAAGCACAGAATCTCAGAATTAGAAGAGAACTCATGTGGGAACATCCAGGCCAATGCCCTGTTTGATACATAAATGTTTTTTAAATCATTTTAACCAAAATGATCAAACTGTCCCTGTTTGGTTGAATACTTTCAGAGACAGAGAGCTGCCTCATAAATCAGCCCTTTCCATTTTTCTTTTCTTTTGGCAGGGCAATGAGGGTTAAGTGACTTGCCCAGGGTCACACAGTTAGTAAGTGTCAAGTGTCTGAGGCTGGATTTGAACTCAGGTCCTCCTGAATACAAGGCCAGTGCTTTATCCACTGGGCAACCTAGCTGCCCCCAGCCCTTTCCACTTTTCAAACAATTTTAATGGTTAGAAAGTTCATAACGTCATAGAATTTGAATCTGGAAGGGTTATCTATTTATGACTGTGGGCAAATCACATAACCTCTTTGAATCTCCATTTCCTATCTGTAAAATGGGGATAATAATAGAACCTTTTCACAGAGTTGTAACAAATGAGAGTAGTGCATGTGAAGTATGGTGCAAACCTATTATTTGACAGAGTAGGACACAGAGGCCCACAGAGAAGTGGTTTGCCTGTAATCATCTAGCAAGAGATAGGACAGATTTCTGATCTCTTAACTCATTGACTTTGTTTTGGTAGTTTTTCCCCTCTTAGGCTACTTTTCCTTATATTAAGTTGAAATTATTTTGCATCTTAGCAGATGACTAATAAATATATTTATCCAGCCCTAATTTCTTTTTTGAGCACTAGTCTTACATCTTCAGCTGCCATCTGGATGTCTTTACCTGGATGTTTTGCTGGTACCCCAAACTCTATATGCGTTAAATAAAATTTATCATGTCTTACCCCAATTCTGCTCTCCCAGTCAAATTTCCTCTTTCTGTTGCTGGTCCGATACTCCTCTCCATCATTCAGTCTCAAAATTTTATAGGCACCTTTGACTTTTCCTTCTTTTCTCACCTTCCATATCCAGATAATCAGTTTCCGAATCTAGTCCTTTCTGCTTCCGTGACCTTTTACTCATCTGTCTCATACTGTTCACACATGCACACAACCACCTGCAGTTCAGTCCTCGTTACCTCTTGCTTGGCTTCTTATGCCTTGTAATTCATTTTGCGCTGCCTTGTTTCTTTCCCTATCCAATCTATAACTAACAAAGTAATGTTTTTAATGTACGGGTCTGATCAGATCCTTCCCTACTCAAAAACCTTTATTGTGCCCTTTTGTCTCCAGGATAAAATATAAATTCTTTCTGCTTGTGTTTAAGACCTTTTGCAGTTTGTTTTCATCTTACCTGTTCAGTCTTATTTCACTTTACTCCCCTGCCAATTGGACTCTTAATTGTTTTCTGAATTCTGTTTACATTCATCTCTTTTCATACACTGATGCAGGCCATCTTTTATGTCTGGAATGCATTCCCTCTTTTTTTCCTTAAGGCTCAGTTCAGGGACCACCTTCTCCATGAAGATTCTTTCCCCCACCCCTTCCCTCCCTCCTTAAGTTTGTTATATATTTACACATAGAAGGTTCTTTCTTTCTTTCTTTCTTTCTTTCTTTCTTTCTTTCTTTCTTTCTTTCTTTCTTTCTTTCTTTCTTTCTTCCTTCCTTCCTTCCTTCCTTCCTTCCTTCCTTCCTTCCTTCCTTCCTTCCTTCCTTCCTTCCTTCCTTCCTTCCTTCCTTCCTTCCTTCCTTCCTTCCTTCCTTCCTTCCTTCCTTCCTTCCTTCCTTCCTTCCTTCCTTCCTTCCTTCCTTCCTTCCTTCCTTCCTTCCTTCCTTCCTTCCTTCCTTCCTTCCTTCCTTCCTCCCTCCCTCCCTTCCTTCCTCCCTCCCTTCCTTTATTCCTTCCTTGGGTCATTGAGGGTTAAGTGACTTGCTCGGGGTCACACAGCTAGTGTCAGGTGTCTGAGGCTGGATTTGAACTCAGATCTTCCTGGATCCAGGGCTGGCACTTTATCCACTGTGCCACCTAGCTGCTCCCCACATAGTAGGTTCTTAATAAATGTTTGTTTACTTGAATCTAGCACTGAGTCTACATATTTCCTTTGCTGTCCTCATGTTCTCTACCTTCTATTGAACTTATATGTTGTAGCCCTCCAGTAGATTGTTTCTTGAAGAGGACGACTCTCTTTTTTTCATCTTTTTTCCCCTAGTGCCTAGTTACATAGTAGGTTCTTTATAAATATCTGTTGAATTTCTTGACTTGATAAAATCTGTCTTCTTTTAACCTTCTGGGAATAATACTAGTTCTCACAGAATGTGCCTAATCCTTTTTCCACATGACAACCCTTCAAATATTTAAAGATAGTGATCATAATCCCCTTCTAAATCCTCTTCTCCACACTAAATATTCCTAGTTTATTTAACCAGCCCTTCTGTGATATAGTCTCCAAACAACTTTCCCTTACTGTCACCCTAGATTCAAGTAAGAGCTTGTCAGTCAGTGTCCCTCCCTCAGAGAAGGGAGAGATGATTGTGGGACAGGATTTTCAAGGATAGCACCTTGGAAGAAGAGTCAATTGATTGGACTGCAAAAAAAAGGTGCAGAGAGCTTGGATAGGTAGGGGAAAATGACATCCTAGGTGGAATGAATATTGAAATCAAATGTGCAAAGGCTAGAATGAGCCTAATGTGAGTAGTGGGCCTAAGTAGTAGAAGGTTAGAGACATTGATGGGCAGGGAGGAATGTGAGGTTTTAGAGGACATTGAACACTGTAGTTTAGAGCAGCAATTCTCAAAGGGATCCCTGTGTTATGTCCAAAATATTTTCATTGTGTCCATGAGGTCAAAACTGTTTTCATAATAATATTAAGACACTCTAATTTCTTATAGGTAAACACTAATATAATCCACATAAGCAAAAGATCTTTTTTGGGGGGGGGATCCTCAATAATTTTTCAGAGTGTAAAAGGATCCTGAGACCAAAAAGTTGGAGAGTTTATTGATTAGAATTAGAATGTTAGGTACTCTGAAAATGTGCACATTCCAGTACTTATATCTTTGACTTTTAGATGAAAAATTCGGTCCTTTTAGAAAACCTTTGGAATACAACTGCCTGACAAAAGTGACTTGGCTTGCAGTTTAGTTATGAAGCTCCCAGGGCAGAAGGTCTCCTGAGCAGAGACTGAGTGGGGTTTGGAAGTGGGGGAGGGAAGGAAAGCTATTTTGATAGGACTCTCTTTAAGGAAGGTTGGGAGAAAGATCACTTTTCTTTTCCATACTCTGTGAGCTAAATATACAGAGCAACAGCTGATCCCTACCTCCCTTGGGGAGCTCTGAGCAGCCAAGTGGGAGGACACTGCTACATACCCGTGTAGGTCACAAGTGTTGGGGGAGGAAGGGGAGAAGCAAGGCAAAAAGAGATTAGTCTCCTTTATGCTTTTAGCTTTCTGAGTTTTTGAACATTTGAATTGTGATTTTAGTCCCATTCAGTTAAAATACATGAACATTTATTAAGCCAGGGATACAAATACAGGACATGATGTATTCTCTTTTCGGGGAACATACGATATGGTATACAGAATGAAAGTGCATTTATAGCTTGATACAATTGAGAATAACAAGTACAAAAGAGAGAGACAAACAAGATGCCATGAGAATTCAGAATAGAGAGAAATCGTTTTGATCTGGAGGTAGGGTTAGGGAAGGCTTCAGGGGAGTTGTCATCTCAGTAGGACCTTAAAGGAAGAAAATGACATGAACAAGTGGATCTGGTGATGAGGAAGAAGTCCTTAATATGAGCAAAGCCTTGGAAGTATAAGAGGGTAGGATGAGAAGAGTGGAAGGAGAGACATTTAGCTTGTCTAGGAGTTAGAATCACAAGAAAGCTCTTGCTGATGGCAAGTGAAAAAGACCACCTTTTAGTGGATATTTTTATAAATCATTTAAAGCTTTTACAACTCTAGAACTTTGTACAGTTAGATAATTTTGTCAACTCTGAAGGTGTTTCTGGTAAGACCTTTTCCCAAATTTTGTGGCTAGTAGAGCCCCTACCTCACATGTCATATAGTTAATTCACAATTATTTCACTTCCAAGATTGAGAGTACTTTATCCTTGTCTTATTTTATCCTCACAGTAACCATAAGAGAATTATAGTTCATCTCAATTTAACTCAACAAGCATTTAAGTGAGTTGTTTGTACAAATGTTCATAGTATCTTAGAGTTGGAAGGGACTTTAGAAGGTATCTAGTTAAAAATCATACCTGAGCAGTTACCTTCTTTTATAGCATCCTTGACAAGTAGTTACATAGCTTCTCATTGAAGATCTCTAGGGATGACCGATGCCACTTTTGAATCGTTTTGATTATTAAAAAGTTTTGCCTTATGTTCAGCTACAAAACTGCCACCCATTGGTCCTGAGACAATTCTCTGGATGGAGTCTGAACAGGTAAAGTAAAACAGGAATATCCCCTCTCTTACTCTTAATAATATACATCTTTTTAAAAATATTTTTTCTCCAATTATATATTAAAACAAATTTTTAACATTTTAAAAAACGTTTTGAGTTCCAAATTTTATCCCTCTCTCTCTTCCCCATTGCCCTGAGACAGTTAGCAATCAGATATAGGTTATATATAATATACATCTTTTGCTGTATAGCCTCATTTCATAGGAGCATAGATTTAGAACTGGAAGGACTTTAAAGGCCAGTGAATTCAACCCCTTGATTTTGCATGTGAGGGAACTAGTGTGGTTGGTTGTTGTCCTTTATGCTCCAAGAGGACCAAAATGGCCTCACTATGTCGAGGTCAAGGTACAGTGTGTCAGACTGTGGCTGATCAGATCGATATGAGTTTGGAAGACTCTACTACAAGTCAAGCATAAGTCACCCATATGAACATTTGGAGTGGAGATGTCTCTAAATTTGTACATCTTATGTTTGTTTTGAGCTACTGCAGCTCTCCAGTATCTCAGGAAGCTACTGAAATGGTTTAGGTGAGAGATGATAAAGGCCCAAGCTAGTATGATAGCTGTGTAAGCGGAGAGAAGGAGGTAGAGTATGATATTGTGGAGGTAAAATTGACAGGATTTGGCAACTTACTGGATGTAGGGG
The DNA here is from genome assembly GCF_019393635.1 of Dromiciops gliroides. Taxonomy (NCBI): domain Eukaryota; kingdom Metazoa; phylum Chordata; class Mammalia; order Microbiotheria; family Microbiotheriidae; genus Dromiciops; species Dromiciops gliroides. The sequence goes on from NC_057863.1 coordinate 580,823,521, forward strand.
TTGAGAGAAAGAGTGAAGATGAGGGGAGAGGGAAAGGGACTTCTGGGGGCAGAACCTAGATGGTAGTGTATAGGAAGCAGCTAAGCTCTTCCAACATTGTCCTCCAAACAACTTAAAAATAATCCCTCAAAGGGAATTCTGGTGTGGCAGAGCCAACAAAAGGTTTGGGTGAGACATTTAAAATTTTAAAAAAACCCACATTTTTATTTAAAATTTTGAATTCCAAGTTCTGTTCTTCTCTCCTTTTCCCCCTCCCTGAGATCGAAGCATTTTTCAAGCCCAATACAATTTAGAAAGTTGGAAGGAGAAGTATGTGACACTGGGGTAGAGGCTGGCCAAGAGCCCATGTGGCAGCAAAACCAGCTGTGGGCCTTGGAGGCAGTGGCAATAGCAGTCGCTGCAGCTTTAGAAGCTGTCAAGCCAGAGACAGTAAGGGGATCTGACATCTGGTCAGAAAGAGTTTACAGGAGGATCCTTGAGCCCAGGCCCAGGCTCTATTTGGTAACTCCATTGGCTCTATCCACTTCCAGGTCACAGTTCCAGGGCAGAGGGGAGTACTTGCAATCACAGGGGAGCAGGGGTACTGAAAAGCATGTGGTCCCTTGTGGCCATGAAAAGCACGAAAAGCTAAACATGAAAGAAATCATAAGTGACTCAACAAGGTTTAAACTGTTTATATTACTACATGGAAGTTGATACATCTAACTTCTTGGAAATTTGTCATTATTAGGGCAATTAGTAGGACTCTACATAGACAAAGGGCGTAGGAGTGAGAGTCCATTATGTTAGGATGACCTAAAAAATAGATGATGAAAAAGAATACATTGGGAGGAGAAGAATGGAGAAAATTATCTCACATAAAAGAGGCAGGCAAGGAAGAGCTTTTACAGTGTAGGTGGAAATGGGGGGGTGGGGCAAGGCAATGCTTGAACCGCACTCTTATTTGAATGGGTTCAAAGAAGAAAGAATACACACACATACACACACACACACACACACACACACACACACACTCAATTGGGGATAGAAAGGAAATAGGAGGGAAAGAGGTAAGAGAAAGAAGGTAGTAAAAAGAGGGCACAATAAGGGCAGCAGTGGTCAGAAGCTAGAGACTTTTGAGGAGGGACTGGTAAAAAAGAGATCAACAGAAGAAAATAGGGTAGAGGGGAATGCATAGTTAGTAATCATAACTGTGAACTGGGTGAATTCACCCATAAAGCAGAAGTGGATAGCAGAATGGATGAGAAATTAGAATCCAACAATACGATGTGTATGAGAAACAGACTTGAAACAAAGATACACACAGAGTTAAAAGAAGGTTCTGAAACAGAGTCTGTTATGCTTCAGCTGAAATTTAAAAAAAGGCAGGGGTAACAGCTATAAACTCAGACAAAGCAAAGGCAAAAAGAGGTAATTAGGGAAACTACATCTTGCTAAAAAGTACCATAGACAATGGAGTATTTTTTGGGGTAGGGACTGGGCAATGAGGGTTAAGTGACTTGCCCAGGGTCACACAGCTAGTAAGTGTTAAGTGTCTGAGACCGGATTTGAACTCAGGTCCTCCTGAATCCAGGGCCAGTGCTTTATCTACTGTGCCACCTAGCTGCCCCCAACAATGGAGTAATATTAATACTAAAAATATATTCTCCAGTTAGCAAAGCAACCAAATTCTTAAAGGAAAAGTTAAATGAATTACAGGAGGAAATAGATAGTAAAAGTATACTAATGGAGAATCTCAACTTTCCATACTCAGAGCTAAATAAAATAAGAATGAAGTTAAGAGGACAGCTCGGTAGCGCAGTGAATAGAGTACTGGCCCTGGAGTCAGGAGTACCTGAGTTCAAATCTGGCCTCAGACACTTAACACTTACTAGCTGTGTGACCCTGGGCAAGTCACTTAACCCTAATTGCCTCACTTAAAAAAAAAAGAATGAAGTTAAGGAGATTAATAGAATTTTAGAAAAAGTTACATATAACATACCTCTGAAGAAAATTGAATGGGAACAGAAAACAGTATATCTTTTCTCAGTCATACCTGCCACCTTCATAAAAATTCACCATGTGTTTGGGCATAAAAACCTCACAATCAAATGCAAAAAAGCAGAAATATTAAATGCACCCATTTTAGACCATATTGGAATAAAAACTAATCAATCAAGGGCCATGAAAGCATAGGGTAAAAAAATTAGAAGGAAAGCAGGCAACTGGGAAAAAGTTTTTATGGCAAGTTACTCTGATACAAACCTCACTTCTCAAATATATATGGAACTGAGCCAAATTTATAAAAATAAGAGCCATTCCCCTATTGATAAATGGTCAAAAGATATGAACAGGCAGTTTTCAGAAAAAGAAATCAAAGTTATGAATAGTTGTATGAAAAAATGTTCTAAATAATTATTGATTAGAGAAATGCAAATTAAAACAACTCTGAGATACCACTTTACACCTACCTATTAAATCAGCTAATATGGCAGAAAAAGAAAATGATAAATGCCTTGTTGGTGGAGTTGTAAACTGATCCAATCATTCTGAAGAGCAATTTGGAACTACGCCCAAAGGGCTATCAAACTATGTATACCCTTTGACACATCAAAACCACTACAAGGTCTTTATCCCAAAGATACCGAAGAAAAGGGAAAAGGACCTTTTTATACAAAAATATTTATAGCAGCTCTTTTTGTGTTGGCAAAGAATTCAGGTCGAGGGGATGTCCATTAATTAGGGAATGGTTGAACAAGTTGTATTACACAATTGTGATGAAATACTGTTGTGCTCCAAGAAATGATGAGCAGGATGGTTTTGGAAAAAAAAACCAGAATATTGATTTGAACTGAGCAAAGGAAAGTGAGCAGACCCAGGAGAACAATGTATACAGTAAAAGGAATATTGTAATGATCATCAAGTGTGAAAGACTTAGTTACTTTGATCATGGTAATGATCCAAGATGATTCCAAAGGACCCATGATCAAAACCAAACAAACAAAAAAACCAATGACAAATGCTAGCTACCTCTAGAGAAAGAACTGATGAACTCTGGGTGCTGATTGAAGCATACTTTTTTTCATTTTCAACAAAGGAAAAAAAAAAAGGAGTCAAGGAAGACTCCAGGGTTACTAAGTTGGATGACTGTTAAGTGTACTAGACTAACAGGAAGACTTTAAGGGGGAGGATTGGGTATAAGGAGACCGATAATGAACTTTATTTTGGACAAGTTGAGTTTGAAATCTAGCTGGAAATATCTAGCAAGGAGTCGGGGATATAGGACTGAAACTCAGGCAAGATCTGTGGGTTGGATTTGTAGTTACAGGAATCTTTGTCATTAATAGTTGAATCCATAGAACCTGATAAGATTGGTGAAAATTGTAGAAAGATAAGAGAATGCTCTAAAGAGTTATGGGGTACATCCACACACAGAAGGCAGTATGTGAATTATGATCTTGTCAGGGAGCAGTTAGTAGGAAGAAAACCTAAAGAATTAAGTATTAGAAAAACCCAGTGAGGAGAAAACATCCAGGAGAGGAAGTGGTTAACAATATAAAAAAGTACAGGGAGGTTAAGAACAATTAAGATTGAGTAAAGGCCATTGGATTTAGTGATGAAAAGGTCATTTATTGGTGGTCTTGGAGAGAGCAGTTTGAATCCAGTGGTGGTGCAAGAAGCCAGGTTCCAAAGTTTTGTTTAGTACCAAAGGTATGTAAGGGCAGAGACTGTTATTTCTTTCTCTTGTATCTCCAATAGTATCTTCTTTCCTAGTATCCTGCCCAGCATAGGCATGGGCTCATGCTTGACAGTTAAAATTGGGTTACTTGAATCAAAGTATATTTGACACGTGTAGAGATGTCTCTCCAATGCTAAAGAGAGAGGACTAGTTGAATCTGACAGGTTCTTTTTTCACAGAATCTCAAGAGTTGAAAAAGACTTCCATGGGCTGCTCTTGGATAAAGAGTTCCTTTAACAGAGTCACCTTTCTGTAACTTCTACCCAGTGGTTCTAGTTCTGTCCTCTGGGCCCAAGCAGAACAAGTATAATCCCTCTTTATTATAAAAGCCTTTACAATACCTAAAGGCATATCATGTCCCTCCTTAGACCGTTTCACTAGCCTCTGTATATCCAGCTTTTTAAACTGATGCCCCGTGATATAGTATCCAGTTCCTTCACCATTCATGTGTTCTTACTCAGGAAGCAAGCATCATCATTTCTATCACATATAAGGAAGTCTGTTTGAGGCCTTACTCCCAGCTAGAAGCTCATCTATCCCAAGGC